>NC_138195.1:52472591-53072591 GCF_964194105.1 Spermophilus citellus
GCCCATGCTCCTTCTACATCCCAGTGCCGGCCCAGGAACAGGCAGGGAAGCCGAACGAGTTACTAGCTGGATGCCAAGCACTGCGTGAGCCACGGCCAGGCCACATCAGCAGAACCCGCTTGTCCAAGGGTGAGGATGCTGAGGGAGAAAGCTGTCTGCTGGCTCAGCTGAGTGGACTCATACAAGACATGACTTTTGTGTTTGGTTTCTGTCACTGAGAATGATGTTTTCAAGGTTCGATTATGTGGCAGCATGTATCAGTACTTCTCCTCTTTATGGCGGAATGACTTTCCATGGTATGAAAGGACCCCACTGTATCTACCCACTCATCTGTTGGTAAACATCTGGATGGTTCTCTTGGCCCCCGGTGGAAGTCTCTGGAAGCCTGACTCAAGTTCCATTTCTGACATTGCTAACCCTTTGGGGTGTCTAGCTCCATGCAGAGTCTTCGTCACTGTGTTTAACATGTGGGTCCTCTCAGAAGCCTTGCCCAGCCTGCCTAGGAAGCCGCTGTGATGACCAGTGGTGACTGGGCAGCGGGTCCTGAGGAGCACCTCTGCAGGGACTGGCCTTTATTTAGACTCCAGGATGCAGGACAGAGAGAGAAGAGGACAGGCGGAGAAAGGGAAGGTGGGGGCAGGGCGAGAATGAGCTTCCCCCTGAAGCCCCTGGAAGCTCTTGGCTGATGACTGGAGTCCAACAGGGCACAAAACCTAGCTGTGTTCCAGTCTCACAGAAGCCCCCTCGAGCCCATCAGCTGGACTGGGCTTGGCTTGTCTAGGAGGAGAAGCGGAGTCCCAGGGACAGCAGCGTCTTGCCTAATCTACAGCAGGACTGGGGATCCACCCTGACGCTCCGCTTCCCAGCATGGGGTTTGCCCTGCTTCCCTGGTGTTGGCATTGGGCCTGGCGCAGGCCTGCAGGGCTGGGCTACCTGCTTGGAAGGCTGGTTACCACCATTCCACAGGAAGCTGACCAGCATATTAGCTCCTACCATTGAACAGGGTGGTTGTGAAGCCCAAATAAGGCCATGCTTGTGAATGGGGTTGGTAGGTTATAAAGTCCCAAAGTAGGAAAGACGAAGGCACCAACTCTTTGGGCAGCTGGCATCCTGGCAGGGGAGGGCCAGCAGTCTTGTTCTCCTGGAAAGATGATGTGTAACTCAACCTCCCCTGCGCCTGGCTTCAGGCCCCTTTAACCAGTCACACCCTTAACCAAACACTGGCTCTCAGCGAAGCCGTAGCCCCAGCCCTGAGGAAAGAACTGCACCTGACCTGCATTAATCTGCCCTTGCTTTGCCAGACTAAACTAAGTCCACCCCTGGCCAGCAGCCCTGTCCCCATAGACAGAGCATATACTTCCTCCCTCTTTCTCCCGGTTCCACAGCTGCGCCTTCCCATCAGTCTGGATGATGGCAAGTTGACAGGACCTTTCATCCTCAGCCACCAGAGGCTGTCCTCTGTCCCTGGCTGTCCCAGGCAGTCAGTGGGAGAACAGGGTCCAAACACCTGGGCCACGGGCCCATGCCCAGGGAGTGCTGGTGCGAGGTCCTTCCCATGCTTGAACACACATTTTTTTTCTTTCTTTTTAAATCTTCTTCTATATGTCACACACTTTTCTAGACACATGGAAAAACAAGACAACGCTGCCATCATGGAGCTTCCAGTCTAGTGAGGGGGTACCAATTTGAAATTTGCAGAGGCACAAACCATAGCGGATGTTCGAAGGTGATAAGGACTATTGAAAAGAAAAAAGGACCACAGGGCAGGGGTCAGGAGTGTGATGGCAGGGAGCAGTGGCACTGCAACAGGAAGAGGCGGCTGGACAGGTGTGTGCGAGGCTGACAGGTGGGGTGGCACTAGAGCCCCCGGCAGGGACTGATGTCAGCACCAGTGTGCGGTGCTAGCATTCACCTTTCCATGGATGGGGAAGAAAAAGAGTTATTGGTGCGACTCCTCTGGTCAGGTAAGAGATGGCTCCCTACCCCAGGCAGGAGGAGGATCTCGTGTGGGCAGAAGTCCTGCCAGAGCTCAGGGAGGCTGCTGTGGCCCAGAAGCAGTGGGCAGCTGGCACCTGGCCATGTGAAGTCCAGGTCTAGACAAGCATCCCGGCCATGTCTAAAATAAAAGGCACCGGCTTGATAAACTGAGAGGCCTCGGCTGGGCTTGCTGACCTTACGAGGAAGTGACACCAGGAAGGGTCATGAGACATGGTGGAGGGCACATCTGGGAGGGAGCCCAGGCCACGAGTGCTGTGGAGACACTGACGTCCTCTCTGGCCTGCTCAGCCGCAGACCTGGCTGCCCCACTGGAACACATACACGTGCATGCCCCTCACACACACTGTTCTGCACACTCCCTCCTTCACACATCACCCACCCATGTGAGCCCCCACATGACTCAGAGGATCCCTCAGCACACTCATGTGCGTTTCCACACATCACACACACACACACACACACACACACACACACACTCACACACACTCACACACGCCACACCTCCAAGTGAACATACCCACCACACACATGCACATCACAGACACACATCACGTTCACCCACCATCCATGCTCAGCGCACGTGCCACACAGGAACCTACACACTTGTAAAGCACAGGCCAGATACATCTGGGAGAGCTCTTTAGAACTGTTCCTGTCACTCTACAGAGCTGGGTGGCTTCTAACTGCCTGAGAACTGGTCTCTAGGAGGTACCCACCTGACAACCATTTTGTTTCTATTCCAGGGCAGGGAGAAAGAGAGAGGCCACCGTTTTCTAAGTGTCCAGAAATGCAAACTCCCTTCTAACCTGCATGACAATCATGATGACATTACTCCTTCATCCAACTAAGACCCCATGCTTCCAGGACAGAAGAGTTCGAGATGTACCAAGACCTCTGAAATATAGTACGGTGTCAACAAAGGAAAAAAGGTGAAGACATAGTTCCTGGCCGAGCGTGGTGAAGCACGCCTATAATCCCAGCAGTTTGGGAGGCGGAGGCAGGAGGATGGGGAGTTCAAAGCCAGCCTCAGCAATTTAGCGAGGCGCTAAGCATCTCAGTGAGACCCTGTCTCTAATAAAATACAAAATAGGGCTGGGGATGTGGCTCAGTGGCCGAGTGCCCTGAGATCAATCCTTAGTACCCCCCTCCCGCAAAAAAGACATAGTTCCTGCCAAGGAAGGGCTTACAATGAAAAAGTAAACAAGCAAATGAATGATTCTAAAACACTATAGTGTTATTCAATCCCTCCATCCAAATTTTTTTAATTCTACACTGTAATCCCAGCTACTCAGGAGATTAAGGCAGGAGAATCACAAGTTCAAAGCCAGCCTCAGCAACTTAGCAAGGCCCTAAACAACTTAGTGAGACTCTGTCTCAAAATAAAAAACAAAGGGCCAGGGATGTGACTCAATGGTTAAGCACCCCTGGGTTTAATCCAGGTACCAACAAGCAAACCAAAACAGCTTTATTGAGAGACAATATACGTACCATTTAAATGCACAATTAAACGTTTTCAGTGTATTTATAGAGTTGTACAACCATCTCCACAGTCAGTTTTAGAACAAGGTCATTGACCCTCAAAAGAAACCCTGTATCCTTCAGCAATTACTCCTTATTTCTGCTGAATCCTCCTCAGCCCAAGGTAGCCAGTAATTAACCTTCTGTCTGTATAGATTAACTTGTTCAGGATATGTCATATAAATGGAGTATAATATATGGTCATTTGTGAATGCCTCCTTCCACTTAGCATGAGGTTTTAAAAGTTCATCGGTATTGTAACAGATGTCAGTATTTCACTTCTGCTTATTGCTGAATAATATTCCATTGTATGGATGGACCATGTTTCTCTTATTAGTTGAAGGACATGTGGGTTGTTTGTACTTTGGAGTTATGAAATAACAGTGCTATGAACATCGTTTTTGTGTGGACATGTGTTAATTTTTTTTTTCGGTCTGTACCTATAAATTGAATTACTGAGTCAAATGGTAACTCTATGCTTAATTTTTTGAGAGCCCACCAACTCTTTTTCACAGAAGCTGTACTATTTTACATTTTCACTGGCAATGTAAGAGGATTCTAGTTTCTCCATATTCTCACCAACATATGTCTTTGTGTGTGTGTGTGTGTGTGTGTGTGTGTGGTGCTGGGGATTGAATCCAGGGCCTTGTGCATGTGAGGCAAGCACTCTACCAACTTAGTTATATCCCCAGCCCAACATATATCTTTTTTATTATATTCATTCTACTGATATCGAGGTGGCATTACTGTGGTTATGGTTTATATTTACCTAATTGTTAATTGTGTTGAACATCTTTTTATGTAATCGTTGCCTAGTTGTATATTGTTATGGTTTGGATGTGAGGTGTCCCCATGAGAAAGCTCATGTGTGAGACAGTGCAAGAGGGTTCAGAGGAGAAATGATTGGGTTGTTAAGAGTCTTAACCAAATCAGTGATTTAATCCCCTGATAGAGATGAACTGAGTGGTAACTGAAGTAGTAGGGCGTGGCTGGAGGAGGTGGGAATTGGGGTGGGGCTTTGGGTATAACTTTGTATCTGGTGATTTGACTCTCTCTCCTCACTTCAAGCCCTAAGGAGTGGAGCTGGCCTAAGACCTCTGAAACTGTGAGGCCAAATAAACTTTTACTCCTTCAAAATTGTTCTGGTCAGAACTTTTAGTCACAGCAGCAAAAAAAATCTAACCAAAATATATATCATTTAGAGAAATGTGTCTTCACATCCTTTGCCCATTTTTAAATAGGATTATTTGTGTTTTTATCATTCATTTTAAGTGTCCTTTAAATATTATGGATGCAAGTCTATTAAGTGATTTTCAAAAGTTGTTTTTCCCCCCATTCTGTGGGTTGCTTCACATTTTTGATGGCACAGAAGTTTTTAATTGTTAGTAAATACAACTTGTCTATTTCTTATTTCTACTTTGTTGATTGTGTTTTTGGTGTCATATCTTAAAAGAAAAAAAAAGACTTCACCTAACCCAAAGATTTACTCCTATATTTTCCTCTAAGTGTTCTAGTTTTAGATCTTGCACTTGAGTCTATGATCTGTCTTGGTCAGTGTCCTCTATGGTGACGAGGGCACCGAAATCCACTTGGCATGTGGCGCAATAGTTGTACAAACATCATTTCTTGAAAAGACAATTTTATTTCCCATTGAATTTTCTTGGCAACCTTGTCAAAAATCAATTGACCACAAATGTAGGGATTTATTTTTAGTCTCTCGATTCTGTTCCATTGTCTTATGTCTGTCCTTCCGTCAGTCTCATATTGTCTTGATTACCGTTGCTTTGTAGTCAGTTTTGAAATTTGGAAGCAAGTCCTCCAGCTTTGTTCTTTCTCAAGATTGTTTTGGCTATTTGGGGTCTTTTGAGTTTCCATGTGAATTTTGGGATACATTTGTCAATTCCTAGAAAAGAGACTCAGTGATTGCACTGAGTCTGCAGACCACGTTGAGGAGCACTGTCATCCCAACAGCATCAAGGCTTCCAGGCTGTGTGCACGGGATTTTTTTTATCTATTAGATTTAATCTTAAATATCATCTTCTCTTTCATGCTATGGTGAATGGAATTGAGCACTTCTCCTTTTAAGGTCATAAAAAAGAGGATGTAAATCCAGGGATGGAAGCACCTTCTGAATACCTGCTTTTATGATAAGGGGAAGCTTAATTGGTGGAACTAAACGAGAGACTACAAATACACATAAGCCATATTTGCATGAAGTCCTCTGTCATTGAAGCAGAGCAGAGAAGAAAAATCGTGCAGTGTGAATGGCCCTGAAACTGACAAGCTCAGTCAGCCTGGAAAAAGGAAAGGCTAAAACAGCCCAGATACAGCCCTGTGTCATGTGGAAGGTTCGAGCTATTCTGGAACACAGCCTTCCTCGCCTCCTCAGTGAACTTCTTACAAATATCTAGTTGAGGAACAGCTCATCTCAGTCACGGATAAGTAATAATCAAAGAAGACCACAGCATCTATAAAAAGTTACTCCATAAATATAAGAAAATGTCAGAATACTCTGCAGATGAATGATAGAAAAATATCACTACACAATAAATGAAAATCAGGTTCAAGTCCATCAGCATATTGATAAATAAAATAAAGCAATTGTTTCTATGATGCAAAGTTTTTGAGCAGATCCTAAGAACTCAGGGAAGACCCAGCCAGACAGAAGAGAAGACACGAGCTGGCAGAGATCTTGAAAAGAGTGCAGGTGGAAAAACATTCCAGAAATGAATGATACCCTGGAGCAGCAAAAGATTCACCCCGGAAAACACACAAATAGGTGGAGGATTTTTTTTTTTCCTTATCGTAAACCAAGAGATGCATTTGGAGTGAACAATTTAAAAGATTAGAGAGAAAAGTGTAAATATGGAAGACAGATGAGAAATATCCAATGCAGGGGAAATTGGTATACCCCAAGACATAACAGAAATTAAAAGAACCTAAAGAAATACTTAAAGGTGTAACTTAAAACTTGTAGAACACAGAAGGTGGAACCTATGACCCCAGGACCAAGAGAACAGGGAAAGGTCAACAGCAGAGAAGACATGTCTGCAAGATTCTAGAGACTGGAAATAAAGGTGTGTGGCAGCTGATCTAATAGTCAGGAGAAAGAACACGAAGTGCTCTCTGGGGAAAGAGGAGGCCAAGGAGCTCACATTCATGTAGCAGAATCCTGGAAGGGTCAGAAATTGGAGGCACCAAGGAGGGTGTGGCCAAGAGGGCTAAGTGAGTAACAAAATCTGTTCTCTTCTTTCTGAGTAATGGAATTGCAGCTTGGCATGTTACTGCCTGGTGGGATCCATGTTTCACATCTTTCATTTGCTATGTGACTCAGTAACCAAAAGTGTTTCAGGTAACATCCACCATTCCTGGGTCAGGGAGTTAATGCACTGCATGCTCCTCTGTGGTCTTTATCCTCTTCAGAACTAGAAGACACAGGCACCTACATCTGTCCCTGCTTTGGTGATGCAGATGAGAACCACAATCCAGGGGATGCAGAACAACAAGAGAGAAGATCCTTGGGTCCCTGGATGACTGTGAGGAGCAAAGATTCACCCATCTCGATGGCTTACCATGGGGATGTTTTATTTAAGAACATGAAAGAAGTTTCTATTTTCTCTAAGCTGATCTATGTTTGGTGTATGTTGTTGTTGGTGGTGGTGGTGATTTTTGTTTATTACACTGGTTTAGTTGTTGTTCTAACTGACGCAACCAGTGTAGAGAGTGTGGCAAAGACAGGAATACTGACTGAGGTTAGAAAAAAAAAAAAAAAAGCAACACTCCTAGATTTCCCCCATCTTCATGAGCATTCCTCTTCTACATTAGCAAAAAACTGGAATTTACACAGAGAAAATGTTGAACCCTCTGTCCTTGGGGACCCCAGGCACAGCATCGGTGGGCATTAAGTGCTGGAATGAACGTGGGATATTAAATATAGACCATAGAGGCTCCTGCTCCCTCAGCCCACAGAACCCCACTCATCTTCTGCTCTAGGATGCTGGCCTCATTCTTACTGTTCCATTCTCACATCCAAAGCACAGAACTAGTGGATTCCAGTCTAGGGAAATATTAGCCCTCGCACTCTAAAAGATGTATAGGAATTCAAAAGTGATACCCACCAATCACCCTACAGTGAACCCACCAGTTGACAGGCTTATTCATGCCTACAGAGTTCTCAGTATGTGTTTTAGTGTGTCACTACACACAAACAGATAGCCAAGGATTTCTCAAAGTTGCTAGAAAACTTCTAATATGAACGATGGAGGCAAAGAATAGACAAGCAAATAAAAAATATCCTCAAAAGCATCTTGGAAAAGACAAGCACAATATAAGCAGGGAAAATCCTTAAAACTATGTCACCTTTGCATTTAAGAAAGTAAAAGAAGATTGTATACATAAAATAAACAGATTGTTTAAAAAAAACTAAAAGAAACAGTCATAGGACAGAAAAGAGCCAATGAAAATTCCATAGAAACAATAGAAAGCTGTAGAAGTCTTTTAGAAACTAGTATGAGGAGGAAACGAAAGAACATTGGAGAGAAAAGATGAGGAAATTAGGTCAGTCGATAGGTCCAATATTTGATTAATAGGAATTCCAGAAAGAAATAACAGGGGGAAAAAACAGGCCAAAGAAAAAATTAAAGTTAGTAATTTCATAAACAATCATCCCAGAACTGACAGGCATGGGCTTCTAGATCAAAAGGATTCATGAAGTATCTTGTGAAATGGACAAAAAATAACACATCATTGTGATGTTCCGAAGTTCCAAGAATAAAATGAAACTTCCAGGAAAAAAAATATTAAAATAAGAAACATACAAAACAATCAAGAATCAAAATAACACGGGACTTTTACTAAAGTCACTGGAACACAGCATACCGCATAGGGATGCCTTCAAAACTCAGACCCAGTCAAAATATCACTCACGTATGAGAGCAGAGATATTTATCCACAGGAAGACTTAAAAATTTACCTCCCAAGCATTCTTTCTCAAGAAACTATTGGAGGATGTACTTCAGGGAAAAAAAAAAGAAAAGAAAAGGGAGTAAACCAAGAAAGGAGAGGATATGAGATCCAAGGAAAACATTGGCAAGGAGAATGCTCAGAGGATGGCAAACGAAAATTCCAGCATAGGAGCTATGCAGCAAGCCTTCAGCAACCAGTTCAGAGTGGAGCAGGCCAGAAGTTTCTCCAAGGTTGTTAACATGTGAATCTTTTATGTGGAGATAAAAGCTCTTAGCAGAGTTAAATAAAAAGCACTCAAAATGTGGTGAATTGATATAGAAAATTAATTACTCCAAGGTAGTTTTTCAAATGTTAAAAATGAATAAAGCAATTATTATGTACTTCAGAACTCAATTGTGAGTAGCATTTATAGAATCATCCTGGAATGGAGACCTGGAGGAACCAATTATGATGTCAATAAATTGGGAGAACAAAGGGAGGTATGTCTATGAATGGGTGGAATAGAGAGTCCCCAAATCCTCCTGAGTTCAATCACAGTAAAAAACAAGTTATTTAAAGATGTTGAAGGAATTACAGGAAGAAATATCTTAAGGGTTACTGCTGGTGAGGAGAACACAGAGAAGTATTTTTTATAAGTGTTGTAGATCTAATTGACTTTTTAAAAGAATATAAGCATTACATTAAACTTCAATTTGAAAAAGCCAAATTAATGAATTGAGTGAATCCTGCTTTCACTGTGATAGAGTAATAGGGGTCAGACTGACCTTCACGTCATAAACAGTTAGAAAACTGGAAAAATATATGGCAGACACTGGGCCAGAAGTGACACAGAACCATGTTACCGGAAGGAATACATCCACATGAGACGGCTTTACTATCAACCTTGGTTTTCCACTGGGAGGCACATTCTGTACCATAGTGCCAGGAGGGTGATCTCAAGCAGAGCATGGTGACCTTCCCAAGTGAAAGATTAGGGAATTGGAGATCATGCAGGCCAAAACCTTGGAGTGACACCAGAATTTGTTCCTACATTTTTTCCTTGGAATATTTGCCAAATTTCAGCCCTGGGCATAGAGGCCAAGCAGAAAATATTGGATTCAGCTTTAAAGAAATCTCACTGAGCCAAAGAAATTAAAACTGGAGTTCATTATTACCAAGGTAGTAAGCACTGGAGAAAAGAGGACCATCAAGAACAGAGTCTTGGGACTGGGACTGAGGCTGGGGTTCAGTGGTAGAGTACTTGTATCACATGTGTGAGGCACTGAGTTCAATCCTCAGCACCACATAAAAATAAATAAACAAAAATAAAGGTATTGTGTCCATTTATAACTAAAAAAAAATTACAAAAAAAAAGAGTCTGGTATTATCCATGAACTTTTCCCCCAAAGCATTTGCCAGGCTTGAAGAAGCAGAAGCTCTGTTCACATGAGATGAAAGATGGAAAACTACGTCATAGAGAGTGTCTGCTAAGAGGCCATGTAGGCAGGCATTTTGACAATCTCACAATGGAGAAACAAAAATTGAGGTTCACAATCTACCTAAAAGAAGATGTTCTGAAAAATATTCCAGACTTTCATCTGAGACTCTAAAAGGATTGCACTGTGAAAAATAAACAAACAAATATAGACTACCTTGCAAAAGCCTGAACCCAGTCTTGAGTCCTTTTACTGATTAGAGCAAGGTGATATGCCCACACTCCTTGGCACGACAGGAAAAAGATTCTATTCGTTCTTGGAGTTGATAACACCATCCATTGCCTCTGTAATTTGCATACACTAAGTCTACTGTTCCATTAAAAATAACTAGGTGTGCCAAGATACAAGGCCAAATGAGAAAAAATGGAGAGAGAAAAAAATAGCAACAGACCTACAGATTGTCTAGGTTTTAAAGTTATCAGACACAAATCTTAAATTAAATGACTAATTGTCAAATAGATGAAAATATGGAGAAAGTTACCAAAAACTGGGAAAATTTTTTAAAGAATTAAATAAAAATTATAGAATTGAGAAAACTAACAAATTAAGAATTTTCTGCCAGATGCAGTGGCACACTCCTGTAATCCCAGCAGCTCAGGAGGCCGAGGCAGGAGGATCACATGTTCAAAGCTAAAAGCAAGACACTAAGCAACTCAGTGAGACCGTGTCTCTAAATAAAATTCAGAATAAGGCTGGGGATGTGGCTCAGTGGTTGAGTGTCCCTGAGTTCAATCCCCGGTACCAAAAAAAAAAATAATAATAATAATCATTTTCTATCCAATAGCAAATTAAACAAAACAGAAATTGAAGATTAGATCAGTAGAAAACACTGAAGTTGAAGCTAAGAGAGAGAGAAAAAAAAAGGATGGAAAATAAAGAATAGTGAATGAAGTACCTAAAATAAGCTTTATAAGTTGTCTAAGTGGAAAAAAAAATAAGTCTTTATGAAGAATATTAAACAAGATTTATGTAAAGGAGATATGGCCACATTCCTTGACTGGAATATTCCATATTTTAAAGATGCCAATCCTCCAACTGATTTATAGATATAATAGTACCATTAAAACAAATTCTAATAGGTTTTCTTCTAAATATTGGTAATCTATTTTAAGTCTTATTTAGAAGAAAGAAAAGCCAAGGGCTGGGGATGTGACTCAAGTAGTAGCATGCTCGCCTAGCATGCGTGAGGCACTGGGTTCGATTCTCGGCACCACATAAAAAATAATAAAGATATTGTGTCCACCTAAAAAAAATATTAAAACAAAAGAAATAAAAGACAAGACACTCTTGAAGAACAAGACAGGTAAGTTACTTTAACAGACATCTAGAAGATGACGAGAAAGTTAGAGTAGCCACAGGACAATTAAACATTGATGGATAAATAAAATGTTACAAAATAAAGAGGCCAGAAACAGACCATGTTAGTCCATTGCTGTAACAAATACCTGAGATACTGAACTTGTGAGGAAGAAAGGTTTATGTTGGGCCACAGTTTCAGAGGTTTCAGTCTGTGGTTAGTTGGTCTGATGCCTTGGGCCTGTGGTGAGGCAGAACATCATGGTGGGGAGCCCATGGTGGAGCAGAGAGATGGGGAGGAAGGGGCTGAGGTCCCAATGTACCAATGACCTCACTTCCTTCCAGCAGGTCCCACCTCTTAAAGGTTCCATCACCTCCCAACAGTGCCACAGACTGGTGACCAAGCCTTCAACACATGGGCCATAACCATAACACAGATCCTTCATAACAGGAAAAGTTGATGCATAACTGAATTGTAACTGCAGATTTGTGAATAAATGATGAGTTATTCAATAAATAGTCCCAGGATAAATTTTCATGAATCAGATCTCTACCTCTCACCATGGGTGGTGGGGGACGGGGTGGGGATCAATTTTAGGAAGATTAAAATTTAAATGTGAAAAAGAAAAACTATAAACCTTTTTAGAAGAGAGTCCCTTCATGACCTCAGCATACAGAATGACTTATTTTTAAACTTAGAAAGTGAAATAAATACAGGAAATGATGATAAATAGAACTACTGTATCAGTTTTCCTCTACTATACAACAAACGGCCACACAGTTGAACATTTGTTAGCTCAGGGGCCCCAAAGCAGACCCCATGGCCATGTGCTCTTCTCTGAGTCTCAGGCTTAATCAGGGTGTTGGCAGGGCCATGTTCTCATCTGGACCCTGGTTCTCTTCTGCACTCCCATGGTTATTGCAGGTTCAGCTCCTTGGTGATGAGGTAGAGGTCCCTGGTCTCTGTTGGCTGTCAGTCAGCACCTGTCAACTGCCTAGAGGCCGTCTGTGTTGTCATATAGTCCCCTCCGTCTTCAAAGCCAGCAGTGCATACCAAATATTTCTCATGCTTTGAAACTCTGACATTCTCTTTCTCTGATCTCAAGACCCTGAACTGATGGTATGGAGTCATGAGGTCAGATCCATCTAGATAATTTCCCTCTTGATTAACTTGTACACAACTGTTAGTAATCCTAATTACACCTGCAAAGTTCCTACTGCCATATAATCCCAAAAGTGAGATCCTGTCGTATTTGAAGTTCGTGTCTACACTCAAGGGGTGAGAGAGGCATTGTACAGAGAGAGGCAAGGGTCATGAGAGTCATCTTAGAATTCTGGCTTCCACCACTCCATTACAATTAAAAGTTTGTGTTCTTGCCAGGTGCCACATACCTGCCTGTAATCTCAGCAATTTGAGAGGCTGAGACAGGAGGATTGTAAATTTGAGCCAAGCCTGAGCAACTTAGCAAGACCCTTTTTCAAATTAAAAATAAAAAGGGCCTGAGAAGAAGCTCTGTGGGGGAGGACCCTGAATTCAATCCCCTGTACTGAAAAAAAATTCTTCTCTTTGAATGACACTACAGATGATCCCCTACTTGTGATTCTTAGGCTTTTTTTTTAAAAAAAATTTATAGTTGTAGATGGACACAATGCCTTTTTTGTTGTTTATTTATTTATATGTGGTGCTGAGGAATGAACCCAGTACCTCACATGTGCTAGGCAAGCACTTTACCACTGAGCCACAGCCCCAGCCTTATACTTAGGCTTTTTGATGATGTGAAAGCAATGCACACTCAGTAGAAGCCAAGCTTCAATTCTGAATCTTGATCTTCTCCTGGGCTGGCGGCATAATGCTGGGCACAGTCAGTGAGGCACAGTTCCCAGTCACATAATCACAGGGAGGAATGACGACACTCTATAGTACCATGTGTTGCTGGTAATTTTTGGACACAGGTATTCAAAAAATTACATGAGCTATTCAACACATTATAAAATACGTTTTGTGTTAGATGACTTTGCCCAACTAGAGTCTAATTTAAGCACTCTGAACACATTTATGGTAGGCTAGGTTAACTGTGATATTCAGGAGGTTAAATGTATTAAAAGCTTTTTTAACTCAGTGTTTTGTACCTAAGCTGGGGTCACATCCCAATTAGCCTGTCTGATGGAACCCCAATGTGTGTTGCGGAGCATCTGTGTAAGAAAGTGAAAAGTCAAGCTACAGATGTAGTAAAAAAAAATTACAATATACATAAATGATGAAAGAATCAAATCTCGCATGTCTTATTAATTTCTTACATGTTAGTAAGAAATAGAATCAATGGAAAAAACAGACAAAAGAAAAAAACATTTTCACAGAAGAAACTCAGAATATCAACAAGTGTGTGAACATTGTTCCCACATTGTGAATCACGAAGAGCTTTTCTTTGTTAACTGAGGAAAAGTAAAAGTAAACTCAGTATGACACCATTTCACCTCACTAAGTTACCAAAACTTTTTGAATCTGACATTATCAAGTATTTGTAGTGAATAATAGGAATGTACACATTTTTAATGTGAACTTAAATTGGTGCAACTTCGCTGAACAACAAATCATGATGATATTTCATTTCGTTCTATTTTATTTTGTTTCATTTGGTTTTTGCAGTGCTGGGGGTGGAGCCTAGGGCCTCAGCCTGCCAAGCAAAAGCTCTACCACTGAGCCACATCCCCAGCCCAATTGTGATAGTCTCTAAGGTTGAAAATGCACATGCTCTACAAATAGTGATTCCACCCCTGGGGATATACTAGACAGAAATGCATGCACAGGAAGGTTCAAGGCAGGGAAAGAAAAACTGAAAACACTGGGGAAAATCCAAATGTCTAGCAACAGTAGCATGTGTGAATAAATCAGTCGTGGAATACTTCAAGGTAATGGTATGGTGATATTTCTTAAAGTTGGTAGAAACCACACAGGTGTTTATTTCATTCTTCCTTTAAGAAGTTTTCCCAATTCCTCCATTCCTTGCCCTGAGCAGTAATCAGAGGAGGACAGGGGCTTACAGGTCTGGACCCCAACCCTCAGCTTCATTCACAAAGGGGCAAGGGAAGGAGATCTCACTCAGGGCTTCCAGGGGCTTCCACTGACGCCCACCTCTTTACCTAGGATGCCCTCTTCCTTCCTTCCTTCCTTCTCAGAGCCCTCTTACCAACATCCTCTGCATCTTCTAGGTCCTTCCCTAGTCCATCCACTTGATTTAGGAAACTGTTGTTCAGAGAAGTGAGAAACTGACATTCAGAGAGATCAAAGAGTATGCTTAAGGCATGCAGTTATTAAGGGGCAGACCTGGCTCTTGGAATCTGCACTTTCTTTATCAGCCGCTTCCAGGGCTAATTCTCTCCGTATTCACAGCACCTTTGAAGACAGTCCTTTGTAAACAGCAGATGTTCAGTCAAGGCCACTTCCTCCCTCTAGTCCCTTAACCCACGTTTGAAACAAGAACTTTCCATTAATGCTGCGACACAGCAGGTGGCCAGCAGAGGACAGCATTTAGCTTTCCCAGCTCCCTACTCTTAACCATCGCGAGCTTGAGAGGGAGCAAAGTTGGGTTTGCTTTTCTGTTTGCAGTCTGAGCCTCGTGGTGATGCCCTCTGCTCCTATTGGGAGCCGCGTCCTCTTTCTTCTTTGCTGAAAAACATCTTAACTGAACTTCTGCAGGAGCTCCAGTTTTAGACATGGTGGGGAGGAGGCACGTGGATACGCAATAAGAAAGTGACCCTTTTTACCTCTAAGGAGCCTTATGAGATGTCAATTCTCACAAAGCCATGTAAAGCAGTGGACAGGGACTGTCTCCCTTTCAGCAGGGATGACTCAGGCTCAGGGAGAGGGAGAGGTGCTCAAGTTCACAGAGCAAGGTCAATTTTTCTGACTTTAATCCAGAGAACTTTCTGCATTACCACGTTAGTTAGTTCTCAAAGGTAAAATGTAGCCAGAAGGCATTCTTAGCCTGTACATGCAGCAAGGAGACCTGAAAGTTGCTGTTGAGATATATTTTTTTCAAATACAAAACACTGTCTTGAAATGACAAAGGATAGCCTTGAACAGAATGTTGAGGCTCTGAGGAGGAGATGGTACCATTTGTAGGGAGTAGGTGTGGGAGGAACTGAGGAGACAGAGAAGAGTTCCTATAAACAGAAGAGCCCTCATCCTTAAACACAGTCAAGATGTGAAAAAGAAAAAGTGCAGTGGTGGAAATTCCAGATCAGGATATGCAATACATGGTCTGGCTCTTCCATTTTCTTGTATCTCCCCCTTCCTTCAACCCCTGTCCATGACAGACATCATTAATCAATTGTAGAATTCTTTCCCCTTGAGCTCACAGCCTGCCCAGAACCCATTGCATCATGATATTCCCTTACCAACCAATAGGAAGTGGTCTATGAGGAAAGCCTATCTGCTCTCTCCCCCAACTCCACTGCATCTGTAGTAAACATAACTGCACACTCTGTGCAGGAAGCTCTATGGAGCCCCTTATACACAACTTCCTCTGAAACTACCAGATGACAAATTCTCAGGAGTTAGGCACACTTCTAATTTTACAAATAAAAAAAAAATACCTTGAGGCTCGGAGATGTTAAAACTTCACAGTGGCACAGCCAGGATTTGAACTCAAGCCCATGTCTTCAAAGCCCAGGCTTAGAATCTCCTGGATGGTTGGGATCAGCTCAGCACAGAAGAAGTCCTGGGGTATAGGCCTTGTTTAGCCTGAAGGTAGTTTTTGGAAGTCTAATTTTTCTCATTTCCTTTAGTACTAGGGATTGACCCTGGGGGCCCTTACCACTGAGTTATATCCCCAACCCTTTTTATTTTATTTTATTTTGCGATAGGGTCTTGCTAAGTTACTGATACTGACCTTAAACTTGAGATCCTCCTGCCTCAGGTGTGTGCCACACCTGAAGGTATAATGAGACTAACCATGTTGCAGTGCAGACCAAGCCCAAAGAACAGAAGACATTAAAATTGCTTTTGTTTCTTTAGTAAATGTCAGACACCTTGTATATGCTGGGAGTGTAGTGGTTAACAAGAGAGACAAGACTCCCCACCCCTGAACCTGTGAGATTAACAAATACACAGGACAACTGTATTATGTATGGGATGATGTTATGGGGTAAGGGGGGAAATGAAGACTGGGGGAGGAGTAGAGGGAGTCACAGAGAGCTATGTGGGGACTCAAGCCTGGGAGATAAGGAATGACCAAGGGCCCTGAGCTTCCTGGGGTGACTGATGCAAACGGAGTGAAGGTCCTGATAATATGGGTCCTGATGTCCTCAAGACAGACAGTGATGGTGAGTGTGAGTGGCAGGGAGGAGAGCAGACTCCTTGTCAGGAATATGTGGAGTTCCAGAGGACTTCCTCATTCTTCTGAAGATGATGTGCCAGGGAAGGAGCAGGATTAGTAAAAAATGCACCCATCTCCTGGGCCCCTTTCCACCCTAGCAGATGTGGGTGGAGGCAGAGTTCCACTCACGCATCATGCATTTGTCGAGCACCTCATGGAATCAACAGCGTTTTGCAAGCCTTTCTGCCCATTGCCGGCATCCAGCCCCATGGGAAGGACAGAGGAGCGGGAGGGGGTTTTCAGCATCTGAGAACTGACTTCGTGCAGGGCCAGGAGTGGGTTCTTATTGTGCCAAAAGACGTGGAAACGTGGAGGCTGCTATTTGCCTCCATCAACAAGGAGAACATTGTTCAGTTGGGAGGGCAAAATGATGGCCCATGGGTCTGTGTAATGACCCAGGAACCTCGTTCATAGAGTAGTGTCTATTTTGGCAGGAATAAAAATGCAAAAAAAAAAAAAAAAGGCCTAACCCTACTGGAGAATCTTGGGGTCTCCCCTGGGGTGCAAGTAATCTGGAAAGGAATGGAAGAGGAGGAAGAAATGTCACCTCCATAACTGGGACAGAGTGCAGAACTCTCATACTCTCATAGTTATTTTGAGTTACAACATGCATCCCCAGAGAGTTCCAGAGCTTTCTGGGAGCCTTTTAGTGGCTGCCCTAGAACCAGAGCAGGCCTTCCTTAGATAACTGTCCCTCTAGGCACTCTTCACCTAGAGCCTGTGAAGGCCTTAGGAATAGGATCCACCAGAATAGGGTGGATAATTACAGGTATGTGCACATGCCTGATTATACAGATCCACACAGATTTCTTCAAGTGCCCCCAAGGTATCTATGCTAGTAACTAAATTCTTCCTTCTCAGCTCCAAATTCATTCACCGTATTAGCTTTCTGTCGTTATAGAGAAATATCTGAGGCAATTAACTTATAAAAGAGAAGGTTTATTTAGCCAACAGTTTTGGAAGTTCTAGTCCAAGTTCTAGGTAGCCTCACTGCTTTCTTTGGGGGCTCTGGTGAGGCAGCATATCATGGCAGGAGGGTGTGATGGAACAAATGCTTGCCTCATGATCCAGGACTCAAGAGGAAAAGAAGAAGAGACCGGGGTCTCACAATCCTCTTCAAGGGCATGCCCTCAATGACTTAAAGACCTCCTAAAGGCCCTACCTCCTTGAGGTGCTACCACCACCCAGTAACCCTACCCTGGGGAACAAGCTTTTAACACATGGGCCTTTGGAGGGTATGTGATAGAAATTTGCCCAAGCTTTTACAGCTGATCCTATAGCACTCAACAATACCTTCTCTGTGATCATGGGTAGAATTCCCATATGCTTCTCTCCTTGCAAGTGAACACAATATGGGACTTTCACAAATAGAAGGTACTGAGAGAATAAGTTAGAATGAAGGGGCTTCTCTTGCTGTTTTGGTGGGAGTGAGGATATTCAGTGATTCTATCCCATCCACGTCTCCAAAGGTCCCAGGAGATGCCAGCCCTGGCCTGGTCATCACCTCCTTAGGATCCTCCCAACACAGTCACTGCACGTTTCATGCTTCCTGTCCTTGCTGGAGACCCAGCTCCTTGCACATACTCATATACCCACCCTCTGCTGGTGGCTCACCTGTGCCCTGGAAGTTTGTTTCCTGCTTTCCCAGTTATTTCAGACCAGCTGTGGCGTAGGCTACCCAACAAATTTCTCTGCCACCAAGAAGCCTCCAAAAATATCTGATCCCCTAGGGAAAGAGCCCTTGCAAGGTTGTTCTTCCTGGGGTACTCCTCCCCAGCTATAGGGGCAGTAGCCCCACAGGGTTCTCTTTAAATCACATTTACTTGTTTTTTTTTCTTTTGTGGGGGAGTACTATGGATTGAACTCAGGGGCTCTCGACCACTGAGCCACATCCCCAGCCCTATTTTGTATTTTATTTAGAGACGGGGTCTCTCTGGGTTGCTTAGAGCCTTACTTTTTGCTGAGGCTGGCTCTGAACTTGCAATCCTCCTGCCTCCGCCTCCCAAGCTGCTGGGATTACAGATGTGCGCCACTGTGCCTGGCACATGTTTACTTTTTAATCACTGTGTAATAATTATCTTTATTAAACTTCCATTGTATAACTATCATATGGTTTCTGTTTTTTGTTTGCACTTGAACTGATAAAGCACTCATTATCCTCAAATATTAAGATTTCTGCATATCTAGTCCCAAAAGAAATATCAGGCCAAAAGAAAAATATAAAAACTCTCACTCAGTTCATTGCCTCATGCATAGAAAATGAGAACTCTAACTAGCTCTGTTACTACCACAAGTCGGAGATGGAGACCAGTTTCTGTTACCACAAAGGGTTGGTAGCCTTGGAGACTTGCCCTCAGCCATTCCCCTTGCTGTTATAGCTTAAGCTCTCTTTTCTCTTGCTGTAGCTGCAAAATAACAAGTAGAATTATCATTTATGGAGCACACACTTCAGACGGAGCAGTGTGGCATGAGTATTATGTATTCTATTAACCTATTTTGCATATAAAAAAGTTGAAGACTAAGGAAGTTAGAAATTTGCCCAAGCTTTTACGGCTGACCCTCAGAAGGGTTAGAAGCCAAGTACATCCAATTCCAAGGAGCAGAGCTTCTCTGAGTCTTTCTCTCTTTGGAGATACTGGGGATGGAACCTGGAACTCATATATGCTTGGCAGGTGCTCCACCTGTGCGCTACATTCCCAGTCCTCAAAGACCAAACTCTGAATCACGTTTGTTCATAATAAACATCTCTTGCTGCGTCAGGCTCTGTGTTAAATGACTCACAGTAGTTATGTAATGTGTTTCCCATAACAACCATGTTTGGTAAGCAGTGTTTTTGTTCCTATTTTATAGATAAAAAGACTGAATGCTTTACCCAAGGCTACTCAGCTAATGAGTGGTGAAACCAGGATTTGAAAAGAGGCCCTCTGACTTCAGAGCCCACATTTTAATATCTCCAGTGACCTGATTCTCTGATTCACATAATATAAGAGAACTCTAGAGAGAAGCACTTACACCTGGGGACCGAAAGGGAAACAATGGAAAGCATATGATGTTTGACTTACCAATAATCCCTGCTGTTCCCACTGATGCTATCCATGTGTGTTAATAAAGAATAGAAAGCTGGTGAAGGAGAAGGGTATAAGACAAGATGGGCCATGTCATTACCCTATGCTTCTGTGTTATTCCATTTTTCTGTTATTATAATGAAATGCTGGGGCTGAATGCTTTATAAAGAAAAGATGTTTATTTAGCATAGAGTTTGGGAGTGGAAATTCAAACAGTGTGGGTCTGGCTCTGGCAGAAGAATACATGTCTAAGGATTGCATAGAATACACAGTGTGTGGGTACTTATCCGTAAATAGCATTTCTCTAACTGAGCTTTTAAAAAGTACAGCATGGGTATGAGGCTGAGAGTGTACTTAAAATGCTAATGGTTTCCATTGCCAATGAAAAGATATGAGTCATCTCCCTTAATAATAAACTGAGCTGAGGCTTCTATTCAATCCTTTTACAAAAACTCAAGCACCAGCAAGAACATTTTCCTGAAGAGAAGGCTGAGTCACATGCCCTTTGAGATGTATCAAGAGAGATCCTGCAAGCATAGCCCAGATTCTTTTCAGGAGGAACTTTGAGCGTTCTCTAACAATACAATGAATTAGTAATCAAGGACCCACAGTTCCACATCCAAAAGTGCGATGGCAATAGAAATCAGCCTGGAAAAACTGGAGAGCAGGAGTGGAACCTTAAAACTTTTTTACATCCTGCCCCCCTCCCGAGAAATCTGCTACATATCTAATTTTGAGCAACAAGCTCCGCTCGTTAGACTAGTTGTGTAATGTACATGCAAAGTAACTCACAAAGTGATATATTTACAGTTTATAATTATTTTCTATAATTTCCCCTAAAGTTGGGTGTAGCTCAGTGATAGAGTGCATGCTTAGTATGTGTGAGGCCCTGGGTTTAAACTCCAGCACCAAAAAGGGGGAAAAAAAAGATTATTTTAGATCTAGAATTGGTAGCCTCTATTTCCAGAGGCAATTAGATAGCAGTGTTGTCCATTAGGACCACTCCTGGTCCACAATATCAAAACCAGGTAATTTTCATCCACGGGGAGGCTTAACATTCTGTTCTGTGTGTCAGGGTGTCAGGGCTATACCATTTCTAGGATTCTTCATGAGACAGACACCAACCCTTGGAACTGATGTTACAGATGGGCTGCACTATGTCTAATGGTTGAGCAGGCCAGTAGGAAAGCACATGTATAGCTCCCCCTTGAATGTGGAGTGTCCTGTTGCTGTTCCCACTTTTGTAGTACATATTGTAGAATATAGATACAAGAATACATATATAATATCTATAGTATATACTATATATGATATATATATATATAACATATGTACCTATGTGCCTATGTATACACACACACACACACACACACACACACACACACACACAGAGTCTTCTTGACCAGTGCTGTTCCTGTTTCAGCCTTTTATAACTTCCTGAGGGCTTCTGATTCTCTGCACATACCCTGTAATCTATTTGAAAACACTATTTGTTTCCTTCCCCATCATTTTTGGAATTCAAGACAGGTAAGAGAGATGGTAGCATACACTCAGTCCATTATTATAGGAAGGGAATTTAGAGAGTTTCTAAAAAAGATGAGAATTAGGCAGAATCTTGGATCATGAGTCAGAGCAGCCAAAGTGAAAAGAAGAGGGAAAAAAAAAAAACCACAAAACTTTGCAGATGAGGAGATACAAGAGCAAGGTTTGGAGATAGAATATGGTCTAGATGAGAAGGAATACAAGAAATTTGACGTTTGGTGAGAGGCAAAGGTGTAGGGCTGCAGAGACAGGTAGGGCGTGAATAAACATGTGTCATGCTCAGGGGTGAGCTTTATCCTGGAGAGTCCACATCTTGTCTCCCCTGGGTGATAGACTTGAGGGGAGTGAGACTGGAGCCTGGAAGACTAATTAGAAAGTTCCTGCAGAGGTCCCAGTTAGATTCCACAAGGGCCAGAGAAAGAGGACAGTAATATGTTAGGGATGGAGAAGAGGGGTTAGATTCGACAAGTGTGTGGGAAGTAAAACCTGTAGACAAGGAGGATGTTCTAATGTTGTTTTCTATAGATTGAATAGAAAGATTCTTCAGTCTTCTTCTAGGACAGTCATATGTTTTTGTAAAATTTGCAAAAGTTATCTGTTAACTGCAAATGGTTAATACCGTTAGTAATAATGTGAATTTTTGTGACTACTGTCAGAACCAGAAATATTCCTATCAAGTGTCAAATATAAGCCATAAGATTAGAGGGCATCTTAAGTGCAGTGTCTCATCTTAATCTTTCTTGAATAGACACAAGTATTATCCAATTTGTCATGGATGTTCTTATTGTAATGGTGGATTAAATTTTATATTATCCTTGTAAATGTATTTCATGTCAAATTATCATAAAATTTAATCTTAGTGTTTATATCTAGCATTTGCAGACTTCATCAGAATAAAAGATGTCAGATAAAGTCAGTCGCAACCAGATATGTCAAGATGCACAGAACATTCAATTTTCATGCAAGCATACTTCTATTTGTAGCATGTGCACATTTTGTGACTTGCTATGTAAGAGTTATAATAAAATGTTTCCCGGGGGGGCTGGGGTTATGGCTCTACCGCTGTAGAGCCCTCGCCTCACATGTGCAAGGCTCTGGGTTCGATCCTCAGCACCACATTAAAAAAAAAGTTATTAAAAAAATGTTTCCTGAAATTGCTCAAAAAAGATGCATTTATATATTGTGTTAAAACTGTATGTTGCTTTATTGAATATATTTCCTATAGGAGAGAACTTCTATGTTAAATGGGCATAGATGAGAATAGAGTTACATGCTTAAAACTATATATACACACACAACACACATAGAGTGGTTGAATGAGTTTTCCATAGTCTGATTTCTGCTCCATACATCTGCGCCCTACATGTCAATTCTTGTATTTCCTCCACTGTTGACTTATTTCTGAAGACGGGTGCTTTAGAACAGGTCATTATTGAGATGCTGATTCTGGAGCTGCTGACTGAATTAGAACAGGAATCCTGGAAGCCATTCCTACACCAGAAACACCACCAGGAAAGTGACTACACATTGAAGTGACTGCAAACTACATCAACATGTCCCATCCCTAGCCAGATCCCCCAAATATCTGTGGCTACTCCACACCAGGGGCACAAGGAGAAATGAGATGAAGAGGAATCAGAGTGGAAAGACCCAGCCATTTTGACTCTTTGCACATATAGCTCCCCTCTGAATGTGAAGTGTCCTGTTGCTGTTCCCACTTTGTAGTACATATTGTAGAATATAGATACAAGAATACATATATATTATCTATAGTGTATACTATATATGATATATATAATATGTATGTACCTATGTGTACACACACACACACACACACATACACACACACTTGGGAAATTCTACAAAAACACATGATATAGTACATTATTGAGCCACCTTGTTAGGAGTCCTAACAAGGGGGCTTTGCAGCTTCCTGATGAATCTTTCTCTATTAACAGGTCTTGAAAAGTGATTCTGGCAGAGGGGAATTCAGTTGCTATCAGACCCATGGCATGAATGACTTGGCAGAAGTGTTACCCCACCAAGATACAGAACCCAGGAGGAAAAGTGGGTCTGGGGGTGAAGAGGGTTAGTTCATTTTTCTGACATGATAAATTTGAGTGTTTTGAGTAATGGACCTAGTAGATGCCTATGTTTGTAACTCTAGAATCACCTTCCTGTTAAAACAAAACAAAACAAAAATTCAAACAGAACAAAGGAATATAGGTAAAGAGGAAAAAAGAACGAGAATGGGAAAGTACATTTCACATGTTATTCAAAATACTAAACTATCAGTATGGCCTATTTGCTGACCTATTAGGGCCTTGGAAAATGTTCTAGAAAGGCCTTCCTTTGATTAGTCATTGGCTTTTTTATTGACAGATCAGGGGAAGGTCATAGGTGGGGGCATTGTGGAGATGAGAGCTATTAGGGTTCTCTAGAGGAACAGAATCAACAGGAAGTATAATTATTAAAAGGGGACGTATTAGGTTGGCTTACGGAACCAGAAGCTATATAGTCCACAATGGCCGTCTGCAGACTGGAGAACTGGGAGAACCAGTAGCTGCACAGCCCAAGAGACTGAAGCCCCAGTACAAGAGGGATCAACAGTGCTACCCTAGTCCAAGACGGAAGGTTTCTAGAGAATTATTGGCAGAGTCCGCTTTGGAAGAGTAAAGAAGCGAGACTGGATACCCTTAGATGATCACAGCAGCAAATAAGAACCGGTTCCAGAAGAATGGAGTTTGCATCTGCTGCTGCTCCTTGTTCTTACAACTTTTATTCCATTCAACCCACCATCCTATTGGATGGTGCTGCCCATACTTAGGGAGGGTCTCTATTTCAGTTGGCTATCATGCCAATCATTCCTAGACACACCCTCATCAACACACCCATAAACTCCTTGCTCTTTGGCATCTCTTAATCCAATCAAGGTGACAATTCAAATTAACCATTACAGCTATGCACCAAACAGAACTTCAATTTGTAACAATTTATAGAGTTATATCAATGTGTTCTAGATGAATATCAGCCCTGGGGGGTATGGAGCTACCTATATCTATATCTATATATCACAAGGAGGACAGAAAGAAATCCAAATATCTTTGTAATTATTATCAATATAAATGGTTTAAATGTACTGGTTAAAAGCAGATACTCAAATGATTCTTTAAAAATCTTATATAAGAAATGTCATTTCCAACAGACAAACCTAAAAGGAGTAAAAACAGAAGAAGTAAGAAACAAAAGAAAGAGAAAGGGGAGATAGATATACACTAGACAAATACTACCTTAGGATGTCAATATTAATAGAAAAAATAATAAAATGGAGTAAGTCACGAAAGAATACAACAATTACGTACTTGTACGTGCCTAATAATTTGCTTTCAAAATTAAAGGCAAACTCAGACCAAACAAATTATAAGGAGAAATTGACAACCTACAGTAAAAGTAGGAAATATTAAACTACTCTTTCAGAAATCAATAATTAGTAGTTTGAAGTGGGGGAAGGATGTGTTGGGGGGGCAGAGATCTAAATAACCTGATTAGTAAGCCGGATGGAGAAATAGAGAACATTGCATATAAAAAGGACTAAGCCACATTCACAAAAACTAGGTTTGCCCCCCTCCCTCAGAAAAGGTCTGCATATTAGGCCACAAAGGAAATTTCAACAATTAAAAAAAAAAAAACACGTTTTCTCATCTCTGACCATTAAAGTGAGAAGTCAATGACAAAATGATTACTTTTTTAAACAAAGCTGTAGGGTTTTAAGAAAATTTGTTTTAATAGTTTTTGGATCTTTATTTTATTTGCTTATTTATATGTGGTGCTGAGAATCGAACACCAGTGCCTCACACATACGAGGCAAGCATTCTACCACTGAGCTACAACTCCAGACTAACAAAGCTCTAAGTTTGAAAATAGAAAGTTGAAAACATACTTCTAAATAATCCACGAATTAAAGGTAAAGTCCCAACAAAAACCCAAGGTATTTATAACTGAGGGGTCATGAAAGCATGGCATATTAAAACTTGTGTGATGCAGGATTTACAGGGAGATTTGCAGTGATAGAAAGTTACTAGAAGATAAGACTTTGGAAAGCATGATCCTAACATTCAACTCTAGAAGCCAAAACATTACAGTAAACCCAAAGAAGGAAAACTATTACAAAGATAAAAGTAGAATTAAAGCAATAGATAACTTTAAAAAGAGTGAAAATGATTTAAAAAATTAAAAGCTATTTCTTTGCTAAGCCTGGTGAGAGAGATCAGAAGCCTTTGAGATCCCATCCTCTCAACAACCCGCAGGATTCCTGCTAGAAAGCTTTATTATGTGTGGCATTTATGATTTATTTGTTTCCCTATTAGATTAGGAACTGTGTTAAGAATATAGGAATTTTCTTTTATTCTTGTATCCATGGTACCAAGCACAGGGCCAGTTATATAGGCTGTACTCAAATGTTGTTGGTTGAATGAGTCAATATAAGAATGATTATAATAATACTGTATCACTCGGAATCCAACAGCATGTGACATTTTTCTTATTTGTTTATTTATTTCGGTACTGGGGATTGAACCCCAAGGAGCTTTACCACTGAGTTACACCCCCAGTTCTTTTTGTTTCTTATTTTGAGATAGGGTCTAGCTAAGTTGCTGAGATTGACCTTGAATTTATGATCCTCCTGCCTCAGTTGGCCAAGTCCCTGGGATTACAGGCGTGTGCCACCGGTTAGGCACGTTTTTTTTCCTTTTACAAGGGATTTACTTTCCCTTTCCTCATTTGATGTTTGTATGATTCCTGAACAGCAAGGAAGTCAGGGTTAATTTTCTAATCTTGAAGATTTTATAGGTGAGAAAGCCTGAGGCTTGGAGGATGAATCACTTGTAATGTCAGAATCAGAACTAGAACCCAGGCATTGGAAAACTAAGTTTTGCAGCTCTCACAAGGTGTTCCCTGTATGGAAGCCCTAGCAGTGAGCCTGTCCACCCACCTGGAGAACCAGGTCCTAGGCCAGGCCCCTCTGCAGTACCTCCTCAGCCCCTAGCATCTTGCTGGCGCCGTCAGGGCTTAACACATGTTTGTTGAGACTATATGGTTGAAAATTATGAAAAGGGGAGCACAGTGGTGGCTATTCACCATTCTGGCCTTGAAGAGTTCTGAGACAGGAAAGTGTGTACCAGGGAAAGAAGGAATCCACTCTAAGGATTGTTTATTTTTAAACAAAGAAACATTTGCTCAGTAGTGGATGAAAGTATTTCTCCAGGGAGAAAAGAAGATCACCTCTGCTGCCGACCACGGGCATGCAAGCAGAAGTCACCTGGCTCCCTTCCCATACAAATCTCCCTGATCCACTGAGAACACCAGGTGACAGGGGTTCCCGAGAGCTGAAAAGGCGCGCTGGTTTCTTTGCGGGTTTCACTCTGATGCAATCTCTGCAGTATGTCCGCGCCTCTGCAAGGATAATAACCTCAGCTCTGGGGGAGTCTTTCCTGTTCCCTTTGACCTTCTCTGTTCCTGGAGGCGTTTTCTCAGAGCTGCTCTGGAGCCTTTAGCCTGAGTTTCACCTCTCACCCTCCTATTCAGGTCCAGTCCCTAAGAAGAGCCCTCCTCCACCTGGAGGGGTGCGCGCGTGTGCGCGCTTGTGTCCGCGTGTGCGCGCGTGTGTGTGAGTACTGACAGACCGCAGAGAATGAATGGGCCCCGAGGGTACGATGTGTGTGGCTCAGCGGCCAGGCTCTGGAAGGTGCGTTCCCGAAAGGCGTGCTTGCATCAGCACCGCTGCCAGCGAAGGGCCAGCGCAAGACAGAGGCCAGAGCCTGCCAACAGCCCTCTCCCCGCCTCCCTCTCGCTCGCGGTGGTCCTTCTAGTTCTTGTTGTCTGTGCGCTCTCGAAATGCAAATAGGATCAGCTGCTTGTTTGCATCAGTCAAAAATATGCAAAACATAAATGTCCTTCAGTAAGGAGCTAGATAATAAAGAATGATGACTGTGTGATGGCGCACACTATTCAATCCTTAGAAATAACCAGGTCGATTCAGGTATGCCTGCCTGGAAAGACCCTCCAAGATATAGTGAGTGAAAACAGACTACTGTTGTTGCAACTATTCCAACACCGTTTTATAAACAATACAGTTATGTAAGTATGCATGTGTGCACTCTGAGTGTTTTAGGGAGATTTGGAAGGACGCACGAAAAAATGGGGAGGAAGTGAAGAGCAAATATTTTTTAGTTTTGAATATTTTATAATTACCATATATTCATATATCACGTGAGTGACTTTTTTAACAAATAACTTTATTTTTAGAACAATTTTAGATTTATAGAAAAATGAGAATATAGAGAGTTCTCATAAACCAGGATTTCTCCCATTATTAACATTTTATCTATTAGCATGATGCTTTTGCTAAATGGATGAGCCAATATTGATGCATTATAATTACTTAAAAGCCACACTTATTCAGATGTCTTTAGCTTTTTCCTAATGTTCTTTTTCCAGAATTCCATCCAGAAAACATTTAGTTTTCATATTTCCTCAAATTCTTCTGGCTGTAACAGCTTCTCAGACTTTCCTTGTTTTTCAGATGATCTTGAGAGTTTTGAGCGGTGCTCCCATGCATTCTGGGGACTGCTCCTCAGTTAGGGTTCCTATGATATTTTTGCATGTTATGTATACTATAATATGATTTATCACTGTTGATGATAACCTTGATCCTTGGCTGAGGTTGTCAGTTTTATTCACTATGAACCTACCTCTTCGCCGTTCCATACTGGTTGTAACCAGTATGAATAACCAGTATGGATATTTTTCAAATATTTACTTATTTTAGTTTTAGGAGGACACAATATCTTTAGTTAATTTTTATGTGGTGCTGAAGATCGAACCCAGTGCCTCATGCATGCTAGGAGAGCACTTTACCCTTGAGCCACAACGCCAGCCCTTGAGTGTGACCTTTTTGATGTAGAAAGTTTTCTTCCTCTTAGAGGCATTAATGACCTACACTAGGCTGAAGAGGGCATTGGGAAATGCTTTCCTTCTTGGACACCAGTGCGGGGCGGGGCTGGATCGGGTCAGGAGCGCAGCTGCCGGGCTCCAGGACCTGTCCTGGCCTCGAGAGGGCCCAGGCTTCCGCCTCCAGCTAGCAGAGGCCATTTTCTCCGTCCGCTGCGAGTCCTGGGCCTCACCTGGGGGCGGGGCCACTGTCTGAGAGTCTCCTCCCCCGGGCGCGTGGGGACTGCCGCGCCCGCGGAGTTTTCCGCCTAGTGGGCTCCTCCTCCTGCCCCGCCCAGACGGCTCGGCGCCCGCAGATCCCCGAGAGTGCCGGAGAGCGAGAGTGGGACGGAGCTCCAGGGAGAGCCCAGGTGCTCGCAGAGAGAGCCGCTGTAGCCCGTGTCCCCCTGCCAGGTGAGAGTCCGGGGCTGGCCGCGTGTCTGGGGCGCGGGGGGGTGGGGGGCGGCAGTGCGCTGCGTCCCCTGGTGGAGGCCCAGAACTGCCCCGCGTGCGTCCCGGGTCGGTCTCACTCTTCCTGGTTGCACCGCCTGGGGCAGGAGTGGGTCCGGGTCCCCCGGCCGCGGTATGGGGAGGGTGTTGCCTTTCTAATGAGTTTGGGGTACACAGGCCACCCCCCACCCCCGCCAACCAAATCGGCGCACGTGATTATGCAGCGTAGTCGGTTCAGTAGCTGTGCCTCGGCTTGGTAGGGCTTAGGGTCGTGAACCTGCGACCAGAAGACAACTGGATGGTATGAGGGATGGCTGGTGGCCCGGCTCCTGGGATTCCAACTGAGTTCTCCAGAGTGTGGGTGCCCATCCGGACAGGGCTTGTGCGGTGGAGAGCCAGTAGAGAAGGCTGCCTTCAGGAACTTTCCTCCGGAACTGGGAGGACGCAATTCCTGGGAGCTGCCACCGTTGCAGTTTATTTATAAGGCACTCTCCCAAGTAATTGAGAGAATGCGGGATCCAGCCTAGGTGCTGTCCCCACAACCCGCAGTCCTTATGCCAACTTCGGGAGGGATTATTGGACTTGACTGTCCCCTGGGGCTCAAGCCAGCCCTCTGAAGGCTAAAAATGGTAAAAGCGGTTCTGTTAGTTTAAAGGAGAGAGTGAAGTTCCTCATTTAGAGACTGAAGGGCAAAGCTAGGGTAGCCAGAGCTAACTGAAGCTGAGAACGTTCTCCTCAGGACATTTGTGTCCCCGCCCTCCAAATCTGTGACCTCTCTGGGGAGATGAGCATCTGTGGGCAGACCCTGACTATCCTGGTAGCCTGCCCCTCTGCTCCTTCCAGTGGCCTTCATGTGCGGTCCCTGCAGCCCTGCCCACATAATAGACACTACAGGCTTTCAGGGCAGGGCTTTCAGGGCAGGGCGGATTATCTTGCTCACCAGGCACTCATTGTGTTCCTTCATTCCTTCCTTGCTGCACTCAGTTGTTGGGGATTCCAGGATTAACAGGTCCTCTTCCCTCAGGGCACTGTCTGTGCTGCAAGGTGTTCCTTGACGAGAGAGGCCAGAAGAGGTATTGCCCTTGCCTTGTGTTAAAGGAGCAGGCATCTGATGACTAGCCCACCTTGGGCTCCTGCTCCCCTCCCAAATCTCTCTAGACTCTGTGCTTTGGTTTTCTCATCTGTAAAATGGGGATCATTCTGATTCCTTCCTGACAGGCTTATTGTGGGGATTCAGTGAATTAATATTTTTAACAACTGTGGAGTGCTCATGTCCTGACCCGTCAGAACAGGTGGAAACTGGTGCACTGTACCTGTGTGTTCCAGGTAGGTGTCACTCAGGCATAAAGTGTGCAAAGTAGGGCCTAGCCGAAGTAATCAGATCTAGGTGCTGTTGAATAATATAATAATAGCTATTACTGCCATCATGCAGTGGACGGTTCAGCTAAGTTGAACTGCCTTTCTGATGTGCCTCCCTGTCTTCTGTCTTGGCTCATGCATCTCTGCTCTCTTGAATGCCCTCCTTCCCTGATTTTGCCCATTATTCACTAGTCATTAGATGCCTGCTCCCCAGCAGACAGGAGAGGACTGGCTTGCACTTTTCCTCCTCTACTCCTCTGACACTGAGTGAATCCACGCTGAGTTCTCTTCTCATTTGATCTGGTACATAGTATTTCTTTGGTCCTGAATATTGAACCCAGAGGCATTTAACACTGAGTCACATTCCTACCACCCCCCCCCCCCACTTTTTTAAAATTTTGAAACAGGGCTTCACTAAGTTGCTGAGACTGGCCTTGAACTTGCAACCTCCTGACTCAGCCCCCCCCCCCCCCCCCCCCCCCGAGTTGCTGGGATTACAGGCATGTGCCATTGGCCCTGGTGGTAGATAATATTTGTATGACCATGTGTCTTACCCTTGCCCTGTTCTGTCTTTGGAGGGTGGGGACTGTGTTTCTGATTCATCTTTTGGTCTCTGGTAGCACCCAGGATAGGCCTTGCCTTATTAGGTGCTCAGGAAATATTAGTTGAATGAGAAGCAGGAAGGAAGTAGTTTCTCTGTGGTTAAAGTACTGGATATACAGAATAGGTAGAGAAAAGCAGGGAGGGTGAGCTGGCAGGAAATCCAGACTGAAAGGTGGGAGAGAAGCTGAGAGGCCAGCTTTGACCATTTGACCCCTTTATTTAGCCAGGACAAGGTTAACAGAAAGGGTCCATCCTGGTTACTCTATCCAAAAGGACATGATTGAGCAGTGATGCTTTGGTCATATGACTCAGGAAAATAATCTGGAGGTTGGGATGATAGTAGGAACTTTGTGCAGAACAGAGAAGAGGAACCAGTGCTGGCAGAAATCCACGCTGAGTTCTGAGTCTTCAGGGACCCAGGAGCTTGGCTTCCTCTCTTCCTCGATGCCTTCTTCCCTCTGAAACCTGGTGCAGTTCCTGGCAGTTGGTCGCACAGGGAGTCCTGGGGGAGTTTGGCGTGAGTGTGCTTTGCAGTCAGGGGAGCCGACTCTGGTCTCTCTGGGCCTTTCTTTACAACACCCCCTGATTCCATTGTTCCTAGAGCATCAGGAATTTGAGCCATATCTAGATAGGAAAGTTCTTGGGGTAAATGAAGCAATAGGTGGGAGTTTGTGTTTGTAAAAGGAGTTGTTGAATTCCTTATGGAACTGTCTCATAATCACTGACACCATTCCACAGTAGACTTACTGGCCCTAATCCCTGTAATACATGTTGTTTGTTATAGGGATGATCCTACAGCCTGGGTAGTGACCAGAGCCCCAGCTGGCCCTGCCCCTGCTGATGTGAGAAAGTAATGGAACCAAGGAATTAGGGGACAGAGTTCTCTTCTGGGCTGGGTAACCTGGGACAAACCATTTAGCCACATGGCCCCAGTGTTCCCGATGACAAACTGCTGCCTCAAGTGGAGAATCAGATAACAAGAGGTTTGAAGAAGGGGTTTGAGATCAGTCAGGGAGTGGCAGTGATCTTGTTGATATAGTGGGTGTGTTACAGCCAGAATTCCGAAGCTAGGGCATCAGTGTGTGCTGATGAAGCCTGACACTTATCACTTGGTGCTAGTTTTCTGGGGGCTTATGCTCCTGAGGATTCCACTGCTAAGCAGAAAAGAAACAGGTGATTAAGGAGGAAATCAGAGTCCCCTCCCCCTCACCCCTGGGGCAGGGGGCAGCTGGCTTGGAGGACAGTGGGGAGAGAGCAGTCTGGGTGAGGCCAGAGAAGCTGGAGGCTGCTCACAGGGAGGCCAGGGGCGTGGTACTCTGGGGTGGGGGGAGCTTGGGGCCAGCTGGTGATAGCACACGTGAGCTTGTTGTGTCCACCACAAAGGTCATGGCTATTTTTACAGAGTAGGTGATAGGCACGTTTCTGTTGAACTCGTCATTAGTGAATCCCTACTTGCCTGGGCTTGTGCTGTGTCCACAGAAGGAGAGGCCCCTACTTCCCACCTGTGTGCTCATCCTTCTAGATGTCCCCAAAGCTGGGTGCTGGGTGAGAACCCAGCTTGCAGCAGGGGAGGTTTGAATCAGTTTGGGCTGTGCTGTGTTCAGGGTGCCTCTGAGACACCAAGTAGGCTGGTGGGTCTGGGGCTCAGGAGGTGTCTGGGCCAGACAGATGTTTTTGTCTAGGTTATATTTATATTTGAAGTCAAGGACACAGTGATATTGAACTCTAACAGCCAACTAAAGGAAGATGAGCCTGTACTGGAGATGGCAAGAGAGCAGCCTGAGAGGGGACCTGAGAGCCAGGTAGACCTGTAACACAGGATCCAGGTGAGCCTGCTTCAGTAGGAGCAAGTGGACAGTGGTGGCATTGCTGCCCTTGTCAGTGGCGGTAGTCTTAGCAGCTGCTGTTTGGTGGGACTATGGGAATAGAGGCCAGATTGGAACAAATGGGTGAGGGAAAGAGGAGGTGAGCATCCTGGGGTGTGGGTGTAGGTAGACTGTGAAAGGTGGGCTAGCACAGAGAGTTGATTCTGCCTCCTCAACTCACCGAGGAGTTGGCATGTGGCTGTCAGCAGCCTGGATTGCTCCCTTCTCTCTTCCTGCCCCTGCGTCATGGGCACCCACAAAGTTTTGCTCCGTTCACAAATTGAATTTGTGCTGTGCAACTTATTCTCTATCTTATGTGTGTGACTTGTTTATTGCTGACAGTAGCTCTTGGTTCCTGGGATGCCAGGTCAGCAGCTGTGGAATGTTCTATAGTACGGAATTACCATAATTTATTCAACCTTGCCCTCACTGAGGGTACTGAGAGCATTTACTATTTTTTTTTTTTTTTTTTTAGAGAGAGAGAGAATTTTTCAATATTTATTTTTTAGTTCTCAGCAGACACAACATCTTTATTTTTATTTTTATGTGGTGCTGAGGGTCAAACCCAGCGCCCTGCGAATGCCAGGTGAGCGCGCTACCACTTGAGCCATATCTCCAGCCCCTCATATACTGTTTTTATTGACTTGAATCAGTATTGGAGTAAACAACCCAGAAGGATCCTCCCTGCTTGGAATGTTCCCACTGTGTTTACTTAGGAAGAGTTGATGTTTTTAACGCTATTCCCCAAATTGAGGCCAGACTGCAAGCCTTGTGGTGTGTTCTTATTATATGTTATGAATGGGATTCTAACAGGATGTGCTGGAATTTAAATGTATCATTACATTAATTTTTTATTCTTTCTGCTTTTCTCCCCCCATTCATTGACTATTAACTCCGGCCTTTGTCCATTTCTTCTTACTTGTACTGTTTTGTGGTTCTACTTTCACTATAAATGATTTCATTTATTTTTGGTCTTTTAATCTAAAAAGCATATAATGTTCAACATCTTCCTTGAGTATAGTTGTAGCTGGTGGGCTTTAGAAGAAAGTGCTCATTTTTCCAATATTTTCTGGTCCCTTTCTAAATCACTTTTGGTCTGAGAATTATTTAGCAGGTAGGATCCTGAATTTCCAAGTGGATCGTGTTATGGAGAGTATCATGCTGTCTTATTGTTGAGTGCTAGTTTTCTTGGGTTAGTGAATGTTATCTGCAAATATTCTCTTCTTATGGGACTTTATTAAATTTCCTTTGTGGCGAACTATACCATCCATATCAAAGTGGGTGGTGAACTTGAAAGAAGAAGATCTGTATTCTCTGAGGGACATAGACTTTAGAAATGTCTTTTAACTTGAGCTTGCTCTTTATGGCTGTGCTTGTCCATCTGTCAAATTCTGAGCAATGTATAAAAAATTCTCACTATAATTTTTTTCTAAGCCAAGTTATATTTGTGTTGGTGGGAATCCCAGCTCTGTGAACTTGGCTTTCGTGTTTGGTGCTTACAGGTTTATCATGTTTACCTTGTGGATCATACCTTGTTTCATTTTTTTGCTTATTTAATGATTTGGTCTTTTGACCTTAAATTTCATCATCTGTTTGGGGAGAATGTTCAGGCAAGGATCTGGGAGAATCCCTTTTCTTTACAGTCCTAAAATTAATAAGTAAGTACACTTTATAAGACATTAAGGGCCAGAAATTGAGAGGCAGATATCAGTGGGAAGGCATTCAAACCCTGTCTGCTCTTCATGTGGAGTAGTTGGTGATAAGGTCTTGCTTATAGTCATGGGCTCCCCTTCATGGCTGTCCCAGTGATCTGCCAGGCTTTTAGGAGGAATTAAGATGAGAATTGCCTGCAACCTCTATTGATGTGGCCTAGTCTATTCTGTTACTATAACAAAATACCTGAGGCTAGAATTTTATAAAGAAGTTTATTTAGCTCACAATTTTATAGTTCCAAGAGCATGGCATGGCATCTGCTTGGCTTCTGCTGAGGGCCTCAGGCTGTGTCACAATATGGCAGAGAAAAAGCAAGCATGGCAAAGAGGAGGCATGCATGGGGGAGAGAGTGGATAAAAGAGGCTGATCTGTTTTATAACAACCAATTCTCGCAGTAACTCATCCAGTCACCTGATCTAGTCACTTCCCTCTAGGCCCCACTTCTTAAAAGGTCCCATCACCTCTCAATACTGTTAACTTTAGCACCACATGTGAACCTGTTAGGGACGAACCATCTTCAAACCATGGCAGAACCTCTTCTCTCCCTTTGCTGCTCAGGCCCCTTCCTTAGGTTCAAGGATTTGGGCAGCTCTCACTTGCACTTGATATTTCTGTCCTCCTTTGAGCCACCAAGATGGGTTGTCTTTGTTCTTTTACTTGGGCCAGGGGAGTACTGGAGATTGCACACAGGGGCACTTGGCCACTGAGCCAAATCTCAGCCCTATTTTGTATTTTTATTTAGAGACAGGGTTTCACTGAGTTGCTTAGCGCCTTGCTTTTGGTGATCCTCCTGCCTCAGCCTCCTGAGCCTCTGGGATTACAGGTGTACACCCCTGTGCCCAGCTGTTTTGAAGCAGTGAATATGCAAGAATTTATGAGGGACAGGCGTCCCATATAGACATTCAGACCTTAGTGTGCTTCAGGTTTCATAAACAGTCTCAACCGACTGGAGTCGTCTCAGCCTTGTTGGACCTTCAGAGCTTAGTGGTTTTCCAAGTCCTCTGTTTCCAAATAAAGGCAAATGACTGAAAAGAAGTCCTTGGCCTGCTGAGTCAGGGTTATCAAAAAGTCCTCAACTTATTTATTTTTTAGTTTTTTGGTATCAAGGATTGAACCCAGGATTCTCAACCACTAAGCCACATCCCAGCATTTTTTGGTGTTTTATTTAGAGGCAGGGTCTCACTGAGTTGCTTAGCAACTCCCTGAGTTTCGGAGGCTGGCTTTGAATTTGCGATCTTCCTGCCTCAGCCTCCTGAGCTGCTGGGATTACAGGTGAGCATCACTGCACCTGGCCTCAACTTACTTTTAATATTAATACTTCCACCTCAGTTTTTTCTTTCCAATCTTCCTTTGCTCAGCCTTCGATTTCGAGTCCTTCTCACTTAAAAATTTGTTTCTCTTATAATCAGCACGAGGCAGGAGCAAACCTGACTTGGTGCTTTCCATCTTTGACGGAGGACTTGGACTGCTCACATGGGGGTTATGCTTGACTTTATTCCTTGTGTCTTCCTTACTTAGTACCCTGGGAGGCTGTTCTCTCCTCTAATCTTTGCTTGGTGGCTGAGTTTCTTTTCGTCCCTCCTCCCCAGCCCAGCTGGATTAGGATTTGGGTTTGGCTGTGAAGTGAGGGAGCCCCTCCCCTGCCTTTAGAAACCAGAGCCAGGCTCCAAGAGTCTGTTTCCTGAGGTTTCCAGGCACCAGGCCCCTTGTGTCATGTTGCTCCTGGCATCCTCCAGTCTGTGCTTCTCGGACTTGAGCAACACGTTTCCTTTTAGTGAGACCCAGGCTCAAAATAAAAAGTGCTGAGTGTAGCTCAGAGGTGGCTTGCTTGACGAGCATCACATGCTCAAAGCCCTGGTTCCATCCCCAGTTCTACAAAACAAACAAACAAAAATAACCCAAGAAACAAACAAAAACCCCAGTTTCCCAAGTCCCTGTCCTAAGGGTTCTGATCTGGGAATCTCTGATGGGGCCTGAGAATTAGCTTCTAGTAGGCCTGGGATGTGCCGATGCTGCCAGTATGGGGGTCACGCTTAGGACAGCACTGTCTAGGTGCCCCCCTTGTGGCCCAAGACAGCCACAGATAGGGCCCTGCTGAGCTGGTAGGGAGGCTGGGGACGTGGTCCTTACTCGGGGCTTCTGTGTGCCAGGCTACAGCAAGTATTCTGTTACTAAAGCAAGCAGGGGCAGAAGGTTGAGGGGAGGCAGCCAGAAGTTTCCAGAACACCACCCACTACTCTCCTTCATTTGAAGCTGTTCCTGTGTTTATCAGCCTTTCCATTGGCCGAGCCTGTATTCCTCAGGTTAGGAAGTGGGACCCATGTTTGGTGGCAGTGGCAAGCTGGCAGGCAGTGTGTGCAGGGCAGCTCTGTCCCTAAGGATTCCTCTGTACTCCAAATGCCAGAGCACAGGGCATTGAGTTTTTATTTCTAAAAAGTGTCTTTCAGAACCTGCTGGCTCAGGTTGGGGCTGTTGGTCACCGTGGAGACTACCCGAGGCCATTCCTGGCCTGCTTTGCCTTGAATTTCTCCAGGCTGGGCTGCCCCAGGTGCCAGCCTTGGGAGGGCAGAGTCTGAAGCACAGCCTGGCTAATGATTGACAGAGACACTACTGTTTTTAATTCCTGATGTGTAGGTGGGAGCTGAATGCTCCACAGCACCTTCTGTAGGCTTTTTTTGTAGTGCCTGGGAAAATAGGGTCCTTGTTGGTGAGATGCTGTCCTGGGGCTCTCTGGCTGGCCTTGGTGACTTAATATTACCTGTGACCCACCAGGGCAAGGCCTGGGGCTCTGTAGCCCCTGCCCTACAGTCAGGGCCACTCATACGCCCTCTCACCTCACATCCTGCTTGGGGGTAGGAGGGAGAGGGAAATGTCCTAATGTGTCTTCCCTGCCCCCAGAATTCCTGAAACCTACACACCAGACACAGGCAGCCATCTGGGCGTGGAAGAGATGAGTCAGGGTACACTGGTCAGGGTACAGGTGTTCCTGGTGGGATTCTGTGTATAGAGGACCTTGTGGTGCCAGCCCCGTGCCTGGTGGTGGGGAACAGAGAGGAGAGGCCTGTCCTGCGGCCTGCAGCACTGCCTGTCTCACTGGAAGGCTTAGAAAAAGGAGTCCTGGTTCTGACCTCACTGGGGTGTGACCTTTGAGTGCTAGCTAGGTCCCTTGCTGAGCCCTAGGTCTCTTGCTTATAAAATGAGGTGATGATGCATCTCCAGCAGAATCGCTGTGTAGGTTGACGAGGTGATGCGGGATGTGTCATGCCCATCCTGGAAATGAGAAAAGGGGGAGCATGATTGGAACAATGGAGGACATTTTAGGCCAAGTGTTGGGGGGATTCCTGGAAGGGTCTTCATTGTGGGTGGGGAGACCAAGGTGGGTTTACTAAAGGAGGTGGGACTCTGTCTAGCCTCAGGCAAGGCCAGGAGACCAGAGGAGGGATAAGCCACAGGGTCTTCCAGACAGAACTTTAAAGATGGAAGTTGCTGGGCTTGGCTGAGTGAAGGGCATGTATTTCCTGCTCTTCTTTCTGTCACACACATTCCTTGGGGGGGCCTCCTGTCTTGCCATCCCTCAGTGCCCCAGTATAACTCTTGGTACAGGTTGCTTTGCCATAGCCCAGGATGCCAACTGAAGGGCATCAGCCCATGCCCGGGCCCTAAGAGAGAATCTTTCTTTCCATTGTGACCTGTGGGTTCTCCAGGGGTTTCCTTTCGGCTTCCAGCATGCATGACTGGCTGGGGGCCTTCCACAGTTGGAAGAGGGGCTGTGGATCAGGGGCATTTGAAGGAGAGGTTCCCAGGCTTCTAGGCAGGGCGAGAAGGCATCGGCCCTGTGGCCCTCGGGTCCAGCAGGCCTGAGGACTGGGCGGCTGCAGTTCAGGGCCTCCCTGCTGCCTGCAGACTCCATTCTCACCCTCCACCCCTCTGCCCTCAGCTGTTTCGAGACTTCTGTGATACTTTCCTGTGAAGGTGAGGTGGCTCGCCACCTCTTACCTGGAGTGCCCCTGTCCCTGCTGTTCCCTTTTTAAAAAGATCTTAGTCACAGTCTTTCGTAACCCCTGTCCTCCAGCCCCCTCCAAGGAAATTACTGTGTGTGAGTTACAGAATCTTCCTGTTGTGACCACAAAACCTTCGTGGGACCCCAGGTACCAAGAAAGGTGAGGCGGAGAAACCTGGGAGAGGCTTAGAGCGAAGCCAGTTTCCCCAGCGCCCCTGGCTCAGCTTCCAAGACCACCTTTCTCACTTCTTAGTTCTGCACCTCCTGGGAACTGCTCTGGAGTATTGTTGTGTGTTTTCCGGAAGTGCACAGGCCTTACCTCCCAACGGAGGGAAAACCTGCTGCAGGCTGGGGCCCTACTGTGATCTCCTCTGTCCTGGGGAGTCTAGACCACCCCCAGGGCCTCTGTGACTAGGCACAGCACTGTGAATGCTCAGGCCCCAACCAGGCTATGGGAAGGGCCCTGTCAGTGAGACCATAAGTCATCTGGCTTTATAAAGTTTGCAGAAAGCAAAGTGTTTTGCATTCATTTTCTTTTCTTAATGAATGAATTAAATGAATACAAAATCTCATGACCCACAAACCTTGGAGCTACCTCGATGGATGATGATTAAAAACAAAAACACCCAGAGACTTGTTGGAAGAAAGCAACACTGGAAGCAAAAGGTATTTCAACTTTTAGAAAAAAACACAAAGTTAATTTTTTTTTCCACAAAGTAGTTGATTTTACTATGACCAATAATAACAATAATCTATTTTTTGTTTGTTTGTTTTTGGTATCAGGGATTTAATTTAGGGGCACTCAACCACTGAGCCACATCCCCAGCCCTATTTTGTATTTTATTTAGAGACAGAGTCTCACTGAGTTGCTTGGTGCCTTGCCATTGCTGAGGCTGGCTTTGAACTCACTATCTTCCTGTCTCAGCCTCCTGAGCCGCTGGGATTACAGGTGTGCGCCATGTCCCTGGTGTAATTTGTTTATTGGCTAGATGATAAAGGGTGCTGATTTTATTATTGTGCTTTTTAACTCATACACATGTTGTATTTAAAATATCATGAATATTATAAAATCACAAAATACTATAAAATATTTTGTAATTAAAAAATGAGAAAAATGATGGGCTGGGGATGTGGATCAGTGGTAGAGCGCTCGCCTTGCACGCATGAGACCGTGGGTTTGATCCTCGGCACCACATAAAAATAAATAAGTGAAGTAAAGGTATTGTGTTCAACTAAAAAATAAATATTAAAAAAATGAGAAAAATGAAATATAATGATCTGAAAGGCTATAATAAAACCAGTTGTCCTTCCCTTTTTCTAACTCTCCACAGTTTTCCTGTCTTTAAGAAGCTCTTTATCTTTAAATAATAGGTTCCTATTACTGTTTCTTAATTTCTTAGACATTGTGTATTGACTTCCTGTTTGGATTCATAAGAATCAATACATATTATTGACCATAAATTATATTGGTCAGTGTTGTGCCAACTAATCCACTGTGGTTAGACATTCAGGAGTTCAAACCCTCGTTTTTCCTTATTCCTGAAGTGAATAGTTTTCCTCTTTTTTTTTTTTTTTTAACTTAGTGTTCTGCGTACCTGTTGCTCCATACTAGACAAGTTGTCCCCAGGTCTGCTGATCAGCTGTCATTTGAGAACTTCCTTTTACAATTTCTGTTGGTTTTCTATGCTAGATTCCCCATGTTTCTGGGGTCCTTATTTCATTTCTTTTTAAAAAACTTTTCCTTTTGCTGGAGTGCTTTAGAAGTTCCTAAAGAGTGCATGAAAGGTCGGGGATTTTGGTTTGTTTTTGAGTCTTGTGGAAAAGTCTGTTCCATTTTCTCCATCAGCAGATAATTTAGCCAGGTATGGAATTAACCCTTCATTCAGAATGGTGAAGGCATAGTTCTGTTGTCTTCTACTTTCCAATGTGGCTGTTAAGAGGTTCAGTGTCATTCTGCTTCCCCCCAAAAGACTTTTGTTCCTTTTTTTTTTTCCTGAGAAATTTCAGTGTCTCTTCTTTGCCTCTCTCAAATTTCACAGTGATAAGCTTTGCTGATGGTCTTTCTCCAGCCATTGGACTGCCACTAGGTTTCACAATATTTAATTATAAAATGTTTTATAATGTAGCAATAACTATAATAATCAATATGGAAGTTTATTTCAGTGTTTATCAACATACTTGTATTTTAACTGAAAATTTTCCTGCCTCTGTTTTTACTCCATCCTTTCATTTTTGATCATTTTTTTTTTCCCAGTGCTGGGTGATTGAATGCAGGGCTCATGTGTGCTAGCAAGCCCTGTGCCACTAAGCTGCATCACGGCCCTTTTTAAAGGTTTATTTTCAGGCAGGGTCTCACTCAGTTGCCCAGGTTGGCCTCTATCTTTGCAATCCTCCTGCCTCAGTCACCTGAGTAGCTGGGATTACAGGCATGTGCCACCACACCTGGCCATTTTCTAATTCTTTTTTTGATCTGTATGATTTTTTGTTTGTATTTCTGTTTTTTTTTTCTGAATTTTCCCTGACTTGGTCTTTAATCTTTCGGTTGCCTATTTTATTTCAGTCCTCTGTCTTCAGTTTCTGAAGGCACTTTACTGCTGGCTAATTGTTCCACTTTTGAACATCTTTTTGTTTCCTCAGGCCTCTGAGGATATTGATTGTAGTTTTCCTCTCCTGCCCACAAATGTTTCTGTTCCCTGGTCCTTTTCCTGTGTGTTCACCTCGCCCTTTCTTGCTGGAGACCCTCCCGGGATGATCTGGCATCCTTGGTATGTTAATACGGAGAGGGAGGGGGGAGGCTGGTGAGAGGCTCAGGGTCCATAGTTGGAGTGGCAGGAGGAGGCGGGGATTTTACGACACCTCCGTCTCCTCTGGTTTCTCCTGAAGGCTGTCATTCCTGGTACTGCAGAACTCATCTCTGCTCAGCCCTGAACTTCTGTCCCAACATTGCCTCAGGCAGCGGGCCAGGCCAGAGCTCCCTGGCTGCAGAGCCCCTCTGCAGAAGGATCCAAAAGACGCATCCTGGAGCAGGGGGCTTCCGTCCCCTGGACACCCTTTGCTGTGCCGTGCCCTGTCTTTGGGATGTCGAGCTCTTGACATAGGAGGTGGGAGGCTCTGGGGCAGCCACCCTAGGATCTTGCTGTATCACCTTGGCCTGCCAGTCCCCCTCCCTGGCTGTCAGTTTCCCCACTGAATCAGGAGGAGGTGGGTGGGTGGGTCTGGGCTTGCCCACCTCTCCTGGGCATGCTTGGCCCATCAGGCATGACTGCCCGGCCTGTGCCTGGCGGAGCGCTCACCCTTGCCCTCCTCCAGAGTATTTGCATTGCTGCCCGGGTGTGTCTTGCTTAGCCACACGGAAACTATCCTTGGGCCCGAGTCTCACCATGGTGACTCATGGTGACCAGGGTGACCATGGCAACCATGGCGACCGGTTTGACCTATAATACAAGTGAGCAAACCTTTGTTGAGCCTTTCCCCAGATGCATGGGAGAGCGAGCACCTGGTCCCTCTTCATTGGGGAGTGCTGTTTTGTAGTCTGGTGGTTTGATGCTTCCTCATCACAGAAGGCTGCTGAGCGAGGCAGGCTGGTTTATGGCCGTCTCTCACACAGGGCAGAGGCTGCTTCAAGAACCCCATGGAAGGCTCTGGGGGACGGAGAGGAGGAATGGTCACTGAATAAAAGAGTTTTCTTTTCCTATGGTAACCGATTATAACAAACTTGTGGCTTACAGCCACGTGACTTTTTGTGAAAAATTATACACAACCTCAAATTGACACTCTTAACCATTTTTAGGTGTGAGGTTCAGTGGCATTAAATACATTCACAGGGTCATACGACTGTCACAGTCATCTGCCTCCAGGATTTTTTCTTCTTCCCCAACTGACTGTGCTCACTCCTCTCTCTGGCCTCTGGCCTCAAGATGCGCCTTCCTGTCTATGACTTCCACCACTCTAGATGCCTCGTATAAAGGGAACCCTGCGATAATTCGCATCTGTGACTGCTTATTTCACTTGGCATGATGTGCTTAAGGTTCATCTAGGTGCTAGCAGGTGTCAGAACTTCCTCCCTTTCGAGGGCTGAGTAGTATTCCACAGTGTGGGTCTCTGGCACATTTTGTTCCATCCAGGGACATTGACGTTGCCACCACCTTGGTTACTGTGAATAATGCTGCTATGACTGTGGGTGCGCAGGTATCCATTTGAGGCTCCCGTTGCCTTTGGGAATGACAGTGGGATTACAGGGCATCTGTAGCGGTGCAGTCAGCTGCTTGAGGAGCCCCCAGGGTTTCCCACGCCAGCTGACCATTTAACCCAGTGACTTTCTCATCTTACAGTTCTTCTCATAGTCTGGTGACAATGCTGCGGTCGGTCAGGATGTTGGCAGGGTTGTCATTCCTGAGGCTCGAGGGCTCCGTGTCCTCTCCTTTTCCTGCCTCAGTGGTGTCTGCATTCCTTGGCCAGGTCCCCTTCCTCCCCAGGGGTGCCCCCTTGGCCAGGGCCTCTTCCTCCCAGGAGCCTCCTCCTGCCTGTTTGATGCACCCCACCTGAAGGACTCCTGGAACTGGCCGGTTCACCTGGGAGTCCTTCCCGCACATGGTTCACCTTCCCGCACATGGCTGGTGGCCTTCATTCCATCTGGATGGTCCCTTTTGCCAGTCGTAGGGTCACACGTTCTTGGGTTCTGGGGACCAGGGTGTGGACCATCTGTGTTTTTTCCAAGTGTGGAACCCGATGGTGGCTTCATCTCGGGCTTTGGGAAGTCCTCCCCTCTACCCTTCCTGACCAACTTGGTCCCGAGGCCCTGTGACCTTGGCAGTTGGTTCGGCACGGCCCTCACTGCATGGATTGGTCAACTGGAGGGCAGACACTTGGCATCTCTGATCCTTTTATTCCTCTCCAAATGTCACAGCCTGCCCTCTTTGGCCACTTGAGAGAGAATGGCACTTGGCAAGCTGGTCACAGGGAAGATAGCTATTCCAGTACTTTACAAAGTTCATTCTTATTACTACATTTAATCATCATAGTAATCCAAGGTGAGTGGACTAAGTCATTTCTAGGCAGAAAGCATGGAGTTTCAGAGACGTTAAGTTGCCCAGGGAGGGTCATACAGCTAGGGGCACAGTTAGAACCTAGACCTTGGTTCCCAAGCTAATGCTTTTTAAGGAATGAGTTAAGATTATTAACATATAGTGCCTACCAAATGCTAATCAGCTATCATGGGGAGTAGCTTTATATATGATATTAATTAGTACCTGACTCCCCACAGCCAGAGTAAGATGGATGTGTTTTCCCCTATTTTGCAGGTGAGGAGAAAGGCTCAGAGAGATCCAGCAGTGTGCCCAAGATCACACAGCCAGTGAGGGATTGAGCTAGAATTGGAGTCACTGTGTTTGGACTCCAGACCCTGTATGTCACTGTCACGGCCCAGCAGCAGTGTTAGATGATAACAAAGTTGTGTGGGCTGTGGGGAAATTTCATTTAGCAGAATAGAGAAGTCTCTCGTGACAGTCCTGTGACTTTTGCGGCTCTTGATGGGGGATCATGGGCTGTGTGAAGGTGGGGGAACTGGCTGAGGGTGTGGGAGGAATAAGTGGGGGTGGTTGAAAGACTGGCAAGCATCTGTGGTCGGGTGTCAGGAGCCATTTTGGTGACACTCAGGCTGCATGGCCTGGAATGAGACTCCGCTACCCTGTCCCCACCCAGGTGAGGGCAGGGTCTAGAGGAGAGGTTCCCCTCGGTCCCTTCTCTCTGAGCCTCTGGAAGGGGTGCTTTGTGCAGGCTGAGTGGCTGCTGCAGGGTTAGGAGTGTGGAGCGTCCCTGTGGTCAGGCGACCTGGAGAAGCCAGGGTGGGCTTGGCAGCGTGGAGAGCTGTGGTAGCCACTGGGCCCGACATGTGGGGACCTGTGCACATCACTGTCAGCTGCCACTTCTGCTCGGTGGTCCCGTTTATTGAGCTTCTCCAGCTGTTTGGGCTCTGCTTGTGCAAAAGGTGATGACACAGAAACAGACCTCTCTGCCCTGGCTGGGCGGCGCAATCTCCCTTTGGGGGGGGGGTGTCCTTAGGTCATCTTACCAGCGTGCACTGCTGTAGCAAAACACCATGGGCCAGGTGGCTTGGACAACAGAAATCTGCTGCTTCCGGTTGGAGAGCTGGAAGTCTGAAGGTCAAGGTGCCAGCAGATTTGGTGTCTGGTGAGGGTCCGCTTTCAGGTTCACAGACACACCATCTCCCTCTCCTCCTGTGGTGGTCTCTCTGGGCTTTCTATTATAGGTGATTAATCCTGTTCCCGAGAGATCCACAGGACTTCCTCAGATCCTCCTCCATCAAGGAAAGGTTAGGTGAAATAATGAGAGCGAACTTGACATTACTAACTATTTCCATTCTTCAGATCTGGGAAACTGAGGCCCAGAAAAGTTAACCTGCCCAAGATCAGAGAGCTAGCAGGGAGCGGAGCTGGGGTTTGAACCTGTGCAGTCTGGTTTCAGAGGCTGTATTCTTCCTACCAACCTTCACGGCCTTCGAGGAAGTCCAGGGTTACGCTGTGACAGCTGGACGTAGAAACCAGCTTGCTTGTGCTGATTCCTGTTCCCATGCTGTTCGTCACACCCAGGTTTCCAAAGCTCAATCCGTGAGACACTGTCCTGGGGTCACTGGGCTCTTGAGAGGGAGATGGCATGGTGGTGAGTGCTGGGTTTTGGTGCTGGCCTGCCTAGGTGTGAATTCTGCCGCAGCCACTTGCTCCAGGGGGCCTCTGTCTCCTCTGCAAGGAGGAAGCTGGTGGGAGCTCCTGTCTAGGGTTGTCGTGACCTTAAATTCCACATAAAGCTCTTGCTGCCGTACCTGGCTCGTGGTTAGTGTAGGCAATGGGTGGCTGTGACTATGGCCTGCTATGTTTGGGAAGTTGGAGGGTGGAGACAGGCAGGCTTCTTTGTCACGGGGCTTCTCAGAGCTTTTACTCTGTGCTCCTGGGAGTCAGCGGTTTCCTGGAGGGGGAGGTCTTAGTGGCAGCGTAACTGTGTGTTAGGCAGCATTTCCTGAAGTGTTTGGACAGTGAATCTGTCTTCTGAAGCTGCGATCTGGCTGACTTCACAGTTTGCAGGATGCTAAGTTGGTGAGAACACAGTTGGGGCAGCGCTGAGCTGCAGGTCACGCTGTCCGCTTCTGCCCTTGGCATCCTTGGCTGGGGACGGTGGCCGGGTTGGACCTGAGAAAGATGGTGGATGATCAGAAGTGAGCAGGTTTACAGTGAAAATAGACTCCATGCCTGGAGGGAAGATCAGGATCAGATGGCTCTAGGTCCCTGTAGCTGTGTGGCTGCCATCAGTCAGCGGTGTTACCCGCCAGACAGGTCCTGCCCTACAGAGCACTGGGATGCAGAATTCGAGTCAGTTTATCGTTTTTGCCAAGAGCCTTGGATTAATTGTGCTGTTTCTTGCCCTGCCTGTGCGGGCCACATGCCTCTTATTTGATGCTCACACGGTCTTAGGAGCAAGTGAGGGAAAATGTTATAAAGGAGAGTCTAGGTGGAGGGGTATTGGTGGCGGGGCCAGGCTCACTCAGCCACCAATCAGCAGAGCACATGCCGGGCCCCAGACCTCATTCAGCCTTCCACCCACGCTGCATTTATGGGGTACACATTAAGCCAGATGCAGGATGATGGGGGTGAACAAGGCTGCTGCCGTGTGTCTACCGGTGCCAACCTATGGTTGGCAGCATTGCCACCAGGTAAGAGCTCTCTGGTCCAGGGACTGGGAAAGTCCTGGGGAGGCTGTTTTTGGGGACTCCTTATATTGACAGGTGTCTTCAAGCATTCCAAGCTCTACTTCTCCTAGGATGAGTTGGTGCCTGAGCGCTGTTGGCACAGAAACCTGGTTATTACTGGAGAGTTCCGCTGATGCGTGCATGTGTGTGTCTACTTCAAGTTCATGGCATTTAGAGAGGTGAAAAATTACAGGTGAAGTAATATACAGTGTCTGGGCTTTTCTTCTAAATAATACAGGGGAGCAGGCAGGGTCCAGATGAATCAGGATTGGCCTCGGGAAGGTGCTTCACGGAATCCCAGTGGTGAGCGTCTATGCACTGTTCTGCTCTATGCATATTCTCCACAAGACAAAGCTGTAAAGGATGCCAGTCATTGTCCATCAGTGTTTTCCCTACTCTGGTTTACTCCTGGGAGCGCTCTTGCTCACAGGGTGAGCTGCAGCTTGCTTGAGTGAGTGTGGCAGGTGTGAGCGGAGTCTGGCCCCCTCCTGCCTGGAGCCAGGGCCATGGGTGTAAGTGTTGACAGTGTGGGGTGGGGTGAGCTGAGGCCCTGGGGCTCCTGGACCCCCCAATAGGAGGAATGGCCTTGCAGAGCCCTTTCTAAACACATCCGTGCTGTCTCTTGCCCGTGGAGGAGGGGTCTTCAGACTGTCATGGCAGGAGCAGCTGCAACCACTGAACAGGCTGGCCAGCTTGGGATGGGGCAGGAAGGAGCAGCAGTGCAGGGAGGAGGCAGGTTCTGTCTCCAGCAGGCCACGTGGTGCCACGGACTGCCTCCAGAGCGCCTGCTGGACCCAGGGAGGTGGGACCCACATAGTCTCCAAGATCGCCTCCAGGGTGGAAATCATTTTGTGAGGCTTCAGGGTAGAAGCTCTTCAGAAGTCCTAAGATCCAAGAAGAAGGAAGAGCCACAAGAGGCGACCCCCTCTCACCACCCCCATAGGACAAGTGAGAGGGACTTGCCTCTCGGTCACTGGGTGAGGTCCTTGCTGCTGGGATTCTTGGGCTGGGCCCAGAAGACATTTCTCCTAGCCTTGGGTTTCTGTCTTGCTGCTTGGGCTCCAGCCCCACCTGCCCAGGCTCTGGGTTGCCGCCTCCACTCCCCTGCCCACCCACTGGGGGCCAGTAAGCACCCACTGCTCCCAGGTGTCACATGGACGCCAGGAGTTTCTCAGACGGCTCAAGGCCAGATCTCCATCTCCTCAAACCCCACCAGAAGGCCACCAGGTTGGAAATGTGGCCTGAAGAGAAATAAAAGCAGACTGTTTCCCTCTGGACTCACACCACTCTCCTCTCCGTGACCAGGTTCTGGGCCTTTTGTACATGACCTTTTCTCCATCCCCAGCCGCCTGTTCTACAGTTCAGCTCAGCTCAGACCCAAACTGGAGTTTGGCAGACCCTGTTGTAGGGACAAACGAGGCAAGGCACCGAAGAGAGCAGGAAACAGTTTTATTTGGCTGCAGCCAGGTTCAGAGGGCACAGCTTTTGCTGTAATCAATCAATCCATCCCCTGAACCCGAGTTCAGGGAGTTTCAGAGTTTTATACCCAGCATGTAAGGGGAGGGGCTCAGAAGTTCACAGTCTGCAGAAGTTCACACAAAAGCAGCTTTTTCTTTCACTGTTCTGGGCAAGTTAACTCTTCAAGGATAACACCTGAGAAGGGGGGAGCTTCTTCTCCCCTTTCTTTCCTCCCCCTGCCAGCTGTTACCATGGAGCCCAGTTGTAACTTATCTTAAAAATGTAGACATCTCTGTGAAGCCCAGCTCAAGGCCAGAAGCCTTGTTTGTACATTTCTTCAAAGTACTATACTGGATATGTTTGTGAAAAACTAGTAAGGGGGTGTCCAGCACCTGGAGTGCTGGTATCTTCTCGGCCAGTGGCCAAGTAAACAGGGCAACACGAAAATAGGAAGTTTATCTACAATGGACTCTTTCTCAGAGACTCTTGCTGACAGTCCTAAAATCAGCCATGGTGAAGAGGGCTTTTCTGTGGAGAAAGGGGGTGCCACTTCAACCCCACAGGTTCAGTGCCACAAGTTGCTGGAAATGTGTGTCTGGTTGTATGTGACAGTATCGCATGGACCAGAGCCTGACTTTGTTCTGGAGTGAAGAGAGTTTGCAGATGTGCAAACACATCTTTCCTGTTTCCAGATCAAATGTACATAGGAACACACATGAATTATTGATGCTTGTTCATTTTTATATAAATATACGTGTGTGTGTGTGTCTTTTGACCCAGTGGAGCTTTACCACAGAGCCACTTCCCCAAGCTCCCCCGCCTTTTTAAGTATGTTTTTAGTTGTAGATGGACACAATATCTTTATTCATGTTTCTATATGATGCTGAGGAAGTGCTCCACTGAGCCCCAGCCCCAGCCCCCCCAACCCTTTTTATTTTTTATTTTAAAACAAGGTCTTAGAGCCTTGCTCAGTTGTTGAGGCTGGCCTTAAACTTGCAATCCTCCTGCCTCGGCCTCCCGAGTTGCTGGGATTACACGTATGCGCCACTGCTCCTGGCGTGTGTGTGTGTCTTGGACTGTGCATTTGTGTGTGTATGTGGTTGGGAGAGGAGATAGAGGTGCTCTGTCATTCTGAATTTCCGTACAGTATGCATATATTCCTTTTATTTATTATTATTTTTTTATTGGTTGTTCAAAACATTACAAAGCTCTTGGCATATCATTTTTCATACATTTGATTCAAGTGGGTTATGAACTCCCATTTTTACCCCGAATACAGATTGCAGAATCACATCGGTTACACATCCACGTTTTTACATAATGCCATACTAGTGACTGTTGTATTCTGCTACCTTTCCTATCCTCTACTGTCCCCCCTCCCCTCCCCTCCCCTCCCATCTTCTCTCTCTACCCCATCTGCTGTAATTCAATTCTCTCCCTAGTTTTTTTTCCCCTTTCCCCTCACATCCTCTTATATGTAATTTTGTATAACAATGAGGGTCTCCTTCCATTTCCTTGCAATTTCCCTTCTTTCTCCCTTTCCCTCCCTTTCCCTCCCACCTCTCGTCCCTGTTTAATGTTAACCTTTTCCTCATGCTCTTCCTCCCTGCTCTGTTTTTTGTTGCTTTTCTTATATCAAAGAAGACATTTGGCATTTGTTTTTTAGGGATTGGCTAGCTTCACTTAGCATAATCTGCTCTAATGCCATCCATTTCCCTGCAAATGCCATGATTTTGTCATTTTTTTAGTGCTGCGTAATACTCCATTGTGTATAAATGCCACATTTTTTTATCCATTCATCTATTGAAGGGTATCTAGGTTGGTTCCACAGTCTAGCTATTGTGAATTGTGCTGCTATGAACATTGATGTGGCAGTATCCCTATAGTACGCTCTTTTAAGGTCTTCAGGGAATAGTCCGAGAAGGGCAATAGCTGGGTCAAATGGTGGTTCCATTCCCAGCTTTCCCAGGAATCTCCAAACTGCTTTCCAAATTGGCCGCACCAATTTGCAGTCCCACCAGCAATGTACAAGTGTACCCTTTTCCCCACATCCTCACCAGCACTTTTTGTTATTTGACTTCATAATGGCTGCCAATCTTACTGGAGTGAGATGGTATCTTAGGGTGGTTTTGATTTGCATTTCTCTGACTGCTAGAGATGGTGAGCATTTTTTCATGTACTCTGAGAAGTGTCTGTTCAGGTCCTTGGCCCATTTGTTGATTGGGTTATTTGTTATCTTATTGTCTAATTTTTTGAGTTCTTTGTATACTCTGGATATTAGAGCTCTATCTGAAGTGTGAGGAGTAAAAATTTGTTCCCAGGATGTAGGCTCCCTATTTACCTCTCTTATTGTTTTTCTTGCTGAGAAAAAACTTTTTAGTTTAAGTAAGTCCCATTTGTTGATTCTTGTTATTAACTCTTATGCTATGGGTGTCCTATTAAGGAATTTGGAGCCCGACCCCACAATATGTAGATCGGAGCCAACTTTTTCTTCTGTCAGACGCAGATTCTCTGATTTGATATCAAGCTCTTTGATCCATTTTGAGTTAACTTTTGTGCATGGCGAGAGAAAGGGATTCAGTTTCATTTTGTTGCATATGGATTTCCAGTTTTCCCAGCACCATTTTATTATTTTTAATTAAAAAAATGTGTTTTTTAGGGCAGTTTTAGATTTCACAGCAGAAGTAAGCAGAAACTGCACAGTTCTCACGTGCTCTCTGCCCCCATGCATGCACGGCCTTCCCATTCTCACCCCGCAGTGGCACAGGATTAACAGGAGCACGCCATTACCACAGCCCTCAGGCACATTAGGGTTTGCTGTGGTGGTGTGTGCTCGGGGGGTCCTGACTGGTGTATAACGGCGTATTCGCCATGCAGGGTCACTCAAGGCCTCTGCGTCACTCCCTCCCCTGACGGCTGCCAGCCTCTCATCATTTTATACCTTGGTCTTGCCTTTTCCAGAATGTCTTATATTTTGAAACATACGATACGTAGCTTTTCCAGAATGGCTTCTTTCACTTAATAATATGTGTTTGGCGTGCCTTTGTCCACGTGTTTTATGGCTCGATAGCTCATTTCTTTTTAATGTAGAGCACCACTCCACTGCCTAGTGGCACCAGTATGGGCTTATCCATTCACCTACTGAGGGACATCTTGGTTCCTTCTGAGTCTACCAGTTTTGAGTAAAATACCATAAACATTGCTAAGTTGGGTCTGAAATTATCCCCAAAGGCCCCTTTGTCCCAGCCTGTGGCACTGCTTTAAGAGATGGGGCCCACTTTGAGGAAGTTAGGTCATCAGAGATGTTCCTGTGAAGGAGGCCTTGGAACCTGGACCCTCCTCTCTCACTTTCTGCTTCCTGGTCACCATGGGTGAGCAGCTTGGCTCCATCGTGTGCTCCCCACCATCATGTCCTGCCTCACGTGGACGGGAAAGCAATGGGCCAATAAGCCATGGACTGGATCCTCTGACATCATGAGCCAAAACAAACCTTTCCTTTTTATAAGTTTATCTCAGGTATTTTGTCACAGTGTGGAAAGCTAACACAAGCATCTATGTGCAGGTTTTTGTGTGTGGCTAAGTCTTCAGCTCATGTGGATAAATATCAAGAGCATCATGAGGCTGAATTGTTTGTAAAATTATGCTTGGTTTTGTCTCTTCCAAAGTGGATGTACCATTTTGTATTCCTCCCAGCAATGAACAAGCTGTTAACTCCACATCCTCTCCAACATGTGGTGCTGTCAGTGTTTTGGACCATGGCCATGTAACAGGCCTGTGGTGGCATTGCATTGTTTTAATTGGCAATTCCTTATTGGCATGTTGTCTTTTCATATCCTTCTTTGTCATGTGTAGATCTTTCATTGGTGACGTGTCTGTCTGTCCAGGTCTTTTGCCCACTTTTTAAAAAATTATGTGTTTAGTTTTCTTGTTGAGTTTTAATAGTTCTGTGTATATTTTGGCTAACAATCTGTCAGAGGTGTCTTTTGCAGATATTTTCTGTTGTTCTGTGGCTTCTTTTTCTTTTCTTTTTTGAGACAGGGTCTCTCTGTTTTTCCAGGCTGGCCTCATACCCCTGCGTTCCAGGGATCCCCCTGCCTAAGCCTCCTGAGTAGCTGGGATTAGGGGATGTGTGCTGTTCCTTTTCTTTTACAGAACAGAGCATCGAGGATTATCAGAACACTATGGTTTGAACTATCCATATTTAAATTTTGTGTAAAAGCAGGTTAAAGATTTAATATTTAAAAAACAAATGGATAAATGAATATTCCCACAGGCCCAGGAAGGTCAGTGGAGGGTCATCCCAGGAAGGCATCCCTTCTCGTCTGTCCGGGCCTCTCAGCATTAACCCAGTGTAGGTTCTGTCCTGTGTGAGCCTTTGCTGCTCCTCCAGGCAGGCCATCTCTATACTCATGCCAGGCAAGGTACTGCCACCACATGATGTGCACAGGCCAGCCCTGCTGCTGGCTGGAGGCCTGGTGTCCATCTCCCCATTGTGGGGGGGACGGCCAGGAGTGGGAAGCAAACTCCCTCTGGGTGGTTCAGCCTCCTGCACAACATGCATTTCTGGCTTCCTGTGTATGAGGACTGGAGAGTGTCTGTGTGGGGCCCTTGAAATTTACTGGTGTACTTGAGCACCTATTCACAGTTGCAGGGAACAGGCCCTTTGCTAGTCCCTTCGACGCCCCCAACTCTTTCCTTCGACTTTCACGAGTGCCCTGGAGTTTGGTTCTGCTGGGATGAGTGTGTCTTCTCAGTCTGCTGCTGGAAGAGAAAGCACATGGTACAGGCCAGAAAGGTCAGGTACCTTGAAGGAAGGAGCATTTTCCAGCATGTGGACCACAGAACCAACTCATCAGAACCTGGGGCTTCGGGTTGGTGTGTGCATGTTTACATTTCATATCCTTGGGCCCACCTCAGGTTCAAGGGCCCCGGGTGCCTGGCGCGGAGGCACCAGTGTTTCCCGAGTTCTCCTGGTGATGCTCACGCATGGGGAAGCAGTGTCGCTCCAGTGTGGCCCATGGTCCAGCAGCATCACATGGAAGTATGTCTGTCGCACATGCAGCTTCTTGGGCCCTGCCCCAGACTTGCTGATGCTGGATTATGGCAATGGGACCCAGCAGTCGGGGGTGGGGGTGGTGGTAACAGGCCCCACCGGTGACTGTTTTATTGAGGCAAACTCTTACCTACAGTGGCCACAGCTTAATGAAATCAGTGCACAGTTGCAGGAAGGAAGGGGGTGTTTGTGCTGCAAAGTCCTCCAGAGAGTCAGGACCAGAGGCTGGAGATTTCCCAAAGGCAGGTTCTAAAAATTGGAGCAGTTCTGCCAGGCGTGTTGGCCCACACCTGTAATCTCAGCAACTCAGGAAGTTGAGGCAGGAGAAGTACAAGTTCAAGGTCAGCCTCAGCAATTTAGCCAGACTCTCTCTCAACATAAATAAAGAGGACTGGGCCTATAGCTTAGTGGTAAAGAACTTCTGGGTCTCCAGGACCAAAAAAAAAAAAAAAAAAAGAATTGAAGCTGGAGGTCAGCCTCAAGAGGTCAGCTGCCTGGTAGGTGGGAGAACCTCTCCAGTGAGGCCCCATGTCTGGGTGCTGTGATCATATGTGGGCATATAGAAGGAGGGACCTTCCCTGGCTAGCAGACTCACTCAGTAATGTGAAGCATGTCCCCAGGTTCATGCACCTCCCTCCCTTTCCTTTCTTCCCTACCCCTCTGCCTCTTCTTCCTCCTCCTCCTCTTTCTTCTCCTTACACTGGGGATTGAACCCCAGGGCTCACTCATGCTAGGCAAGCACACTACCACTGAGCCACAGCCCAGTCCCCAGGCACCTTTTTTCTTTGCTCAAGGACAGGAGAGAGGCCTAGGTCCAGGAGGCAGGGTGATCCTCATGAATGTGGGAGAGAGGCAGGTCTGCTGCTTGGAGCTCACAGTGCTGTTTTCTGTGGCTGTCCTCTGAAACGGAGACTGGGGGCCAGATGGGTGGGAGGTGAGGTCCAAGGTGAGGCCTAAAGGCCACCCCAGGCCATCTGGCCACTTTATGTTTCCCCTGCTTCCCCTGCAACTGTCAGAGAGATAAGCTGCTACAGCCTTCATCTGAACGTGGTGGGGATGTGGGCTGGGTTGTGACACCTTTAGGGGGGCACTGGGTCCCCGTGTCTGATACCATGGTGGGGAGTTGTCAGCATGATGGGTCAGGAAGTGGCTGGCCCCTGTTCCTGGGAAGAAGAGCACAGGTGCCACTCCCATCAGATCTGCAGCTGGGAAGTGAAGGGAGCAAGAGCTGAGGTGTGATGTGGGTCAGGATGCAGGGTTTCTCAGTGGACTGGAGCCATGGCAGGATCTACAAGGGAAATTTAACAGGAATCCCGTACGGGCTCCATCACCCAGGAAAACCCATGCATGGCCATCCAGAGAGGTGGGCAGTGCTGTGTGGCTGACAGGCCTGGAGTCCTGATGCCAAGTCTGAGTGTCCCTATGTGAGTTATTTTAATCTTGGAAGAACAGCCATGAATCTGTGTGGCAGGAAGGAGTGGCCTGATGTGTGGTCAGAAGTGCCCGCCTGCATTAAGCCCTTTTCAAAGCTGTGTTTTGGTGGGTAGTACATGTGTGGCAGAAATGCAGAGGGTGCGTGCGGGAACAGCAAGCCTCACTTCCAGTCCCCGCTTTCCCCTCCAGAGGCAACCAGGGTTCCCAGAGTCTTGTTCATCACTCCAGAGGTGGTCTGGGTTCGTGTACTTACCGGCATCACTTAGTTTGTGTGTTTCTGGTTTCTTGATTACCAGTTTGCCCTGTACCTTGGTGAATAGTGGGGACATGAAATGATCCCCATAGAGAGACAGCTGGCTAAATCTGAAGGGTGTGTTGTAGGACTCTGTTGTGTTTTATGTTTGACCAGATGTTGGGTGGTGAGGGGTTTTCTGTTGTTACAGGTAATACCACAGTAAATCCATGGCCCTACATCATTTCCTACAGGGCCAAGTGCTTCTGGGAGATAAATGTCTAGTGGAATTACTGGGTTAAAGCAGGTGCTATTTTTAATTTTGGTATCTCTGCTGCTTTTCTTAGCACCTTTTGAAGGCGAACGCGTTTCATCCACATCATTTCAATTTTTCTAATGGTTATTGGTCTCTTCTTTTTTGTTTTGAGATGGGGGTCTCCTGTGTTTTCCATGCTGGCCTTGAACTCAAACCACAGCCTCCTGAGTAGCTGGCTTTTTTTAATTGTATAACTTCTCCATAAGTTAATCATTTATTATGTCTTTAGGTTGTTTCTGATAATGCAGAAGCTCTATTTTGTGACTTTGGGATTTAGGACTGCTGCTTACGGTTTAAATCTCCAGCCTAGTGAACATTTATTTGGTGTAAGGAAGAGGAATAGAAGAATACAGTTGTGCTTTGGTGCCCTGAAGTCCTGTCCAGTGCTATCTCTGGAGGGGCAGATGCCAAGTGACCATTGCAACTCATCCTGCTGCAGGCAGCTCCTTACAGTCAGAAGGTTCCTGGGTCACCTGTCCCCACCCAGGCTCCCTCCTCCCTGGGAGGCCTGAGGGTCCCATCAGAATCTGGGTTGAAGGAGCAGGTTGAAGGCAGGACCAGCGGGGCTTCCTGCTGATAGGTCACCTGGCTGCTGGGTGATGACTCATACCATGCCCCAGGCAGTGCATGGGCCAGATGTTCAGAGAGATGGTAAACTGCACGGGGAAGGGTCATCTGGACCAGATGGTAAACTGCAAGGTGCAGGTAGCAGTTCCAGCTCTCTCCAAGACCTCTAAAGCACCACCTGACTTCCCATTGCTTTGCCTCTGGTCACTTCTGGACCCACTGAGCAAATCAAGCGACCACACCCAATGGCTGAGAACCTGGATCGCCTTCTGGGGACCCGTGGCACCTTGAGAGCCCTTCAGTTCCTTAAAAACAGCATGTCTGGTTCTTCAGAGTGGATAAAGGGGAACTGAGTCTTTTGAGTGGCTGGTGTGGCGGCTGATCTGTGTCCCTCCTAGGCAATGGGCATTGCCAAGGGTCTGTGTATGGAGGGGCTGTGAGAACAGGTGTCCTGCAGCTGTCATGGGTTCCAGACTCTCTCCTCCCCTTACTATCTTATCAGCAAGTAAGTCACTTACTCGAAGTGACCTGCAATGGCCTCATCATCATGAACAGAAGGGCATTGTCCCCTCTGCCCTGATTTTGGGCTCCACAACAGGTAAAATCCCCGTGCAGGGCCCTTCTGTTTCTAGGAAGGACAGTTCTGTACTGGCCAGGTCCCTTGCCTGATGAACTAGTGGTTGGAAACTGGAAGGTGTAGCCTCAGTCAGACCCAAGATGGGAGTAGCAGTGGACAGCTGGGGGTTGTAGGCTGGCCACAGGGAGACGGGGTCCTCTGACTTCCCCTGTTGCTGGAGGGATGGTGATAAAGGCACAGGAAGAGGAAGACACCTGGACCTGGAGCCCTGAAAAGGAGACGGTCTCTTCTCTGTCACTTGAGGTCAGAGGACAGGTCCAGACACACGCTGCACCTTTGTCCCCTGAGGCTGGAGGGAAATGTGGGTGAGAGGGCTGTCCAGGATTTGAGAAGATTCCAGGTGGTGAGTCTTCCTGTGGCCTAGGCTCGGGGCCTGGCCCACAGTCCGAGCTTGAGGCCCAGCTCTGAGGCCCCACAGGGAGCGAGTAAGCTGGGTTGTGCCACCAGCCTGATGCAACTCCTGCAGCTGTGGCCATGGCTGCTGTCCTCTCGTAGCTGACCAGCAAGCCTGCTTGGTGAGGACGCCCAGGACACACCTGAGTGTGCTTTCTCTTCTCTTTCAGATCTAGCCATGAGCTACCCAGGCTATCCCCCACCTCCTGGTGGCTACCCCCCAGTTGCACCAGGTAAGAGGGGCGGGGTGGGGTGGGCCAGGAGTGGGGAAGGAGGAATGGGACTTTCCTCACTCCCTGTCCTCCCCTGAGCACAACCTGCAGGAGGCGAGGACAACAGAGGGGACCTCCCCAGGGCGGGCAGGGCCTAGAGAGGACCCACGCTGAGGCTTGGGGAAGCCTGGGTTTGAAACTGGGTCTGGAAGGCCCTGGGCCACACCAGGACTGTCTCTAACCTTATTAGCTGATAAAGACAAATGCCTTTATTTTTCTGAGACTCCATTTTCTCCTTTGCAAAGTGACTTCAAAGATCTCTCCTTCTTTTGGGGCTGGGGATGTGGCTCAAGCGGTAGCGCGCTCGCCTCGCATGCGTGCGGCCCGGGTTCGATCCTCAGCACCACATACCAACAAAGATGTTGTGTCCGCCGAGAACTAAAAAATAAATATTAAAATTCTCTCTCTCTCTCCCTCTCTCTCTTAAAAAAAAAAAAAAAAGATCTCTCCTTCTCTGGGCTACTAATGACAGACTCACCATATACCCAGTTGCTCATGAGCCTGGCAGGCAAAGGCTCTGGCTGGGTGCCCTCCAGAGCGTCCACCCTGGCTGGGGGAGCATGGTTTTGCCCTCCCCCAGGGAGGAAGTAGGGGCTGTCTCCTGGAGGCAGATGATGGGGGTCACGGGTCATTCCCTGCAGCTGCCTGAAGCCTTGTGTTATAGGGTGAGGCTGCCCCACCCAGTGGGTGATCTGAACCCTGCCCCAGAAGCAAAGCTTGTCTTACACTTAGGGCTCTTCTGCCCTGGCCCTGGGCCCTCATTTTCCTGAAATGAAATTTGGTCCCCACACTAGAAAAGGAGATGTGGGAGCTTCTGGAATGAAGGGGAGGCAAGGGCCATTTCAGGGACATTCCCTCAGACGGAGTCCGAGCTGTACTGCCCCTTGCCCCAGGGGACACAGCCCGCATCACACACTTTTGGAGCTGAGGTCTAAGCATCAGAGGAACCTGGAGGCCATTTGTGCCCCTCCTCCCTCCTCCCTCCCATTCAACAGGTGAAGACAAGCCCAAGGGGGAGGAGACTCAGTCACTTGTCACTTTCACCTCAGGGCTGAGCCGGGCCACTTCTGCTGAAGCAGCTGCTCACCCCCAGCTTAACCACACTGGCCCCGATCTCCTCCGCAGAAATCCTGCCGTCCCCACCTCTGTCAACATGGCTGCTCAGCCCGAGCAGCAGGAGGGAGAGTAGGCGGGTGTCTTAGGGCAGGATGGTCCCTGGGTATCCCACAGCCCTGGAACTGAAGAGCCGGACGCGAGGCCGCCGTGGGCAGGAGTGCACCTGCCAGGCAGCAGCCTCCACCGGGTCCAGTGGCCACATGTAGCCACTGCCCAGGCATTAGCTTATTCCCCATCGCAGCAGCTGGACACACACACTGGGCATTGTGCCCATTTTTCGGCAGAGGAGATGGGCCCAGAGTGGTTGAGAACCTTGCCCTAGGACACACAGCTGGCTCTACTATCTCCTTGTGGATACTGGTTAGTGTCTGTTAGTGTCCCGCGATGCAACTCTATCTCCTCCATCTTGTCGTCCTTCTTGTCTCTGCCATTTATAGACTTAGAGCAAAAAGCCAAACCCGCAGGACCCCTCACCCCCGAGCCTGCACATCACTGTAGACATTCGGTGTTGTTTTCAGGTGGTGGTGCCTGGGGCGGAGCTGGCTACCCCCCACCCAGCATGCCCCCCATCGGGCTGGATAACGTGGCCAACTACGCCGGGCAGTTCAACCAGGACTACCTCTCAGGAATGGTGAGTCCAGCACCTGAGGCCGCTCCTGGGGCTGTAGCTGTGTGTAGCTGTGTGGGGCTGTAGCTGTGTGGCCAGAGGGCTCAGGGCACTGGCCCCTTGTGGCTCCTGAGCTGGAGTGTGTTGAGCTGTATGTTAGAACACGCGGGTTTTCCTCAGCGTTCTGCCACCTCCTCACCGCCTCTCTGGGCCTCAGCGTCCCCCTCTGTCAGATGAGTGGAAGGGCAGCACAATTGGACTGATGGTCTCTCAGGGTCCTTTCAGCCCTGGGGGTTGAGTAAGGGCCATGCCTTCATGGAAGTTCGTGGAACACCTTCTTACGAGCTCAGCACAGGGCCCAGAGGGAAGGGTGTGTGTGCGCGCACATATTTGTGCATGTGTGTGTACATGAGAGTGTTGTGTACAGGTGTCTGCGTGTGCATGCGTGTGTGTACACGTGGAGATCTGTCTGGTTGGTCCTGGGTGGATGTATGGCAGGAGAGTGGGCAGACACATTACTTTTATTTGTTGTTTTGCTTCTAAAATATATTTAAAAAATTGACAGCAGGTGTAGAAACGGCAACCAGCGCACACCTAGATCTGCTGAGGCCCAGCTCTAGGTACTAGGGGTGTGCAAATAAAACAACAAAAATCGCAGCCCTGATGCACTCAGCATCTGTTGGGAAGACACAGACATTGACGTAACCACGTGATGATATTGTATTGAAGGGTTTTGGAAGCAAGAAAAGCCAGGAAGAAGGGTTGGGAATGGGTAGGGTGACGTGGGATACGGCTTATAAGGTAGAGGTTCCATCTTTTAAGGTGGGTCAGAGTGGGAGCGGGTATTGAGCAAAGATCTAAGCAGGGAAGGGATATGCCGTGTGGATGTTAGGGACTGTAGATTCTGAGCTGCTGTGGCCTGATGTGCTCAGGGACAGTGAGCTGGAGAGGAGAGGTGAGTGCGGGGCGAGAAATGGAGGCGGGCCCAGGTCTCAGGACACAGGTGTCGGGGATCCGGGCTTTTATCCTTGTGAATACACATCCTCCTGGGCCTCATTTGCAGAGCCGGTGGCCAGCCTGCAGGAAAGGGCCCTCTTGCTTTCTGGGGCTATGAGCTCTTACCTTTCAGCCAGTGGGTCTGGCTGGAAACAGAAGGAAGGCGTCTCTCTGCACTGGGGGTGGCAGGTGTCTGGTTTAGATGTAGACCTTCAGGTCAGAGCCCCAGCTGCACCACTTGCTGACTCTGTAGCTTTGAACAAATGTGCCCGTCTCTGAGCCCACTTTGTGGGTGTGATTATCCGTCATGTAGCTGCGGTGGAGGTGCTGTATTAAGTCGGCTCAGGTATGAGAAGAGCTTAGGTAGCAGGGCTTGGTGGGAAGGTCCTGAAATGAGGCTCCTGGGAGCCGGCAGGGCCCAGGCCAGGGAAGGGTAGACCATCGGAGCGCCACCAGACTTTGTGGGCTGGGGGTCTCAGGCTCTGCTTTGTGTACTTGCAGGCAGCCAACATGTCTGGGACATTCGGAGGAGCCAACGTGCCAAACATGTACCCTGGGGCCCCTGGGGGTGGTTACCCTCCAGTCCCTCCTGGGGGCTTCGGGCAGCCCCCTCCAGCCCAGCAGCCTGTTCCTCCATATGGAATGTACCCGCCCCCTGGAGGAAACCCACCCTCTGGGATGCCCTCATATCCACCATACCCAGGGGCCCCTGTGCCAGGCCAGCCCATGCCACCCCCTGGGCAGCAGCCCCCAGGGGCTTACCCTGGGCAGCCACCAATGACCTACCCTGGGCAGTCACCAATGCCACCACCAGGGCAGCAGCCTCAACCAAGCTACCCAGGATACTCAAGCTCTGGGACTGTCACTCCTGCTGTCCCCCCAGCTCAGGTGAGTGCTGATTGGGACCTGAACCCCAAAACTGGAGACCTCCCTGTGGCCTCTGGCAGCAAGGCCAGGAGGTGCTGGAGGGCTTGGGCCTTTGCTGCTGCTTATTTGAACAGAGTATCACTTTGTCACAGGCTCCCCTGGGGCCATGCCTTAGGCCTGTGGGAGCTGCCTGCTTCTCTCAGTTGGCTTCAAGTGCAAGTTGGGTGCTGTTCATTCCTCCTGTGATTTACTGCCTGGGCTGTGTGAATTTTTCAGAACTACCCAGGCCACCGGTCTCCAGGCTCATGCCCTATAGTCCCCTCGATGGGCCCTCCCAGACAGGTTTTGGAGGATTCTTAAAATCCCCTTTGGGCTGGGAAAATTGTTGGCAGTTCCTCCAGGGTTGATCTTGGCTCATTTTGGAGAACGGTTCATGTTTGCAGAGCCTAGAGTTCATTGTCATGGTTACGTGGCAAAGCAGCCAAGCACAGGGCTGGTGTTATGTGCTGGGTGACTATTTTTAGACAGAGGGTCCCCTCTGCTCCCTGTCCACCTCCATGCCACCCTCCAGCCTGCCTCCCCGCGTCCTTCCCATCTCTTCTCTGAGCACATCTCCTCACTGTGTCATAGCCGTCTGTCTAGCCCGCCTGGGAGGACGGCTCATCAAGAGACAGTTGAGCCTGTGCAGTAGCTGTCATTTTGGCAAATACCTGTGACGAGCAGCTTAAAGGAGGCCGGATGTATTTGGACCCCCGGTTTTAGTCCATGGTCACTTGGCCTGTTGTTGGGGCCTGTATCAAGGCAGAGTGCTTGGAGTGGAGCTGTCACCTCGTAGTAGCCAGGGAGCAGAGAGGAAGGGGCGGGGCACACCTTCACTGACCTAACTTCCTCCCACCAGGCCCCGGCTCCTCACGGTGCTGCCACTTCCCACTAGTGCCGCAGGCTTTCTGCAAAGTCCTTTTAACACAAGAGTCTCTGGGAGGCATTTATAAGTCAAATAGCAACTGGGAAGTTCAATTTCACTGGGGTTGTACAGCTGCTGGCTGTGCAGGCAGTATAGTAGTCAGGCAGCATGGCCTCTAGGGACAGGGACAGGGAATGAATGCTAGTCCCAAGAAGCAGTTAAGAGGCCACCCACCATTGTGAGGGCTGGGTGCTGGCATCTCCAGGGTCACGTGGACTGGCCGTCCATCAGGACTGTCCTGATGTGTGCTCCATGCGTGATGTGATTAGGCATGGAGGAGAGGCCAAGGGCCCTTCTTCAGGACCTGGGCCCAGCCCTGGAGGACCGGGGTGGAGGGCAGATTTTCAGCGGCAGGACCCAGTTGTAAGGGCTCCTAGCCACAGAAGCCGGGAAGAAACCTGTACCAGAACACAAGGACAGGTGACATCCACTTGAGGGAGACTCAATGTGGAGCCCTCTGCACTGTTTATTTTGGGCTCCTTGAGCTCCCCCAGGTTTAGAGAGAAGTGGTACCAGAGTCTGGGGTGGGACAGTCTTGGCACTGGACAGCCAGAGTGAGTCATCTTACCTGCAACTCTTTGTCCAAGTAGTTTGGAAACCGAGGCACCATCACAGATGCTTCTGGCTTTGACCCCTTGCGAGATGCCGAGGTCTTACGGAAGGCCATGAAGGGCTTTGGTGAGAGACCTGGGGAGGCTCCAGTCCACACCCCACCCCGTGCCCCAAATCCCTGAGCAGTTTCACGATGGTTCTGTGGGCTGAGGTGGCTGGCGGGAGGCGAACCTGACCCCAGTGGTGTTGGAAGGAAAGGTGGGCTTGGGAGTGTAGGGGTGTCCAGGAGAATTAGCGGCCCCAGGCCAGGAGTCAGTAATCACAGAACGTCCCTATCACCTGCAATGCATCCCGTGTCCCACTCCCACCTTCTCATCCCCAGGGACTGATGAGCAGGCCATCATCGACTGCTTGGGGAGTCGCTCCAACAAGCAGCGGCAACAGATCCTCTTGTCCTTCAAGACAGCTTATGGCAAGGTGAGTTATGGGGTGGGGGGTGGGCGAGGACAGTGGGCCCTGGTCCCTATAGAGGCAAGCATGGCCTATAGACCCACTTTTCCTTGGGGCCAAGTGGACCTGGACATCTAATGGACAGTGAACTGCATTAGGACATTTCCTGATCTTCCCCAGCCGGTCGTCCCCAGATGGTAACATCTTTTAGAGGTGAAGGATGCCTGGAGAAAGCACCCCCAGAGTCCATAGTGTAGTGAGGCTTGGTGAGAGGCATGTGGACAGCTGGGTTGCAGCCTTGGCTCTGCCACCACTCACTGACACCATGCATAGTTCATTTCTACCCCAGCCCTACCCAGCCTCAGGGTCCCTTCCCCTCCCTCTTCATGACACCCTGGGAGGTTTAGCTGACAAAGGAGTTTTGGAAGAAAAGATTTGTGAACTGAACAAATGCAAAAGGGGGTATATTTTCAACTTCTAGAACTTTGAACCTTACAAAAATAATCATGTTTATATTGGATGGGTGAGTGCCCGGCCCAGCGCTCCCCTTGGTGTGCCCCCAGTGGTGGGCATCCTGTATAATTGCAGGCTCTGCAGCTCAGTCCTGTCCCTGAAAACAGGCTTTTCTTCCCTGTGATGTCCATGATGTGGCTGTCCCATTTGGGATTCTGTTCCTGTGAGTCACCTTCTGTGGATTCTCAAAATGTCCTTGTCTTGTTTGTTTGAAAATGCAATCAGGATTTGATCAAAGACTTGAAGTCTGAGCTGTCAGGAAACTTTGAGAAGACAATCTTGGCTCTGATGAAGACTCCAGTCCTGTTTGATGTGTATGAGATAAAAGAAGCCATCAAGGTATGTACATGTAGGGCTGTGGGAGGGGTATGGAGTGGAGTGTGGGTGTGGACACACAGCCCAGAAGAGAGCTGGATGGTGTGAAATGTGGCTTTCCCCTTCCTCGCTGTTGCTCAGTGCAGCTCCTGGGCCCTCCTGGGTTGGAGTCAACATGCTGTAGAAAGCACATCTTCCGGTAATTTCCCCAAGAGACACATGGCATGCCATTTGTCAGAGGGAGTATCCAAGCCTCTTTCCATCTTAAGTGTCAGGAGCTGGGGGAATAGAGGAAGGTGGTAATGGAGTGAGAGAGGGGGTCGAGGCCGTGGTTGGGGAACTCTCATCCTGTGGGTCTCTGCCACTAGCAAATGGCAGCCACCTGCTTGAGCTGAACCAAAACAGAGGCAGAGAACTGGTCGTGGGGATGAAGACAGCTTGGCACAGAGAAGGAGGGCCAGGGCCAGGGCATGTAAAGGGCAGGACCCAGATGTAACTTCTGTGTCCACTTCTTCTGGGGTATCTGCTTCCAAATGATGACACCCTGTACCCCTCCGCCATCTCCGCCACCTATCAGATCCAGCTACAGAAGAGACCAGCTGTCCCTTGTCCAGATTCCTAACGGGGTAGATTCTGATGGACTTGGCTTGGGGTCACTGTCCCCCGCAGGTCTAGATGGTTCCGGCTGAGGGGCAGGTTCCATCCATCCATACAGTCCTGCACCCGTGTGTGTCCTGGGGCTGAGAAGGGACAACCCCTCAGAAGGGGGTTCCTTGTGGGTGGAGCATGCATCCCGGAAGGAACTGCTCACTGGGGTCTAATGCCTCCCCCAGGAGAAGTAGAGATTCAGTGTGGTGCCTGGAAGGGGGAGAGGATTCTGTTGGAACACACACTGCCTTGTGTTGGTTCAGGGAGGACGCAGGAGGTGACTGGGGAGGGCAATGGTCCCTAGGCTTCTGCCCCGCACCCGCCTTCAGCAGCTTGATAAGGTGGTGGTGATGGGGTGCTGGGAGCAACACAGGCGTGGCTGCAGCTGTTGCTGCCCAGCTGTGTATCCTTGAACATAAAGGAAGTAGGGACAGTAGATGCTGTCAGGATGTGCAGTGGGCACTGGGTAAGTGACGAACACAGAAGCCCATCGTAAACTCCAAGTAATCTGATAATTGCAAGGGGGTATCAGTAATGGTAAAAGTAGCTCACATAAGCTACTTTGTTTTTACAATTCAGGGTCACAAAGACCCTGGAGGAGGCCATCCTGCCTGAGCAGCACTGTCTAAATGCTCTACTTACATTAACCCAGCCACCTGAGGTACAGAGAAGTTAAGTAACTCATCAAGGTTGCATAGCTGGTGAACCACATGGCCAAGATTCAAAGTGACATAAAAGCAAGGCTGCTGACTCTGTCTTCTGCCTTTCTACTGTCCCTGGTATATTCATTTTTTTTTAATCCTCATTGCAGCCTATTCTAAGATGTCCCCAGACACTCTACATTCTACTTGGGACTCCCACACACCCACTCTGATCTCTTTTACTTTTAGCCCATTTTCTCAGTTATTTGTCATCTCACTCATAGGCTGACCTTGGAATAAAATAGACCTTGGTCCACATCTCACCCTTACTAAGTACTGTGTAGCCCTGGACAGTCACTGTACCTCTCTGATTATTTCTTGTCAGTGGTGGTGACCCTTTATGTGGTCTGTATTCATCTCTATTGACATTGTTATCTAGTGCTTACCTGGGCCTGAGGAAGTGGGGTGAAGGGACTGGCTCCCAGGCCCAGGAGCAGTGCCACAGGTATGTCTCTGGGGCTGCTATTAACAGTGTGGCACCTGCTGTCTTTTGAGGGTGCTGGTGAGGGTAACTGTGTGGTCTGCTGTGTTCTGTGCCACTGTAGGGGGCTGGCACTGACGAAGCCTGCCTGATTGAGATCCTCGCTTCCCGCAGCAATGAGCACATCCAGGAACTGAGCAGAGCCTACAAAACAGGTGAGCCTGGCCCAGGGCCTCTGCCCTCTGCAGGTGGCTCTGCATGCCAGGTATGGGCCACACCCTCTCCCAGGGCCTCTTATTCCTTCCTGGCCTCTTTATCACCCCATTTCCTGCCACTCCTAGCACACTGGGCTTTGACCCAGGCCCAACCCTGCCTGTACTTCACACATAGAGCAGGTGACTAAGGGAGGGCTGTGGTTAGAGCCATGCCTGTCAGAGGCCAGGGCAGCCTGGGGGTCACAGGGTTGCATTTCTTGAAGGGCCATCTGGGCCTCTGTCCTGTCCCATTGTCCACTGTTGATCGACCCTGCAGTGGGCAGCTGCAGCTGAGAGTTGATTTCCTTGTGTCTCCCTTTCAGAATTCAAAAAGACCCTGGAGGAGGCCATCCGAAGTGACACGTCGGGGCACTTCCAGCGGCTCCTCATCTCTCTCTCTCAGGTACCTTCCCCACGACAGACAATCAGAGCAGTGGGGTTGGAGCAGTGAGGGAAGGGGAGCAGTGAGGAGCTCCGTGCCTTGACGGGGTGGGCCTCACCATACCACCTGCTTCCTTTCAGGGAAACCGGGATGAAAGCACCAGTGTGGACATGTCCCTCGTCCAGAGAGATGTGCAGGTGAGCGTGATGACCAGGCCAGGCTTCCTAAACCAGGGGTGTCCCCCACTTTCTTCCTTCACAAAGAGATGCTCTGGGAAGAAAAGAGCAATGGATACAGAGAGGGCTGCAGATGCTTCAGGTTTCAGCCGTGCTCTGCCCTTTATTAACTATGTGACCTTGAGAAACCACTAGTCTTCTGGGCCTTAGTTTCCCCATGTATAAGGGGGGAACATGCAAGAAAATAAATGATGCAATGATTGATCGATGAGTTATGGATGTGGGATTTCACATGGCTTGGGACCTTTCCGGTGTTGAGGTGTGTGCACCAATATGTTTGCAAAGGGAAAGAATTAGCACTTGCCTGTTAAGCTTTTGAGGCTTCAAGTCTAGAAACCAGCTGTCAACCCAGTTGTGCTTCCTTAGAATTCCATCCTTGTTCCTCTTGTGATTTGCAAAGCAAAAGGGGAAGGAAGCTCAGGTGTCCATGCTTCTCTGGAAAAGTCGGTGTGTCCCACTATTGCATTCAGACCCTGGTGTGCTAGCTGCAGAGAGCCCCATCCTGGTGGGAGGGAGCGGCCATACCTCCCAGCAGACCTCTGTTGAAGGCAGAGGTATCATGCTCTTTCTCCTCCATGCCTGACCTCCTTCAGCCTCACCTTGACCTGCTCATTCCCTTGGGTATCAGTGCCCACAGGTCTAAGAGCTGCTGCTTGGGACTTGCAGGCACCTTAGAGGCCATCTGGAGCAGGGTTGCAAATTGTCGAGTATTTAGGACTCAGACCTTCAAAAGTTTATTAACAGGTGAAAGCAAATTCTTCCTCTTTGCAAACATAATGGTATACATAATAAACAGAGGAAGAACAAATTATGAAATCCCTTACTCATGATTGCCATCTATCTGCTGTTGTAATATTGATTGTCTCACATGTTCCTTCTTCTTTTTTTTTTTTTAATACTTTATTTTATTTGTTTTTATGTGGTGCTGAGGATTGACCCCAGGGCCTCACATGTGTTAGGCAAGGGCTCTACCCCTGAGCCACAACCCCAGCTCACACGCATTCCTTCTTATAGATACGGAAATTGATTTTCAAGGCTAGGAAATTACCTTTAGAAATCTGGATTTCAGGCTTCTGAAGAATGGATCTGGCAGCCTCAGACCGTGTCTCTCTGTCACAGGACTCAGCTGCTGCTGAGAAGCACTGTCCCTCGGGATGGCTAGCCATGGGGCCCTACTCTGGGCTTTAAAGCTGACCTACTTTCATCAGTTGTTACCCAGCTGGCCCTCTGGGGCTCTTGACTTTGCAACCTCAAATCAAACTCACCCTTGGCATTTTAGAGATGAGAAACGGACTTGGAGAGGCCTGCCTTTAGCCCAGCCCTCTTCTTCCATTCCTTCCATTTCTTCTCTGCATTGCTGCTCCCTTGGGCCAGTTAAGGATGCTCTTTGGGGGCTGGGGATGTGGCTCAAGCGGTAGCACGCTCGCCTGGCATGCATGCGGCCCGGGTTCAATCCTCAGCACCACATAAAAACAAAGATGTTGTGTCTGCCGAGTACTAAAAAATAAATAAATAAATAAGAATCTCTCTCTCTCTCTCTCTCTCTCTCTCTCTCTCTCTAAAAAAAAAAAAAAAAAAAAGGATGCTCCTTGTCCAACGTTGGCCTCCAGTTGGCCTTGGTTGCCTGATCTGAGTGTCTCCCAGCACCAGCATTCTCTGTGCCACCCCAAGGGGTGGAGCACAGCAGAGGATCAGCAAACCTTTGCTCCAACTGCCCCATTTTCTTCTCCTGTGGGGTCACAGGGCCAGACACTGCCCTGTTTTCTAGGTGACCTGAGCCAGGGGTATGAAGTAAGCCCTGCGTTGAACATGTACCTTTCTCTCCAGGAGCTGTATGCGGCCGGGGAGAACCGCCTGGGAACAGACGAGTCCAAGTTCAATGCAATTTTATGTTCCCGGAGCCGGGCCCACCTGGTGGCAGGTAAGGCAGTCCTGGGCCTCCCTGGGACCAGTTAGATGAGGGCATTGTGGGAAACCAAGCATGCAGGACCACTGGGTGGCTCATCCCTGCCTGGGGCCTTTGCTTTCTTAAAAGCGCCCCCTGGTGGTGAGTTAAAAGATGCTCTTGAGTGTTTGCTGAGTCAAAGCACCGGTTCTGCAGGAAGCGAAGGGAGACATGAGGAAATGGGCTCTGGTTGGCTGTGCTGGAGTATGGATTGGAGTTGGGAGTGCCCTCTGGGGCTCCTCATCGGGGTTTTCCAGGGTGGCATAAGACACAGTTATAGCAATGACTCTGGGCAACTTTGTTTACTTGGTCAACACATCCAGTTGGAACTCTGGCTGTGTTCCTCTTGGGTGGTAGAGTGGGTGCGGGGCCTGGAAGGAACAGAGGCCAGCAGAGTCTCAGTTCTCATGGGCTTCGCCTTATTCAGGATACATACTGTAAGTAAGTACTGAGCAGAGCCTGTGTCAGGCGATAAATCCTGTAGAGAACATAATAAAGCCGGACATGGGGCTAGGGAGTAATGGAACAGAACCCAGGGGGAGGCTGTGGGGCCAGTCTGTTCAGACAGAGTGCCATTTTACTGAAATCCTAAAAAAGACACAGGCGCAAAGGCCCCGTGCAGTGGCTAAGACTCAGGGAAACGGGCTGTGTGACCAGAGCAGTTGGAATGAATGAGGTTGGAGGAGGCCTGGCTGACGGTGCATGGGGTTAGGTGTTTATCCTAGTGGCCTGGAGGCCCTGGAGGGTCCTGAGGAGGCAACTCGCAAGTTCATTGGAGAATTGAGTGTACTCCTTACCCTTGGGGTGTGCCGGGCCAGACTTGCCCAGGTTTCCTGGGGGACCTAGACCTAGCTTGTGTTGAGAGTGCAGGGTTTGTGGCAGAGCAGAGGAACCTGTTGCAGTGACCCCAGGGAGAAATGAGGGTGGCCTGGAGGAGGGATGGGGTGAAAGGAGGTCAGGTTCCGGCCCTCCTTGCTGATGACTGGGGGACACGCAGGTTGGAGAAGGAGAGGAGCTGAGGATGATAGAGTTTGGTTTTGGCTAAGCAAGTGGAAGAATGGTGTGGCCTTCCACAGAGATTGGGAAGCTCTGGATAGAACAGGCCTCATCAGGAGGGAAGGACACTAGGAGCGTTGGGGCAGAGAAGCCAGGACGCCCGCTTATGAGCCTGGTGCTCAGGAGAACTGTGGGCCGGAAGTGGGAGTTTGGTAGCTGGCTGCAGGTGGTCAAAAGTGCTTTGGCCTCTGGACTGTAAGATGTCCCCTTGGAAGGGGACAGAGAGAGAATGGTGGTTTGAGGTCAGGGCCCTGGGGGAGGACTCACGGAAAAGGACAGTCTTGGAGGCCAGCTGTGTTGGAAGGACTGAGAAGGGACTGGGAACCCTGAGTGTGGGCAGTATGGAAGGGCACTGGCCAGAGATGCAGGGCTGGCGGGAGGTGAAGGCCCAGCACACACTGAGTTTAGAACGCAGGCGCCAGGAGCATGTGCCCTCTTGGCTTCAAGAGGAGGGAACAGGCTGTTGGGCAAGTGAGTCTGGCCACGCTTGGATTTGAACCCAGGCCTCTGGCCTTGGGACACACTTCTAAGCTTCCTCACTGCTGCGTGGAGTAGGAGTTAAGGTACTTTCCCCTTCGGTTTCATTTTAATAGCGAGATATCATACCAGAGTAGCTTCAGCAAACCCAGGATTCCACAAACGTGGCTTGGGGGGAAATAGCAGCACCTTAAGAAAATCTGAATTGCCGAAGTCACAGCTTTGCTCGGTAGATGGCACCAGTTTGGAGCTGATACTGGGGAGCAGGCTGGGTGAGAGAGAGCAGCATGCAGTGCAGAGCCTGGCTCCAGGCCTCCATCCCGCCCCGGCTCTGCTGGTCCTGGGGAGCAGGGCTGTGGGGAGAGCATGGGGCGATGCTGGCCTTGCTGGCCGGGCCTCAGCTCACTGTTAGGCTGAGCAGATGGAACTGACGGGGAATGACTGAGGAGGAATGCTTGGGCTGGGGGTGCAGAAGAGTTGGTGGGAGGGGACCCTGGGTGTGCCAGGGTGGGTTGGTTGTGATTGGGTAAGCAGATTAGCGAGGACTGTCCTGGTAGGAGGACTCCATGAACAAGGAATACTGGGCAGTGCCCATGACGTGGGACACTGTGGCTGCCTTGAGAGCTGGCAGGCACAGTCAGTGGGGCTGCCCAGGGCGCCTGGAGCAGAGCAGGAGAGGCAGCTCCTGAGGGCCAGAGGCCTCCTCTTGCGCGTCCTTAGTTTGCTCTGACAAAGACTATAGACTGGGTGACTCAAATGACAGGAATTTATTTTCTTGTAGTTCCGGAGGCTAGAAGTTCAAAGACGAAGCTGCCGCAGGGCCCCTTCTAGGGCTTCTCTTCTTGGCTGTAGTCAGCCTCCTTGTCACTGTGGCCTCACGTGGCCTCTCTTCTGTTCAGGTGCTCTTTGACTTACTTACGATGGGCTTATGTCCTATTAAGCTCATTGTAAGTTGAAAATGTTGTAAGTCAAAAAGCATTTAAATCCTGGTGTAGTGGCATGCACCTGCAGTCCCTGGGACTCAGGAGGCTGAGGCAGGAGGATTAGTTGAGCACAGGAATTTGAGACCAGCCTGGACAATATTGAAAGTCCATGTCTCAAAAAAAAAAAAAAAAAAAAAAAGAAGCATTATTTACTACTTAACTTACTGAAAGTCACACTTAGCCTAGCCTGTCTTAGGTATGCTCAGGATGCTCATGTTAGCCTACAGTGGGGCAAAGTCATCTGACACAGAGCCCGGATGTCTCCTATAATTCAGCGAATACTGAACTGTTGTATGGGGACCTTTGTAAGCACAAAAATATTGTAAGTTAAATCATCATAAGTTGAGGACTCTCTGTGCATGCACTTCTCTCATCTTCCTTTGTCATGAACTCCTCTTCTTATAGATACACTGGTCAGGTTGGCTTAGGGCCACTGAACAGCCTTGTTTTCATAGAGGTACCTCTTTAAAGATCCTATCTTCAAATACAGTTCTGTTCTGAGGTACTGGGGTTAAGATTTCACCTTCTGAATTTGGGGGAAAACAGCTCAGTCCATGACATGTCCTTTCTGTCTTCCTGTTAGTTTTCAACGAGTACCAGAGGATGACAGGTCGAGACATTGAGAAGAGCATCTGCCGGGAGATGTCCGGGGACCTGGAGCAGGGCATGCTGGCCGTGGGTAGGTGTCTCAGACCTGCCCCTCTTCCCAGGCAGGGGCTGGCACGCACAGCAGTGGTCAGGGTGCTCACCGTCCTCCTGCTGAAGGGTGGTGGAGTGCAAGAACCAAGTGTCCAGGGTTGCTAAATCCAGATCCACACAGTGGGAAGTCCCGCTTCCCGGATCATGGCAGAGTGAGCCCCGCTAGCCCGGTCAGGGGTGTCTTGTTTATATTTCCAGAGCCACTCTGGACAGGGAGCTGCAGTGTGGGCATTAGTGGGAGAGCATCCAGCTGCTGTCCCGGAGGAAGGTGACTCATATCCTGCCAAGTTTCCTCTAAAAATACATCCCTGCAGGCAGTTGTCAGATGTTTGTGATGGAAACACGTGGAAAGATTTTACTTGCAATAGCAAAACAGGCCTATGCCAGAGGAAGCTGGCGGGGCTCCCAGGATGGTGGCTGCTTCTTGCAGGGCTTGTGGCCTCTGAAGCAGGCCCCGCCTATCATGCAGAGTTGGGTCCTCCCCCTTTGGCTCTCACAACTCTTTATACTCACTGGGAAAAGCAGTTTGCCTTCCCCATCCCTCCCCCGCCACCAGCCCACTGTGCTTTCCTTGGAGCTTTCTGAGTGGAACAGACAACAAGTCCTCATTTCCTTACATGTCCCCATGTGTGTCTCTTGCTTGAAAATTCTAGAAGGACACTAATTCTGCTCAGCCATCTTTCTTTGTGAGGTTCATAGGGCTCTGATGCGCCTCTCCCTCCCCTCCCTACACAGCTCCCTGCATTGCTCAGGGGCCACTGGTTCTCATTCCTCTTTTTTTTTTTTAACAGTACTTGGGTTGAACCCAGGGGGCTCCACTGAGCTATCCCCAGCCTTTTTTATTTTTTATGTTGAGACAAGAGTCTCACTAAATTGCTGTGGCTGGCCTTGGACTTGAGATTCTTCTGCCTCAGCCTCCTGAGTGGCTGGGATTACCCGCGTGCACCACCGTACTTCATGTTCTCACCCCTTTTATCTGGGGAGTTACAAGGAGAGAGGCTGGGTTGGTGCCAGACTCTGTGTTCCTATTCCAAAGAGCTGGAGTCAGGATCATGGGGTGTAATTGGGCCTGGAGGAGAGGAAGATGGAGGCAGTGACAGGTTTGATCTCTGGAGCCTCCAAGGAGGACACCTGGGTAGTCTGTGCCTTTCTCGGGCTGAGTGTTCTGCCGATCTGGTTATGCTGTGTTTTTTCTTCTAGTGAAATGTCTCAAGAATACTCCAGCTTTCTTTGCTGAAAGGCTCAACAGGGCCATGAGGGTATGTAACTCCCATGTGCAAAAGGCCCAGGTCATCCCTGCATTAGCCCTACCTGTGCCTGGGACCAGGGGCTAAGCATAGAAGTCATGGAGAAAGAGACCTCAGCCTGGAGCACCCAGGGGCGGGGGAGGGGCAGAGGGTTGGGGAGTGAGAGGGTAGAAGGCCTGTTGTTCATGCTTTGGGTGGACTCTCTTTAGGGAGCAGGAACGAAGGACAGGACCCTGATTCGCATCATGGTGTCTCGCAGCGAGATCGACCTCCTGGACATCAGAGCAGAGTATAAGCGGATGTATGGCAAGTCGCTCTACCACGACATCACGGTACGAGGCCCTGGGGCTGACTGGGCTGGCTCTTGGCATCCCACTCACCTGTGCCCCTGTTTTCACCTTGCCCCCTCTGGAACAGCCAGGTACTTGGGCACTGGACCACACGTGTAATCTTGTGGCTGGACCTCAGACTTCAACTTCCACTGGTTCATCCAGTTGCCCCTGAACAACTTGTAAGCTTCTGAGATCCAGGTGTGTCTGGACCCTGCATCCTCAGCTCCAGTGCACCTGCTCAGTCAGTCAGCGCGTGGAAGTGATCACCCAATGGCAACTGTTGTGTCACTGTGCCCCAGAGCCAGGCTGACAACATTTATTCTTGTCTGGGTGACCTGACAGTGAAATTCCAAACTCATGTGAACTTTAAAATTGAAATCGCCAGGACCAGGTCCTGAATTGGACTCACTAGCATTTGATGTTGTTCCTTGAGAGAAACTCATCTCCATTTCCATGCTGTAAAGATAAGACTGTGGAAAAGTTCCTGAAAGCCGGGAACTAGCAATTCCTGACAGCATCTCCTGTGCGCCAGCAGACTGGCATCCGGAAGAAGCCATGGGCCTTACTCTCAAGGAGCAGACAGTGGCAGGAAATGATTAGAAATTAGCAGGGCCTGGCCGGCACTCCTGGAGCAGGTGCAGAGGAGTCAGACAGAGGAGAGAGCCTGGGAGCTGGGAGGCCTGTGTAGTAGCAGCATCTGACATTGTGTGGTCATGGAGATCACACTCCCTGGGCAGGACATGGTGCATTATGGCAGAACCTCAGTTTGGTGCTAGGTCAGCGCACTGGGAAAAGAACAATCTTGGTTAGCCCTGCATAGTGGTTTTAGGCTGATTTTAATTTTGTTGCAGTTGACTTTGATAACTGGGGTGAATGCAGCTTTTTTTTTTTTTTTTTTTTTTAATGGGGACCCGGGAAGGCTGAACTGCACTAAGGACTGCACTTGCTGCCTGCTGTAGGACCAGCAGGGTGGGACGTTTCCCAGGAGGGCCCTGCTTCTCCTCAAGGGGGCTTAGAACCAAAGAAAGTCAGGAACCAGGAGGCTGGAAGTGCCTTGCCTCCCTTAACGGATGCCTTTGTTTCTGTGACCAGGGAGACACTTCAGGGGACTACCGGAAGATTCTGCTAAAGATCTGTGGTGGCAACGACTGAGGAGTGACCACTGAGCAGTGACGTGGCTCACTTCTGCCCCCTGCAGGCAATGGTGATGCCCGGAAAAGGCCAAAGGAGCACCCTTTTGTCACAAATCCACAGAATAGCCCAAAGGTGCACTGTCTGTCCCTAGAGCCTTGGCCCTGACCTTCCTGCTCTTCCCACTCCACATATTATGTCGTGCTGAAGGGCCTGGGTGGGGCTAGAGCTCTCTCAAGGTGCCTCCGTCCCTTCGCCTCTTGCTCTTAAGGTAGATATTTTATTTCCTGATTCATGCAGTCATTCCTCACTGCTTGTGACGAAGACTCCTAGCTTCATTTTAGTCATGTGATTTTGTATGTCTATTTGAAGGCATATTTTCTTTCTTTCTTTTTTTAACTGTCATTGCCAGACAGATGCATACGAGTCTGTTTACTACACACACATTTCTGGTGAGAGCGATGGGGTGGGTAGAGAGCACCCTGCCCTCACCAAGGACAAAAGGGAGGACCTGTCAGGGTAATGTTTGCATCTGGTGAGAATGTGTCATAGGCTTTGTTTTTGCCAAACTCACTCCTTTTTAGAAAAATAAAAAGGCCAGAAAGTCATTTGTTCCATCATCCATGTACAACCACAAGAACAAGGCTGGTTCCCTGCCAGTGACAGGGCTCCTTGTAGTTTGGAATGTGCCTTAAACCTGAATGTCTGTAGCCAAAAACTGTTTTAAAATTAAAGTTAGCAAGCTCTGGAATGTTCTGGAAATGACTTCCTGGGGCCAGCCTGGTTTTTTTTCCTGCTTCGTGGCTCAGGGATTCCTATCTTATTAGCCAGTGAAAATTTGCTCAACTTGAAATAGAAGTTTGTGAGCATAAGCTAATTTATAGGGACTGAGTTTTAAGACTGTGACCAGGAGGAAATGGGCCCAATTCAAGGTACCTGTGGGCTAAAGGACTGTGTGATCTCATTGAAATCTCTCCAGGGGCAAAGATACTTACTTCCTTGCAGAGTTACTGGGAGATCTAGGTCAACACTGTCAGTTATGCTCAGGACAAAAGAGATGGGAAGAGATGCAGCCTTACAGGCCTCTTTCTGAAGACAGGTGCCCTGGGCTGTGGCTGTTTTCTGGAGACAGTAGTCAAGGCCAGTCCAGGCTACACATGTAATCTCACTTCTGAAAGGGCAACTAGAATATGAAGCACGAGCTAGGCATGGTGACACATGCCTGTAATCCCAGCTACTTGAGAGACTGAGGCAGGAGTATTGCAAATTTTGAGCCAACCTGGGCAACTTCGGAAGACCCCGTTTCACAGCAAAACTAAAGAGATTGAGGATGTAGCTCAGGGCTTTCCCGGCCCTGGGTTCAGTCCCCAGCATCATCAAACAACAACAGAAAGATGAAGCACAAGGTGAATTCAGCTCTTAGTGAGTTTTCGTATCTGTAGGGCAAGTGGGGCACTTTTCTTATTTTTACCTATCAAACCTGAAAGCTCTCTGTGCCTGTGTTCCCAATAAGAGACAGGTACATCATTACTCTGTCCCCCATCAGACCCCATGCAAATCTCTTCTCAGTAAAGGAGTCAGTCATTCAAGTCTCCCAGCTCTGATGGAGACCATAATCCACAGCTCCTGCTCCTAGGAAAGCTGCTCCTTGGTCCAACACTGGTATTCACACTGAGCCCGTTTCCTTTTGTAGTTAGAGCCTATATCCTGAATCAGAAAACACTCTGAGCTGCAAGTCGAGCATCCCTATTCTGATGTTGGCTCAGACACTGATTTGCCTTGTGACCCTGGAGAAGTCACATCTGTCTTTGGGCCTTTATAAAATGAGCAGTAAACTGGAGCAGAGCTTTCTAAAATTTAGTGTGCTCAACAACAATGGTGAGATAGGGAAATCCCAAAGTCTACTCACAAAACAAATAAGCTGGCAAAAACTCTGAGTCAACTTTATTGGAAATCTGGAAACAGAGTTCACAGCAACCAAGTGAATGCTTAGGGAAGAAAAAGGTGAATTCAGTATGAATTTTGTTATATTAACTTACCGTGGTACCATTCCCCACTCCCCAGCTTGACAGTAGCATCAAAAGCAATATTCCTCATTCCCTGTAAATCTTTGTAACACTGGAGGGAAGAGAATAGATATTATCCTCAGGAATAATTATGTCAGGTTATGCCCTAAAAGACTAACTCAAATAACTTTCTTTTGTTTGGCCTAATTTGGAACTTTCCCAGGGTGAAGGTGGCAACTGGAGACGGGAGGGTCATTTAAAAGGCAATCTTTTAGCCACTGATGCCTAGGGAGAGGTATAATAGTTGGGCAAAGAGGAGACAAATTAGAAACTTTAGAGAGGAAAGGCTAGGGAGTGAGGTACTTTAGGAAATGACATGTTTGAAGAGCTTGCACATGTCCTGGGAATTTAGAGGATCACACACATGTCCAGTCCTGGGTGCATGAGAAAGACTTGAGAAAGTCCTGAGCTCCCACCTGTGGCTCACAAGCAGGAAGAGAAAGCTAAGGCAGAGTTAGAAGCTGCCTGAGTGACAGGTATGGCTCACGCATGGAAAACACCCACAAAGACTGGGGGGACTTTTTTTGTTCCAGATGTTTAGGGAAATCTGGTGACTGGCTACTAAGCTAGCCAAAGACTGAGATCACCCTTGGACAAAGAGTACAACTTTAAAGCATTAGCTCAAGAAAGTTCCTGAATAAACTACAACGTATAGTAATAACAAGCTGGTAAAAAGGAGATTTGGTTTTCTAAGTGACCATATTATACTGTTCAAAATGTTCAGTTTTCAGCAAAAATATTAGGCACACAAAAAAGTATGGCTCACACATGAAAGACTTACTAATAGAAACAAGAAAGCTCAGATGTACTTACCAAAGACTTTAAATCCACTGGAGAAAAACAAAAGAAAACCCCCAAAGCTCAAAGAGCTAAGGAAACCATGAACAAAGAACTGAAAGAATCCAATAGAACCAAATAGAAAATTTCAATAAAGGGAAATGAGAAAAAGAATGAAATTGAAATTCTAGAATTAAAAAGCATAAAAATAAACGAGAAATTCAATAGAAGGGTTCAAGAGAAGATTTGAGAAGCCAGAAGAGTGACCAAACTTCAAGATAGGCCACTTGGGGGTATCCAGTCTGAGGAGCAGAAAGAAAAAAAAAAATGCAGTACTAACAGCCTAAGAAAATTGCTGGACCTTAGCAGGTATACCAGTGTACACATGGGAAATCACAGGAGAGGAGAGAAATGGCAAAAATACTTGAAAAAAGAGTGAGAACTTACACATTTGGTGGAAGGCATTGTGCATCCAAGGAACTCAGTGCATTTTAAGAAGGATAAAAGAGACGCATTGAGACCAAACCCAAAGAGACAGGGATCCTGAAAACAGCAAGAGAAGCAAATTTGTCATGTCGAGGTTATCATCAATAAGACCAGCAGCCAGTGGCTCATCAGGAAGTCATGGGGATCGGAAGCCAGAGGGGTGATATGTTTAATATGCTCCAAGAAATGTCAGCCAGGAATCCTTTATCTGGCTTGGTGCAGTGGCGCAGGCCTGTGATCCCAGTGGCTCAGGAGGCTGAGGCAGGAGGATCACAAGTTCAAAGCCAGCCTCAGCAACTTAGCGAGGCCCTGTCTCTAAATAAGATGTAAAAAAAAGGTTAGGGATGTGGCTCTGTGGTTATATGCCCCTGGGTTTAATCCCTAGTACAAAAAAAAAAAAAAAAAAAGATCCTATATCTGGCAAAATAAACTCAAAAAGAGAATAAAACATTTGGGATAAACAAAAACAAAATTGTTGCTAGTAGATATCACACATGGATTGTCAAGCCTTTCCAGCCAAAATAAAGACTACTGGACAGTAACTAAAATCCACATGAAGAATTAAAGAACACCAATAACGGTAATTGCAAAGGTAAATATAAAAATATTAATGTATTTTTTGGATGTGTAACTGCTTTTTCATTTTCCTCACATGATTGATTGATTGCTTTTGATACCAGGCATTAAAGCCAGAGGTACTTAACCACTGAGTCACTACATCCCCATCTTTCCCCCTCCCTTTTGAGATAGGGTCTGGCTAAGTTGCTTATGGCCTTGCCAAGTATCAGAGGCTGGCCTCAAACTTGTGATCCTTCTGCCTCAGTCTCTAATGTCACTTGGATTACAGGTGTGTGTCACCATACCCACCATTCCTTGTATGATTTCAAAGACAACCATACCAAACAATAACTAATATTGATGGACACAAAACGTATAAAGATAATTTGTGACAGTAACAACATATGGATGGATGGTGAAGTTGTGTAGAAACAAATTCTTGTATACTATTAAAAAATGATGTTCATTCAAACCAAATTGGTATGAAGCAGGTGTTAATTGTAATTCCAGTGAAACCACTAAGAAAATAACTAAAACAGTAAAAGTGAAAAAGGAATAAAAATGATATGCTTTTAATCTGTAACATAAAATATAGCATAATGGATGAATTGACTCATTTCTTTAGTAATAAGAATTATTATTAATCACTTTAAATATAAATGGAATAAATTCTCCATTTAAAAGGAGGGAATTGTAGTACAGATTTTAACACTGTTACAAGAGAAACAAGGACATTTTACCCTGATAAGAGTCAACCTATAAGAATATGACAATTATAAATACTTATGCACCAAATAGTAAAGCCCTAGAAAGTTTGAATAAAAATTGACCGAAAGTGATGGGAGAAATAGGCAGTTTAATAATTGGAAGACCTGGAATGTAGCCAGTGGTAGAACTCTTGCCTAGCATGTGCAACACCCGGGTTTTGTTCCCCAGCACTGCAGAAAATAAATAAACATAATAGAGATTTCAACATTCCACTTTCTCTATTGGATAGAGCAATTAGGTAAACAAGGAAACAAAACTTGAACAATCTTGTAAACCAATTAGAGCCATGTAAAACACTCCACTCAGCTGATAATAGACCACAAAGCAATCTAAATTTTGTAAAGTTCTATAAAAATATGAGCAAAATTGATAAATCTTTAGACAGAGAAGGAGGGAATGCTCATGAGGAATGAGAGTGACACTACTCACAACCTTACAGAAATAAAAGGATAAGAAGACACTGTGACCAACTCTGTGACCACAAGTTGAACATTCTAGAGGAGATAGATAAATTCCTAGAAACACAGATTATCAAACTAATTCAAGAAGAAATAGAAAATGTAGATAGACCTATACCAAAGGGATTAAATCAGTGATCAAATAATTTACAGTGGGAAAAAAAAGCCCATGGTCAGATGACTTCATGGTGAATTCCATCAAAGATTTAAAGAAAAATCAACTCTTTTTCAAAAAAAAGAAAACACTTCTTTCTTAATCCATCCTATGAGACTAGTATGACCTTAGTACCAAAGCCACACAAAGACATGACAAGAAAACCACAGACTAATATGTCTTACAGGTACAAAAGTCCTCAAGAAAATCCACTAGCATATATAAGGACAGTACACCTTGCCAAAGTGGGATTAACCCCGGGAATGCAAGGCTCATTCAGTATACAAAGATTAATCAATTTAATGTGTTATTAATAAAACGAAAGGATAACACCCCACTTCATCTTCTCATTTGATGCAGAAAAAGCATTTGAAAAAAACCAACACCCCCTTTGTGATTTAACAAAAAAAAAAAAGCACTCAAGAAACAGAAGGGAAATGTCTCAATCTGATAGAAGGCATCCACGAAACGTCCGCAGCTAATGTTGCTGGTGGGGTTGGAAAATAGCACAGCTGTTGTGAGAAACTGGCAGTTCTTCAAAAAGTTGAACAGTTACTATTTGGTTCAGCAGTTTCATTTCTATGCACATACTCAAGAAAACGAGAACATATCTACACAAAAACTCGTAAATAAATAAATTATAGCATTATTCATATTTTCCTGTAAGTGAAAACAACCCCAAATGTCCATTTATTAATGCTTGGATGAATAAAATGAGGTACATCCATTCAATGGAACATCATTCAACCATGAAAAGGAATGTACTGATAGGTGTACAACTTAAAAACATGCTCAGTGAAAGAAGCCAGATACAAAGGGCCACTTATTGTATGATTCGTTTATATAAAATATTCAGAGAGAGAGAAGTCCATAGAGAGAAAGGTTAGAGGTCTTTAGGGGACTGGTGGGAGAGGGAATGGGAAGTAACTGCCTAGTAATTGCAGGATATGATGAAAGTGTTGTGGAATTAGATGGAATTGATTGTATAACATTGTGGATATGCTGAAAGCAGCTGAATTTGTAGTTTAAACTGGTTACAATGGTGAATTTTATGTAAATTTTATTTTAATAGGAAAAAACATTTTAAAAGGGCTGGAGGTAAGGCTCAGTGGTAGAGCCAGAACTTGGTGGTGGTGGTGAGTTTCATCCCCAGCACCAAGGTGGTGGGAGTGGGGTGTCTTCAGTGAACACAGAAATCCCCTGGGGAATCTCATTAAGATGCAGATTCTAATTCAGGAGATCTGGATGGGTCCAAGAGCCTGCATTTCTTGTGTGTGTTTGTGTGTGTACTGGAGTGGGAACCGGGCCTGGCCACACACTAGGCAAGCACTGAACCATCCCCAGCCCTTTTTAAAAAAATTTATATTGAGTCAGGGTCCCACTGAGTTGCTTAGGATGGCCTCAAACTTGTGATCTTCTTGCCACAGCTTCCTGCGCATCTGGGAGCGCAGGTGTGTGCCACTGAACTCTGCTAAAATCCTGCATTTCTGAGGAGCTCGGGGTGGTGCTGTTGCTGTTTTTCTGGGGCCTAAGTTTGAGTAGCAAGGCTACTTACAGTGCCCTTCTGCTGTGTCCCTGTTATGATTCTGGGCCTCAGGAGTCTCACCTCTGGGTACCACTCCTGCTCAGTCTGTCGCTATAAGTAAGGAGGGCTGAAGCACAGGGTGCTCTCCCAGATCTGAATCTGGAGGGGGAACCAGAGCCTCAGAGCATGGAAGAAAAGGGAGAAGGGACTGTGGCTGCAGGTGTCACTGTCCACATACACAGAGGGCATCAAAGGAGTTGCTTTTATTTCATACAAAGGTAGGGAAAGGTAGAGGCTCTGGTCTGAGTTGCCCTCCACGAGGTCCCACCTCCAGCTGCTCAGCTACTCCACCTCGGCGGCTCAGAAATGATCTGAAAGAAAGGCGTGACCCCAGAGTGAGCTGCAGGGGGTACTGAATGGTCCCCTCATCCTCACAATGTCAGCAGTTTACTCCCCCATTCCCTCCTCAGTCCCCTGGACGCACAGGCTCAAGAAGGAAGCAGGCGACAATCCCACCATGGCCCCATCAGTGACGTGCGGGTCTTCCCTGGCGGGGATTTGGGATGGAACAAGAATGGATGCTGGGAAGGAGATGAAAGAGGACGGGGGATCTCTGAGGCGTGCCCAAGGCCAGCGTCGGAGGGAGACGCTCTCCAGGTCGGGGTAGTGAGTACACCTCTGCAGCGGTGCCCGCGGTGGCGCGAGCTGTCCCTTCGGAGCGGCGGAGGGTCTCCCTGCTGGTCCAGGCTGCACTCCTGCGGTGGAGCAGCCACCTCTCTCGCGTGCTTTCCCAGACTCCGCGCACCGAGGCCCTGGGGCTGCCCGCCCTGCCTCCCCAGCCTCCCCAGCCTCCTCCGCCGCTCACCGTCTCCGAGGAGGTCTGGGGCGGGGCTGAAGGGCCCTGGCGGCAGGTTCCAGGCCAGCTCCTCCAGCAGGCCCAGGAGGCCTTTCACTTCTGCCTCCAGGTGCTCCACCACCTTCTCCGCCGTCTAGAGAGGGAGAGGGGGGCGAAGTTAGGGTCAAGAGTGGGGCAACTTCTGCTTAGTCTGCCACGCTCCAAGGACCACTGGGTCCAGCGGGGAGAGAACTGGGTGCTCATTCGGGCTCTGCTTCCACCTCCCTGTTTCCCCACATGACAATCTCCCAGGCGGCTTGCCCTCTAAGGCCCCTCCCCGTCTTCACTCAGCTGTCTCCGTCCCAAGCTTGGCAGAAGCACCCCCTTTCTGCTTTAGAACTTGGCAGCCAGAGTTCATATTCCTTTTATTGTCGCGCCCCCTGGTGGCACAGCTGCCAAATAACAGGTTCGGGATTTTAAATTTTTCTTTATTCAGGATTCTTAACTTTTTTGTCATGGGCTATGTTGGCAGTCTGATGAAACCTACAGAACTTTTCAGAAAAAAATGCTTTAAATGTAAAAAGAAAATTCTGTAGTTTTAACAAGGAAATAAACTTTATTAAATATTATTCAAATGTTAAAAATTTTTGATATAAAATATATGTACTTATTTAATTCACTAAATAAAATGATCTAAAATCGAGCATAACAATTAATGCTATCCTAACACAATAAGGAGTGTAAATGACTTGTGATATTCCTTTTTTTTTCTATACTGGGGATTGAACCCAGGGGTACTTTACAACTGAGATGAACTATATCCCCAGCTGTTTTTACTTTTTATTTTGCAACAGAGTCTTGCTAAAGGCTGATCTCAAACTTGGTAATCTTCCTGCCTTACCCTCACAAGTCACTAGGATTACAGATGTGTGTCTCTGCACCTGGCACATGTTGAGATATTCCCAATGACTATAATGGCATGAAGTTATTTGTGATTTCTGTTGAGGACAAAGTTACCATACAGTTTTACTGTGAATAGGAACACAAAATCTCAATTAAAGGTCTGCGACAATAAAGATGTAAAATTTCCCCCACATAAGCTTATGAATCCCAGGTCATGAGCCATGGCGGCATCACAAAACACAGGGATCAGATTTCTACTTTCCTTAATTCTGCATTCAGCTGGTCACCTGAACCAGCTGCCCCAGTTAGGGCAGGGGGACAGTCAACGAGGTGATTAAGGGACAGGATTGAACTGATTTCCTGCCATTCCAAGGTAAGGTTGTGTCTGTGCCACCAGCCTGGCAGGGAAGTGGTCTTTATGCTTCATGTTCCCCACCTCAACACCTTTATTACCTCTTCCATCACGTCTAAACGATCTTGGACAGCCATGTATCTGTCACAGCCTGTGCTCCAAGCGGGGTCTCCTTGGGAGGGGCTGAGGGGCTCAGCGGCTGTGGAAAAACAAGTCTTGTCAGTGGAACCCTCAGTTTCCCTGCAGCACAGAGACCCCAGACTTGGAGTGAGTTGGGTCTTGAAAGCCCCCAGGGATGAGCAGAGAAATGCTCAGGTGCGAGCTAGTGTGCAGGTTGCCACCACCCTATCACCACTTGTCTCTGCAGCTGCCTTCACCTACAGACCCAAGTGGGCTTCATGAGGATGCAGTGACCGGCCTGGGAAAAGTCAGGAAAGAACAGATTTTAGCCAGAGAGAGGCATGAAATAACAGGCTCCACAGGACACAACCTCCAGGGATTTGGAGTGACCAGAGAACAGAGGGTGGGAGAGGAGATGGGGCAGAGGGATCCTGGAAACAAAGCCAAAGGGTAGATCTTTATCCTAAGGCTTTAAAAATAAATAAATATGTATGTAAGTAAGTAAGTAAATAAATAAACAAACAATTACAGGGCTGGTGTTGTGGCTCAGTGGTAGAAAGCTTGCCTAGCATGTGTGAGGCACTGGGTTAGATTCTCAGCACGGCATTAAAAAAAAAAAAGGAAAAAAAGGTCCTTTGACAAAAAATATTAAAAAGAAAACCAATTACAATGTTCGGAGCTTTATTTTAACAGTCGAGTATTTTAAATACAGATAACAGATTGGAAGGGTAGTTCTTTGGAGGCAGGAGGTAATCAGAGTAAGGAGTGATGAACACAGTAGCAAAAGGAATAGAGGGAAAGAAAATGCACGGGGAAAGCTGGATGAGGTGGTGCATGCCTGTAATCCCAGCAACTTGGGAGACTGAGGCAGGAGGATTGCCAGTTTGAGGCCAGCCTAGGCAATTTAGTAAGACCCTCTGCAACTTAGTGAGACCCTGTGTCAAAAATAAATAAATAAATATAAAGTTTTGGGGATGATGTGGCTCAGTAGTGAAGCACCCCTGAGTTCAATCCCCAGTAACAAGGAAGGAAGGGAGGGAAGGTGGGAAGGAAGGAGGGAGGAAGGAAGTGTTTTAATAGTAGCATTGACATTGGGCACCAGTTAATCATAGCTGGCATTTGACGAGTGTTACCAAGCAGTGTGCCCAGCAATGTGTTAATTCAACATGTTAACTTCCCCTTCCAACAGCCTGCTAAGACACCCAACTTACAAATAGGGAAATTGATGCAAAGAAGGCTGAAATGCCACTGCTGGGAAGAGAAGACCTGAGATTCAACCTTCTCAACTTCGATTCACCAGTTTCCTCCCCAACCTCGTTCTCCTGGCACCACCAACCCTCACACCAGAAGTTTCAGAGCCCTGGTTCTGTGCTCAGGGTTTGGAGGTGGTGACTCTGAGCTGCCTGCGGGGCACCTGGAAGAATACTGCCACTCAGGGTGCTGTCCCAGAGGTCAGGAGAAGTGAAGAGCTTTACAGATTCTACAGAAGGTGACAAGGACAGCATGGTGTAAGGCAGCAGGGAGGGCTAACCTGAAGAGCACAGAAGGACAGCAACAGAAGGCCCTGCCCAGTGCCACCTCACACTTCTGCCAGAGTGGTGCAGGCGAGGCAGAGGGATGAGATGGGCCAGGTCCGGGAACCCTTTTCATGAGGCTTGGGCAAGAGGGAAGGCAGATCAGATCACCAAGCTTCTAAAAGTGTTTCCTGTTGTCCTTTCTGTTTGCTTAAGCACTGGAGAAACAGCCATGCTTGTAGCCAGAGGGACAGGAGGGAAACAGAACTAAAGGAGTGTATTTCCTGCAAATGGGGGGCCATGGGATCCAGAAGGGAGACAGACCACCATCAGAGAAGGACAAAAGGATAGCAGCAGGGATGGGTCCAGGTGAACTGTTTAAATGGCCAAAAAAATTGGTGGGGGGATACCCACCTGAAGACCTCTAACTGCGAAATAAGATGGGACTGTCTGCTGAACATCATGGCCAACTGACTTGTTGACTTTTTAGGAATTCTGTGTCTGGGAGCGCCTGAGATCATTGGGGGTGTGCCCTCAAAGGACTTTGTGGGATCTCTGTCTCTTACTCCTCTTCTTTCTGACTGATGAGGTGAGTGGTCTGCTTTGTCATAGGCCTCCAGCATGATGCGTTGCCTCCCCCCTAGGCCCAGAGCAATGGGGCCAAGCAAGCATAGACTGGAACCTCCAAAACTCTGAGCCAAAACAAAGCTTTTCTCTTTGTGAGTCAATCACCTGAGGTGTTTCATTATAGTGACGGCAAATTGACTAATACAGCACCTCTTGCAGAGAATGATTTGATTTTCAAATTCTCCTTTTTGTTATTTTCTTCTATTGGACTGAGAAAGCCCTCCACAAAAGACAATGGTGGTATTGTTGAATTTGGGGAGGGAGGAGGCTGGTATCCTGGCATGTTGGCTACTTTTATAAAAACGAGTCTTTTAGAAACCCAGACTAAAATATGTACAGCTGAAATGCTATGATATATTGGATTTACTTCAAAATACCCCAGGCTTGGCATGGGGATGAAGGAGAGGCATCAACAGGCCTTTAGAGCAAACCAAATCAGCCAAGGGTTGACCATTGCTAGAGATGGGTGACGGTCACATGGGGATGCATTCCACCATTCCCTCTACATTTGAGTATATCGTTTGACATTTTTCATAAAATAAGCCAGTTGTCTGATGGAGTTGTTAGCAAAAAGTAGAAACTGTCATGGATCGAATGCAGAGGGAGGATTGTATGGGAGACCCCACCGGAAGGGCTGGCATTGTAAGAAAGCCTTTAAGAGGTAGGGGAAGGTCAGGAGGTGACCCTGGTCTCATTTGTCTTAGCTTAAACTAGGGTGCTCAGCCTGGAGAGGAAAGACTTTGCAGAGTGAGAAGCTTTTGCCCACAGTGTAGGCTGTCTCAGGAAGAGGGGACTGTCCTGGTGTGAGCCTGTGTGCACACATACCTGAGGACCTTTGATGAAGTCATTTCCCTGGGTATCACCTGCCTTCTCTCCTCCCACCCTTCTCAGAGCTCATGCAGAGAGGAAGCAATGCAACCCTGGCAGCAGACAGCGGATGAGCCAGCTGTGGATGCTCAAACAACATGCAACTGCTCCCCTCCATTGGCCTCAAGCTCCCTGTTCCCTACGTGCCTGCGATGAGGTCTGACTTGGCTCCAGCATCTCCCTGGGGAAGAGACTGGGCTGAGGTCATTCTCCACACAGCTCAGCACTAATCCCTCACATCTGGACAGAGCTGGGATCTGTGCACCACTGCATAACTGTCCATGAGCTCATCCGGGCCTCTGGGGGACTTCCTGTGAGAGAGAAAACTTGGAGCGGGCCTTGACAACCTCCCTGCCCAGTCAGCCCCACACTGGAGGCTGCTCGTTGCTTTGGTCTGAATGCATTTTGGCCAAGAACACCTTGCAGACCCATCCTCAGCCTGGCTCAGCCACTAGTTATCCCGGACTATGAGAAACTTCTTTTGTCCTCCTGAGCCTCCGCAGCCTCTTGTGTAAATTGGGCTGGGTTAACCCAATGCCTCCAGATGTAGCTCATCCAAGATGCTTCTCTGCCTTTCGGGGCCTGCTAAGAGGCCTTAAAAGTGATCTCCAAAGGAAAAGTTACTTCTTGGAGCAGAAACTCCAACAAGGCAAAAATTGTGTGCCTTCCATTTCTCTCTTTCTCTGCCTTACCCCCCACATGGGGCTGTCAGGGGTGGGAAAGGCTGAAGGATTATCATGGCATAGCTTTCAGAGCCCAAACTGTGGCTTGCCAGTGTCCCTTCCTTCCTTCCTTCCTTCTGCTCTCCTGACCCCACCAGTTGGGAAATGGACCTCCTTGGATGTTGGGTTGTTTTCTCTGGCTCAGCTTCTGCTCAAGGCCTGATGTGCACCCTGGCCAGTGGCCATGGGTGGAGAAGCATCCTGCACTGCCAGAGGGAGTCCAGAAGCCCAGGGGAAGTGCTGGGTTGGCCCAGTTAGAGACCTGACCACCAGGACCTGTCCTCTGGGCTAGAAAGTATGATCCCTTCCCATTTACAGACCTCACAGGGAGACCTTTGGGATCTGGCATTCAGAGAGTAAGGAAGCACCCACAACTAAAGTGATTTCTTGTGCTGGGTGATGACCATTTTCTCAGTAGTGAGTCTAACAGTCGCCTTCCAGATCATCAATGTCACATCCTATTTTTACCATCAGCATTGGTCACTGGGGGGTTAATTATATTTGATCACACTCCAACATAATAGAATGGTAACTTTTTCCACATCTAATACTTGTATAAATATTTGTGATTCATTCAAAATAATCAGTGGCTTTTTTTTTTTTAAGAAGCAGAAAAATAAATACATAAAGCAGAAGAACGCTACTTTGAAGTCAGTGTGTGAGGACTTCCAGTCTGTGGAGCTGCTCTGGCTGAAGCAGGAGAGGGACCCTCCAGCCCTGAAAGAGAGAGTGAAGATCCTGAGAGTGCAGATTTTTGTTTTGTTTGGTTTGTTTTGTTTAAGAAGGGATGTGTCCTAGTTTCCTTGTCCTCTGGACATTTTCTGGATCTGGATGGGAGCCCTGTGGATCACTGTGAGTGTACCAGTGTCATTTTGATGCATTCTTTGGGTTAAGTTAGTACTTTACTTTTAGAAAGCAAGTTAAGCTGCTGTAACAAGAGCCCCTTTCCATTACACCCATGTTTATTTCTCTTGTGTTTTGATTCAGAGCTGGACTGGCTGCTGGCTGGCTGGCAGCTCTGCTCTCCTAGTTGGATAGGAAGCTAGATTACTTCTATCTCGATACACTGTGTTTTTTAAACCACCGATTTATCATGTTAAACACATCCCCAAACCCCAGGATTCTGAGAAGGCTCAAAACCCATCCAGGACAAACCTCTTTCTGTGTGCTGTGGGAAAGAACACAGGGCTGGCTGTTGAAGACACTGCCTTCTCACGGTGTGCTTTCTGCCTGTCACCCAGCTTCTTCAATTGCCCTCTAAGGCCTTTCTAGGTGAGGAATCTGTGACTCAGGGAGAGGAAGGCATGGAACAGGGAGGTCAGGAAGTCAACCAGGACACAGCTCTCTGTGTGGAGGCAAGCGTTCTTTTCAGATCACTCTGACCAGGACTCAAGATGGAGAGGCATCTGTTCTAAGGCTAAACCCATGCAGGGATCAGAGGGTGCAAGGATCCAAGGGGCACTGGGATGCTCTGCTCCAAGCCAGTCCCACTTGCTGGACCTTAGCTTTCTTTGCTTTTTAAAATGGGCATAACAACACTCTACATTCCAAGTGACTATTGATTTGGGATGGCTTGTTATGTGCCAAGCTTTTTTGTTACGTGCTTATTTGCATCATCTCCTTTACATATATCTTGAGGTCTTTTTAATTATTTTAATTTTTTACAGACCAAACAACCAAGGATAAAAAAGTTTGGGTGACATGCTGAAGATTGCATAGCTGTTAGGTGGCGGCAAGAGAATTTGAGTCTCACTGCCTGATACTGTCTATACTGTCCCCTAGCAGTAGTGTGACTTTGTGTAGGTTAAGGGTCTCCCATCTCTGGGCTTCTGCTGCCTCCTTTGTAAAATGAGGGGATAGACAGGTATCATAGGATCCTCACCACAAACCTCTAGCATCTTCCGTTTTGATCCAAAGCAAAAGCAGAATCTCAATGGCAGACAGATATCCATAGACACAGGGAAGGTGGTAGACAGTGACAGTTCAAGCCCCAAGGGGTGAGTGAGAATGGTAATATTAATAAAGAAGACTAGAATTGATTTGGGATTCCTCTGACAGCAAAAAGGAGCTCAGCTGAAGCTTTACCTTAAGAGAAGTTCTCTACAGGTAACACAAAGCAGTTCACTTCACTCAATATATAAAAAAGCTTTAATAGGTTAATATGAAAAAACCTCAATGCCACAATTGAGAAAGTGTAAAGTAGTTTATAAGAATCTGCACCAATGACCAATACACCTTTGAAGAAAAAGTCCAACCTCACCAGTAATCGAATAAATTCAAATTAAAATCATAAAGACTACCTATAAAGTATTATTGCAAAGAAAAATTCTACCTGGAATTAGATAAAGATTCTAGATTTAGGAATCTTTTATAGAAAATAGGAGAGGTAGAGGAACAAATAAATGATACCAACGTGATACAAATAGCAAAATAAATATGAAAAACTTCACAGGACAAACTTAGTTTTTCAATAAAGAAATTTTAAGAAAAAAAAAGGGAGAGAGAGACAGAGACCCTACATATTTGAAGAGATTTAGCAAGCATATCAACCAAATGAAATGTATATCACCTTACCTGGAATGAATGAATGATATATAAACACACATACACAATTAAGGACATTTGAACAGAGTGAATATTCGCTAGAAAGGGATTGTTCATTCTGGGGAGTGTGATAATTGCAGTTATGTTTACTTAAGAATTATTTTTCTTCGACAGGTGTGGTGGTACACACCTATAATCCCAGCAGCTTGGGAGGCTGAAGCAGGAGACGGAGGCAGGAGGATTGTGAGTTCAAAGCCAGCCTCAGTAACTTAGTGAGACTATGTGTCTAAATAAAATATAAAGAAGGGCTGGGGATGTGGCTAGTAGTTAATCACTCCTGGCTTTAATGCCCAGGATCCAAAAAACGAAAAACAAATTATTTATCTTTTAGATATACACAAGGAAATATTTATAGATCTTTATCTTTATAGATGAAAATACAGGATGCCTGGAATTACTTTTAAATAATCCAGGCAGGAGAGAGGATGTAGACTCATAGATAAAACAAGATTGGCCATGAATTAGTACTTAAGGCAGGTTTCTAGATATGTTACACAATATTCTATGTTTATGTACTATTATTTTGTATAGTTTGTGGCCTCATGTTCACATCATCAAAAAATTAAGGAAAACTCTGTACCCCAGAAATATGTATAATTCCAATGCATCAAATAAAAATAAAAAATTATATTTTTTAAAATGTTAAGGAAAACAGTGGGATATTGTCTGAAATCTGAAAGGTTATAAATTAAAATGTGAAAAAGTACATTAACATATTTTTACTTTCTTCGTTTCCATCTGTAGCAATGAGCGTGCATAATCAGAAGGAAAAATAATGCTTAAAAACGAATTTAAAATGTATATATCAATTGTGGTTAAATGAGCCACAAAAAATCACTTTGGGGCGGAGCTGGCTCCTCCCTCAGAGAAGCACAGAAAGGCTTTGTGCCTTTAGCTGTGGGAGCCTGGGCTGAGTGGGAGGAGGGCCCCTTGCCCAGGGAGGTGATGGGGAGGTCATGCAGTGTGGATAGAGCTCGATGCTGGGCAGAATTTCCACCCTTCTTCAACCAGCCTTAAGCAGAAGCAGTTGATTATCTTTACCAGGTGAGGAAACTGAGGCTGGGAGTGATCTGGTTGTGTGAGAGCTAGATTGGATGTGTGCTTCCTGGTGGGCACCTCCTCTCATCCTATCCCTGAAGCCAGCTTGGGGGATGACTTGCTTCTCCTCAATTTACAGAGGAGGAAACAGCCTCAGATGTGTAAAGTGACTTACCCAAGGTGGAAGTTCCCAAGGATCAGGACTGCCTGAGTCTTTTTCCCTGAGTACTCAGTCAGTACACTGGTCCCGAAAGCCACTCCTATACTTCTATGTCAACAGGGCACTTCTGCATGGGTGGGTCCAACAGCCTGCCTGAGGGGGCTGCAGTGCTGGATGCCTGGACAGGGCTCTTTCTTGCATCCATGAGAAATGAGCTTTCTCCTCATAGGGACAACTGGGATGAGCAGCAACTGTTCCCTGAGTAAATGGGAATCTGGCTGTGAACTGTAAAGTGCTGTACAATAAGCAGAGTCTTGGTGTGGAGGGACGTGCCTCTTTGTACAGTCCTGGGTTGTAGGACAATATATGCCTTGCCACGAGTCACCCTGTCTCTTCACTGTTTCGCCTGGGAAGGGGCAGCATAAGACTGCAGGAATCAGTGGGTAAAGGGGACAGTGCAAGGTAAGAAATCCATAAGGCTTCTCCCTCCTGTAAGCCCCCTCCCCCTCCACTTCCACTCTCCATCCACGGTAGCTTGGACCCTCAAGGAAACTGGAACCCTGGAGGCTGGCCTCCACTTGCCTGCAGAACCCCCTCGGGCCACCTGGCATTTGAATCTGGGCCTTGCCTGGTCATTCATGCTGTGGAGCTCAGCTGCCAAAGCAGTGCCCCCTGAAGCCAGACCTGGCCACCCCGGCAGGCCTTGGGGGTGGAGCTGGCTTCCAGAGCTGCCCCACCAAGAAGCGTTGACCTCCATCCCCATCCTTCTTCTCTCTCCCGCTGGGCCCCTGGCATGGGCTTTCTGAGCTCTTGTCCCCTTTGGTCTCTAAAACTTTCTCTTTGCCTCTTTCTCCTGTCTTCTTGCCCATCCAGTTCCTCTTTTTCTTTTCTTCTTGTTCTTTTGTTTGTTTGTTTTTCAGACTCCTTTTTCTTTCTATCCTCCTTCATATCCATTTATCTCCAAAGCCTCTTTCTGTCTCAGCCTTTCCTTCTCTTTTTAGGCTCCCCCTCTCCTTTAGCACTTGTTCTTATCTTCATTTCTCCGCCCTTCTCTGCCTCTTTCTACTTTCTCACCGCTGTCTCTCCCTTTCAGCATCTATCTCTATCTCTCTATCTCTATCTCCTCTCTCTGTCTCTATCTCTCTATCTCCATCTTTATATCTATCTCTTCTCTATCTCTATCATCTCTCTCTCTCTCTCTCTCTCTCTCTCTCTCTCTCTCTCTCTCTCTCTCTCTCTCTCTCTCTCTCCATCTTTATCCTTCTTTCCCTCTATCCGCCTCTTTCTTTGCCTCTATCATTCCTACCTCGCCATCCGCGGTCTCCCAGGGCGCCCCGGGTCCCACTCACCCGCCAAGGCGCCCGCGGCGCAGAGCAGGGCGAGCCCAGCCTGTGCGCAGAGCAGGAGCCCCATGGTGCTGGCCTGGCAAATCTCAGCGCTGTGTCTGCCGGAGGCCGCCCTCCCCAGGATAGCGCCGGCCGGCCCAGGAGGAAATGCTCCAAGTCTGAGCCAAAATTCCTGGGCGGCTCCGGCTTTCTGGCTCCAAAACACACTTCCCCTCCAGAGGCCCCGCGGCACCCCGCGGATCTCAGAGACCCCAAAGGCCAAATCGCTCGAGTTCCAGCCAGGGCGCCACCCCAGGAAGGGTGTTCAGGAGGAGGGGATTTGGGGAGGACATGTAGCCCTAGGAGGCTGCCTCGGGAGTCTAGAGGTTCGTTAAGAGCCCATTTCACAAATAGGCAGACTGACTCTCTGAGAGAAGTGCTTTCCTCTGTGTCACCGCAAGTTGTTGGCACAGGACCTGAAGCCGGACTCCTAGGAAGCTTTTCTGTCTACCCAAGGACAAGATATTAACGCTAATGCTGTCTGACTCCATCTGACCCTGAGAGGGAGATTCAGGCAAGGTGTCTGCCCTCCACAGAAACTCACTGCTTTGGTAAAGAAGTAGCAGCAATATTAAAAGACGCCTTTCAAAAGAAAATAAATTCATGGCTGTCATACAGATAGAAAATGAGCATGTGCCAAAGATTTTATTTAGCTCCTTGTTAAAGAGGGAACAAGTAGATGTTACAAGCAGTCCTAAGAATGGACTTAGATTAGGAAAAGCGGCTTGCAGGTGCAAAAATAATTGAACTGAACTCTTGCACTCCGGGAGGGATGGGAGCCACTACAACCTGTAGCAGACAGAATTACAGATCTGTAGACAAGAATTTTGGGGGGCTGAAGGCACAGCTCAGTGCTGGTATGCTTGCCCAGCATGTGCAAGAACCTGGGTTCAATCCCTGGTAGTGGCCCTCTACTAGTGTTAGGTAGACTGTAGGGAAAGAGGAAAGGGAAATCACATATTCACACATTGTGTCTAACCTTTAAGGAGTTCATGCTCTAGTAATTATTGTGGAACTAATAAACAGCTGCTGAGCTTTGGTTGGTTGACTTCTACTGTTCGCCATCTCCGATCCTTACTGCAATCTCACATGGAGCACGTCATTATTATCCATTATGCAGATCAAGAAATCGAGGTTCAAAGAGGTCAAGAACCTTGCAGATAACTTGCAGATAAGTCACACAACTGGCACAAAGAGGGGTCAGGACTAGAATTTTGTTTGTCTGCCTCTGCACAGCCTGGTTCTTGGATAATAACACACCACATCCTGTTGTCTTTGTGCTAAGCAAACTGGGTGGGTTTCTTCATTTCAAGAGCTGGGTGAGTTTTTCGGTGATCATCTAATCATCCCCTACCTTCCTCCAGTTTAGAACACAGAAACTGAGACAAGCGCAAAAAAAAATAATAGTTTTAGTGAAAATACAAATTAAAGGTACAGCCCTGACATTTCTGAGAGCCCTGAGTACCGGAGGACCCTGCTTGCTGCACGTGGAACACCTTCATTGCCAAGCCCGGGAGAATGACTTTATCCATCAGGAGTCCCCATCCAGTTTATTTGGAGGAGCCTCTGCAGGCCAGGTCTGTCTCTCCGCCTTCTCTGTTCCTTGCAGTGGTAGTGCAATTGTCCCACATAATTACCTAACAATTAATCCTCACATCCTATTTCCTCCTGAACAGCTTCAGGCACAGACATTCTGAGTCCTCAGATCTGTCATTGAGACTAGGATCTAATTTTTTAAAAGCCTACATGGGGATTATGATGCCCAGATGAGCTGGCCTAGAAGGGTGGGTTTATTTTAAGAATGCCAAGAATTTCTCATACTTGGTTGGATATTCCACAGTAGCTTAGCTGGGTGGGAAATTATCAAAGAATACTTAAATCCACAAAGATTCTTTTAGCTCAGAGCCAGGGGTTGGTTGCCTAATATTTTGAAATTAAGATTAGACACACACACACTCATACACACACACACTTTGATTTCTTGATATGTTAGAGCATAAAGTAATGAAGCATACAATGCAAAACTTCAAACTCCTCCCTGTCACTAATTTCCTCTGCCCAATAATTCCAGTTCAGTTTCCGTAGTGTCATGGACTCTCCTATTTTTTTTCTACATATTTCCTTTCTATTATATATGGAGAAAAAAAATATAAACATGTTATCAAATAACAAATATTTTGCTTTTACATTCATGTTTACATCAGTCCTAGCATCAATCTTGGGAAAAAATTTGGAAAAAAATGTATAAAAATGTGTACAAATAAATCTACTTCATTCCACATAGGAGCTACAAAAGATCCCATGGATGAATATACCATTATTTATGCAGACAATACCCTGTTGATGGACACATGTGGTGTTTCTTTTTTTTTCCCCAATATAAAACACGCTTCATGAACATACTTGTGCATATATCTTTTTTAACAGTTTATTTAGGTGCTGGGGATTAAACCCAGAGACATTCCACCATTAAACTATATCCCCAGACTTTTTTAAGTTTTTATTTTGAGACAGGGTCTAACTTTCAGAATCCCTGAACTTCCAATCCCCTTGCCCCAACCTCAGAAATAACTGTGATTACCAGCATGTGCCACCATGCCTGGCCTCCTGTATTTTAATAGCAAATTTATAGGAACAGCACAGAAGATGGATAATATTAAAAACACTAGCATGTAGGACAACTCAGAAAGGCATAGTGAGTGAAATCCACTGATTGATCAAAATTCTACAAACGACATTTAGTGGCTGTCAATAAGAAGTTAACTTAGTTTTTTAAAAATCTAAATGTTGGCATGGTCATGGTAAAAAAAAAAAAGCATTTCTTTATAATCATTGTACAGTTGAATTGCCAGAAATTGTTCTCTAAAACATTTTGATCTGCATTACTGCTTTGCATACTTAACATTTATATAAAAAATTCACACACACATAAAAATGGAAAAGCTACCAATACCTGATTCCTCTCCCCTAGTTTTCTACTTATAATTATCCACTGAGGCACCTTTTGACACCTTGGGGACAGAGGGGATGTTTAACATCAGACCTAAAAATAGTGGTTTGGTTTGTTGTTTTTGAGATGCTGTGGATCAAACCCAGGGCCTCATGCATGGGAGGCTTTCACACAGCTACACATACATCCCGCCCCATAGTAGGTTCTTACATAAGTTCTCAATGTGTCAGAGTGCTATTTGAAGGTCATTTGGCATAACTACTGCACGTTTGGCATGGACAGCACAGATCTTATTTGTGTCTTCTAAAAAGCCAACCAGGGAGTCTTCATTTGCCTCCCACCAAGCGGAATAGCTGCCCTCTAGAAGCACAAATCTGTTTTTAAATCGGAGCATTTTGTCACACCAGACGCTGGAAGAAGAGTTAATAAATCTGAAATTTAGTGGACAAACTAGATGTCAGAGCACCACAACACTGGGCCTGTAACTCTGAGTTTTCTTCGTCTCTACACTAGAGGACACTCGTTACAAGCGATTTTTGTAGCCAAGTGCTTCTTGGGGGTTTTACCACTTGTGGGTTTGGAGGTAGTGGGCTTTGTTGGAGAACTCGTTTTGAGACCGTCTTGCTCCCTTCTACTGGAGTTCAGCGCACTAGAGGTGTTAGAGAGGGAGGGCAGCTGTAAATACCATGTTTCTTTTCTTTATTTCTCTCTCCCTTTCTCCCCCTCTTCCTTCCTTCCTTCTTTTTCTTTCTTTCTTTCTTTTTTTTCCCCCCACCCTGTGCTGGGGATTGAACCCTGGGCCTGCATGTGCTAGGCAAGTGCTCAACCACTGAACCACATTCCCAGTCCCCACTTTCATGTATTCTGGAAAGGCTAGATTCCTGGCAGGGCAATCACAGAATGAGAGAGCTTTTATTTTTTGTCCATAAGGCAAACACTGCCCCCAACTCTCACTAAACCATGCGGTAGGGGTGGGGGGAGGGCACTGTGTTCCCAACTCTGACATCACTGTCTGCGTTGGAATAGTGCTGGAGGAGGTGTCATTTATATAAAATACTTCTGGAGGGGCAGGACCTGAGGTCACAGACCCACTTGTCCAGGGCTGTTCCCCAACACCTGATTTTTTTTTTAAATTTTTTAAATAAAACCATCCTATGCTGCAAAATGATATCTTCTTGTTGGTTTTATTTAGTTGCTGTTATTTAGAAGTGAGATTGGGTTGTGTTTGCCTACTTAAATACTTTCCCCCACTATTTCCCCTCTTCTCTTTATATATCCTGATTATTAACGTAAATGCCTTTTATCTGTGATGGCAATGTTTTCCCCAGACCTCCTTTAAACTATCTTTGTGGTGTCTTTGCTCAGGAAGTTTAGATATTAGGTAACCAAATTTCTCAAGATTTTTGTTTTAATATTTATTTATTTATTTTTAGTTGGACACAATACCTTTTATTTATTAATTTATTTATTTTTATGTGGTTCTGAGGATTGAACCAGGGACTTGCATGTGCTAGGCGAGCACTCTACCGCTGAGCCACAACCTCAGCCCCATCAAGATTTTCCTTTATGACTTCTAGAGTTTACAATTTGCTTATGATTCCACACTTCAAAATTATAAAAATGTTTTCCCTTATTTTCTCCAAGTAGTTTTAAATGTTTTGAAAGGTGTAATCTCTATTCCATTTAAAATTTTTCTGTGGTTGTGAAGAAAGAAAAATATTTCTAACTTAAAAAATTTTCCCCAAATGGACATCTAAATATCCTCCTGCTCTATTGTATAGTCTATCCTTTAGCTGCTAATTTTCTTTCTTTCTTTCCTTCTTTCTTGATGTATTAGGGATTTAACACAGGGGTGATTTTCCACAAAGCCACATCCCCACATCCTCGGACTTTTTTATTTTTTATTTTGAAGGTCTTACTAAGTTGCTTAGAGTCTTGCTAAGTTTCCAGGCTGACCTTGAACTTGTGATCCCCTTGTCTGAGCCTCCCAAGCTAGCCAAGTCATTTAGCTGATAATTTGAAAATAAATTGTTGGCTGACTATTTGTTCCCAAATGGTATTCTGGAATAATTTTTGGCTGTCATGTCTGTCCCATGGTTAAAGAAACAAAAAATCAAAATAGCAGTATCACTTCAATAAATACTTAACTATTAAAATTAAACAGTCATTGCTGACTTACAATAATGATAAACTCTGAGGTATAAATAAAGGGACGTATCTCAAACATGATAATTACTTCTATCTTAATCAAACAGTTCACACATGCAAAGAGGATAAGGAGAGCTGTGTTCCTTTTTTTTTTTTTTTTTTTTTTTAGTTTGGAAGATTGAACCCAGGGCACTTAACCACTGAGCAACATCCCTAGCCTTTTTTAATATTCAGAGACAGGGTCTTGCTAAGTTGTTTAGGACCTCTCTAAATTGCTGAAACTGGCTTTGAACTCTCAGTCCTCTTGCCTCAGCCTCGCCAGCCATGGGATTGCAGACACATGCCTCCTTGCATGGCTGTGTGTTCTTTCTTACACCAGGAATGAGGTAGAGATGCTGTATCCATCGAAGCAGTTAATAATCCAAGGGCAGTTCAATGCAATAAAGCACAAATCAAAAGAGGAGGTATTGTGAAGGAGGTAAAATATTGCTATTAGTAGAAGATTTGATTGCTTACCTAGAAAATCTGGTAGGACCAGAACTACTTGAATGATTCCATAAACTGCCTGAATTTATGACAATTGTGTGTTTATTTCCTCATACTAATAGAAAACAGCCCAATGTATATGGGAAATTTCTGGGCAAAAAGAGAGTAAGGTCCCAGTTTACTAAGTTCAACATTCTCTATAAATGAGCCCTCAAATTCAAAATTGGGAAGACTGGCATCATTGGAAGGAATTAACAGAATATACCCACCAGATGCCAGGCCACAAAGCACACTGGTGGCCAGGAAGCAGGAAGTACCATCATTTATTATTATTCTGTCATTTGCTGGATGCCTTCTCTAATCTCGGTGGTGTCTTGGACTGTACATGCCTTATCTCATTTAATCTTTGCATCAGGTAGGTATCTTCATCCCCATTTTTCAAGTAAAATTTATGAAATATATTTACTCTAAGGTCAGAGAGTAGCAGTTTCCAGGTTGGAAGGCACTTAGGTCTGCCTGCGAAATCCACACTCTTCAGCATTAGGGAGCCTCTTAACTCTCAGGTCCCAGGAAAATCATAGATAATGAGGGAATGTGGAGGATGAATAAGGTGAGAACAAAGCTACTGGGATATTTGGGGGTCTCCGCCATGAGCATCCTGCTGCCAGGAAAGAACACTCTTGGCCTGAGCTAATGAGCCACCCTTGGTGCAGGAGCCTCCAGTCTCTCTTTTCTTTAATGCTCCCTTACCCTGCAGGTTGCATTGAAATCCACTCTGAATGCAAGGTGTGTCTGGGAGGATCGAGGTGGCCCAAGGTACACAGAGACTATTTAGAGGTGTAGGGATTTGCCCCAACGGTGACAGGTTGTACCAGTGCCCGCTGTATGTACTCAGGTTTGCAGCCTACTCTGGGGCTTGCTCTCCTCACTCATGCCCAAAGCAAGGGTCCAAGGGAAACAGGAAGCTGAGGAATGGCCCTCTCTCTGAGCACAGTCATGGGGTGAGAGTCAGCCCAAATGGAAAGCCTCCTGGCTGGGAGTGCCTGAACCACACAAGGCGTCCTTGTCTTTGGCTTTTGGCACCAGGAAGGATTTCCAGATCCACCAGTGAGACCCAGCCAAGAGAGCCCTCAGCGTTGCCCCACAAGGCAGCGTGGGCTTTGCCTAGGAGGCTGCTAGCCCAAGACCACAGCAAGCTATAGCCAGAGAAGAGAACCAGGACATCTGGGGCAGGGTGGGGAAAGGAGGGAGAGAACTTGGAAAGTTGAGATTTAGGAAACTTTTTGGTTGTTTATATTTTGTTTTTAAGCTACCATCTTTTTAGTGTGCATTCCCATCCTCTTGCCAGGTGGGAAAAGATATAAGAGGAGAGGAGGGTCTGCTTGGTACAGGGAGAAGTGAAATGCAGAGTACGGGTCAGATTTAGTATCAATAATTATTGTAACAGTAACAACAGCTCAAATGCCACGATTCATCCATTCTGACTTTGTGTTAAGCTCCTGTGAAGTGGTGTAGAGTGTTTCTCAGTCCATCCCATCAAGGGCTGGGATGTAGCTCAGTGGTATGGCCAGCTCCCCTGGGCTCAACGCCCATTAGTGGGGGGAAGGAAGAGGGTGTGATAAAGGGGATGGCTCCATGATCTCTCTACTGTACAAAATTCCTTTTGTAATAAACATCTCCTGGGAGATACTTTAATTCTATGTAAATATCTGATCACTTTGTTTTTACCTACTAACCCTTTCATTCATTGCTGACTCCCGGCTCATTGTTCATGGACACTGTGTTTCCAAAGGGTGGTTTTTCTAGATGTAGAAGGGCTTAGGCAGTCAGGGCAAGATGGTGAGTGGGGAGGTCGGGAGTGGGGCCAGAACAAAGGAGCAGGGAGAGGGTCTTCTGATGAGGTCAACTTACTCCTTGATGAAAGTGCTCATAAAGGATACAAGCGAGGGACCCAGTCAGACAAACACTTCTGCATTCATGCTCCTAAGTGGGGGATCCAATAGAAAAACTAAAACAGACACATGGTCAGAGAGGGACACCAATCAATAATAGTGAAGAGCATGTGGACAGGAGAGGAGATAAGGAAAGGAGGAAATTCCAGAGATCACAAAAAGAACAAGTCAAAACTCCCCCATTGAGTTCCCAGCTCTGGGGCCCCTTCTTTTCAGAGAAGCCTATCTCTGAAACTCTGTAGCTTTTACAATAAGCCTACTTCTTGCTTGCTATCTCTGTGTTCCGTTCTGAACCCAGCACTCCTCGCCAGTAACACATTCAACAATTCCTTATGTATTTATTCGTTTAGTTTTGTACTGCTTGGGATGGAACCCATGGCTTTGCACATGCCAGGCAAGTCCTCTACCATTGAGCTATACCCCTCAGATTTTTAGATTTTATTTTGAGCAGGGTCTCACTGTGTTGCCCAGGTTGGCCTCAAACTTGTGATCCTCCTGCCTCTGCCTCCTGAGCTGCTGGGATTACAAGTGTGCACCACTGCATCTGGCCTCTGCTTTTGTTTCTTGGGGTTCTGTTTGTGCTCATTGCAACTGGAGTGCCATTGATCCCAGGCCCTCTCAGCAGACACAGCTAGGGCATACAGGTTAGCAGTTCTGAAATTATTTTATAGGTTTCTATGATTGAGCAAATAATAAGCCTGCTATATTTAGTAGGAGCTAGTTTTCTCACTATTGATGAAATGAACTACAAATAAAGAAAGGAAAGGGTAAAAGGAACCTAGTTGTGTTTGATTAGATCAAAGATTCTCAAGGTGAATTCATGTTTTAGACAGATGGAGAAATAAATGTGACTTAGCAATTCTACTCCTCGGTAGAAATTGCATGATTGTGAAAATATTCCAATGGGAATGTTCATAAATGCACTATCATAATAGTCCTAAATGGAGTTACCCAAATTCCAATTGACATCAGATGTGGTAATGAATATTCTACCACTTTATGCAAACTTGTGGCTGAAAATATAATCAGTGAGAGGAATTTTCACAAAAATGCTGTGATTCACTTTTTATGAAATTCAAAAATTGGTAAGATTAATCCAAGCTTGGAGAACTCAGTGTCAAGTTCTTTTGTGGGCTGGGGGAGGGTAGTGATTGTGAGAAAAACCAGGGAGTCCCTGATATTGTTCTGTCCTTTGACCTGGATGCTGGTTACACAAGTGTGTTCATTTCTTTTATTTTTTTTGTATTCAAGATTGAACTCAAGGGGAACCTGGCCACTGAGCCACATCCCCAGTCCTATTTTGTATTTTTTAAGAGACAGGGTCTCACTGAGTTGCTTAGCGCATCGAAGTTGATGAGACTGGCTTTGAACCCAAATTCTCCTGCCTCAGCCTCCCAAACTGTGGGATTAAATTCTAGCAAGCGTGCTCAATTCTGAAAATGTCTTGGTTACTTTAAAGTTTTTGCAAAATCTTCATCTCCTGGTCTAAATCTCATGTTACCTTCATTTCAATTCAGGATACAAAAGCCTCATTGAAAACAATAGAACAATTCTGAACAAGCCCACCCTACTTCTTCTTCCAGTCCAAGTTGCATAAGCATGATGATAATCCTTTCATGACTGTCACCATCTCTAATCCAGGTGAAGGGATTATTGTCACCCCACCTACCTAGGAGCACAGTGTAAGGAAGGGAAGTGACCTGCCCAAGGGTTACCCCCTGCAGAGAAAGAGTAGGAATGCAGAGCAGTTGGGGGTTAATCCAGCTAGCCATCTTTTCTTCTAGAATTCTCCACCTAATTAATGCCTTCTAGGGATTTCCCACCAAGGTTAAGGGAGAGAATTAAACTCTAAAGCCTAAGGTTTGCCTTGTTTGTAATTAACATTTACCCTATGCATTGTTTGAAACCATATATTTTTAAAGGTCAAATCATGACCTTCAAACACATATAAAATGAACACGTGCTAGGGATTTTCATTGAATCAATGAGGAAACTAGGCAGATTATAACTGACTCAAAGGAGAAGTCAAAAACCACAGACTTATATAAAGCAAAAGAAAGTTAAAGAAGCACAGATAACGCTCAAATAAACTTCTTCAAGAGACAGAAAGGGAAGTTAGCTGAACCCGTCTGCTACAGCAGAATATACCTTTGTAGAGATGAGGGTTATTTTGCATTGCTAAAGTTTTTGTGATTTTCAATGGGCTTTCATGTTAAGCCCAGCTATCATTAGTTTTATTCCACACCCTTTGTTTGTTTGTTGGTACTGGGGATTGAACCCAGGGACACTAAACCAACTAATCTACATCCTCAGCCCTTTTATATAGTTTACTTAGAGACAAGATCTCACTAAATTGCTTACAGCCTCTGTAAATTGCTGAGATTGGCTTTGAATTGCTATCCTCCTGCCTTAGTTTCTGGAGCTGCTGGAATTACAAGCATGCACCACCACGCCAAGCCTTTTATTCCACCTTTAGGACTGATTTGAGGAAGGTAAAAATCCAAAACTGTTCAATGTGAACCCTTAATTCAGAGCCTTGGGTGCTTGAGAAATAACATTGTTTTCCTCTTTGAAGGGGACATTTAAGAATAAACCTAGAAAGTGACAGGAACTGTAAAGTTTAGCTCTCTCCTCAGTGAGAAATTTTATTTTATTAAATAATCAAGGGCATAATAAAATCAATGTAAAAGTTAGAAAATTATTCTGGTGAAACAAACCCAGAATCTTTCAACATAGATAAGTTACATAGAAAACAGAAAAGCCCTTTGTATCATAGCTGAAGATGGCAAACAGCAAATCAAGGGAATGAGGCCATCAAAATTACACAAAATATTATAAGATTTCTAAAGTATTTTGTAATGTAAAAAAGTGGATGATACATTTTATTCATTTATTTGGTACTGGGTATTGAGCTCAGGGGCACTTTACCACTGGGCTAAACCCCATTCTTTTTAAAATTTTTTATTTTGAGACAAGGCCTCACTAAAATGCTGAGGCTGGCCTCCAACTTGTGAACTTCTTGCCTCAGCCTCTCCAGTAGCAAGGATTATAGGCATGTACCACCTGGAGTGGTTTTGCCTATGATGCATTTTATAAGCATTGCATGTTATGTGTTATAAATATTATTATATACCATGTTGATTTTGCTTGATAAAATTCATAGTGTGATAAAACAACCTTTCATAAGATTTTTAACATTTGTCATCATATTTAACACATTTCAGACTCTGGTATTATAAACAAAGCAAATAAATTGTTTTATTTAATTAATTTTTTTCCTGCTGGTGATTGAAACCTGGGCCTTGCTCATGCTGGGTAAGTGCTCTCCTACTGAGCCACATTTCTGGCCCCACAACTTGTTTTAAATTCTTCATTATGCTTTTTCATATTCTATAACAAAATGATTCTTTCCTTAGGATTAATTTCTTTTTTGTTTTTTTACAATTTAGTTTTTTGGTACTAGAATTGAACCCAGGGGTGCTTACTACATTCCCTGCAGTTTTTTTAATATTTCATTTAGTGACAGGGCCTCTTCTAGGTTGCTGAAGCTGGCTTTGAATTTGTGATCCACCAGCCTCAGCCTCCAGAGCCACAGGGATTATAGGTGGGCCCCACCACGCCCAGCCCTAGGACTAATTTCAAGGGCTCCTGAGGTTGAAACTAATTTCTGTGGAGTGTATTCATTGCAATTCACTCATTGTTGTTATTTTGAAGTGAATTGTGAGAAAAATCATTCAAAAAATTTCTGTTTCTATTTCTAACATAGTAAACATAACTATCGATAATATATAAAATCTCCTTTATATCCTCAATATGTTTGAAGAGTGTAAAGCATTTCAACAAACAAACCAATATAAATGTTTGCTGACCCTTTATGGACTCCAGGATTAAATCCTCTGTTTTAAGACTTATAAGTGGTGAAGGCCAAGTTCACTAATGAAGGCTAGGTTCTGCAAGGCAACCCTGCCCTCAATCCTGCAATGTCACAAGATGATTGAACTTTGCCAAGTTCTTGGCCACATTCCTTTGATTGTCCCACCCCCTCCAATCCCAAAAGCTTCTTAACTTCCATCTTGGTCTTGCATGAAGAAGCTCCATCTCTGGTTCACAACCTCTGGAGGTTAATGTCCATTTACTGATCTGCTCCATCTAGTTTGGGTGTGTCTTCACACTGGAAGTGGAACCTGGTGGCCAGTTCAGAGGAGCCACCACTCCCACATCAACCATGGAAGAACAGGTTGTGCACCTGCTCAGGGAAGGAGCCTGGCCACACCCACCCAAAGCCCTCAGTGCCACTGCCCAGAACTTGGATGGATGCCCCATGTGAACCCTGCCACATAGTCTTGTGCTCCTGAGCGGGCCTCTCCTATTCCTCCTCTTGAATTAATAACTTATGGTGCCAAATCAGAATTAGCATTGGGGTCTTTTACAATGCCCAGATCTGTTGTGCAGCTTCTGTGTGGCCTCAGAGGATTCTCCTCTGGTCAGTTCTTGCTCAGACTCATGTTAAGTCTTCTCCTCCTGGATGCTATTTAACAGCATTTCAATTGGACCCCTTGCTTGAAGAAGAAATGGGGTAATTTCTGTATAACAAATTAGATGGTAAAATCAATATACATCCATATTTCACAGTGAATATATTGATACCAGGTGGAACTAAATTACTGGCTACCTTAGTAATTTACAACTGGTTGTCTCTGAACAGGTTACCATCATAGGCTTTGGAACTACAGGGATTTAGGTTTGATTCCTGGTTCTATCACTCACTGTTTTGATTGCAAACAAGCTACTAATCCCTCAGGCCCACTGGGAATAATGGCTAGCAGAATCTGTCTCCTAAGGGTCAAGGTGAGGATTAGATGAAAGAATGCAAGCTAGGCTCTTAGCACAATGCCTGGCCCACAGTGAGCATACAGTTGATGTTTCTCCTATTATTATTAATATTAAAACTGTTCTATGGGATTCGTGCAGATGCAAAGGACACCATGGGATGATGTAAAGAAAGCTTCCTCTTCAAAAAAAAAAAAAAAAATCCCTCCTCTGGTCAAATTTTTGCTGCAGGCATGACAGAATCCAGGATAACATTAGTGACACATTGAGCTTTGGAATTTCATAACATATTTATTTTCAGTTTCCTGGGAAATACTCTAATACCCAGGACATAAACCCATAAACTCTGATTGTGCAGATGGCAAAACTTTACAAATGTTATAAATACCCCCATCCTGTGTACATGTGCCAAGTATTATTGCTGCATCTTTAATGGAGAGCAAGAAGAACTCTAGGTCTGCAGGGTGTTTGCAATATTTGAGCATTGCCATGGATACAGTACCAAAGTCAACCACAAGTAATGTAAATGGGCCTCAGCGGGTTAAGGCAGCTAACAGTGACAGAGACTATTCTCTCTTAATGAATCATTCTTGGAAGAAATTTACAAAATATTTGGGAGGTGAGGCATGCTGCTGAATGTTACTTTGGATGCTTCATCCAACACTGCTAACAGGCACTTTGGCAGAACAGCAAGACATGAGGGACCCAGGTCTGCCACCCAATTGGCTGTGGGATGTTGGTGTTTATTTTCCTTAGTTTCTCCCAGTGTAAAACGAGGTGTGTGTGTGTGTGTGTGTGTGTGTGTGTGTGTGTGTGTGTGTGTTGAGGGGAGTGTTTTGCAGTTATTGCCAGGATTCTGATTAGAAGTGGATGGGAAACATGATTTCATCTCATATCCAGTGTGGTTGAATGCAACTCTAGCTAAGTTAACCAAAATAAAGATACTTTTTGGAGACATCCAAGATGAGCTACAATAATTGGTTGGACAAAGATTTTTTTTTTCTGTTTGTCTTGTTCAAAAATTATATAGATTTCAGTTGGTTCTCATACTGTCTTAAAGACAGATTTTCCCCTTTAAGAGAGCAACATGAAATGTAAGTGACTCAGCTCTTGTTGGCAAATTGTCAAGAATTAAATGAAAATCAGATAAGTCAGTTACCAAACTCAGAATCCACAGAGTCCTTTCCAGATGCCAAAGTTTAGTTGCAATTGACCTATTGCAACATGAATGGGTCTTGCGGTTACAAATATATTACAATACTATTCATTTATATTAAAAATACAGTCAGAAAACAACGATGTACATTTTTGCAAGAATACAGGCATAGCAAACACATTGGAATTATTGTCCAGGATTGGGGACAGCAGGGTAATGGGGATAATGGAAATCAAACAAAACAAGAGGGAACAGACACTGAGACTCAAAGAGAGAATATAGTTTACCCAAGGAGAGATAGCTAATAAGTGTTGGGTGATTGAACAGAGCTGTCACTGAATGACCCAGGGCTGTCCCTCCCTCTGCCTCTTGTGCTCATAAAGGCAAACAATAACAACAAAGGATTACAAAGGGATTTGTTCCTTATCAACTCTGAGGGGTGTAATATTGTTATTTTTTCCTTGTGAATAAAGTACCTTTAAGATTCATGCAAATCTAGTCTTCCTTCTTCAGGACTTTCACTTAGATCAGACCTCTTCTTGATTGGGTAATTTCATTTCTCAATAGCAGGAAAGGGAAGGTAAATAAATTCATCTCTGGTGTTCTGAGGTCTCGGTTCATGGAGACTGTAGAGGGCTCTAGAAAGTAGAAAGTTCTTGAACATGGGGCTCTTGGTGGGATTAGTCACTCTCTGAGGATGAGCAACTGAAACGCCATGTTGGATGTTTTGTGAAAGCGCCTCTGCTCATTTTTTTCTGGGGAATCTACTTCATGGTGGGCATCTATTCCAGGAACTCACACACAAGATAAAGGCAAATTCAGAATGTTCGTGTGTATTTGGTTTCATTTGAAAATTACACAGGGATAAACCTGATGGCAATTATGTTTTTTATGTGAGGGTAAATAAAAATAAGGTTTTTTAAAAAATTTTTATAAAAAAATAGAAGGAGAAGAAGAAGACTTCTCCATTTTACCTTTTTACACAGTTTTTCTTTTTGGACCTTGTCAATGTCTTATATGTTAAGGATATAAGATAAAATTAAAAAGCATGGGGGAAAGAACCTCTCAAACTGAATGCCAATTAGCAAGTAAACCTGAACACCAACAGCATATTCACAAGGAGATAAAAGGTAACTTCTCTGCTACAAGGATAAAAAGACTTGCAAAGGTGATTCCTTGTTGGTGGTGACACTGGTTGAGAAGGTGTGATTCTGCAGTGGGGGTGTATGTGCCAGAGGACTGAGGGAGGGAGGCCATTGGAGCTGGGATTCTCACAGTGGGAGCAGGAAGTAGAGGAGGAAGAAGAGCCCTGGGGTATCAAACTGGAGTCAGAAGGCATCAGTATCAGTCCATGATTTAAAAAAAAAAAAAAGAAAAACAGAAAAGAGTAAAATATTTTTCTTAGCTCTGTCCCCTGAACAGTTTAGCTAAGCAATGATACCTTGAGCTTCAGGGACACAACAGATCTAGGTTACTAAACACCTTTTACTAATAAAAGAAAGTCAGACTGCTCAGAGAATATTGAGGGACGTTTTGCAACATAACTTGAACAAACTCTTTAAAAACACCAGTCATAGAAAGTCTGTAATCCCAGCAACTCAGGAGACTGAGGCAGAAGGATCCTTAATTTGAGGCCAGCCTCAGCAATTTATCAGGATCTTACATCAAAAATTTAAAAAAGGAGGGTGTTGGGGGATGTGACTCAGTTGTAAAGCCTCCCTGGGTTTAATCACCAGTAAAACGCGCGCGTGTGTACAAACACACACACACACACACACACACACACACACACACACACACACATCATTACAGGCAAAACCAAAAACAAAAATGGTAGTGGAACCCAACAACTAACTGCTATGTGTGATCCTGGGTTGGGTCCTGGATCCCCTTAACCCTCATCCTCAAATACCAAGAGGCTGTAAAGACATCTGCACCATGAAGAAAATTTGAACCTGAACTTCATATAAGATAATATGAACTCTCCCCTCCCCACCCTCTTGCTGGTCCTATCTCTCACATCATTGCTTGGATTTTTTCCCTCTTATTATTTGAGGTCTTCTTCCAAACATGTTTTCAATGTGGGTCTTGTCTGGCTCTTTATAAGCCCTTTCAAATAAGGTCAGTTTTTAGAAATATTTATTCAAATATTTCCTCTACTCTTATTTTTTTCTTTCTTTCTATCTGCTATTAGTATTTATGCTTGTTCTTCATGTTATGAAGTGTTTATTTTTCTTTTCTTTTTTTTTTTTTAAAAAAACAGGGAATGAACCTAGGGGCGCTTAACCACTAGCCACATACCCAGCCCATTTTATTTTATTTTGAGACAGGGTTTTGTTAAGTTGCTTAGAGCCTCACTAAATCCCTGAGGCTGGCTTTGAACTCATGATTCTCCTTCCTCAGCCTCCTGAGCTTCTGGGATCACATGTGTGCATCACTGTGCCCAGCCCAACTATTTCTTTTTTGTACTTGATATCTTTTAGTCCTACTGTGGGACTTCTACAATCTTATATTCACAATTTATTTTTCAACTATATCCATCATATTTCATTTGTTTTGTTTCCATTTATTATATTATTTCAACTGTTTTATATGCCAGATATTTTCACATTTTTTTAAACAATTTTTGTTCTTTTACATAATTTTCTCTTATTGCCTACCTAAAGAACACTTTTAGATTCTGGATCCTTCTGTTCCAACACATCTGTTTTGGAGGATATCTGTTCCTCCGTGTAGACTTCTTTTCCTCACTTTCCAATGAATTGGGTTGAGAGCTCACCTTCCCTTGGGGCATCAAACTAGGTCATCCATAGTACGCAGTGGAAGACGGCCACAGCCAGGCCCTCATCTCTGCTCTTCTTACAAGTGTAGTTAGTCCCCTGATGAGGAAGATCTGATTTTTACAAGTTTCTCTTTGTACCATCTGCTCTCTCCTCAGGATAAACTGCCCAGTAAAGCATTTTTTTTTTCTTGTAGATGGAGACAATATATTTATTTTTATGTGGTGCTGAGGATTGAACCCCGAGCCTCATTCGAGCTAGGCAAGCACTCTAATGCTGAGCCACATCCCCAACCTGAAGCTTTTTTTCTTATGAATTAACTGAAGGCTCAAGTGAGCTGGGAATGCACAAAGCCATCTTCCAGAGCACCCTGTTACCAAAGAAGGTCACACCTGGAAGGGTGCTTGCCAGGAACCTTGATCACAACAAAACCCAGAAACTTTGATCATCGATGTCCTCTTTGGAAATCGATTCTGGATAGCTCTCACAGACCCGTGTGTAGGAAGACAGACGCATACTCAGCCTGCGCACCAGGAGAGGCCACCTTCTAAAGCTCAGGACAACTGAGGTACCCACCCATCTGGGACCCATATACCTTCCCTCGAAAAATCATATAAAGATTCTCCCTTAGGGCAAAGGTTAAGATGGTCATTTAAAAAGTGACAGTTGCCGTTTTCCAACACATGGCTTGCTATCACACTGCTTCCTGATGCAGTGACTCAATGGGGGTAGGGGGTGAGGGCAGCAAACCCAGCCTAGAACGGTTTTGAGGTAGGAGAGAAGAAATAAAAACAGGTGGGAAGGAGACAGAGAAGGAAAGTAGGACTGTGACTTTAAGCCTAACAACTCCTCCAGTGCCCTCTCCATCACGCCCTGGCCAATGTTTCCTCTAGGCCTAAATTTTTAAGAGGTTCAGTATACTTTAGAACACTGTAAGTCCAGTTAATTTGTGCTTATATACCTTGTTAGCTTACAGAATATATTTTTAGATTGATTAAAGGAAGAACAATTGAGAGATTGCTACAGAGCCACAACATGAGCACAGTCCAAGTGCTGTCTAGAAACTAGATAATGTCACCATGAAAATTATTTAGAACTAGACCACTGTGGATCACTGTGCTCCGTAATCAAAAGAATAAGCTTATCAAGTTCCCACCAGCCTATGTACTTCTCACACTCACCATTTACAAAGTGGCCTTTAAAAGAAAAAACCTGAATCCCAGGAGCTCTGGAGGCTAAGGCAGAAGGGTTGGGAGTTCATAGCCAGCCTCAGCAATTTGGCAAGTTCCTAAGTAACTTAGCAAGATCCTGTCACTAAATAAAATATAAAAGAGGGCTGGGATGTGGCTAAGAAGTGCCCCTGGGTTCAATTCCTGCTACCAAAAAAAAAAAAAAAAAAAAAAAAAAGAAGGCTGAGACCCCAACAGTGAACACTCTTGAGGCCTGCACTCCTCTCCCTTTGAGTGTGCATCCTGCTCTAGTGCTTGCTATCCTGGCTAAATCTCAGCTTGAGCCACGGTAGATGTGTCCTGACATTCTTCTCTGAAATTTCGAGAATCTACTGGGACTGAGTTAAAGTCCCCTTTTTCCTTTTGGGGGACCTCCATGAACCTATCTGGTGACATTTCCAGTCCTAGTGATTATTTATAGAGTGAGAATCCAAGGACTACACAATTCTTAATCCCTGTTTAAGGCCAATCCACTAGCCCTTTCTTTGGCTAGGGTTTCACTTCTAAATTTAGGAAGAAATAACAATCTAATCCACTAGCCTGGTGATTTGGTTGGGAGTGTGGTGGAGCAAATGACCTGTTATGAACTATTTCCCACACTGCCCACCCTCCCCCCATTGCTGACATTGATGGGCCCTGGTGCTATTGTGCTGAAAGGGTCCCTGCTGGTGACTGTCTTAAGGCAACTTGAAGGTATGAGAGCAGAGTGTGCCAAGTTCTCCAACCTTGTTTCACAAGCTGTCCAGACTATAGCTATTAATTAGCTAGCTCTCCACCCCCATAGACTGCAGTCCACTTTGGTCTAGACAGTGGGGAGAGTTCTCAATCCCTCCACTCCTTAGTTTTAGGAATCCTGGCTTCTGTGTGCTTCTGTTGTCTCCTTCAGGGCTAACTGTTGGGGAGGGAGTCCATCTCCTGGCCAGTCAGTCATCTTGGCAAGAATTCTCTGCGTCTTCAACTACAAGATGGGGATGACATGACCGGAAGGAGTTGTGGATTTGAATATTTTACATCAACGTCTAGAATCAAGTAAATAATTGAAAGGTACTGGATTCCTTCTATTTTCAAAAGACCTCAATCCCCAAATTTCAATCAACTAATCCAATCAGGCATTTTAAGGCCTTGAACAATGTTCTTTTCATTTGCCTCCAAATACTGTATATAGTGAGTGCTGAGCTTACAATGAAGCTTTTATTATTGATAAAAAGATGTTGGCTGGGCTGGGGATATAGCTCAGTTGGCAGAGTACTTGCCTCATATGCACAAGGCCCTGGGGTTCAATCCCCAGCATCACTCTCACACACACACAAACACACACACACACAAACACACCCAAACACACACACACCAACCCATGTTGGCACATACAGAAATTAATCTCATCCTCAGGGAACCATGATAGAATCATCTGACTTCTAGTTCTAGATTTTTTTTTTTCCTGGCTACTCAAAGTGCTGTACATCATAGAGAGCCTGCTAGACCTGTAGAATCTCCTCTATACTCTACACTTGACGCCATCAGTCTTAACATCATCACTAATGTCTCTTCTCTCCACTAAGAATTTCATTTGCTGTGCAGAAGCTTTTTACTTTGATGAAATAACCTAATCATGCCTGGCCTAATCGAGCATGATTGCTGGATTCAATCACTTCTACTTAATCAAGCTTAAATTACAACCTGCATTTTTACAAGATCCTACTTGATCCATCTGAAGAATCAAGTTTGAGAAGCACTGGATGCATCATGGGGAATTGTAGACCTTTCAGAGCAACTCTACTCCTGTTGCCTGCGTTGTATTTTTTTTTTCCCCCAGTACTGGGGATTGAATCCAGGGCACTGCACATGCTAGGCAAGCCCTGTAACTCTGAGCTATGTTCCCAGTCCCTTGCCAGCATTATAATCAGTTTATCTAAATGACTTTAAATTTGCCATTCTGTTTTCATCCTAAGGATGTGGAATTATTCTTGTTCTTTTTAAATGATAAAAAATTGGGCACACGTATGATGTGTAGCATAATGTTTTGACATATGTGTACATTGTGAAATAACTATATCAGGCTCAATAAAATCACTTTATATAGAAATTTTTGTTGTTGTGAAAACACTTAAAAATCTATTCTTTTAGCAATTTTCACATACCTATATATTGTTAAATAACTATATTCACCATGTTGAACATCAGACCTCTTGAATTTATTCCTCCTTTCTAACTGAAAATATGCTTCTTTTGACAAACATTCTCAGCCCTTAATAGCCTTCAAGGTTCTCTGAGTTTAACTTTTTTTTTTTTTAAGATTCCACATATAAATGAGGTCATGTGACATATGTCTTTCTGTATATTGTTTAATTCACTGAACACAATGTCCTTCAGTCTTTCCATGCTGTTCTAAATGTCAGAATTTCATCTTTCAAAGGTTGTATAGTATTCCGCTATGTAGATACACCACATTTTCGTTATACATTCATCTGTTGATGGACACATAAACTGATTTCATACTTTGGTTACTGAAAACAATACTGCAATGAACATGGGAGTGCAGATGTCTCTTTGACATGTTGATCTCATTTTCTTTGGATATATATCCAGTAATGAGATTGCTGGGTGATGTTAGTTCTATTTTTAACTTTTTGAGGAACCACCACACTGTTTATCATAAATGGGTTACTGATTTACATTCTCATCAGCAATGTACTAGGGTTCCCTTTTCTCTGCATTTGGCTAACACTTATCTTTACTCCTTTTGGTAATAGCCATTCTAACTGGTGTGAGAAGACGACATTTTAAAAATATTTTATTTTTTGTTGTAATTGGACACAATACCTCTTGTTTATCAATTTATTTTTATGTGGTGCTGAGGATCGAACCCAGGGCCTCACACATGCGAGGCAAACACTCTACCACTGAGCCACAACCCCACTTCCAGGATGGTATCTTATTGTGGTTCAGTTTGCATTTCTCTTGAGTATTAGTAACCTTGAGCATTTTTTTGTACATCTGTTGGCCATTTGTTTGTCTCTTTTTGTTTTGTGTGGTTCTGGGGATTGACACTAGAGGTGCTCTACCCATGAGCTACATCCCCAGCCATTTTTAAGTTTTAATTTTGAGAAAGTCTCATTATGTTACTAGCGCTGCCCTTGAACTTCTGACCCTCCTGACTCCAACTTCTGAGTTACTGCAATTACAGTCTTGTGCCACCATGGGCAGATTTTTTCTTCCTCCTTTTGGTTTTTTTCTTGTTCTGGAGATTGAACCTGGGGTACTTAACCATTGAGTCACATCCTCAGAAGTTTTATTTATTTTGAGACAGGGTCTTGCTAAGTTCCCTAGGGCCTCCCTAAATTGCTGAAGCTGGCTTTGAACTTGTCCTCCTCCTGCCTCAGCCTCCCAAGTCACTGGGATTACAGGTGTTATGCCACTGCACCTGACTTTTTTCTTCTTTTGAAATTATCTGCTCAGGGACTTTCCATTTATTAACTGAGTGCTTTGTTTGTTGCTTCAGTTTGAGTTCCTGGTATGTTTTGGATATTAACACATTATCAGGTGTGTGGCTTTGCACATATTTTCTTCCACTCTGAAGGTTGTCTCTTCCCTCTGTTGAGAACTTCATTTGCTGTGCAGAAGCTTTTTACTTTGATGAAATCCTGTTTGTCTATTTTTACTTCTGTTGCCTGTTCTTTTTGGGGTCATGTCCAAAAAATCATTGCTCAGATTAATGCCATGGAGAATTTGTATCTTCTTCAACTTCTTTCATCTTGGTTTTTGTTTTCAGTGTAGAGACCTCTCATTTTTTTTTTTTTTTGTATTCCTAAGTACTGAAATGTTTTGTTTTCCTAAGTACTGAATATTTTAGTATGGTAGAAGCCATATTAATATGTTTCTTAGAAATTGCAGATACACTACAGGGCCTGCTGGTGCATGCCTGTAATCCCAGTAGCTTGGGAGGCTGAGGCAAGAGGATTGCGAGTTCAAAGCCAAAGCCAGCCTAGCAACTTAGCAAGACCATGTCTCTAAATAAAATATAAAATGGGCTGGGGATGTGGCTCAAGAGTTCCGCATCCCTGGGTTTAATTCCCGGTACCAAAAAAAAAAAAAAAAAAAAAAGCATATTTAGTGGCAATTGATTAGCATTTTCAAATGTTCACTGTGGAACAGTATACAAATCTCTTCATAAAAAGAAAAAAATTTTGGAGAATATACTTTCATTATATATAGTGAGTTAAAAAATATTTAGATGGGGTAAAGAACTACATAAAATTGTACATAACGAAGAGTAAGTTTCCATTTCATCTTTTCTTATTAGTTCTTTTAGTTATACATGACGATGCAATATACTATGACACAATTATAAAAGCATGAAATATAATTGTTCTAATTCAGTCCGTGATATTTCCTCCTCTTCTCCCTTCTTCCCTCCCACTGTTCCTTTCCCTCTACGCTACTGATCCTTCTGCCATTTATAGTTTTTTTTTTAAATTAGTATCTTTTGGATGAACATGATGGTGAGATTCACTAAGGCATATCCATTTATATACATAGGAAAGTTATGTCAGATTCATTTCACTGTCTTCCCCTATTCTCATCCCTCCTCCCTTCCCTTCATTCTCCTTTATCTAATCCTCTGATCTTTCTTCTTTTTTTTATCCTACTTTTATTTTCGATTAGCTTCTTCATATCAGAAAACATTAGACCTTTAACTTTTTGGAGCTGGCTTATTTCACTTAGTATGGTAGTCTCCAATTCCATCCAGTGACTGGCAAATGCCATAAAGTCATTGTTTATGGCTTGTGTATATACTCCACATTTTCTTTATCCATCCATCTGTTGAGGGGCACCCAGATGACTCCATGGCATAGCTATTGTGAATTGTGCTGCTATAAACACTGATGTGGCTGGTCACTACAGTGTGCTGACTTTAAATCTTTTGGATATATATGGAGGAATGCAATAATTGGATCAAATGGTGGTTCCATTCCTAGTTTTCTGAGGACTCTCCACAAATTTTTCCCGAGTGGTTGCACCAATTTGCAGTCCTACCAGTAATGCATCCCCACCTCCTCACCAATATTTGTTAATTGTATTCTTCATAATTGCCATTCTGACAGAGGATGAAATCTCAGTGTAGTTTTAGTTTGCAGTTTCCTAATTACTAGCAATGTTAAACATTTTTTCATATATTTTTTGACCACTCATATTTTTTTCATTTGAGAAGTGTCTGTTTAGTTCCTTTGCAGGGAAATGGTATTTATTAACCAAGTCATCAAACTTAGAGCTTGAATTAATAAAACTCCAGGAAGGGCCTCAGCAAGATAAAATTGCAGTTGCACTCTATCCTCTAACTTCTTTTCTTTTGTGTACGTTCAGTGTAAAGACATAAGGGCCTTCTGAGAGGGCAAATTGTTTTCCTAAAAAGCCTCAACACATCTGAAATTTAGCTTCTTAAACCTAAAGCTTGTTAACACCATGACTTATAAAACATGTTCAGACTTGGATTCATAAACATGTGAATGGAGGCCATGTTAGTTTATATGTTGATCCTTCTATTAAGATGTGAGGTCGTTTTTTTTCTTTTTCTTTTTTGTTCTTCCAAACTATACATACTCTGGAAATCTTTTGGGTTTATGAGAAAACAGGTCAGTCTCTTCATCTTCCATGTTTGCTTCCATGAAGATGCCTCTGGCCTTTTCTCATTCATCTCAACATAGATCTGTTTCTCCCATATCACCACCATGACTAATGCAGAGTCAAGATGGCTCCATTTTTCTGTTTACTTTTTGCTTCACAGACTTACTTCTAAACTCCTGGGTTGTGTGGGAAGAGGAAATACAAGGCTCATGGTTCTGCCTCTCTCTGGAAGATGTTGGGTAGGTCACTCTCGCTGGGATGCAGTTTATGGTTCTATAAAATGAATGACCTGCAGCACCTGTTAAGATCCCCTTTGGTTCTAAGCCATAATAATGCCACAAATAAGATCATAGGATTTCTTTACGTTTGGCATTTTAAAAATGCCAGAACACTTCACCTGCTGCACAGATCTTATCAGGTGTTGAATGAAAACAGAAACAAAGAGGAAACAACCATACAAAAAAAAAAAAAAAAAAAGAGACACTGGTGTCCAACCCAGAGACTCATCGAGCACACAGGAATGGAGAACCACACACCTCACAACCAGGGCATTCTGCATTTCTTAATCAGTGAACGCCAAACTGATATTTGAACTGTGCCAACAGTTCCATTTAGAGCTACCGAGAAAAAGAATAAAATGTGTGATAATATCAACACTGATCAAAACAAAAAAATCCATTTCATTGTAGAGAAAGTCACAGCATTTTATTTGAGTTAGTCTATTTCATTTAATCATCTGCCACATTGTTCTGGGTACCATTATTGTCATTATTAGTGTCATTTGGAGACAGCTATGCTTTAAAAAAAATCTTGGTTGGATCTCCATGATGCTTAATTCCTGGTCAAATTTTTTTCTTTACTCAAAAGTAACCCCTACTCCAAGAGGAAGATCAGGAAAGACTGAGATATATTTGCAAAAAATGTATGTCCGCTAAAAACAATTCATAGCTCATGATGTCTCATGGGGCTTTCTTTTGGGGGAGAGCTGTTTCTTATAAATGTATGCTGATTCAACAACCTGCCCAAGGAATCACAAAGGGAAATGAGAAATAGCTTCCAGAGAACAAGCAGATGCTCTCCACAGAAGGAGCCCTAATCCTAAGTGTGATGGCACCATGTTTCCAAGGTAAAGGGACAGAGATAGGGGACCTCTCTCCCCAAAGGCCAGTAGAAATAAAGCACATTCAGGTTAATCAGTGAGGTAGAAACCAGCTGGAAAACCCATAGATTAGCATCTCTAGAGGGGAATGTGGGTGTGACTGAGTAAGCTAGGGCTGGATGAAGAAAGCCACAGACAGCAGGAGAGTGGGGAACAATCCATGTTTCCCCAGAGGACCCACAGAAAGGTGGCACCACTACTGAAGGTGTCCTGTGCTGTTCTAGGAGATGAGGGCACATGGAATGAATGATACAGAACAAGTGGAAGCGAAGTACTTCCCTCCTTTGTCAATGACACTGGAGGAGAACCACCTGATGCACAGGTGGGAACAGGTGCCCCAGGGAAAAGGACAGCTGCCTGAGTTGTGGCAATCTAGCAGTGGCCATCACACTCTGCCTACCACAGAGCACTGTGTCCCTGGGGCAATGTGCAGGGAAGGATCACTGCTGGCTGGCAGCATCAGGGAGACCCTGCCCTGGTCCTCTGCTCTGGGTTCTTGGCAGGTCCTTTGGGCCTTTACACAATTGCTTAGTTGAGGAGATAAGATCCTGCCTCACAGGTGTCTAACAAATGTATTATGGAAGTGTCATTTCTTTTGGTTCAGAAAGGTGAGAACAAATTTAGAAGAGATGCTTTACTCAGAAACAGGGAGCACAGGCCCACCAGCAAGCAAATCTAGTACTCCTTTCAGCCCCGAAGACAGAGAGGAACCAGCACAGCCAAGGGCCTCAGAGGGGGAGGCTGCAAGTCTGTTGCCATTCAAGTTTTCTGTAGAACTTGGAAAACCAGAGTTTTTTCTTATTTCTGTCTTAGATAACAACTAGTCTACTCAAGCTCAACCCGAGCATATGGAAGAAAAATGAACATTGAGAGGGTCTTAAATACCTTTGTAGGACAGACACTTTTAGAATGTAGAAAGATCATCAAGTAAACAGAGCACCCCCCAAAAGAGAGTCTGGATGTGAAAGCGGAGAGGAAGTTTTGGCTTTCTCCTTTAACTGTGTTTTTGGCGCTTTGGCCTGTAAGCAATCAAGATGGAGAGAGATGCTATCCCAAAGAGGAAAGTCTGCAAGAACCAGAGTAGTTGAGCCCGACTGTCTGTGATTCCTTTATACCTGAAAAAGAAAGAACAAAATTCAGACACCAGAATTGTCATTTTAGGGGGTTACTGACTTCTCTATTTTTTTCACTTAGCACTTCCATCTACTTTCAGGTTTATTTTGCTGTTTTTCTCTGAAGGTGAAAGATGGGTTCATTTACTTTTCATCTCTCTTGTTTTCTGATAAATGCATCTTAGGTGGCACACCTCCCTGGGAACCAGTCTGCCTGCTCTCTGGGTACAGTATTGTACAACTGTTTCTCATGTGATTCTGATCAGTGGATAGGTAATCAGCACTAGCAGGGCTTCAGAGCAAGTGTCTTGAAGACAGACCAGAAGAGAATCCCAGCTTTCCACCCACTAGCTGTGACATGGAAAATCACTCAGTTTTCTCATTTGAAAAATAGGATAGTAGTTTCTAACTCACCAAATTTTGAGGTGATTGGTAAGATAATATACCCAAAGAACTTAGGAAAGAGCTTGGTGCATAGTAATAATAATCACCTGCTCACAGAGTCTTTCAAATTAAACTGCCTAAAACAAAACTCCAATTAATAAATAAGAAAAATGATCTAATTGAAGGAAATTTTAGTCTCATCTGTAATATTAATCTCATTTGGATGACTTTTTATTTAAAACAAACATCACATATAAAAGCATATAATTTTCTACACTAACAGATTTAAAAGGACCATAAAGAATCTTAGTAAATTCAGAAGCATTTGATAAATTTTATCATCTATTCTTAATAAAAGTTCTCAAACTTAGAAATACAATGGAGCTTCCTAAATTTAATAGAGGTATACAGAACTCTAGAAGAAACAATTCCTGTAACATGATACACACAGAGGTTTTTTTTTTGTTTTTGTTTTTTTTTTTTTTGTACTGGGGATTGAACTGAGGGCCACTGAGCCACATTCCCAGCCCTATTTTATATTTTATTTAGAGACTGGGTCTCACTGAGCTGCTTAGCGCCTTGCCATTGCTGAGGCTGGCTTTGAACTCGTGATCCTCCTGTCTCAGCCTCCCAAGCCACTGTGATTTCAGGCTTGTGCTACTGCGCCTGGCAGAAGGCTTTCTTTTATAATGTCTACTACCACCACTTTCAGTTGACACTGTAAATACAGCCAGCACACAAAGGGAAGAAACAAACGAAAGGTACATAAAATTGAAAAGAAGAAGTGCAACTATCTAGACACAATTGTATATGTAGAGACTATTAGAATTAATAAATGGACTAAATAAATAAATGGACTTAGCAAGGTTGTTAGACATCAGGGTGATATATAAAAATTGATGATATCCACAGAGACTACCATCGAACAGTCATTTATAATATCATATGAAAGTAGAAACAGCTGGCCATAGTCAATAAATGAATAAACAAAGATGTGAAATACCTCCTAAAATTACAGAACTTTATTGATATATTATAGGAGATTTTAATAGATGGATACGGATCATTTCATGTTTAGAAGATGCAGGAATGGAAATGTCAGTTCTCTTCAAATTAATTCACATGGTGAATACAATAAAGATCTCAACAGGTTTAGATTTTTGCTTTTGCAGCATATGACAAGGCATAAGAATGTGTAAAAGTCCAGGAGCAGCCTCCTTCTTGAACAAGAAGGCAAGAGGATGTGCTTTATCAGGTGTCAATGATCATAAAGCCACTACTACTGACAGAGCCATGTTGTCCCAAAAATGAACACTCAGACCAATGGAACAAAACAGGAAGCCTAGAAACAGCCATACACAAATATACATATGATATAAGACAGGTACATCAATGGAGATTGAAGACAATCACAAATGGCTCTGGGAGGACTGAGCATCCATATGGAAAAAGGTGACATCAGAAACATCTTTCCCACTCACAAATCAGTTCCAGGTACATTAAAGGCATAAATGTGAGAGGCAAAATTGTAAAACTCTTTTAGAAGATACTGTTAAAGAATACTTTCATCATTTCAATACAAAGAAAAAAATAAAATACACTGATCAACTTCTATTTTTCAAAAGATCTACCAGAAGAAAAAGACCCAGAGAAAGAATATTTGCAAAACATCTAAGTGGCAAAGTAGTTAAATTAAAGGGGGAAAAGAAAAAAGTGCCTATAGATGGATAAGAAAAGGGCAAATACCCAATTACCATAGTGTTAGTGTGGGTGGTGTAGGCCAAATGTACTAAAGACATATTTATTGCAATACAGTTTATAATGGCAAAACAATTTAGAGACTTAAAAAGTTGATCATAAGGGGACTTTCTTCAATACATTAAGGCAAATTCACATAATAGAACACAATGCACTAATATTAATGGATGGAGTAAAATTCACATGAATAGACACAGAAAAACAGGGATATGTAACAATGGAAAACTGTTAATAGAAGAAGTTCTATGTATGTGTAAAATTATTTATAAATGCATAAATCGTAATGATAAATATTAAACTTTTAATAATGACTATTTTGGGGGATTTTAGGAGACCTTTAAATTTTCATTTCATTTAATCTTTTTTTGCAGTACTAGTGATTGAACTAGGGCTGTACCAGCCCTTTTAATTTTAAATTTTGAGACAGGGTCTTGTTAAGTTGCTGAGGCTGGCTTGGAACTTAGATCTTTCTGCCTAACCTTCCCAGTCACTGGGATTACAGGAGTGCACTACTGCATCTGATATTACCAAGAAATTGATTTATTTATTTTGATTGCTGAAGATTGAATCCAGGGCCATGCACATGCTAGATAAAAACTATACCCCTGAGCCACATCCCTAGCTCTACCATGCAATTGTTAAAAACATGGAAAAGGTACTTAATATTATGATTATGGTTGAATATAAAGACAAACATCGTCCAATCTTATCTCTGGTTAAGAGGAATTTACAAAAAATGTATTGAATTTATACCAAGGTGCCAGATGCTCAGTAAATTTTAATTTTCTGCCTCTCATAATTATCTAGAATCAAGGATATTGTCAGCTGGGTGCAGTGCCACAGGCCTGTAATCTCAGCAACTCCAGAGGCTGAGGGAAGAGGATCTCAAGTTCAAAGTCAGCCTCAGCAACTCAGTGGGACCCTAAAGTGTCCTGGGTTCAGTACCCACACTGTTTTGTGCATACTACTTATTCAATTAAAAAATTCACATGTATGAGAAAAGGAATCCACCAAAATGTTACATGTAGCTATTTCTGGGTAGTAGAATTTGGGAGGCTGCAATTGTACTACAGGTTTTCACTTATTTATTTATTCTTTCATTTATCTTATAATTCAAAAGGAGTATTTATTATGATTTACATTCCAACAGATTAGGCCACGATTTTAAGAACCAACTTCTCCATGTCTAACCTTCCTCTGCTCTTCAAAAGACTGATAAAAGAATGTTAAATTGAGTCTTTAGGTTTTCATTAGAGGTTCCAAATGCCATTACAAAATAAGAGTTTTTTCAAAATACACATAGTTAGTTTCCATACCCAGAGATTCTGATCTGGTATGTGTTGCTTCACACATAGGAATGTTCTTTCTTAAAGTTATACAGATAATTCTGGGCCACAATGCAAATTTAAAGCCCCCAGACTAGACCCTATTCAGCAGATACCAGTATAGGTTAATACCACATGAGAAAGATCTCTTTAAAAATTCTCTTTAACCTGTATTAGAAAAAGATTCTCTGCATATCTGTACTTTGCATAAGCATATACAGAAATTCTGATTCAAAGGATAAGATGGTTATAATAATGCCATCTATACTCTGGCAGTCTAAGTTCAAGGACTAGGCCAAACAACTCCAAGGTAAGATTTCACTAAGAAGCTGAAGAGGCCACTGTAAAGAGGTACCTGTATGCTCTGACATTTTCTGTGTCAAGTCCAGAGAATGGCTTCAAGAGAACCAGTTGGAGAGATTGACATGAGCCCTTGAGATGTGAAGAAAGGATTAGTATCTGACTCAAAAGTATTAAGACTGTTTTAGTCTGCTGGGTGAAAGAGCAAAGAAACCAGCTGTACTGGGAACTGTACACACTTGCAGATTATCACACTGGAAGGATAAGGAAATCAGCCAGACAGATTTTTTTAGAAGGGTACTGGACCTGGTGTTTTGAAGGAACCCTGCCTGAAAGGCCCAAATGAAGCATAGATGTGATCTCAATAAAAGGGTAAAAGTCTTTCTCAAAACAGGTCCAGAGGTAAAAGTGCAAAGTGGCATGCTGGAGGAGGCACCAGGAAAAACCATCAAGGGAAATGCAAAGGGAGATCCACAATGATAAGCAATTTCCCCCCAATTCACCAAAGGCCCTCTAGAGAAAAAGTGTCTACACTGAATTTGCAACATAGATAGCACCCAAAAAACTGATCAAGCGACTGGGCCTGTTTCCCTAACCATTCCTACCATTCCAAGGAAGCCACAAGTAGGCTCCTGAGCCATAGCTGGATAGGAGCTGACATTTTTAATTAGAAGAAGCTTATACTTTTAACAAACAGACTAGATGAGAGTGGACAATTACAGATAGTGACTAAAAAACCCACAGATCTGTTTTGAGTTTCATCCAGGGCTATAGTGGGGGTGCGGGGGAGACGGAAAAATTCATGGGGTAAATTTACTTGGAGAGGGGTGAAAAGAACATAGTTGCTTTCTGCTCCTTTGGTAGAAAGCCCCGTGTGTTTAATAACAAGAAGATAGAATACCATAATCTATACTTAACAGTTTCTTGCATGGTATGCACCCAATCAATGTTAATTATATTTATTATTAAAATATAGTGGTAATACAGTGTCCCACTTTGCACTTTTAGAAGTAATACAACAATAATAGAAGTAATAATTAATCTGGGTCATACAAAGATATTAATTTCAAAGCAATTAAGCATTAGGATAATCATCTTATTCTCTGTATCATAATTTCTGTATTTGCTTATGCAAAGCACAAACATAAAGAGAATTTTTTTTCTAGTACTTTCACACTGTATTAACCTACACTGGAATGTGATGCATTGGGCATTGTTTAGGGGCTTTTAACTTGTATTGTGCTCCAGAATTATCTGTGGAACTTTAAGAAAGATCACATTCCTATGTCTGAAGCAAGACCTACCAGATCAGAATCTCTGGGTCTGGAAACCACACTTGTATATTTCATAAAGGCTCCTCAGGTGACTCAGTTGTGACACTAGGACTGTGAACCATTGGCCTACATCAATAACTTAGCTCTTTTTTCAAATTAGAAGGAAGCCTAACCTTTTGTTCTAGTTGGGGCCACACAGTTTTGAAAACATAACAAAAGTCATCTCAATTAGATAACTAAATAATTGATTCATTAATAAACAAACTGAATTTATTCATCAAACATTTACTGAGTACTCCATGTCAGGTTCAGTACAAGGTATGGGAATTCAGATCTAACCTGAGAGTGTTCTCATCCTACAAGTATATAAATTATTGAAATGTGGCTACTCTCATCTTCCATTAGATACCATGAGAAAGGTGACAAAGACCTATTGCAAAGACTTACTTGCACAATACCATGGCATATAAGGACTCTCCCACGTGAATCAGCCAGGCAAGCCAATACCTGAAACAGGGAAAACAAAAACATTTTGACTAGTTTAAGGTGATAGCTACCAACTGATGAAATCTAACACAGAAATCTTAAAAAGAAAGGTGTCTTAATGTGAACTAGCAACACTGTTAGATATCTAACGACAATTGCAGGCTTTTCAGGTCTCCAGTGAGACCAGGGCTGTAATGTCCACAACTGGCTTCTGCAGTTCTCCTTACCCGTTATGCAGGAGGGTGTGATGGTGGTTCACCAAATACTGAGTAAAGTAGCCCAGAGGTCCAAGGCTCTGATAAGGCACACTCTGAGGCCAGAGGACAACACACTGAAAGAGAAGCAGAAATACAAAGTATCTTTTAGATCATTTAAAGATCAGCAATTATTTATTTTTGAGAGCAGCTATGAAATAATACTGATTCTACAAAACAACTCAGACTGTAAAAACTCTGAACACCATTATTTGGACCTCCATTTTTTTTTTTTTTTTTGTGGTGGTGGGGATTGAACCCACGGGCTTGTGCATGCAAAGCAAGCACTCTACCAACTGAGCTATATCCCCAGCCCTTGGTCCTTTATTTTTTTTAAACATTTATTTATTTATATGTGGTTTTGAGGATGGAACCCAGGGCCTCACACACTGTAGGCAAGCACTCTACCACAGAGCCACAACTCCCGCTCTGGTCCTCCATTTTTAAATTTTAATTAACAAAAGTGACTATACTGCGATGTTTAGGCAGAGGAAACTATGTGGTTATCAGACTCAGTGCCCAGGGTGGCCAACTCCTAATCTTATTAATGAATTTCAGCAAAACATTATTTTACAGAGGTCATTAACATTTTTTTAGTTTATGTTCCTTGACTAGCTTTTTACTGAAGAAACTACAGTTTGAGCCAAAGCCCCATTTAATGTAAAACTTCTGTCTCTTCCTTCACTTTTGTACTTTTAAAACTGGAAATGATCCACTGCACAAAGATGAAAAATAGGTAAGATTCACTTTGTTAAGTTATAATAGCAACTGCTTAAACACATGAGGTTTCTATAGTAAAATTATCAACTTTTCTTCAGCCTATGTTGTAATCTCTACCAGCTTAGTTTTGCTTAGTTTTTTGAGAATTGTCCACAGTGTCAAAGTTTCTTGTCCATTCATCTCTGTCAAGAGAAATGCTATTTCTCCCAAGATGCTCTTTTCCATATAAAATGAAAACAAAGCATGAATTATCAGGCCAAACAAAAACAAATAAAAGGAAGTATACAGCTCCATGATAGCCCCATGTGAAGTCCTCAAAGCTTTCCCCCCTTTGGATTCCACCTAATCAGAGAGTCAAAATAGCACAACAGAAATGCACCTTTGAAAAGTTTCAATTCAATGCCTTCATTTCCCATATGGGGAAATCAGGACAGTGGTGGTCACACGTGACACCAAACAACACCGTGGACATGAGGACTCCCCAATCTTCAGAATCCCTTCTGGGCAATAGTCAAATAGCTTTGCCTTCCTTCATATTTACATCAATTTAGCTCCCAGTGTATTTCCTAGCATTTTTCCCATTAAACAAACTCTCAGCCCTACAAAAGATGTGCTTCCTCTGTAGAGCTTTCTTGCTGCCACATCTATGCCCAAACAGATAGTTATATCCTCTTTATTTCTTTTGAGCAATTTAATCCTGCCCATTGTTCAGCTTTATCCCCATTTTCCAAGCCATTCCAACTGCTTCAAACATTCTGCTTCGGAAGTCCTATCTTGAGCTGACAGGGCTATGGAAGTCTGACTTCTTTACTCTTTGTGAGAGGCTCAGACTCTGTTAAGCCTGAATAACCAACCTTACAGGGAGCCAGAGCACAAGGGCAGAAGCCCTCAAAAAGCAGAAGATTTCCCAAGAGCCCAGGGAACTTCCGCTTACACCAGTAACGTAGGCAACCGTCAGGAGCGCGTGCGCAGAACCTCATTCCCACAGCAACCCTTGCCCTACCAGGGCCTGGCCGTCCCAAACCGATCTACCGCCCGCCCCAGGACTCACCGAGAAGTATCCCAGCGTCAGGGCTGTGACCAGCGAGGGCAAGGGTCTGGCTACACGGAAGTAGGAGGTAGCATCCCTGCCGGCCTCTGACTTCCCCTCCACCATCTTGAAAGACCCAGGCATTGAGTTCCCGTGTGGGGAGCGTGCTGGCGTCCACATAGGGAAAGCACGGCAAGCCGGTTTCGCAGAGCCTTGAGCACCCGCCCAAGGCCCTGCTGAGGACTAATTCTTCAGCATCTCCTCCCCAGGTCTTGGCCCTCCCCACCCCATCCAAACGCGCTAGAGCCAGGACTGCGCCTGCGCGGACCCCCTGCAGGCAAGTCCTGAGACCTTGCAGCACTAGCTCCGCTCCCTGGGTGGGTGGCCCTTGCCCTTACCGTGTAGTAGCCAAAGGAGAGGGTAATGACTGTGAACCAGAACAGACTGCCCCTCCGGAAGTAGGCTGCACCACCTGCTACGGTCGCCATCGCTGCAGCATCTCCAGAGGAATGAGCGGCCACCCAGTTCCGCGCGGGGGTGGGAGCTGGGTCGGACCTGGGCTGGGCTAGGGAGAGGCGTGCGCCACCGCGCGGGATGAAGACGGAAATCAGTCTCTCTAGTGCATTCCCGCCTCCTCTCTCTCTTTTTGGCACCTGGGATTGAACCCTGGGGCGCTCAACCTCTTGGATCTTCTGAATAAGTATTTTCTCAGCTTTCCTTTTACTTCTTATCCCCCAGATTCAAGGTTGCCTGTGTTCTCTGTGCTGTCTGTACGTTTGAGATTCAATTTTCATCTCCTTTTTCATGACTCTAAAATGCTCTTTCTAATCTTGACGTCTCCCCAGATACTGCTAGTCGCTTTCACCAAATAACCTGCACACATCAAAAACAGAGTCTACGCTCACTATTCACAGTCAGTTCTGACTACAGCTCCCCTATTTATGTAAATAGCACTCTCGTTCTACCCTGTACCCCCATACCTAGTTAACTGTAGAGAATCCTCTTGTTGGGGTAACATGACATCTCATTCTTTTGGATTAAACCATGGTTTGTTTAATCCCCACTCTCTCTGGGTCATTCCTTTCTGATTTTTTTCTCCTTCAACAACCACATGCACACCATTTATCAAATCTACAAATGACAGGGTCATCTTCAGGTGTAGTTCTGATTAAGGTTTTCATTTTGCTTTTCGGGAACTTTTCTAATGCTTATTTCTTGTTTGAAAACATTTTTTCTTCAGATATTAAATCTGAAGCAAGGGAGACATTGGAGAAATAATTCACTTTAGAAATAATTCAACAAAATGGCTTGGGTTAATGGACTAGAGAGCTAAATTTTAGTTTTATAACGTCTGAAAACCAGGAATTGGTGGGAAGAGTGAGTGCATCTCACATTCGAAGGATCTTATTGCCTATCATGCACACATCAGCAATCCAGATACCATATAAGATTATTACTTAGATGTCAATAGTTTTTGTCATGTTCAGAAAGGCTTCCTCTCTTCTATCCAATTTGACTTTTACACGGGACAGGGAACTTGAATTGTGTAACCTTAAGACATCCTGCGCTGTTGTCCCCTCTGGGCTGTGGTCCCCTCTGGGCTAGCAGAGGACTTTCTTACCCCTGGACACTTCTCCTTTCAGGATGGTTTGATGACCTAAACATGGAAAACAAAAATTGTTTCTTTTTCCCATAAGATTGGCCTACAAGGTATGAAGACACACTATAAAGGACTGTAGTAATAAAAACTTTTGGTATTTGACATGCAAAACCAACAAATAGATCAATAGGAAAAAATACCCACTAATAGAACTCATATATCCAAGCACTTATTTTATGATGAAGGTAATACTTCAAATTGAGGAGGAAAAATGGGCAATTAGCAAAATTATTGTGGGACAATTAGCTAACTATTTGGGTCTCACTAATTTGCTAGGGCTGACTTCGAACTTGTGATCCTTCTGCCTCAGCTCTCCAAGTTGCAGGGACTATAGGCACAAACCCACCATGTCTGACCTAGTTATCTTTGAGGGTAAAAATGTTTTAAACTTTGCTCCCATCCCCAAACACAAATTCTCAGTGCAGTATCACAGGGTACAGAGAAAAATAGTACCCTTGGTGTTCTGATGAGATGGCTAGAGAGTAGAATAGCCATGTGCCATGATGTAGCAAACCCCTTCTTCCACGCTTCTTCAGGAACATAATGGGGGGAGCATTTAAATAAATTTTTAAAAATAAAAACCAAACATCATGTGTCCAGAAAATCAGGAGCAGTATTTTTATTTCATGTTTTTGGCTTGAAGAAACAAATGTGAAATTGAGTGAAGGAAGATGAGGATGGAAAAGCAGGAAGGGTCCTGATCATGAATGACACTGGGTAGCAGCCTGTTATGATCCTACAGCCCAGGCAAGTTAGGGAAGGTTTTTTGTTTGATTGTTTCACATCTGGGAATTGAAAATGTCTGTTGTACATGGGATGAAGGTGAAGTTGGAAGCAGGGGAAAAGAAAAATTAACAAAGCTTTACATGATGGGAATGGAGGAAAGATTTCATCACTCCTCAAATATGGAAGAAATATTTTTGTGGGCCCATTTAGTGCAGAGGTAATGCTTCATCCCAGAGATACAACAGTGAAGAAAACAAATGCAGCCTGGGGCGCTCAGGTTGGGTACAATGTAGGTCAGCTGACAGGAAAATCAGTAATAGGGATTAACTAGAGACAAGTGTGTCTATGTTGCATTGATCCTGTATTCAGGGATTGTGACCAGGAATGTCCTCAGGACATTGGATTAAGTAAAGAACAAAGGAGGCAGGGATAATCAGTAAGGTGTTGAGAGTTTGTGGAGTGAGGGAAGGCACCAGAGGATTATTTTTTTGACTAAAAATTTTCAAATTTCACCTAGAATCCCAGGGACTTGGGAGGCTGCAGCAGGATTGCTAGCTCTAGGCCAGTCACAGCAGCTTAGTGAGACCCTGCCTCACAATAAAAAAAAAAAAAAAAAAAAAGGACTGAGAATGAGGCTTAGTGGCAGAGTGCCCTTGGGTTCAAGCCCAAGTACTACATAAGTAAATAAGAAAAAAACTCTTCAAATAATGATGATTAATGATGTTGAAAATTAAACTTTGTGCATGATTTTGGCCTAAAGAATACTGGTTTACATATATCCTTGAAAAAAAATTAGAGGTGGAACAAAGTAAGACTAATAAATGTTAGCAATTTTTCTTAGCATTATTACAGTTGAGTGAACTATAAAAGCTGTGATGTGGGAGAATGAGGCAAGCAGATAAAATTTTGGTGGAGAAAATACAAACTCGTGAATGGGCAATTGATATCAAATCATCTCCATAAAACTCATGTCCTAGAAGCCAATTTGCTGAGTCATCAGTTTGCCAGATTCACCCAGTTTATGGGATGTGGTTTTGAGACTTCAACAGGAATGTTAAATATTCTTATTGAACATGTTCACTTTTTGTCATGGACAAAAGAACTGTTACTTTTTTTTTTAATTGAATATCGAACCCAAGGGCAATTTACCACGGAACCATGTCCCCAGCCCATTTTTTTTTTTTTTTTTTAATTTTGAGACAGGGTCTTGCTTAGTTGCTGAGAGTCTCTCTAAGTTCCAGACTGGCCTTGAACTTTGAAGTCCTCCTGCTTAAGCCTCTGGAGTAGTTGTGATTCCAGGTGTGTACCGCGTGCCATACAGGGATTATGTATTTTTGAAAGTTCACCTGAATGTTTCTTAGCCTGCGCTGGGCTGTTCACAGCCCCATAGTCACATAGCTCCATCCACAGGACCTGGTGTGCGCTGGGCTCTTTCAGTCATGGGCGTCTGTAGCAAGGATGAAGGACTCAGATCACATACTCTGAAGCCAAGCTTCATATAAAGAATGTGAACTAGGAAAACAAACAAGAGATTGGCCAAGTTTGATGACTTAGGAAAATTACCCATGAGATTGGGCCATTTGGAGCTGATTCCTTGGTGTAAATCATGGAGTGAGCTCTGAGGAGATCCTGACTGGAGGGGAGGAAAGAATGAGAACAAGGGAGTGTGGTAGGGTGCAGTGGGGTGGGGTGTGGGGATGTGTGTCCAGGTGGTTTTTGGAAGTAGCTTGATGGAGGAGGGGACGAAAGGTCACTTCCTGGTGTGAATTCAGGCTACTGATAAAAGAAGGAAACAAAGCTGATGGGAATGTTGAATTATTGGGGAAAAAGTGAAAGCCAGAGAAATCAATCTAAGGCCAACCTTTTAATTTGACAGTTAGAAGAACTCACCAAAATAAAATTCTGGTATAATATTGGATAAAATGTTTCCACACCAATGCACCAACAAATTAAAAATAGATAATGATTTTATAGACAATAAAAAAGAAAAAAAACCTCTTATCTTTGACCTTTAAGAATACCTTATACAAACCATCTTAATTGTAGTCCAGCTCAGTACAGAGACACTATAGTTAATGTAATGCTGGGAATAAAATACTTCCTGTCCCTTTGCTCCTGAGGAGAGAACCAGGGGTCACTAACACTGAATGACATCCTAAGACTTTGATTTTTAATTTTTATTCTGAGACAGGGTCTGGCCATATTGCCCAGGAGTACTTTGGATGCTCTGCCTCAACCACCTGAATTGCTGAGGTTACAGGTTTGGGCCACTGCAGCCACTGTTTTCATTTTTTCCCCTCCTTTGTGATTATAATGAACATGGTCACACCACAATAAAATCAGAACTCTCTGAAGGCTGGTTTGGTTATCTGTGATCATTAAAAATGCCTGACCCTATGGAAGTGTAAAAAATATAAAATACAAAATGTAAATTTTCCTTTTTAAGGTATTTTGAAGGAAAAAGAAAAAAAAGGTAGGACCCTTCTGTATTGCAATTCACATTATGGTTTTGGTTGAATGGTGGCAGAGCACATTATTACATCTGCTGGTTTGCTGACCAAACTGTGGGAGTGGGCTTCTCTACAGGGAAGTGACCACCTTTAGATTAAAACAGCAAGTGAAGGATGACCAGGTCATGCAACTTTTAAGATTTTTTAAAAACTTTTCTTTTTTTATCTTTTTGTTTTTCTGGTTTTGGTGCTGGGGACCTGACTCAGTGGTGCTTTACCACTGAGCTACATCCCAGCTCCTTTTCGTTTTCTGATTTTGAGACATAGTCTCACCATACTGCTGAGTCTTGCTAACATGTGAGGCTCCAAGTTGTGATCCTCCTGCTTCGGCCTCCCATGTCTCTGGGATTACAGGCCTGTACCACCATGCCTGGCTTATTTTTCCTTTCCTTGCTGTCTTGGCATTCTCATTGGTATCAATGTTGCCATATCATATACATGATTATACAGATGAGTCCTGAAGCTCAGAGAGATTAACTAATTAATTTAATTCAAACCCTGAGGAGACTGACTACAACATAAAGCAGATGAAAATAAGGTTCACAGTGTGTAGATAGGTACATATAATCCCAGAAGCTTTGGAGGCTGAGGCAGGAAGATCAGGAGTTGAAAGCTAAACTTAGTAACTCAGTGAGGCCATACACAACTCAGGAAGACTCTGTCTCTAAACTGTTATAAGCCAGTATATCCCCATAGGGCTGCTAGGAGATAAAGCAGAAAAAAATCTGTTCCAGCTGCAGAGTTAGCCTTCATACATTTGTAGGTTTGGTCCCCAGTACCAAAAAAAAAAAAAAATTGTTAAATTGCTTCAATAGAAAGAGGGACATGTAGATTCTCTGATTCAGGAAGGAGATAAACTATTAAGCATTGGTTGATTTTCTACACAAGAAGTTCAAAAAACCTTTCAAGAATTATTACCTTCTCCCACACATTTGGGAAAATACAAGTTCCCAGAGTTGTGAAGAAAATGCAAAGACATGCAGTTTCTTTGTGAAATGGAGATTTTTGTTCTATCAAAGGACTGTATGAAGAACAAGATGAATTAAAGGGGCACCATGGTGCATACCTGTAATTCCAGTTACTCCAGAGGCTGAAACAAGTGAATTCCAAGTTGAATGCCCCCATCAGCAAATCAGCAGGACCCTGAGCCTCCACCCTTACCCCAAAAGGAAGGTCTTGGAGATGTACCTTAGTGGTAGAGTGCGTCTGGGTTCAATCCCTAGTACCGAGAAGGAAAAAAAATTATTATTGACAAACTATTGATAAACCCAGCCTGATTCCCTCTAAAAATTGGGAGCCATCTCACCACAAAGCCATGAAAAGCTATTTTCCGCTTTACTATAAATGACTGCAAATTCTGATCTTGGTTGGAATGCCTGCCCGTGCCTTGAACTCACCCATGCTTGGTTCTCTGACCAGATAGCAGCTCTATCTGAAACTTTAGTGACCCCTCACAAATCTTGGCCTTCCCTGGCCAGATAATGACCCTCTATGAGGCTCTAATGACCTTCATAAATTCTGATGTTGGGGCCAGCAAAAATATAAACTAGCATTTGTGTTATGCTCATCAGAGTTTTGTCATCTGTTAACTCCCCCTTTGGGTAACTTTCTGGGCTATAAAGCTGGGCTGCAATAAAGCTGTGGTGCTGTCTTGTTCCTGTGGTTTGTGTTGGGAGAGGCAGCTTGGCCGGTTGAAATAATAAGCTTGCTTTAATTTGATTTTAATTGGAGTCAGTTGTCTTTTCTTTGCGTCCTAAGGCTCTTAAAACTTTAATCTGATGTCTTATAATATCTTTATGCAATTTCAATCTGTGGTCTTTCCTGCTTCCAAGCTCAGTACTCCTTAATCAATACCATATCAAGTGATGCGGCTCATCTTTGAGTCGAAACTGTTCTGCCTCATAGTGTGGGTTGTGATAGTGTGATAGAGAGGAGCGCAAGGTTTAAGGTGCGAGGTCAGGGGCTCACTATGACCTAAACATGTCTGTTCCCATTGTCCTCAAGTTCAATTGGGGATTAAATAGTACCAGCCAAGATTAGTTTCAGGGAGTGCTAAACAGAAGATAGGATTTGAAGAGATAGGTTAGGTTCAGGTAAACTGAGGTGTTTAGGGTGTGGTGTGGACTAGGGTGGGGCAGAGTCTTCTGCCCCAGGGCTCTTGTTGGGGATAGCGCAGGATTTGGGGGGTGTTGACTGCCTCTGTCTGGGGAGGGGCCGCCTGTGGGCGTGTCTAGGGTTGGCTATAGTAATGAATGAGGCTCCAGAGTTCCTCACTTTACTACTGAGAAGGCCTGAGGAGCAGAGAGTCAACATGACTTCCAAAGGTGAGGCTCTTTGCAGGAAAACTGAGATGTGTGTTTTCAGGGCAGTCCATGGACTCATGCACTAGTGTTTGGAAGTGGGGATGTTTGAGCCTTCACCTTTCAAGGGTAGGCTTGTGTTCCAGGGACAACTTCTGTCACCAACGAAACTGTCTATGGATTCTGCACACTGGAATTGGGGAACAGGGCTTTTCCAAAGGCTCTTATATTTAAAAATAAGCTCATGGTTATATTAAAATGATTCCTTATATTTTAGAGATGTATAGGAGTATTTTCAGGTCAAGAGATACATCTGGAATTCCTATCAAAAAAATGAAGGGACATGTCAAAGAGATGAGAGAATGATTGGGTAGATCAACTAAAATTGACTAGGTATGCTCTGTGTTAAGGTGGAGGGATAAATTCTTTGGGTTCATGTATTCTTTCTTCTTTCCTGTGAGTTAAAGAGTTAGCTGGTATGGTAGTATGTACCTGTAATCCCAGCTACTGGGGAGGGAGGCTGAGGCAGGAGGATCCTGAGTTCATGGGCAGTCTAGGTGTTTTGAAAGTTTATGGGGGGGGGGATGGGCTTGTGGATCAATGTTAGAGCACTTGCTCTAAAACTGTGGGGCATTGGTGAGGCACTGGGTTAGTTCCTTAGAACCACAGGATAGGCTAAGCTGTGGCTCAATAGTAGAGTACTTGCCTAGCTTGCCAGAGGCCTGCATGCAGGAGGCCCTGGTTTCCATGTGGCTTCTTCCCCCACAGAACACACAAAGAGCATGGGTATAGCTTAATTGCAGGGTACTTGCCTATCATGCCCCAGATTCTCTAGAATCTTAGGAGTGGGAGAGGGGTGAGAAAGTACACTCAAAATTTAATGAGTGGTCCTAGGAATTGTTTTTTCCAGTTCACAAATGATTTTTTTTTAATTCTGTGCAATTCAGAATTAAATTGTGAACTTTCCAAGCCTAGGATAGTGGAAGAGATTTTACATGCAAGTTTTTGATGAGGTGGACTTGCAAAAGTCTTGGTTCTGTCTCTGATTTCTTTTTCTAGAGGAGCTCTAGTTCAGAGGACAAGGTTTAGGAGTCAGCTGTCTTGCAACTTATACATGACCCTCCTCCCAAACTGTACATAGTGACTCAGGAGTCAACTAGCCAGAGGGTCTCAGAGGCAAAATTGTGCATCAAAGGGCCTTCAAACAGTGATGACTCAACTGTAGTCCCTTTGGGATGTGAAATCTTTCACAAAGCCACCATGGATCTCAGCTAAGTAGGTGCCAGAGTTCTTGCTTCTAACCATGGGGCTAGAGCAATCTAAAGGACTTGTCTTTTGGTTACTGCTTGTTACTACTGAGCTTTATTTGGAAAAAACTCATGTCTTTCAAACATTTTCAGTGTGCACATTTGCATTTCAGAAATGCTGGGAACATTTCATATTGAGTTATGGAGTAGGGAGTGGGATGAATCAAGACCAGAAGCTCCCCTGGAATCTTGGCTGTGATGAGCTGGCCTCCCCACATGTGACATTTGCTGTGAATAGAGTGCTTTATTATTATTCTTTTAATCCAATTTTAGGTGTTATTTCTGAACATTTGGGGAACTTGCATCTCATGGCTAGTATGTCATGCTCCATGCAGCTCATTGATGGTTCTCTAGGATGAGAGGTAGAAAAGTGGTACTGCATATGAATTGTTGGGGAGATTTCTGCTAAGTGGCATGGTTGAAAGCACTGCCTCCTTTACCCTTCTCACCAGCCCCTCCTAGACAGGGATAAGCCTCCCCTCCTATGTACTCTCAAGAGCTCACTATTAAGACTACATAGTATGTTGAATGTGTTCATAAAGGAGATTATCATCCTTTGTTTCATAAGAGAGAAATTAGTATGCCTGTATTTCAGGGAGAACTGTATTTCTCGTACTAAGAAATATCCAAAAGCACAAAAAATGATTCCATCCAGGTATTGTTTAATGATTTGAACTAATTCTGAGAAACATATGAGGAGACATTTGTTGTGTGGACACCATCGGGTGCACTTACATAAACTAATATATCTCTGATAACTTGATGACATGCTCTGTGTCATCACCATCATATATCCAGTCCATTCTTGACCACAGCATCGTTTATTTGGTGCATGACTGAGAGTAAAACATCTCTGGGCTCAGTCCAACTGGAATGGAGCCAATGTTGAAACACTTGATGTTTCTGTGTGAAAAACTTAATCCTGATGGAACAGCTTTGGGAGGTGTGGTCTTTAAGGCCAGGGAGGCTCCACCCCCAGAGTGAGTTAAATCTGTTCTATGGAGTCGGTTAATTATCCTGATGTGGCTTTGCTATAAGTGAACTATGTTTATCTAAGGTGAATAAGTTCAGGTGTTCTCTCTTGGGATGATTTCCTTGAATTACTTTTTTATTTCATATTTACTAAGCTGATCCTCTGTGCCAGTCCTGGGTTCTCAAGACCTTCTCAACATCCCAAGAACCATCCTTTGGATATATAGTTGATGTATAACTCACCCTCACTACCATTTTTAATGTGCAGTTCAGTGGCAACACCACATTATCCTGTAAACCTTACCACCAACTGTCCACAGTGCTCTTTTCATCTTGTAAAACTGATATTTTTGTGGGCTGTGGTTGTGGCTCAGTGGTAGAGCACTTGCCTAGCATGTGTGAGACTCTGGGTTTGATCCTCAGTACTGCATATAAATAAATAAATAAATTAAATAAAAGATCCTTTCACAGGTAAAAAACATATTTTAAAAAGGGGGAGGAGGAAAAAGGAGAGCTACTACTGCCATTTACAAGTAAAAAAAATAAAAAAAAAGAAAACCTGATACTTTGTAATCATTAAACCATAATTCTTCATTCCCTACCCTGCTCCTTAGCCCCTGGACACTATCATATAGTACTTTTGGTTTCTATGATTTTGACTCTCTAGGTACCTCATACAAGTGAATTTCCTGGATAATAGAGTCATTTTTAATTATTTTTTTGAGAAACTGACATGTTGTTTTCCACAGTAGCTACACCATTTTGCCTTCCCAGCGACAGTGCATCAAGGGTTCCAGTTCCTCACCTCCTGTTCAGCAGATTCTTTACTCTGGTTATTTGGTTTGTGGATAGTAGCCACCCTAATGATAGTGAGGTGTTATTTCCCTGCAGATTTGAGTTTGGCTTCCCTAATGATTTGTGATGTTGACCATCTTTTCACATGCTTAATGACAATGGGTTTTTCTTCTTTGGAGAAATGTCTATTCAAATCCTTTTCCCATTTTAATTTACAGTTCTGTGTAAGTTATGGTTCTTTGTCTTGATATCAACACTTTGTCAGATATGATTTGCAAAGGGATTGTTCCAATCTGTAGACTGTCCTTTTCTTTACTTCATTGTATCCTTTAGTTCTTTATTTAGATGTAGTCTAATGTTCTTGTGTGTGTGCTTTTGGTGATGTAGCTAAGAAATCATTGCCAAATTCAATGTCAAGAAACTATCCTCAAGTTTTGTTGCAGCAGATTTTATGCATTTTTCTAGCTTTGTTTATTTCCATTGAGTTAATTTTTCCCTGTGGGGTAAAAGGCCCAACTTGATCCTTTGCATGTGGATATCCAGTTTTTCCAGCACCATTTGTTAAATCCTGCCTAGTGTTTCCTTGGACTCAGAAATAAATGTTCCATATTTGTTTTCTATGGAAGAATGGATGCCTTCCAAATGGATTAGGTCACCCAGAGAAAAGGAGAGGACAGAAAGAGTGAGTTGTGTATGAGGGTGTTGAGAGTGTCACCCAGAATCCCATTTGTCAAATCACTAGTAGCAGAGCATGAGATGCATGCCTGTCATTTCAGTGACTCCTGGGGCCTGAAGCAGGAGGATCTCAAGTTTGAGGCTGCTTAGTTGAACTCTGTCTCAAAATGAAAAATAAGAAAGGGTTGGGATGAAGCTCTATTATAAAGCCAGTGGAACAGCTACTGGGTTTATCTATTACCCTTCTGAAAAATGCTGGAAAAGCAAAGCCACTGGAGTGAGAGTGAAGTGGAAGGAAGAAAAAGGAAGGCTACTACTGCCATTTTTTTTTGTTTGTTATGTCTTACATGTGTGTGTGTGTGTGTGTGTGTGTGTGTGTGTGTGTGTGTCCCTAGTTTGTTCTTACTGCTTTAACTTGGGTTTTTACTTTCCTTTTGATAGGGGCATGTTTTGACTCTCTCCTCATTTCCTCTCATGTCAATTCTATGTATATTTTTCTTACAGTAAATAAAAGTAATATGACAATATTTTATTTTCATCTTAATAATAACTGCAGTCTCATAAATCTCTATTCGTTTACAGTTCAATCCCCCACTTTAGGCTCTAATCTTTCTTTCTTTCTTTCTTTCTTTCTTTCTTTCTTTCTTTCTTTCTTTCTTTCTGTCTTTCTTTTTGTCTTTCTTTCTTTCATTTGTTTGTTGTGCTGGGGATTGAACCCACAGGTGCTCTACTACTGAGCTACATGCCCAGCCTTTTAGCTTTTTCTATTTTGAGTGTGATCCAGTGGAAGAGTGCTTGCCTAGCATGCCTGAGCCCTGGCTTCAATTCTCAGTACCACCAAACAATCAAAGCCCCCATACAAACACTTGGCGAGCCCTTGGCACTAGTGTTTTAAGACTGCCATCACATTGCAGAGGGGGTTAGGAAAGGGTCATGTATGCAAAAACTTCAGTATCCTTTATTTGATTGTTATGTTGAACAGTAAGCTCACTTTGAACTTCATATTATAGAGAAAAAAATGAAGGTGGTCATAAAACATCAATACTTGTATCATCTGAATGCCTACTCCCTAGTTTATTTAATCTTATTCCTTCTCTGCTCTACTGAAACCACTTAAAGTGTTGGGTGTGAGATTGATGTGAGCTGATTTATTTGTACTTTCTTTATGGCTGTGCATTGCATTAGTCACTTTCTTTATATTTTTGAATTTTTGTTAGACCAAAATCCTTTCCCACCCTGCAGATCATAATATCATGGTATCCTCATAGTTTTGAAGATAGGCCCTTAATCCTTTTTTTTTCATTATGAATAAAGTGTGAGGCAGAGATCCACCTTTAAAAAATCTTAGTCAACAAATAATCTTTTCTTTCTCTGGATGCCTCTAGTATTCCTAAATTCTATTCTTTATGTTACCATCTTTTTCAGCATCTTCAGTTGAAGATAGTCATGAGGAAGCAGGAGAAACAAATCAAGAAAGAGGAAAAAGAAAACCACGGCACAAATTTACAAAACATGATGTGGAGATTCTTAATCTATCATTTGAACAAAATCCATACCCAAATTTTAGGATCCGGGCGGAGCTGGCCAAGCAAATGCATTGCCACATATGTGAAATCAATGTAAGTCAAAAGTCCAAAAATTACATGAACATATATTTTTGTAGATGACACAGAAAATAGAATTTTTAAAAAGTTTCATTTCAGGTAGTCTGGATGTGAGAAAAGAGCACCCGCCTTTTGGTTTAATTTTTGTACCCTACTTGCTAACTTCTCAGTCACCGCTGACAAATTGTGGAATCTTGCATGTCATCTTTCTGTTATAATTATGTTGGAAAGAGAAAATGAGAACGTGTTTTTAGAGGTCCCAGTTGTTATGTATAGTGACAATTTAAAAAATCTTAAGCATGTATGGAAGATCATTTCCAGCTCTTAACCTAAAGCTATTCTGAACTTGGGAATGGGTTCCAGGAGTGATCAAATATCAAAAGGCTTACAGAAACTCTTGCTGTGCCCCTCTACAACTCTAGCTCATTGAGTTGCATAGTCAAAAAAGCATTTTCTCATCTCCACACTCTCACCTCTAAACTGTGGGGACTACGGCTGGCATTGCAGGTATCCTCAATTGATGTAGGAGAAAAACATGAAGACTAGAGTTGTTCAATGCAGTTGTTCAAATCACGTGTACAATGCCCTGCCCAGTTGTGACAAATTTGGCTTCTTCTGTATGTGTATTTTAAATGCAATAAATTTAAGAATATTCTTACAATACACTGAGTCATGACTGTACCTTGATGGGGCAGGTTGAGAAAAATTAAGAAGTTGTGGGAATGTGTGTAGGGCAACTAGGGATCTGTTCATTCTAAATTCAGAAGTTGCAGAGAGGTTGCTGGGAGACTTTGAAAAGCCTGGGTTCTCATGGACAGCAGGGCTGCTGTAGACTGTGGGGACAGTTTGGAATTTGGAATTGGGCACCATTCACAACCTCCATTATATGGAGAACCCAGGAAGGATTTTCTTTTTTTGTGTCTACTCCAGGTCAAGAAGCAAGTCAGTGGTAATGCTGAAACTAAGGTTACCTATACAATATTTGATTGAAAGTAATTTGTCTTTCTTTTTAGAATTGGTATCAAAACAAAAGATCCAGACTACCAGCTAGAGAGAAACAGAAGATATTTGCTGCCAGGAAACAACAAGAGTCCCTTGTCCAAGGTTATCAGGTTTTCCACCAGCAAGATGCCCAGAGGCAATCTGACAAGGGCACCACTGCACAGCCCTCTCGCCCCCAGCAGGCTCCACTGGAAAGACCTGGCTACTCTGCTATGAAGACACAGGGAGGTCCTAGTGAACAGGATAGCTCATGTGACTGGGTATTCCCAAGCATTGGAGAGTGCCCTGGAGAAGTTTGGACTTATGCAGACCCTCCACAACAACAGAAACAAAGAGAGCACTTGTCAAATTTAAACAAACATGTGCAAGACACTTCTTGCCCTGCCCTGCCTCAGACATTTTCTTCCACTTCGAGGTAAGATCCTCTAAGGTGCCAGTGTATGGAGGGTTCTGAAGACTGCTGCTGTCCTCCGTGGACCAGCACAGTATCTTCAGGACACAGAAGAGCTTTCTAGGACAGCCTGGACTCTCAAAAAGCTGTCAGCATCATTGATATCAAAATAGATTTCCTTCAGTGTCAAATCTATCAACAACACAACAATAAAGACCTACAAATAGACAAGATAGGACATTATGAAGGAAGGTATCTCACCCAGGATTGCCAGAGAAAAGTTCACAACATTTTGCCATAATGCAGCCTTCTAGGAACAGACTTCTGCAAGGAGATCTTTCCATCAACTGTATATTTATCTTTGATCTCACATAATCTTTGTGATTAATCATTGTTGCCTAGAATTCTTGTTTTGAAATTTCTTTTGTACTTCTTTTTAATATTGCCTTTAAAAATCTTCCTCAGCCCTTAGCTCTCCCACTGTGCTCATAGTGAATATACTCAAGCATATGTGGCAGGTATATGCCTGCCTACTATACTGTGGCAGGCATGTGGCTATTACAGTGTCATTCCATTTCCAATTTATATTCTTGAAAGCACCTTTCTCTGTTATTTAAATAGACAACTCCATCCACCTAAAAGGCACAGCACTACCTGAGTTTTCCCCACCAAAGACATGGCTTCTATTGAAGCTGCAGCTCAAACTACTGAAATCTCAAGAACACCTGGAACCTCCTGCACTGGGGCAAGAGTCCTTGTTGGGATTCCATTGCAATTTGACCATCACCTGGGCATGTTGGTCTCAGCATGCCCAGGTGAGCATTCAGATATTGTCAATTTGAGTTTTTGAGACAATCTTCAACGTGGGGGGTACCTGGGAATTTCCCACTTGGAACCATTTTTATAATTTTGGTCTTTAGGACTCAGAACACTTTGAAGTATTCCAGAGTTTCCTGTTTCTTCCACAGCTCCTGCAAAAACAGCTCTGCAGGCTACATCCCTCAAACCACTAGGGGGCACCATTCACACAATGCCAGTGGAAGAGAGGAACAACAACTTTTGAATTTCCAGTTGACTCCTGGGGTGTTTTGTGTAGAAGTAGACCAAGGCCTGAGCTCTCTTTGGTAGCACTTCCCATTTTACTCTAACAATATTTAATTGCAAAATGGTGTATACTGGTTATGATCATTTAGTAACACTAGGACTTTTAGAGAAACTTTGCTCTTGTGTTTATTGTACTTTGCCTACCTCCTCATAGCCATTGTGAATAATCTGATATGCTATGTTTGTCATGTGTCTCATATTTATTAGATTGTGCAAGTAAAAAATACTATAACTATTAAATTACACAATAAAGCACGTTTTGTATGAATTTCCAAGTTGTGTAACAAAAACCTAAATTTTGAAAATATTTTCCTTCCTATAATGAGACTGAAAACAGATGAGGAAATAGCAACTCTCCAACAGGGAAATCTGTTATTTACACAATCCCTTTAGGTAGTCACTTGGAAAGTTTATTGAAATTGCAGATGTCTATCAAGTCTGCTACTAGATGTTTCCATAGGAAAATGATGGTCCTTTCTTACAGAACACAGAACCCCCAGATAAGAAGTTTCATATAAAGTAATCCAGCTAGCTGTGTTAGATTTCCAGCAGTGTAATTCATATCTGTGACAAGGCTTATTTGACTTTTTTTTTTTTAAGTTGTCTGGGGATTAAATCCAGGGCTTTTTGACACTGAGCTACTTTCCCGGATGTTTTTATTCTTTGAGACCTATTCTCACTAAGTTGCTCAGTCTGGCCTTGAACTTGTGGTATTCCTGCCTCTGCCTCCTGAGTTGCTGGGATTATGGGTGTGGTTGACCAGGCCAGGCTTGGTTCATGGTTTTGGAGGTTTCAGTTCATGGTCAGTTGGGCCTGAAGGGAGATAATGCATCAGGGTAGAGTAAAACTGTCTACCACCAGGAAGACATAGGGAGAAAGAGGGAGAGGCCAGGCCCACATAATCCCCTTGAAGATCTGCCACTAATGACCTAAAATTCTCCCCATAAGCCCCACCTCTTAAAGATCCCAATATGTCCCAGTAGCATCACTAAACTTTACCACATGTAGCTTTTTTTTTTCCAATTCTATGATTTATTTATTTATTTATTCATTTTTTATCATTTTTTTTATTGGTTGTTCACAACATTACAAAGCTCTTGACATCATATTTCATACATTAGATTGAAGTGGGTTATGAACCCCCAATTTTACCCCAAATGCTGATTGCAGAATCACGTCGGTTACACATCTACAATTTTACATAATGCGCTATTAGTAATTGTTCTATTCTGCTACCTTTCCTAACCCCTACTATCCCCCCTCCCCTCCCCTCCCAACTTCTCTCTCTACCCCATCTACTGTAATTCATTTCTCTCTTTGTTTATTTTCCCATTCCCCTCACAACCTCTTATATGTAATTTTGTTTAGCAATAAGGGTCTCCCTTCATTTCCATGCAATTTCCCTTTTCTCTCCCTTTCCCTCCCATCTCATGTCTCTGTTTAATGTTAATCTTTTCTTCCTACTCCTCCTCCCTGCTCTGTTCATAGTTGCTCTCATTATATCAAAGAAGACATTTGGTATTTGTTTTTTAGGGATTGGCTAGCTTCACTAAGCATAATCTGCTCTAGTGCCATCCATTTCCCTGAAAATTCTATGATTTTGTCATTTTTTATTGCTGCATAGTACTCCATTGCGTATAGATGCCACATTTTTTTAATCCATTCATCTATTGAAGGGCATCTGGGTTGGTTCCACAGTCTAGCTATTGTGAATTGTGCTGCTATGAACATCGATGTGGCAGTATCCCTGTAGCATGCTCTTTTAAGGTCTTCAGGGAATAGTCCGAGAAGGGCAATAGCAGGGTCAAATGGTGGTTCCATTCCCAGGTTTCCCAGGAATCTCCAAACTGCTTTCCAAATTGGCCACACCAATTTGCAGTCCCACCAGCAATGTACAAGTGTACCCTTTTCTCCACATCCTCGCCAGCACTTGTTGTTGTTTGACTTCATAGTGGCTACCAATCTTACTGGAGTGAGATGGTATCTTAGGGTGGTTTTTATTTGAATTTCTCTGACTGCTAGAGATGGAGAGCATTTTTTCATGTACTTGTTGATTGATTGTATATCCTCCTCTGAGAAGTGTCTGTTCAGGTCCTTGGCCCATTTGTCGATTGGGTTATTTGTTATCTTATTGTTTAATTTTTTGAGTTCTTTGTATATTCTGGATATTAGGGCTCTATCTGAAGTGTGAGGCGTAAAAATTTGTTCCCAGGATATAGGCTTCCTATTTACCTCTCTTATTGTTTCTTTTGCTGAGAAAAAACTTTTAAGTTTAATTAAGTCCCATTTGTTGATTCTAGTTGTTAACTCTTGTGCTATGGGTGTCCTATTAAGGAATTTGGAGCCCGACCCCACAATCTGTAGATTGGAGCCAACTTTTTCTTCTATCAGACGCAGAGTTTCTGATTTGATATCAAGCTCCTTGATCCATTTTGAGTTAACTTTTGTGCATGGCGAGAGAAAGGGATTCAGTTTCATTTTGTTGCATATGGATTTCCAGTTTTCCCAACACCATTTGTTGAAGATGCTATCCTTCCTCCATTGCATGCTTATAGCCCCCTTATCAAATGTAAGATAGTTGTAACTTTGTGGATTAGTCTCTGTGTCCTCTATTCTATACCATTGGTCCACCCGCCTGTTTTGGTACCAGTACCATGCTGTTTTTGTCACTATTGCTCTGTAATATAGTTTGAAATCTGGTATCGCTATACCGCCTGATTCATACTTTCTGTTTAGAATTGCTTTTGCTATTCTGGGTCTTTTATTTTTCCATATGAATTTCATGATTGCTTTATCTATTTCTACAAGAACTGCCGTTGGGATTTTGATTGGCATTGCATTAAATCTATAGAGAACTTTTGGTAATATCGCCATTTTGATGATGTTAGTTATGCCTATCCATGAACAGGGTATATTTTTCCATCTTCTAAGATCTTCTTCTACTTCTCTCTTTAGGGTTCTGTAGTTTTCATTGTATAAATCTTTCACCTCTTTTGTTAGGTTGATTCCCAAGTATTTTATTTTTTTTTGAGGATATTGTGAATGGAGTGTTTTTCCTCATTTCCATTTCGGAAGTTTTGTCGCTGATATACAGAAATGCCTTTGATTTATGCGTGTTGATTTTATATCCTGCCACTTTGCTGAATTCATTTATTAGTTCTAGTAGTTTCTTTGTAGACCCTTTTGGGTCTTCTAGGTATAGAATCATGTCATCTGCAAATAGTGATAATTTAAGTTCTTCTTTTCCAATTTTTATGCCTTTAATTTCTTTCGTCTCTCTAATTGCTCTGGCCAGTGTTTCGAGAACTATATTGAATAGAAGAGGAGATAGAGGGCATCCCTGTCTTGTTCCGGATTTTAGAGGGAATGCCTTCAACTTTTGTCCATTCAGAATGATGCTAGCCTGAGGCTTAGCATAGATAGCTTTTACAATGTCAAGGTAAGTTCCTGTTATCCCTAGTTTTTCTAATGTTTTGAACAAAAAGGCATGCTGTACTTTGTCGAATGCTTTCTCTGCATCTATCGAGATGATCATATGGTTCTTATCTTTAAGTCTATTGATGTGGTGAATAACATTTATTGATTTCCGTATGTTGAACCATCCTTGCATCCCAGGGATGAATCCTACTTGATCATGGTGCACTATTTTTTTGATGTGTTTTTGTATTCGATTCGCCAGAATTTTATTGAGGATTTTTGCATCTAGGTTCATTAGAGATATTGGTCTGTAGTTTTCTTTCTTTCTTTCTTTTTTTTTTTAAAGAGAGAGTAAGAGAGAGAGAGAGAGAGAGAGAGAGAGAGAGAGAGAGAGAGAGAATTTTTAATATTTATTTTTTAGTTCTCGGTGGACACAACATCTTTGTTGGTATGTGGTGCTGAGGATCGAACCCGGGGCCGCACGCATGCTAGGCGAGCGCGCTACTGCTTGAGCCACATCCCCAGCCCCTGTAGTTTTCTTTCTTTGAGGTGTTTTTGTCTGGTTTAGGGATCAGGGTGATGTTGGCCTCATAGAATGAATTTGGAAGGGCTCCCTCTTTTTCTATTTCCTGAAATAACTTGAAAAGTATTGGTATTAATTCTTCTTTAAAGGTTTTGTAAAACTCCGCTGTATACCCATCCGGTCCTGGGCTTTTCTTGGTTGGTAGTCTTTTGATGGCTTCTTCAATTTCATCCATTGATATTGGTCTGTTCAGATTGTGTGTATCCTCCTGACTCAGTCTGGGCAAATCATATGACTTAAGAAATTTATCGATGTCTTCACTATCCTCTATTTTATTGGAATATAGGTTTTCAAAATAATTTCTAATTGTCTTCTGTATTTCTGTAGCATCTGTTGTGATATTGCCTTTTTCATCCCGTATGTTAGTAATTTGAGTTCTCTCTCTTCTTCTCTTCGTTAGCATGGCTAAAGGTCTGTCGATCTTATTTATTTTTTCGAAGAACCAACTTTTAGTTTTGTTAATTTTTTCAATAGTTTCTTTTGTTTCAATTTCATTGATTTCCGCTCTGATTTTAATTATATCTTGCCTTCTGCTACATTTGCTGTTGTTTTGCTCTTCCTTTTCTAGGGCTTTGAGTTGGAGTGTGAGCTCATTTATTTGTTGGTTTCTTCTTTTTTTGAGGAATGACCACCAGGCGATGAATTTTCCTCTTAAAACTGCTTTCATTGTGTCCCATAGATTCCGATATGTTGTGTCTGTATTTTCGTTTATCTCTAAGAATTTTTTGATTTCCTCCTTTATGTCTTCTGTAACCCATTGATCATTCAGTAATATATTGTTCATTTTCCATGTGATGTAGGATTTTTCCTTCCTTCTTTTATCATTGATTTCTAGTTTCATTCCATTATGATCAGATAAAATGCATGGTATTATGTCCACCCCTTTATATTTACTGAGGGTTGCCCTATGGCATAATATATGGTCTATTTTTGAGAAGGATCCATGTCCTGCTGAGAAAAAAGTATATCCATTTGATGATGGTTGATATATTCTATATAAATCAGTTAAGTCTAGGTTATTGATTGTGGTATTGAGTTCTATAGTTTCTTTATTCAACTTTTGTTTGGAGGATCTATCCAATGGTGAGAGAGGTGTGTTGAAGTCTCCCATAATTATTGTGTTGTGGTCTATTTGATTCTTGAATTTGAGGAGAATTTGTTTTATGAATGTCGCAGCACCATTATTTGGTGTGTAAATATTGATAATTGTTATGTCTTGTTGGTGAATGGTTCCTTTTAACAGTATATAATGACCTTCTTTATCCCTTTTGATTAACTTAGTCTTGAAGTCGATTTTATTCGATATGAGGATGGCCACCCCTGCTTGCTTGCGAGGACCGTGTGCGTGGTATATTTTTTCCCATCCTTTCACCTTCAGCCTGTGTATGTCTTTTCCAATCAGATGTGTCTCCTGGAGGCAGCATATTGCTGGATTTGTTTTTTTAATCCATGATACCAGCCTATGTCACTTTATTGGAGAGTTTAAGCCATTAACATTCAGAGTTACTATTGATATGTGGTTTGAACTTCCATCCATGTTTGATTGTTTATCCTTTTTTTAAAAAAATTTTTTAGTTTGTTTCTCCATGATTGTCTTTCCCCTCACCCTCTGTCTTTACTGAGGCACTTCCCACTGATGGTTTTGGTTATTGTTTTTCATTTCTTCTTCTTGTAGTGTTTTGCTCAAAATGCTTTGCAATGCTGGTTTTCTGGCTGCAAATTCTTTTAACTTTTGTTTATCATGAAAGATTTTTATTTCGTTGTCATACCTGAAGCTTAATTTTGCTGGATACAGAATTCTTGGTTGGCATCCATTGTCTTTCAGTGTTTGAAATACATTGTTCCATGACCTTCTTGCTTTCAGTGTCTGTGATGAAAAATCCGTTGTTAACCGTATTGGTTTACCCCTAAATGTAATCTGTCTCCTTTCTCTTGTAGCTTTTAATATTTTCTCTTTGTTCTGTATATTGGATATCTTCATAACAATGTGTCTTGGCGTTGGTCTACTGTGATTTTGTGTGCTCGGTGTCCTGTATGCATCTTCAATTTGTATATCTGTTTCCTTTTTTATTTCTGGAAAGTTTTCTGTAATTATTTCATTCAGCAGGTTTCTCATTCCCTTGGTTTGAATCTCTGTACCTTCTTCTATCCCGATGACTCGTAAGTTTGGTTTCTTCATGTTATCCCATAACTCTTGGATGTTTTTCTCATGATTTTTTACCAGCCTTTCTGAGTTGGCTAGACTCTTTTCAAGATGGTATATTTTGTCTTCATTATCTGACGGTCTGGTTTCTACTTGCTCCACTCTGTTAGTGATACTCTCAATTGAGTTTTTAATTTGGTTTATCGTTTCCTTCATTTCTAGAATTATTGTTTGATTATTTTTTATAATCTCTATCTCCTGATAAAGATGCTTAACTTCTTCTTTTATCTGTTTATGAAATTCATTCTCAATGTGTTCTTTCACTGCTTGGATTTGCTGTCTTGTATCCTCTTTAAGGTTCCATTCCATCTGTCTAAGGTGTTCCTTGAGTTCTTTATATGACCATTTTTCTGATGACTCTAGGTCCTCCTGAATATTTAGGCTGTCCTGCATTGTTTGTACTCCTTTTCTTCCTTGTTTTTTGAAGCTTCTCATGTTACTTCTTGTTCTGTTTGACTGCTGAGTTACTGTTTACTCCTGTAAATTAATTTGATGTTTGGGAGGAAAGGTATTTGAAGGGAAGGGAAGAAGTCTCTAAAGAGAATGAGAGTAGGCAGGTAGAATTCAAGGAAAGGGGGGATAAGAAAAATGAAAAGACTAAAGAAGAAAAAATAGGAAATAAAAAAGAAAAAAATTAACAAAAAAACCAAAACAAACAAACAAACAAAAATAATAATAATTAAAAAAAATTTAAATTAAAATTAGTAGAAAAAAAATTAAAAAAAATATTTAGTAAAAAAAAATTAATAAAACAACAAGAAAGAAAAAAATGAAAATGAATGAAAAACCCAAATCAAAAAAAAAAAAAAGAAAAAAGAAAAAAAAAACCTAATAAATGCCTTCTTAGAGTTTGATTAACTTCTCTTCCAGTAGATGGCGCTGTGCCCACCGGGTCAAGTTTCTCCTGTCAATACGCAGGAACCAATCACTGTGCAGCAGCTCCTCCCAGACTGGGCGAGTCTCCAATCCTGAGTGTCTAGGGCCTACTCTTGTGTCTAGTCACTTCCCACTTTTTCTTTAGCCAGGCCCCTCTCACCACAATACTGGCTACATGCCAGGTCTGCTGCTCCCTGGAGCCCTGTTTTCATGAACGACTGGGCACACTCTTCCAGTTTGCCATTCCCTCAGACCTTAGGTTTGTAGAGCTTGGGGCTGAGAATCCTCAGCGGATTTTACTTGCCCTCCGGTATCCACTTCCCCGTAGCTGGTGCAAGAGACCTCAGCAGTCAGCCCTGGTGGGAGTGGTAGGCGGGTCCGCACCACCTCTGATTCCCTTGGGCTGGCTGTAGCACTCATGGGAGAGCTGGGAGGGGCCCTTAAGATTTTCCTGATGTGTGGAGAGGGAAGGCTATGGGATCACACACCTTTAGCTGCCGGTTTCAACGAAGTTATCTCCTCCGCAGCAGTCTGATGACGTCGTTTCACTTTGCCGGGCGACCAATTCAACGGGTGGGTCCTTTTCTCCCAAGCCCCATTTCAAACCTGTGGCCACTACTTATGAAGGCTCGGTAGGCATTTACCTTCGTATGATGAGAAGGGCTGACCAGTTGTTTCAGCCGGATGAATTAATGCCGAGTCATAGCTGTTTGTCTGCGGGAAGCAGGTGACCGGGAGTTTGAATTCAGCGGATCAGGGCTCAGTGCGTGTTCTCGGATCACTTGGATTTTAAATTGTCACTCATCTTATCAGCTGTTTCATTTAATTCGGCAGCTCATTCGCGCGGTGAAGAGTCTGCTCTATGGTGCTCCGAGGGAGGCGGCGGCGGCAGCAGCGGCCTTCGGAACCCCCGGGGAGGGGGTGTGGGTTGGGGGAGGGGAGGCGGCGCCTCGGGGCCGCGCTGGCTGGGTACCAGACACGCGGGAGAGCGGGCGGGGTGGGGGAAAGAAATTGAGATCTAGATTTAGAGACTGAGCTTGGGAGGAGAGACAGCTGGGGAGAAGCAAGGCGGAGAGGCGGAGAGGAGAAGGAGATGGGGCCGATAGAGCCGTGCAGCTGGGGCTGCAGCCTTACTGCTCGAGCTGAGGTCCTGATGGACTCCCTCCACCTTGGCTGGATTAGTGGCGGATTCCCACATGTAGCTTTAAGGGATGTTTAAAATCTAAGATTAGCACAGCACAGTTAAAAATAACAGACAAATGCAGTTATTTTGAGAATGTTTAGGATATAATGACCAGTGAAATATCAAGTTTCAAAATTAGCTTTATAATATGATAATTCTGAAAATGAAAGAAGAGCTGAAACAGTAATGATTATTCTTGAATTTGCACATAGGCATTCACCCAGTAAAAACACATGGACTAGATTTATATGCCCTATATTTTTAAAATATTTATTTTTTTAGTTATAGTTGGATGCAATATATTTATTTTATTTATATGTGGTGCTGAAGATAGAACCCAGTGCCTCACATGTGGTACATGGGTGCTCTACCTCTGAGCCACAACACCAGCCCCTGCCCTAAACTTTCGAAAGTTGCATTTGGACTTGGGCAAAAGCATTTTTTTTACACCAATATTATGAGAAAACTCAACTGGGTTTGTTTTTAACTAACTAGCTAACTAATTCATTTATTTATTTTTAAATGTTTTTTGGTTGTCAATAAACCTTTATTTTAGTGATTTATATGCAGTGCTGAGAATAAAACACAGTGTCTCTTCCATACTAGGCAAGCACTCTCCCACTGAACCTCAACCCCAGTCATTAACTGAATTTATTTATGCTTTCCCTTTCTGTAGATTTTGAATTTTCAAATGCTGTCTTCATTGATTGCAAGATTATAACCCAGTCCTAGTGATCTGCATAGATTTTTCTTAAAGAAAAATGTTTTTCTTTGAGAAAGCCTAGTAGATCATCACACATGTATCCTATTTATGTGTTTCTACGTTAAGGTACCTAATACTTCAATTAAAATTTTTTTCACCTATTTTCAGGAATTTCCTGATACTCAGGTTTTTGCCAGCACTATCTTCAAGGGTTTGTAGCTTTAGTATGAATTAGATATGTCATCTCTGTTGTTATTCTCTAAAATCTTGTGCTAATTTACATGTATAACTTTATGAAATATTTGGATTTTTTTAATGACTGAGTCTGACCTTTCCTTTACAGGAAGATTTTTTATGACTGATTCTGTATTTTTCAATGATTCCCAGTGGTTCTCCTTGAGTCATTTTTGGAAAGTTGAATTTTTCCAAGAATATATTTTTGAAAGGTATCAAATGTACTGACATAGAGTTGTTCAAAGAAGCCTGGTAACTTTCAAGGCTAGAGCAAGTGTAGCGGTGTGTTACTTTCATTGTATATGGTTATAACGTCTATGTTCTATTGCACAGGTTGTTTTCACCGGCCAGCGTCTGTGACAGGCTCTGGGGTCTGCTGGGTTGGGGGTCCATGTGTTGGGGGCGGTGCTAAGCTAAGGGCTGGTTTCCATCAGCAGATCTCTGTGGGTCCAGGTGGGGTTTCATCAAAAGGCATCTGCAAGCTCTCAGGACACCCACTCTGGACTCAGCCTTTGGTGTCCAAGCTGGAAGAGGTTGCTGGGTGAGAGGCCGTGGTGGAAAGTTGGGTTTCAGGGCCTCTGCAAAGTCATCCGCCTACAATCAGGATTAGCTTGGTGACCCCCTGCCAATTCTTGAGCCTGAAAACTGAGATGCTGAAGTTCCCAGGACCAGGTCACATTTCTTGCCTGTCAAGTCCTGTTTTATTTTTTCTTTTTTGGATGCCAGGCACTGGCTGGTCACCTCCTCTAAAGCAGGGCGGAAGCCATAATTGGAAGAAGCTGGCACAGTTCTGCTTCTGGAGGAGGAATCAGGTTTCAGCCCAGCGAGGCGCAATGAGATATCTCTTGACAGCTCTCAGGTGGGATTCCCCCACTGCCAAGCAAAGACCAAGCAGGGTTTCTGGCTGGAGCTGGGGACTGAATCCCTAGCAGGGCAGTTGACACTCCACACAGGACAGGAGTCATCAGTTTGTGTCTGGTCACAAACTAAAGATGGTTACACTGCCTGGTGTCTCTGAGGGGCTCCATTCAGCTCTACCAGGGGACCAAGGTTCACAGGGATAAGGAAGCCATAAGATGAGTCAGACCTGATACATCAGGATCCTGACAAGGGCACTCTGCTACTTTCTTGTCACCCCAGACCTATTCTTAAAGGTCTTTTTGTGCTCCAGGTGGCCGGGACTATTCTAAGATCTCCCCTGTATAAGAGGAACCCAGGTGGGTGTATGTAGAATTTTCAGGTGAATAAAGGCTTCAGTCTTTGAAGTGTGTCATTGTTTGGGTCCTATAAGGTGTGTTCAAAACAAATTCCCATATAAAATTTCACAGGTATTCCCATCAATTTCCAGTTGCTCCATGTACATTTTGGTTTATTTTATTTTATTTATTTATTTTTGGTAAATGGGGTTCTTGTAAAAATTTTTTAAAAAATTATTTATTTATTTATCCCCATTAGGTACATATGCCAGCAGAATGCATTTTGATTTACTGTATAGAAATGGTACACAATTTTTCGTTTCCTGGTCATACTCTATGTAGCTTCGCACCATATCTGCAGTCATACATGTACCTAGGGTAATGATGTGCTTTTCCTTTTTTTTTTTTAAGAGAGGGGGGAGAGAGAGAGAGAGAGAGAGAGAGAGAGAGAGAGAGAGAGAGAGAGAATTTTTAATATTTATTTTTTAGTTCTTGGCGGACACAACATCTTTGTTGGTATGTGGTGCTGAGGATCGAACCCGGGCCGCACACATGCCAGGCAAGCGTGCTACCACTTGAGCCACATCCCTAGCCCTAATGATGTGCTTTCCATTTCATCATCTTTCCTGCCCCCAACCCCCTTCCTCTTCCCTCCCTCCCTTTTGCCTAATCAAAGTTCTTCCATTCTTCTCATCCCCCCACCCCCATTATGGATCAGCTTCCACTTATCAGGGAGAATATTTTAGTTTGAATCCATCCCATTTATCGATTCTTCAGTTTATTTCTTGCAGTATAGGAGTCTTATTAATGAAATAGGGGCCTAATCTGACATGATGGAGATTTGTGTACAAGGTTTCAGGCTTTATTCATAGGTCATTGATCCACTTTGAGTTGATTTTTGTGCATGGTGAGAGATAGAGGTTTGATTTCATTTTGTTACATGAGGATTTCCACTTTTCCCAGCTCATTTGTTGAAGAGGCTATCTTTTCTCCAATGTATGTTTTTGGCACCTTTGTCTAATACTAGATAACTGCAGTTACCTGGGTTAGTCTCTCCTTCCTGTATTCTGTACCAAGGTCTACAGGTCTGTTTTGGTGCCAATAACATGCTTCTTTTGTTACTATTGCTCTGTAGTATTGTTTAAAGTCTTGAATAGTAAAGCTACCTGCTTCACTCTTCTTGCTAAGAATTGCTTTGACATCCTGGGTCTCTTTTTTTTCCAGATAAATTTCACAATGGCTTTTTCTATTTCTATAAGAAACATCATTGGGATTTTGATTGGGATTGCATTGAATCTGTACAGTGCTTTTTGTAGTATGGTCATTTGACAATATTAATTCTGCCTATCCAAGAACAAGGTAGATCTTTCCATCTTCTAAGGTCTTTTTTAAATTTCTATTTTGATATATTTATTTATTTTAGTGTGCTCTAGTTTGTATTGTAGGTCTTTCACTTCTTTCATTAAGTTTATTCCAAAGTATTTTATTGTTTTTGGAGGCTATTGTAAATGGGGTGGTTTTCCTAGTTTCTCTATCTGAGGATTTGTCACTCAAGTAGAGAAATGCCTTTGATATAGGTGTTCATTTTATATCCAGCTACTTTACTGAATTCATTTGTTAGGTCTAGAAGATTTCTGGTGGAATGTTTTGGGCCTTTTAGGTATAGAGTCATATTTTCTGCAAATAGTGATAATTTGAGTTCTTCTTTTCTTATCCATATCCCTTTAATTTCTTTTTCTGTCTGATTGCTGAGTCTAGAGTTTGAAAAACTATGTTAAATTGAAGTGGTAAAACAGGGCTTAGAACTAGATCAAAACAAAAAACTCAGATACCTCTCAGCCCCCATCAATCTATAATAATTGCCAAGATATGGGGCCAATGTGTCAATCTTGCAGTGGATACCCAAGCAGAATACTCTGTCCTGAACTCTCTAATAAGCCCCACAAACTCCAGGGAAAATGCCACCACACAAGGCACAACAGAACTCAATTTTAAAGGAGAAAATTCTCCCTCAAATTTGAACTGTTACTCTGATGGAAGCAGGCTCCCTTGCTGCTTCTTTGGGAAATCCATTCAGGGAGGGTGTGGACACAGCCTTTGTCTATATTCCCTTACAATGAAGAAAATCAAAATCCTTCTTTCTCTGAGTTCCCACAAGCCCTCACTTCTTTTATTAAATGCTTTTTACATTTGAGGGATACATCAGGCCAGACACCAGGAAGGCTTTTATAATTGTACATTTTTTGAGCTTATAATTTTGATCTGGCCTGCAGAGGATAATGTATTTTTCTGTTCAGTCCTATTTTATCCAACTATGGAGGTTTCATTTTTACACAATGTTTTGTTCAGAGACCAATTTACAAGGGTTAGCCCTCAATGTAAAATGTTTTTAAAAATCTACAAAGCCTTTGTTTATTGTTTTGTTTTGTGTATGTATGCACACCATGTGTTTGCATGTCTGTATGTATTTGGTAAATAATACAGGTTTAAAATTTTTGTGTGTCCTCACTGAAAAGAATTGTACTAAGAGTTAAAAGTCCCAACAGGTATATTTAAATTTCTAAAAGGTGACTCCAAAGTGTTTACCCCAGCCATGTCATTTCAATTCCCCTTTTCTTACAGCAGTAGGCATACCTAAAATTAGAGGGGGAAAATGAAAAGAAACAATTAAAGGCAGTTAGTGTAGTTGCCTGGTGAAAATATTGGTAGCACTATCTAAGAGATCAGAAAAACAGGTTTAGTATCAGATTCGGTCAGATCACAGAAATGGAAGCCAGCTTAGATCCAGAAATTGGGAGACCACCTGTTTTAGATTAAAATATTAATTCCTCCAGGGCCCTACATCCAGCCTTACCAAAATAAACTGCTTCTACTCCAAACTGTTGCTAAGTCTCTCCAAGAGGTTCAACTTAAAGCTCATTAATTTCTTTGAAGATAACCAGTCCTGAGAGACTGTGACTTCCAACACCCATTCCAGCCCACAGAATATCCATCACACCTGAGTCAAAAGAGAAAATGTGTGTCCTAAAAAAGAATGAAAGCCCTCATGGCCCCAGCCACCCTCTAAAGAGAAGACTGAAAAAAAAGTTCATCATGATTTTTTCTCTTTCTAGGACTATGTTAGGCCCAAGCTGGTAGAAAAACCACATTTCACCAGTCACATTAATGTATTTACATGACCATTGTTAGATGCAGGGCAGGCTCACCTAAGTTGTCTTCAGGTCAGGCTGAACAAATGTTAGCTGCAGGATAACCCATTCACTCAAACCCCGCTCTGTCGGGTCCTTTATCACCTGTTTGCATCAAGTCTGAACACTGAACCCCACTCAAGGCTGAATACTGCACCCAAACATGTCTGGTGCAATGGAAACCCACATCTAGCCCCTGCCCCTTCTGTCTGAAGGCAGCAAATGACAATACTGTATGATCCAATCACTGTACACCACCAAGGCAGCTTGCAGCCCCAGAGACCCCATTAGATTTGGGCTATAAATACTCCCTCCTGCTGGGCTCCTCTCTCTTGCTCTTTCTCTCTCTGTCTCCCTCTCTTGCTCTTGTTCTCCTTCTTCTCTCAGTCCTCTCTCTCTCTCTCTCTCTCTCCTTTCTCCTCTTTTGCACTACTACAATAAAGATCTCTTGGTCATTCCAATTGTTGTGGTCAATTAGGTGTAAAGGTACCCTGCCTGGTGCACAGTGTCAGAGGTTGCAGAGGGGACTTGCTTGCTACACTTCTCACGTGCCATGACAAATAAAGTTTCATGTCCTGCTTCAAGCCTGACCAGTGATTTAATTAAAATGTGCCACAACAATGATTGCCCCACTGGAAGAAATATTTCTGAGGGCCTGTTTAGTGCCAGGGGGAATACTTTGTCCCAGAAGTATGATGAAGGTCAATGCAGTCTGGGGCTCTCAGGTTGGTACAGTGTAGTTCACCTCTCAGGAAAATCAATCATAGGGATTTAATAGGGACAAGTGTCTATTTTGTATGGATCCTGTGAGATTCTGCATTCAGGGATTGTGACCAGGAATGCTCTCAGGTCATTGACTCACTAATGAACAAAGAGGAATGGATAATCAGTGTGGAGACTTTGTAGGCCACAGGAGACACCAGAGGATAATTTTCTGACTAAAATCTTCAAATTTTACCTAGCATTTCAGGGACATGGGAGGCTATCACAGGGTTGCTAGCTCTAGGCTAGTCACAGCAGTTTAGGGGGACCCTGCCTCAGGACAAACAATAAAAAGGATTGGGAATGTAGCTTAGTGGCAAAGCGACCTTTGGTTCCAGTACAAGTACTAAATAAAGAAAAAAAAAAGGACTTTAAAAAAACTTCAAGTAATGATGATTAAGTATGTTGATAATTTAAGTTTGTACTCTGTTTTGTCCTAAAGAATACTGGTTTCTATGTATCCTTGAAGAGATTAGAGGTGGAACAGAGAATCTACTAAAAAATATTAGCTATTTTTCTTAGGATTATTATGGTTAAGTGAACTAAATGGTGTGATGTGGGAGAATGAGGCAAGCAGGTAAAATTTAGGTGGACAAAATAAAAATTCAGTGTATGGTCAAGTGATATCAAATCATCTCCACAAAATTCAATGTTCTACAAGCTAACTGTTGAGTCATCAGTTTTCCAAATGCACCAGTTCATGGAGTGTGGTTTTGAGACTTCCACAGGCATGTTAAATGGCCTTATTGAACACGTTTATTTTCCATCATGAAACAAAGAAGTGTTATTGTGTTGTTGTTGTTGTTGTTTTTAATATTGAACATAGGGACACTTTGCCACTGAGCCTTCTCCCCAGTCCTTTTTATTCTATTGTAAAACTTTTAGACATGATCTAATTTAGTTACTGAGGTTCTAACTAAGATTCATACTGGCCTTGAACTTTAAATCCTGCCTCTTCAGTCTCCTGAGAATTTGGAATACCAGGTATGCAGCCCCATACCATGCAGGGATTATGTACTCTTAAAAGTTGACCTGAGTGGTTGGGATTTTGGCTTGATGGCAGAGTGCTTGCCTCATGGTTGTGGGGCACTGGGTTTGATCCTCAGTACCACATAAAAAAAATAAATAAATTAACATGTTTATCTACAACTAATTAAAAAAAACAAAAAACAAAACCGGCAACAACAACAACAACAACAAAAACTGAGTTCACCAGAATGTTGTTGTTTCTGAACCTGCGCTTTGCTGTTAAAAACTCCATTATTGCAAGGCTCCATCTGGAGGACCTGGTGTGTGCTGGGTTCTTACCTTCACAGGCATTTGTAACAAGGATGAAGGACTTAGGTCACATGCTCTGAAGCCAAGCTTCACATACAGAGTGTTAACTAGGATAACAAACAAAAATGATTGGCTAAAACTTTTGATGACTTAGAAAAATTAGCCATCAGATTGGGCTATTTGGAGCTGATTCCTTGGTGTAAATCATGGAGTGAGCTCTGAGGAGATCCTGACTTGAGTTGAGAAGATAATGAGAACAAGGCAGTGAGGGTGTCTGTCCAGGTGGATTGAATGGAGGAGGGGAGGAAAGGAGGTCACTACCTGGGTTGAATTCAGGGTACTCAGAAAGGAATGAAACAAAGTTGATGGAAACTTTGAGTTATTGGGGTTAAAAAAGAAAAATACAGATAAATCAATCTAAGGCCAACCTTTATATTTGACTGTTAGAGGACCTCAAAAAAAAAAATAAGCCTGGCTTATTTTTTCTCTCCTTGCTTGTCACTGGTATCAACATTTCCACCCATATGTGGCAGGACAGAACATGTCAGCAGTTGGTGGTAGTGACCACCAAAATTTTGGTGTAATATTGGACAACATGGTTTCATACTAAACCACCAACAAATTTAAAAAACATCAAATTTGTAAATAATAAAGGAAAAGGAAAAAAAAGGGATGTTTAATCTCTGACCTTTAAGATGATCTCATACAAACCATAAAGTTATAGTCCAGGTAAGTACATAGACACAAAAATTTCTGGACTGAGAATAAGATACCCACTTCTACTTTGCTTCTAGGTGTGAACCAGTGGCCACTAATACTGACTTTTATAGCGAGACTTTTATTATTTATTTATTTATTTATTTATTTATTTATTTATTTATTATTTGGCCAGTGCCTGGCTCCATTGCCAGGCAGATTTTGATCTTCTGCCTCACTCACCTGAGGTACTGAGGTTACAGATTGTACCACTGCAGCCATATTTCTATTTTGACTTAAAATATATATATATATATATATTTTTTTTTCTTTTTTTTTTCTTTTTTTAAGATTATATTGAACATGGTCAAAGTACAATAAAGGCTCTGAAGGTTGGTTTGGCTATTAAAAGTGCCTGACACCTATGAAATTGTAGAAAAAATTAAAATGAAAATAAAAACTGCAATTTTTTCTTTCTAAAGTACTTTGAAGAAATAAAAAGGAAAGACCAGGTCATGGGACATTTATTTTTTTATGTAACACTTTCTCTCTCTCTTTTTGGTGCTGGTGACAGAACCAAGTGGTACTGTAATACTGAACTTCATCTCTGCTTCTTTCCACTTTCTGATTTTGAGACAAGGTCTCACTATACTGCTGAGTCTTGCTCAAATTCTGAGACTGAGGCTTGAATTTGTGATCCTCCTGCTTTGGCCTTCCATGTTGCTGGGATTACAGGCCTGCACCAGAAAGACTGGCTTATTTTTTTTCCTCCTTGTTGCCTTGGCATCCTCATTAGTATCAACCTTTCCATCCATATCATCTTAAGCTGCCCATTTTATCACCACCACCCCATCCACCTCCTTGACATCTCTATCCCTGCCTCACAATCAGCTTCCTGCCTCTCTTCACCTCCCTCATTGTTGGCCTGACATCCTGAAACTGTCATCCTCTTTAGCTTTCTCATTAGTCAGGCCTCTTCCCATCTGACTCCTTCACAATTTCCCGTTTCTTATGAAGTCCTTGTTGGGGACCTCAGAGCTGGTCTACATGGCCGCCTATCACATGGTGGTTAAGTTGTGATCCCATGCAGAGTCTTCCAAAAGAAAGCATGAAACCTGGAATTTGGAACTAGACCTGCCAGAGCCCATGGGGGCAAAGAAGGCCATCAGCAGAGGGGGCTGTGGCTAGGGGGAGTGGGATTCTAGAACAATGCAGATGGCTTTGGGGAAAACTGATGGCTCAACCCAATTTTGGTTGCTCTACTGTCTCAGTCTCCAATCTCCTCCAACCCTTCTGGTTCCTAAAATATTCCCCCATGTGCCCCAAAGCACATGCAGTGCCTCAAATGGCAGATTGTCCTAAGCAGACAGCCTGGGGCCCACTTGCTGTCATAGCCTGTGAAAGGCCCTGCATAAATTTAACTGCCCATCAGTCTGTTTGTTGGGCCTCTTCGTGATTTTTGGTTACAGAGAAACTGTCTATGGTGGAGTTAAGTTAGAAAACTGGATTCCTTCAGCTTTTTTGGTTTTAAAATTTTAATTTCTGCATTATTGCCATTAAATTGCCGAGATGAAAACATAAAATAAAACAATAAAAAAATGGCTATGGGTGTAGTTCAGTGTAGAGTGCCTGTATGTTCATGTTGCCTTACTGAGAACAAGAATAAAAAGTGTTTTTTTTAAAACAATGATCTAAGTTTCATAAAATATTAGTCTATGTCTTATAGTATTCTTATTCAATTGCAGTGTATAGTCTCTTCTAATTGTAAGCTCAATACACTTTAAGCAATACTATATCCAGTGATGTGTCTCATCCTTGAGTCAAGACTGTCAGAACACATAGTGTGTGTGGGCTGTGAGAGCGTGGTGAGAGGAGGTTTGAGGTCAGTGGCTCTGAAAAGCTTAAACAACTCCATTCCTGGTATTCTCAAGTCCAAATGGGCATAAAGTAGCACAGACATTTTATGGGTTTTGTGGAGATTAAATAAGTTTAGTTTCAGTGGGTGCTCAATGAAGGGAAGCCAAGATTGGAAGATGTAGGTTAAATGTCATCAAAGGAGTCTAGGCTATACAGTGGGCTAGGTCGGGGATGAGTCTGCATCCCCTTGGAGCCTGTCTGGACCTGGGGCATGGGGCGTGGTATGGGTATTGGTGTCATCACTCAGGGGTGGAGCCATCTGTACGTGTGTCTAGCATGGGGTATATTAGAGGATACTGCTGCAGAGTTCCTCAGTTTACCAGGGAGAAAGCATGAGGAGTAGAAGTGCAACATGGCTTCCAAAGGTGAGGTTCTTTAGTGGAGGGTTCAGTTATGATATTTCATGGTAGGTTGTGGACTGGGTGCAAGAGGTTTCTTATACAATTTAGAGGTATTTGGAAATGTTTCCAAGCCAAACCATATATCTGGTAGTTTCACTTAAAACACACACACACACACACACACACACACACACAAATTAAGCGGCATGCCTAGAAGATGTGCAGCATTGGTGAGTAGATCTAGTTAGACTGGCAAGGTACTGCTCTGGGTTGAGGTCCAGGGATAAGTCCTTTGGGTTCTCATTCTCTTTCTCCTTTCCTGTGAGATGAAGAGTTAGCCAGGCATGGTGTGTGTGTGCCTATCATCCAGCTATGTGGGTAGCTGAGGTGGGAGGATCCTGACTTCATGGCCAGTCTAGGAGTTTTTAGATATTAATGGGGACAGAGGTGGTAAAGGGCTCAGAGTGAAGAGAAAAATAAAATTAAATCAACAGGATAGGCTGGGGTGTGGTTCTGTAGCAGAGTGCTTGCTGAGCAGGCAGGAGCCCATATGTATGAAGCCTTGGTTCTTTCTGGCTTCCTCCAGCACAAAACAAAGAAATCAAAAGAAAAAAAAGACATGGGCATAGTGTAAATGTAGGGTACTTGCCTAGCATGTCCCAGGTCCTGAGTTAGATCTCTAGACCCAAGGATGGGGGAGGGGCAAGAAAATATACTAGAAGAATTTAATGAGTGATCCTGGGGATTGCTTATCAAGTTCAGTTTTTTTTAAATATTCTGTGGAATTTAGAAATAAATTTAGAAATAAATTGGATAGGGGCTGGGGATGTGGCTCAGGTGTTAGCCCTCTCGCCTGGCATCCGTTCAGCCTGGGTTCCATCCTCAGCACCACATACAAAGAAAGATGTTGTGCCCGCCGAAAACTAAAAAATAAATATTAAAAAATTCTCACTCACTCCTTCACTCTCTCTCTCTCTCTCTCTCTCTCTCTCTCTCTCTTTCTCTCTCTCTTAAAAAAAGAAAGAAGTTGGATAGTGGAAGAGATTTTGGCACAATCTTTTGTGTGCATAGTGGACGTTCAAAAGTCTTTGTTGTAGTTCTGATTTCTTTTTGTAGATGAGCTCTTGCTGAAAGGTGAAGGCTGTGGGTTCAGGTGTAGTTGTCTTGCAACTTACATGACCCTCCACCCAAGTGTACATAGTGGACTCAGGAGTCCACTGGGCACATGGTCTCAGAGGCAAAAATGTTCAGGAAACTCCCCCTCCCCCCAAAACAACAGCAGTGTTGAATTACTGCAGTCTGTATGGGATGTGAATTTCTCCACAAAGCCATCATGGATCTCAGGTAAGTAGGCACCAGAGGCCCTGCTTCCACCCATGGGGCTATTGCAGTTCACAGGATGATATCTTTGGTTGCTGTTTTTACTATTGAGCTTTGACTTCCAAAAACCTCACGTTTTTCAAACATTTGAAGGATGAATATTTGCTTTTCAGAAAATCTGAAACTTTTGTATATGAGTTTTTGTGTGAGGAGTGGGATGAACCAGACCAGAAGCTTTTCTGAAAACTTGGCTGTGCTCACCTGGACTCCCCAAGTGTGAATAGATGGTTTTGTTGTTGTTGTTTTTAAATTTTAAATTCCCATTTAGGTGTTTTTTCAAAACATTGGGTAATTTGCATTCTCATGTCCAGTACCTCATGCTGCACATCTTTGATGGTTCTCTAGAATGAGTGGTTGAAATGTGGTACTGCTTAGGAAAAGCTGAAGAAACTCTCTGTCTCCTAGGTCCCATTATTAAGAGCATTGCTTCCTTTACTCTTCTCAGCAGCCTCTTCTAGACAGGGAGAAGCATCAAATGCATTCTCCTTAGCTCACCATGATGACTAAACACTATGTTCAAAATTTTTTTCTATATAAAATTGTTTTTTTTGCTCCATAAGACAGAACTGAAAATGCCTGTATTTTAAGAGTAATTGAATTTCTCATATAAAAATCATCAAAAAAAAAAAAAAAAAGAAAATAACGTTTTCAATCAGGCATTGCTTAATGGTGAGGATTGTTTCTGAGAAACATATGAGGAGATTTTTCTTGTGTGGACATCATAGAGTGAACCTACAAAATCTAATATAACTCTGATGTCAACAGTAACTCAATGATATGCCATGAGGCATCAGCATCATATATCCAGTCCATCCTTGGCCACAACATTGTTATTTGGTGCATGGCTGAGAGAAAATTGCTCTGGGCTCAATCTGACTGGAATGGAGTCAACGTTGAAGCCCCTGAAGTTCCTGTGTGAAAAATGCATGTGCCCTGCAACTTTATTTGTAGGTTGGGCTTTTAAAGCCAAAGAGGCTCCACTTTGAGAGTGAATTAAATCTGTTTTCAGGCACAGGTTATTTATTTCATAAGTGACTTTCCTGCCAAGTAACCTATGTTTGTGTAACATGTACAGATTCAGATTTTCTCTTTTGGATCTATTTCCTTGAGTTATTATTATTTTTTTTAATTTTAATGAAACAGGTAAAATTTACCCTCACCACCATTTTTAAATGTACACTTCAGTGGCATCACCTACATGTCATTGTCCTGCAACCATTACCAGCAACTCTCCACATAGCTCTTTTCACCTTATAGAACTGGTACTTTGTGACAATTAAAGCACATCCCCCCAGAGCCCCCTCTCCAGTCCCTGAGGAGTATCATTGTACTTTTGTCCCGATGACTTTGACTACTCTAGGTACCTCATAAAAATTATATTGCTGGAGAATATAGTAATTTTTAATGATTTTTGAGCAATGACCATATTTTTTTCCATTGTAGCTACACCATTTTGTCTTCCCACCCACAGGGCATCAGGGGTTCCAGTTCCTCTGCTCTCCCTCTGCAGTTGTTTTGTTTTGCTTATTTGGTTTGTGGATAGTAGCATTAGTGATGGGAGTGAGGTTAGATTTTCCTGTGAATTTGAATTTGCCTTCTTAATGATTTGTAATGTTGACCATCTTTTCACAGGGTTAATGACAATTTGTTTATGTTTGTTGGAGAAATGTCTATTCCAATCCTTTGCCCATCTCAGAGATATGGTTCTTTATTTCTTGATATCAACACTTTATCAGGTGTGGTTCTCAAAGGGATTCACCTGGTCCACAGATTGTCCTTACATTTTCTTCCTTGTGTCCTTTCATGCACAGTGTTTATTTAGTTATAGTCTAATAATTTTTTTGTTTGTGCTTTCAATGATATATCTATGAAATCATGGCCAAATTCAATATCATGAGACCTTCTCCCAAGTTTTTTTTGCAGCCAGTTTCATGCATTTTTCTAGCTTTATTTATAATTCTTTGAATTTTGAGTTAATATTTCCCTATTGGGTAAAAGGTCCAACTCTATCCTTTCCATGTGGATATGCAGTTTTCTCAGGACCAGTTGTTAAATTTAATTTCTTTTGAATCAGAAATGAATGTCTCATTTTTGTGTTCTATGGAAGAATGATAAATACTTGTCCCAACCCAATGCTTCCTATCTACTTTATATAATCTTATTCATCCCCTACTCTTCCACCAACCATTTAAAGTATTGGTTATCAGATTGATATGATCTTGTTTATCTGTATTTTATCAATTATTGTTATGACTTAACACTCTTTATTTGTCTCTTTTTATATATTTTGAATTTTGGCTAGACTAAAATTCTTCTCTACCATGCATATTATAATCACATGTTCTCCTCATATTTTTAAGGATCAGCAGTTAATCCATTTTTGGTGTTATTACCATGAAGAAGTTGTGAGGCAGAGCTCTGCATTGTTAAAATCTTGGTGAACAAATAATATTTTTTTCCTCTGGATTCTACTGGAAATCCTCAATCTTTTTCTTTCTGTTTCTGCACTTTTAGCATCTTCAGTTGGAGATAGTCCTATGGAAGTAGAAGAAACAAAACAGGAAAAAGGGTTAGGAAAACCCCAGCACAAATTTACAAAACATGACTTGGAGATTCTTAATCGATCATTTGAACAGAATTCCTACCCAGATTTTGGGACCCAGCAAATGCTGGCCAAGGAAATGCATTGCCCCATCAGCTCAATCAACGTAAGTCAAAATTTGGAAAACTTGCATTAACATATCTTTTTTATATAATACAGTAAATACAATGATTGTTTGAAAATGTCTCATGTCATTTCTTCACATAGGATATTGTTGATCTTTGTCACAGTTTCATTTCAGTGTGGGTGTGAATTTATTATGTTACTTTTATGAAAAAGCAAGAACTGTGAGGCAACTTTGGGAGTAGGCACCCATTAACATGCTCCATGATTATTCAGAATAGGAACCGTGCCAGTTTTTAATCATGGTGCTGGCTATGGAATTATGGAAAACTGGGAAGATTGGATATTTTAAAGTTGGGACAAAGAGTTTGCAGAGATGTTGAGCATTCAGTGATAAGATTTAAGGATGGCACTTCAATTTGTCCTGATTTGTTTTTTGGCAGAGACATTGAAGGATTTTATTTGCAAACTGCTCAATATGGTATGCCAATCTAACTCCCAAGAGGTGATCGCCCAAGGTGTAGGAGAAAGACTTGGTTCAATTATGTCCCACATGTGGCACCTCATAGCATTAGTAGGCACTTGTAGCCATTTGGGACATGAGCCAATATTTTGTTTTGGGAATTTCTGATATGATGATTTTTCTGAATTATTGTTTATGCTGCACAGAGTTTTACTGTATCGGGATTGCCCTAATGTATAGTGAATTGGGTTTGCATATACCTCTCTTCTATCAATATCCAATGCTTATTGAAAATATTTGTTGTGTGAGACTAGGAGAAGGTTTTGTTAGAGAAAATAAGAAAGGGAATGTAATAACAGTGTTGCAAAATAAAAGAATAGCAAATTCTCTGTCGGCTATGAAGTTATTGTATTTCAAATGTTCCATGAACTGGAAACATTTCAAACATCCTGCAAATCAATGATGCTATACAAAGAAGTAGAAAATCATAACCAGATAATGTCAGGGAGAGGAACTGGTTTTAAAAGCAGTGCAACACTTTAGGATAAGCCCATGTGATGCGGAAGCAAGCATGGTCAGGGAGAGGATCCTAGGGAGTCTGGAAATGAGAAAGGGAGCATCTGCCTTTTGGTCTCATCATTTTGAACCCACCTGCTAACTGTTGACAAATGATGGATGCTCACATCTTATTTTCTTTGTGTTTAATTATGTTGGAAGGGAAAATGAGAGCATGTATTTAGAAGAACCAGTTTTGTTATGTAGAGTTATAATTTTAAACCTCCTTAGTGGGGATCAAAGATTTTCCTAGATGTTAACCTAAATTCATCCTGATTGGGAGATGGGTTTCAGGAGTGATCAAATATCAAAATGCTTCCATACACTCTTGACTGTGAGCCTCTGCTACCCTAGCTAAATAAGTTACCTAGTCTAAAAAGCATTTTTTCATTTTTAAACACATACCTCAAAGCTTTGTGGACTCTTGCCAGCATTGCAATTATCCTGAATTGATGCAGGAGAAAAAAAATGTAGATTAGAGTTGTTCTATTCGATTGTTAGGATCACATGTATAATACACTGTCCAGTTTTGACAAACTTTTGTTTGTTCTGTTTATGGCTTTTAAATGCAACAAATTTATGAATAACCTTACAGGACATGGAGTCATGAATGGGTGTTGATGGGGCAGCTTGAGAAAAATCAAGAGGCTGTGGGAAAGTGTGCAGGGCACCTGGGGCTCTCTTAGGTTGCAGAGAGATTGTTGGGAGACTTTGAAAAGCCTGTGTTTACATGGACAGGATGGTTTGGGTAGATCCTGGGAAGAGTTGGGAGTTTGGAATTGTGCACTGTTCATAACCTCCACAGTAACCTTCATGATTAAGCCTAGGATGGATTGCCTTTTTTGTGTCTACCCCAGGCCAATGAGCAGATCAGTGATAATCCTGAAACTAAGTTTACTATAAAATATTTTATTGAAAATAATTTCTTTCTTTTTAGATTTGGTTTCAAAATAAAAGATCCAGACTACGACTCAAAGAGAAACAGAGAGCAGTTGTCGCCAGGAGAAGACATGAGTTCCCTGTCCAAGGGCATCATCCTGTTTTAGGGCACCAGGAGGCCCAGATGCAATATGACAACAGCACCACTGCACAGCCTTCTTGCCTCCAGCAGGCTCCACAGGGAAATGCTGGCTCCTTTCCTGTGGAGACATGGGTACTCCCCAGTGAAGAGAATGGCTCCTGTGACTCTTTTGTGTTAGATGGACAGCAAGTTGCAAAAGAGCAGCCCAGTTCCCCAAAGCAGCAGGTCTGGGGTGAGGGCTATGAACACTTTGATGGCTTGCCTTTGCCCTGTGTCAGTACTATGCAGGGAAACATGCAGCAGCAGCAGGACATGGACCTGTTTGATCTGTGGGAACCACAGCCGCAGAGTGACTGGTGATATTATAATCTACAGCTGCAACAGCCCCAGAGTTATCAAGAGAAGCTGCCTGTTCAGGACCCACTTCTAATGACTGAGAAGCATGATGTCTTGGGGCAGCAGTTGCCCTCTGTTCCACAAGAGCAGGATGCGGATACTCAAAAGAATGGAGAGGACTCAAGGTCTCAGATTCAGTGCACATCTACTCCACAAATGGGGTTGAGTGTTCTTCCAGTGCCAATGTCTTGGGTGGGTACAAGATCACGAGCCACCACAGCTTTGTAGATTCAAACAGCAATTCTTTATTCCCGAACTCACACTGGCCTCCACACAAGCTCTGGGGCAATCCCAGTTCTGCTGCCACCCAATTCACCTACTCCACGAGGCTTTCTTCCCAAAAATACTCTCTGAATCTCACGAGAACTCGAAGGGAGCTCAGGTAGCAGGAACGCCCTATTTCCAGCAGCAATAATCCTCAACATCGAACTTCCCTAAAACCCATAGTCTTAAACTGGGAATGCCCTAAACCCAAGGACCGGGATACTTCCTCAAACCTGATCAGCTCTAAACCCAGATCCGCCTTCCTTGAGCAATGTCACCTTACATGCAATGTCAACAGCGAAATTCCAAGGCAAGTCCATTTAACATGGGGTACGCTGGCAAGGAAATTTCGATGCGTCATTTCTACTTTGTGATGGCCCTCAGCATCTCCCCCCTTCTGATTAATTAAACAACAAGCAATGTGGCTTAAGGACCGTGCCTGGTAGGTTGTCCAATTCAACATATGGTTCTTACCCGTCATGGGAAAACTGACCTTTAGGCGTCAGATTCCTGTCTAAGGTTGAATCCACTGCAATCAGATCAACCCGTCACTGACTACCGGTCCAGCATTCAGCCATGCTTGTGGATAGGCCTATGCACCAGTGGGGGGGTGAGATTCTTGCCTCACCTCTGTTGGCCACCAAATTTAGCCTTGGTGCCAGTGGGGGGGTGAGGTTCTTTGCCTCACCTCTGTTGGCCCCCAAATTTTAGACCATCACTAGTAGAAGGGAGGAAGATACAGAAATGCCACGACACCAAGCCAATTGATGGCTCCTTTGGAAAAATTGCGTCACTGGTGACACCATCAGCAAAGATATGCCAGCATTACCACAATTAACATGGGGTGAGCTGGCAAGGAAATTGCATCACTGGTGACACCATCAGCAAAGATATGCCAGCAGTACCACAATTCGCTGCACCAGATGATATTTCACAATGCATGCAACTGATATATAGTCCAGGCAAGTTCTGCAGGCAGTTCAAATCGGAGAGTCTATCAATATGTCCATTTCCTCCCAAAGTAAATCAAGTCCTTGATTGAGCATTACTTGTTGAGTTATATTCATTGATGCATCAGTTTATACAGTTTACTGTGATGGCTATCATAGAAGCTGTAGTTTGGTTTTATCTTAGTCTTCACCGGCACTGGGATGGAGATGGGAATTCTGGCAATGATGCTAAAGAGACATTATCCTGAACAGAATTATTAAATATAATGAAAAGGAAAGGTGAAAGTAAACAAACAGATCTGTTAACCTCCTTAAAAAACAATCTTTAACAGCTGTTTACCTAATTTAAATTAGTAAGCAAACAGATCTGTTAACCACCTTTAAAAACAATCATTAACAGCTGTTTACCTAATTTAAATTAAACCATTTAAATCACGTGAATAAAAAAAAATTTCGGATCCATTTTTTCATGAGCGCTCCTCATATATGAAATTTGGACATACACACATACAGACATACAACATAAAACAGTGCACACATAACATACAACACATAAGACAATTAAGGCCTTGTAGTTTTACCTAGGTGAAATCTCCATTGCAATGTTTAAAAACTCTAGTCAAAAAATAAAACACAGTCAAAAAATAAAACTGATCAGAAAAACATTAACCTAGGTTTGTATGAGCTCAAAAAATAAAATAGAACTTTATGATGTGGGAAAAATGCAATAATAAAATAGATATTGAAAAAGGCACCATGGTTAATCACTGTCGAAGATGTAAAAATAGCCAAGCTGGAGCTCTGGATATCAGCTGTTATGAATTTGAGTCAAATCATCTTCTTTTTCTGTAGAAATTGCTTTAGTTAATCTCTCTGGAATCCAAATCGGTTGCTGTTCTCCCTGTGGAAACACACAAAAGGAACCCTGACTCCAGACAATAACTGGATCAGGGCCTTTCCATTGTCCTGTTAGAATATCTTTCCAAAGTACCTTAGGCTTATGTACATTTTTCGGGTACATATGTCTTTCCGCAGCACTAAGTCCTGATGAATCCAAATTTAGAAAGTTTAGAGTAAAAAGGGTTATTTTAAGTTTATCTTTGGGGGATATATACCCCTTCCCAATTCCCTCTTTTTGCTTTAATAGGTTTGTTTTAATAGTTTGATGAGCTCTTTCAACTATGCCTTGTCCCTGTGGATTGTATGGGATTCCTGTTATATGAGTAATACCAAATGATGAGCAAAATTGTTTAAAAGAGGCAGAAGTATAACCAGGACCGTTATCAGTTTTTAACTGTTTAGGAACACCCACAGTGGCAAAATTTTGTAAGCAATGAGCTATAACATCTTTAGTTTTTTCTCCGGCATGAAGGGAGCCCATCAAAAATCCAGAAGAAGTATCAACTGTAACATGTAAATATTTTAATTTTCCAAATTCTGGCAAGTGTGTGACGTCCATCTGCCAAATATGGTTAGGTATCAGTCCTCTAGGATTGACTCCAAGATTAACTTGTGGTAAAAAGGTCACACAATTTTGACATTGTTTTATTACATGCCTGGCTTGTTCCTTAGTTATTTTAAAATGCTTTTGTAAAGTATTAGCATTAACATGAAACCTTTTATGAAAATTTGTAGCTTCTTCTAATGTAGAGAAAATATGTACATCATGTGTAGTTTTATCTGCTAAATCATTGCCCAAACTAAGGGCTCTAGGCAATCCTGTATGTGCCCTAATATGTCCTATAAAGAATGGATCTTTTCTGTCCCAGATTAAACTTTGTATAGTGGAAAACAAAGAGAAAACAGTAGAGGAAGGGGAAATCCTACCAGCATCTTCAAGGGATATAATAGCATTAACTATATATTGACTATCAGAAAATAAATTAAATACAGAATCTTTGAACATCACAAAAGCTTGTAAAACTGCATTAAGCTCTACCTTTTGAGCTGATTGTTTGGGTACTAAAAATGTAAAAGTTTGATAAGGGGTAACTACGGCTGCTGTACCATTATTAGACCCATCAGTGAATATATTTGGAGCATTCATGATAGGTGTTTTCCTTGTCATTTTAGGAAAAACTACAGGATGCTTAGACCAAAAAGACAACAAAGGATTCGATGGCAAATGATTATCAAATGAAACATTAGATTTACACATGATTATTGCCCAAGTATTTAACTCATTAGCTAACTCATCAATTTGATCCATAGTATATGGAGTAATAATTTTATTGGGAGAAATTCCAAACACTCCCTTTGCTGCTCTTATTCCTTTGAGTATTAATTGTCCTACAGCCCCAGGATACCTAGTAAGAATAGTGTTAGGAGAATAAGATAAATGTATCCACAATAATGGACCTTCTTGCCAAAATACTCCTGTAGGAATATTTTTTGTTGGTAGTACAATAAATAATAAAGGCAAACTTATATCAATTCTATCTAGATGCATATTTTCCATATATGTTTCAATAATTTTTAATGCCTTTCTAGCTTTAGGAGTTAACATTCGGGGTGAATTTGGATCTGATGGACCTTTTAGAATATCAAATAAAGGTCCCAACTCTCCTGTTGGTATGCCTAGATAAGGTCTTATCCAATTTATGTCTCCCAATAACTTTTGAAAATCGTTGAGTGATTTGAGTTGATCTACTCGTATTTGAATTTTTGGTGGATGGATCATGGTTGAGGATAATAGAACTCCTAAATAATTAATTGGAAAATTTAATTGTACTTTATCTATTGCTATCTCTAGATTATAATTTTTTAATAAGTTCGTAAGTGTGGCATAACATTCCAGCAATATGTTTTTATCTTTATGTGCTAATAATACATCATCCATATAGTGAAATATTTTTAGTTCAGGATTTTGATTTCTAAGTGGCTGGATTGCTTTATTAACATAGATTTGACACATAGTTGGACTGTTAGCCATTCCTTGAGGGAGTACTTTCCACTCATATCTCTCATCAGGACCTTCATGATTTAATGCAGGGATAGTAAATGCAAAACGTGGACTATCCTCGGGATGAATTGGAATTGAAAACAAAACAATCTTTAATATCTATAGATAAAACATGCCACGTTTTTGGCAAAGCAGACAATTGAGGAATCCCTGATTGAGCAGGTCCCATAATAACCATCTCATTATTAATGGCTCTTAAATCTTGCAATAATCTCCATTTACCGGATTTCTTTTTGATGACAAAAATGGGAGTATTATGGGGAGATACGGAAGGTTGTAAATGTCCTTCCGCTAATTGTTGTTTGACCAGATCATGGGCTACTTGTATCTTTTCTTTAGTCAAGGGCCACTTAGGAACCCACACTGGTCTTTCTGATTTCCAAGTAATTTTGATTGTCTCAGTGGCCCTTTCTGAAAATCCGACCCATGTCTGTCTGTTCCTTGATCTAATTGAATTGGTGCTGCTAAACCTTGTTCTTGTTTTCCTAATCTTTTTTCTTTCCTAACACCTTGTCTAGCCCTAGTAGTGGGCGCATTAGAATTGATGTTATTTGTTAATATCAAACCTAGTTGATCCAGGACATCTCGTCCCCATAAATTAATAGGAAGGTGATCCAAAACATATGGCTGTATAGTTCCTTCACATCCTTCAGGATCCTTCCAATCTAATACCATAGCAATTCTATGGGGATTAGTCGCCACTCCTAGGCCTCGAAGTGTTTGAGTGGCTTGTTGTAATGGCCAATGTTTTGGCCATTCTCGACGAGATATGATGCTAAGGTCAGCACCTGTGTCCAGTAGCCCATTAAACTCGTGACCTTGAATATTTAGTTTTAGCATTGGGCGAGAATCTAAATTTAAAGACAACATAGCCCAATCTACACCTGTGGAGCCTAATCCCTTAGAACCTCTTTCTACATTACTACTAGAGAACTTATTATGTAGGCTGGGTATTATTAACAACTGTGCTATTCTATCTCCAGGTGAAATTACTGATATACCTCCTAGAGAACTAGCTATAATTTTTATTTCACCTACATAATCAGGATCAATAACCCCAGGACTTATCATAAGTCCTTTTAATGTAGATGAACTACGTCCCAATAATAAGCCTACTGTTCCTTGGGGAAGAGGTCCTTTTACTCCTGTAGGAATGATTTGAACTCCCATCTCTGGAGTTAATACTGCTCTGGCAGAGGCGCAGATGTCCAACCCTGCACTCCCTCAGGTTTGTCTGATGAGGGATTTAATGGACAATGTGTCCTGGGCACCACCTTGATGGTGTTGCTGGGTTCCTCCACTGCCCCGTATATTTGTGGTTGTGGGCCCCGGAGCATTGGGCCCCCCAGTCCGTTTTTTGGCAATGAAGCCTGATGCCTTTCTCCACGATATCATGGGTAAATACCTGATCCTTGTCCGTTTTTTGATAATGGAGTACCTTCTATGGTGGTTTGAGAACGGCATTCATTAGCCCAATGTCTCCCTCTACGGCATCGTGGGCAAATACCCGGTATTCTATTCCTTTGATTTTTAGTTTTGTTAAAACCTCCTCTTATGGGGCAACTCCTTTTAAAATGTCCTGTTTGTTCACAATTATAGCATGTTTCTGGCCTGGCATCTAAAGCCTGTTGTACTGCAGCTGCCAAGACTTGCCCTTGTTCATTAATATCTCTACATAGTTTAATATATGTATTTAAGTCTTCATGTCTCCATGGTCTAATAACCTCTCTGCAGCAATGATTTGCTTGGTCATAAGCCAGTTGTTTTATTAATGGCATTGCTTGATCTGTATCCCCCAAAATTTTGGCGGCTGTTTGAATAAGCCTATCTACAAAGTCAGCGTAAGGTTCATTAGGTCTCTGTATTACCTTAGATAGCTGACCCTGTAAATCTCCATGTCCTTGTAAAGTCTTCCATGCCCTAACTACGTCTGCAGCAATTTGTGCATATATAGCAGGATCATATTCAATTTGTTGCCGTTGACCCTCATAAGGTCCTTTTCCTAAAAGCATATCTAGATTTCTTTGAGGGTAACCGGCTGCTGCATTTTGCCTAGCTGTCTCAGTGCAAAATTCCTCATTGGCAACTTTCCATAACAAATATTGTCCTCCATTTAGCACAGATTTACACATGCTAGCCCAATCTGCTGGTGTCATGTCCAAGTTAGTAATGGATTCGACCATGCTACCGTGAAGGGAGCTTGGGGACTGTAGGTTGTTACAGCCTCCTTTAACTGCTTCACTGTTTTAAAATCTATAGCATGGTGAATTCGCTGCCCTCCTACCTGCTCAAGTACAGGGCATGCTAATCTTTGAGGTCCTGTCTCAGGATCCCACTTATCAACTACGGGGCTTGAGGGCCACTCAGCTGTTTCCAACGGTGGGGCTGTTGGTTGAATTATGCCCTCTGGTAATAAAATGGAGTTAGTAACAGCCTCTTGTTGTGGCCTTTTTTCTAATAACCCCTTTTCCTTTAAATTTTCTTCCTCTCTCTGACTAGCTCGAGAGACCTTCTCTTTTGCTTGATCTAAAATGTCTTTCTCCATGGCCTGAATCTCTAACAATTTACTTAACACCTTTTCAGTTTTTTTTTTACTAATTTCTAATCTTCTATAAAGATAACGCAACCCAATAAGATAACACAAAACAAAACCGCAACTGAATGAAACAAAAACTAAATAAAAAATCATTGTATCAAATTTCTCTTCCTCAGGGCGGACAAACTTCAAACCTTGAGCCAACCATTTTTCCCAGTTTGCCTGAGAAATTTCTAGGGACAGGCAGCTTGAAACAAAAATGAAATAAATCAAAACAAGAACACATTGTTTTTTAAAATGGTCACCCATTCTCTCACCTTCCCTCAGGGGCGAGCAATTTCACTTACCTCCAAGTTTCAGACGCTCCCTGTACGGACCACCAAATGCCAATGTCTTGGCTTGGCACAGAATCACGAGCCACCACACAGCTTTGTAGATTCAAACAGCAATTCTTTATGCCTGAACTCATACCGGCCTCCACACACGCTCTCGGGCAATCCCAGTTCTGCTGCCACCCAATTCACCTACTCCACCAGGCTTTTTTCCAATCTCCTTTGAATCTCACGAGAACTCAACGGGAACAAGCAGCAGGAACACCCTATTTCCAGCAGCAATAATCCTCAACATCGAACTTCCCTAAAACCCATAGTCTTAAACTGGGAACGCCCTAAACCCAAGGACCGGGATACTTCCTCAAACCTGATCAGCTCTAAACCCGGATCCACCTTCCTTGAGCAAGGTCACCTTACATGCAATGTCAACAGTGAAATTCCAAGGCAAGTCCATTTAACATGGGGTACACTGGCAAGGAAATTTCGATGCGTCATTTCTACTTGGCAATGGCCCTCAGCATTCCAGAGCCTTTTGCATTTGATGGACAGCAAGTTGCTAGAGAGCAGCCCAGGTCCCCAAACCAGCAGGTCTGGTGTGAAGGGTATGAATTATTTGATGACTTGCCTTTGCCCTGTGTCAGTAGTGCACAGGGAAAGATGCAGCAGCAGCAGGACATGGACCTCTTTGATCTGTGGGGACCACAGCAGCAGAGTGACTGGGGATATTATAATCCACAGCTGCAACAGCCTCAGAGTTACCAAGAGAACCTGCCAGTTCAGGACCCAATTCTAACATGCCTCACGGAGCAGAGGTATGAAACATTTGATGACTTGGCTGAAATTTTAACTGAAGTCCTTGGCATTGAGTTTTCGGGACCTATAGTCAGAAGGCTTCCTGTAGTCATGCTCTCAGGGTCAGAGCTAAGTGTCTCTTGTATGTGCACATAAAGATGCTCATTGTAGGAAATTTTCTTGAAAACAACAACAACAACAAACAAACAAAAAACTCAAAAAAATCACAAAAGCCCTAGAAAATTAAAAAACAAAACAAAACAAAACAAAAAAAAACCAACTCCCCCAATCCTTCTTACATGCCCCTTTATCCCAGCTAGCAGCCCTTGCTCACAGCTTCCTGAACTCTCAGTGTCTTCTGGAGGGGTAGCAGTACCCAGCAGTCATAGATCCCTGATTGTGCCTCTCGTAGTGCTCTGGAGAAAGCTGGACTCAGGCAGCCACTGCCACAGCAACAGGCAAAAAGACAGCCCTTGCCAGATTCCAACCAATGTATGCTTAGGTAGATCCATCTTGCACAGCCTGTCTCACAATTATCTCCACCTTGGAGATAAGGTCCTCTACAGTGCCTTTGTATGGCAGGGTCTGAAGGCTGCTGCTCTTCTCCCTGAAGCAGAGCAGTATCTTCAGGATATTATAGTCTGCCAGGACAGCCTGGACTCTCTGAAATTTGACAGTGTCATTGGTATCACAATGGATTTTCATGGGTGTCCACCGTCACCAACAAGCCAACAAAAACCAAGCCAGGACATTAGGAAGGAAGACATCTCAGCCAGGATTGCTTGACAAGAATTTACAAGAGTCTGCTGGAATTCAGCCTTTTAGAACAGACTTCTGCAGCGATGTGTGTCCAGAAATTGTATGTTTACCTTTGAACTTACATCTCCCTTGTTCTTTACTACAGTTGCCAAGACTTATTATTTGGAAATATGTGTTGTAGTTCGTTATACCTTTGCCTTTAAAAATCTCCCCCAGCCCTCAACTCTCCCACTGTGCTCACAGTGAATGTGCCTGCAGTGTACTGTGTCAGGCATATGCCGTTGCTGTGTCATTTGATTTCCAATTCACATTCTTGGCAGAATCTTTCTTGGACCATAATTGAGTTGGATACCTCCATCCTCCTACATGGGCTACCATTTGTGTTACATGGACAGCAAGTTGCTAGAAAGCAGCCCAGGTCCCCACTGACAGCAGAACTTTTATTGAGCCACAGGTTCAGCTACTGCAACTTCAAGAACTCCTGGAGGCTCCTGCACTGAGATAAGAGCCCCTGTTTGTGAATCCAGAGTGTTCTGACAGTCACCTGGGCATGCAGGTCAATGATATCTGAGGGTGCCTGGGGAGACTTTGGATATTGTTGATCTGAGTTTTTGAGAGAAACTTCGAAGACAGCGGTATCACGGAGCTTTTCACTTGGAACCAGTTTTGCAATTTTGGTCTCTAGGACGTAGAACACCTTGAAGTCTTCCACCAGAGAGTTTCCTGTCTCTCCAACAGGTCCTGTGGACCCAGCTCTGCAGGCTACATCCCTCAGACCACTGGGGGGGCACCATTCACACATGCAGCTGAAGATCCTCTTCCTCAATATCCTTTTGACTCCTGTGGTGTTTTGTGTAGAAGCAGGGCAAGGATAGAGAATTTTTTGTCAGTCCTTTTCATTTTGCTATCATTATGTTTGATTACAAAAGAGGCTATGCTCATTCTTGTCATTTAAGCAACACCAGGAGTAGTGAAGAAATCTTGCATTTATGGTTTCCCTTTGCCCACCCTCTTGGAACCATTGTGAAGAGTTTCAGATTGTATGTTTATCGTGTATCTCACATTAATTTAAGTGTAAAATTCTGAAATGATATTAAATGACAAAATAAAACGTGTTTTGCATGCATTTAAAAGGCGTGTATCATACAAACCTTTATTTTGTAAATATTTTCCTTCATATAATGAGACTGAGAATAGGTGGATAAATAGCACCTCTAACAGGGGGAATGTCTTATTTGGACAGTCACTTGGAATGTTGATTGAAGTGGTAGATGCCTAGCAATTCTGCTTCTAGATGTTTCCAGAGGAAAATACTATCTTTTCTTACAGAACATTGAATCCCCAGATAAGAATATTCACATAAAGTTATCGAGTTAGCCACATAAAGTTATCATGTTAGCTGTGTTAATTTTACCCCTACTACAGCTAATATCTGTGATAATGCTTATTCTAAATTTTTTTTTTGGATGCCTTAAGTTTTGAATCCAGGGGTCTTCTCCACTTAGCTAGTTTGCCAACCCTTTTTATTTTTGGAGACACAGAGTTGCTTAGGTGGTTTTGAATTTGTGACCCTTTTTCCTAAGCCTCCAGAGTTGTTGGAATAATAGGTTTGTCCACCTTACCAGAATTAGTTTATGTTTTTGGAGATTTCAGTCCCTAGTCAGTTGCCATGAATTTCTCATACTTGGTTGGACATTCCACAGTAGTTTAGCTCAGTGGGAAATTATCAAAGAACATTTAAATCCACAAAAATTCTTATAGCTCAAAGTTAGGGATTGGTTGCCTAATATTGTGAATTTAAGATTCAAAACACACACACACACAAACACACACACTTTAATTTCTTGTTATGTTAGAGCACAAAGTAATAAAGTATAAAATGCAAAACATCCAACTCCTCCCTGTCACTAATTTCCTCTGCCAAATAATTCCATTTCTATTCCCATAACTGGTGGACTCTCCTATTTCTTCTCTACGTATTGCCTGTGTTTCCAGTATATATGGAGAAAAAATTTAGAAACAGGGTATCAACTAAAAATTGTTTGCTCTCACATTCATGTCTACCTGTGTCCTAGCATCAATTCTTGGGAGATCATCAAAAATTTGAAAAAAGTTTATGAAAGTTAGTACACATAAATCTACTTTATTCCATGTAGGAGCTAAAAGGATCCTGTGGATGGACCTACCATTATTTATACAGACTATTTCTTTATTTGCCCCCAATATAAAACATGCTTCATGAACATATATCTTTTTTTTATTGGTTGTTCACAACATTACAAAGCTCTTGACATATCATATTTCATACATTAGAATCAAGTGGGTTATGAACCCCCAATTTTACCCCAAATACAGATTGCAGAATCACATTGGTTACACATCACATTTTTACATACTGCCATATTAGTGACTGTTGTATTCTGCTACCTTTCCTATCCTCTACTATCCCCCCTCCCCTCCCATCTTCTCTCTCTACCCCATCTACTGTAATTCATTTCCCTCCATGTTTGTTAACCGATTCCCCTCATAACCTCTTATATGTAATTTTGTATAACAATGAGGGTCTCCCTCCATTTCCATGCAATTTCCCTTTTTTTCTCCCTTTCCCTCCCACCTCATGTCTCTGTTTAATGTTAATCTTTTCTTCCTGCTCTTCCTCCCTGTTCTGTTCTTAGTTGCTCTCATTATATCAAAGAAGACATTTGGTATTTGTTTTTTAGGGATTGGCTAGCTTCACTAAGCATAATCTGCTCTAGTGCCATCCATTTCCCTGCAAATTCCATGATTTTGTCATTTTTTAGTGCTGCGTAATATTCCATGGTGTATAAATGCCACATTTTTTTTATCCATTCATCTATTGAAGGGCTTGCTTACGAGGACCGTGTGCATGGTATATTTTTTCCCAACCTTTTACCTTGAGCCTTTGTATGTCTTTTCCAATCAGATGTGTCTCCTGGAGGCAGCATATTGTTGGATTTGTTTTTTTAATCCATGTTACCAGCCTATGTCGCTTTATTGGAGAGTTTAAGCCATTAACGTTTAGAGTTACTATTGATACATGGTTTGTACTTCCTTCCATGTTTGATTATTTATCTCTTTTTTTTTTTCTAATTTAGTTTGTTTCTCCATGATTAGCTTTCCCCCCATCCTCTGTCTTTATGGAGGCACTTCCCACTGATGGTTTTGGTTATTGTTTTTCATTTCTTCCTCGTGTAGAGTTTTTCCCAAGACGCTTTGCAATGCTGGTTTTCTGGCTACAAATTCTTTTAGCTTTTGTTTATCATGAAAGATTTTTATTTCGTTGTTGTATCTGAAGCTTAATTTTGCTGGATACAGAATTCTTGGTTGGCATCCATTGTCTTTCAGTGTTTGAAATACATTGTTCCATGACCTTCTTGCTTTCAGAGTCTGTGATGAAAAATCCGTTGTTAACCTTATTGGTTTACCCCTAAATGTAATCTGCCTCTTTTCTCTTGTAGCTTTTAATATTTTCTCTTTGTTCTGTATATTGGATATCTTCATAACAATATGTCTTGGCTTTGGTCTACTGTGATTTTGTGTGCTCGGTGTCCTGTATGCATCTACAATTTGTATACCTGGTTCCTTTTTTATTTCTGGAAAGTTTTCTGTAATTATTTCATTCAGCAGGTTACTCATTCCCTTGGTATGAATCTCTGTGCCTTCCTCTATCCCGATGACTCATAAGTTTGGTTTTTTTAAGTTATCCCAAATCTCTTGGATGTTTTTCTCGTGATTTTTTACCAGCCTATCTGAGTTCGCTAGACTCTTTTCAAGATGGTATATTTTGTCTTCATTATCTGACGTTCTGGCTTCTACTTGCTCCACTCTGTTAGTGATACTCTCGATTGAGTTTTTAATTTGGTTTATCGTTTTCTTCATTTCTAGAATTATTGTTTGATTTTTTTATAATCGCTATCTCCTGATGAAGATGCTTAACTTCTTCTTTTATCTGTTTATGTAATTTTTCAATGTGATCTTTAAGGTTCCTTTCCATCTGTCTAAGGTGTTCCTTGAGTTCTTTATATGGACATTTTTCTGATGACTCTAGGTCCTCCTGAATATTTAGGCTGTCCTTCATTGTTTGTACTCCTTTTCTTCCTTGCTTTTTTATGCTCATGATACTTCTTGTTCTGTTTGACTGCTGAGTTACTGTTTACTCTTATAAATTTATTTGATGCTTGGGAGGAGAGATATTAGAAGGGAAGGGAAGAAGTCACTAAAGAGAGTGAGTGTAGGCAGGTAGAATTCAAGAAAGGGGGAATAAGAAAATTGAAAAGAAATGAAAAGACAAAAGAAAAAAAGTGAAAAGAAAGAAAGAAAAAATGAAACAATAAAAATTTAAAACCAAAATAATTATAATGATAATAAACAAATGGAAATTAAAGTTTAAAAAATAATAGTAATAATAATAGAATAAAAAGAATTAAAAAAAATTGAAACAATTAATAAGAAAGTTAAAGAACAACAACAACATCAACAACAAAAAGTGAAAATAAAATAAAAAAAAAGTACCAATAATAACCATTAAAATAAAAATAATAATAAATGCAGTCATAGAGCTCAATTAACTTCTCTTCTAGTAGATGGAGCTATGCCCACTGGGCCAGACTTCTCTTCTTGATGGGTGGGAACCAATCACTGTGCCTCAGTTCTTCTTCCCAGACTGTGCAGGTCTCCAATCCTGAGTGCCTAGGGCCTTCTCTTGTGGTCCCTCAAGCCAGGCCCCACTCACCTGTGAAGCTCGCCACAATACTGGCTACACGCTGGGTCTGCTGCTCCTGGGAGCCCTGTTTCCATGGATGCCTGGGCACACCCTTTCTGTTTGCCTCCCTCAGACCCTCAGTTTGTAGTGCTTGGGGCTGAGGACCCCCAGCAAATTTGTTTGCCCTCAGGTAGCAACTCCTCTGGTAGCTGGTGCAAGGGACCTCTGTTGTCAGCACTGGTGGGAGCGACACCCTGGGTCTGACTATCGTGCTCAGTTGGCTTTTTTACCTCTGTGAGTTCAGGTGGGCCGACTAGTTATTTCAGCGGGATCATTAGTGCTGAGTCACGAGAAGCAGGCGAACCAGAACTAGAATGCAGCCCAATCCGGGCTCGGTGTGTTCTGAGAGGGGCAGACTGTTCACCCGGGATCCCCTTCAGCTCAACAGTGCCTAGTGGTCCTGAGCGAACAGTATTTTGACAGTTTACTTCTCCCTATGCTCACGCAGCTGAAGGGGTTAGAGACTTGATCTCTCCGCATCTGCCGCCATGTTGGATCACTTAGATTTTAAATTGTCACTCATCTTATCAGCTGTTCCATTTTACTCAGCAGCTCACTCCCGTGGTGAAGAGTCTGCTCTATGGTGCTCCGCGGGAAGTGGCGGTGGCAGCAGCGGCCCAGCTGTGGCCTTCGGGACCCCCGGGGAGGGGGTGCGGCTGGGGGAGGGGAGGCAGCGCCTCGGGGCCCGCGCGGGCCGGGTACTGGACATGCGGGAGAGTGGGCGGGGTGGGGGAAAGAAATTGAGATCTAGATTTAGGAAGTGAGCATGGGAGGAGAGACGGCGGGGGAGAAGCAAAGCGGAAAGGTGGAGAGGAGAAGGAGAAGGGGCCGTGGGAGCCCAGCAGCTCGGGGGCTGCAGCCTTACTGCTCGTGTCGTGATGGACTCACTCCACCTTGGCTGGAGTCGTGGCGGATTCACTCCACCTAGGCCCCTTTCTTGACACGGTGCTGAGTCTTTGTCGACAGATCTCATTTAATAATCTTTACTTTTTCTTTTAAGACGCAGCAACATACAAACATATATCTTTTTAACAGTTGCATTTATTTATTTAGGTACTAGGGATTAAACCCAGAGACATTCCACCATTGAGCTATATCCCCAGGCCTTTTTAAGTTTTTATTTTGAGACAGGGGCTCACTAAGTTGCAGAGTTTTCTGCCCCTGAATTTAAGATTCAAAACACTTGAACTTGCAATCTCTTGCCCCAACCTCTGGAATACTTGAGATTATCAGCATGTGTCACAGTGCCTGGTTTCCTATATTTTAATAGGAAATTTATAAAAACAGCACAGAAGATGGACAGTATTAAAAACCTGCACTAGCATGTGGGACAACTCAGAAAGGCATAGTGAGTGAAATCCACTGTATGATCACAATTCTACAAACTACATTTAGTGGCTGTCAGTAAGAAGTTAACTTAGTTTGTAAACAATTAAAATGCTGCCACAGTCCAAAAAAAGAAAATAATAGCAGACCTTTATAATCATCATACAGCTGAACTGCCAGAATTTGTTCATTTAAACATTTTGATCTGCATTAATGCTTTGCATATTTAACATTTATATAAAAAATCACACACAAATAAAAATAGAAAAGCTGCCAATACCTGATTCCTCTCCCCTAGTTTTCTACTTATAATCATCCACTGAGGCACCTTTTGACACCTTGGGGACAGAGGGGATGTTTAACATCAGACCTAAAAATAGTGGTTTGGTTTGTTGTTTTTGAGATGCTGTGAATCAAACCCAGGGCCTCATGCATGGGAGGCTTTCACACAGCTACCCATACATCCCGCCCCATAGTAGGTTCTTACATAAGTTCTCAATGTGTCAGAGTGCTATTTGGAGGTCATTTGGCATAACTACTGCACGTTTGGCATGGATAGCACAGATCTTATTTGTGTCTTCTAAAAAGCCAACCAGAGAGCCTTCATTTGCTTCCCACAAAGTGGGATAGCTGCCCTCTGGAAGCACAAATCTGTTTTTAAATCGGAGCAGTTTCTCATACCAGACTCTGGAAGAGGAGTTAATGAATCTGAAATTTAGTGGACAAACTAGATGTCAGAGAACCACAACACTGGGCCTGTAAGTCTGAGTTTTCTTCGTCTCTACACTAGAGAGTGCTCATTTCATGCGATTTTTGTAGCCAAGTGCTTCTTGGGGGTTTTACCACTTGTGGTATGGGAGGTAGTGGGCTTTGTTGGAGGACTCGTTTTGAGACCTTCTTGCTCCCTTCTACTGGAGTTCAGTGCACTTGAAGTAGTGCAGGCATTAGAGAGGGAGGGCAGTGATAGACACAACTGGATCTTTTCTTAAAATTGGGAGCCATCTTGCTACAAAGCCATGAAAAGATAATTTTTTGCTTTACTGTAAATTACTGCAAATTCTGAACCTGCTTGGAATGCCTGCCCGTGCCTTGAACTCACCCATGCCTGGCTCTCTGACCAGATAGCAGCCCTCTCTAAAACTTAGTGACACCTCATAAATATTGGCCTTCCTTGGCCAGACAACGACCCTCTCTGAGGCTCTAATGGTCCTCATAAATTCTGATGTTGGGGCCAGCAAAAAATGTAAACTACCATTAGTGTGATGCTTGTCAGAGTTCTGTTATCTGTAACCCCCGATGTGTAACTTTCTGGGGTATAAAGCTGGGCTGCAGGAAAGCTGGGGTTGCTGTCTTGTTCCCACCATTTTGGGAGGGAGAGGCAGCCCAGCCGATAGAAATAATAAGCTTGCTTTAATTTGATTTTAATTGGAGTCAGTGGTCTTTTCTTGCGTCCTGGTCTAACAGGCAGCTGTAAATACCACGTTTCTTTCCTTTTTTTCTCCCTCCCTTTCTCCCTCTCTTCCTGCCTTCCTTTCTCTCTCTGTCTCTGTCTCTGTCTCTGTCTCTCTCTCTCTCTCTCTCGCTCTCTCCCCCCACCATGCTGGGGTTTGAACCCAGGGCCTGCATGTGCTCAACCACTGAACCACATTCCTAGTCCCCATTTTTGAGTATTCTGGAAAGACTAGATTCCTGTCCTGGCAATCACAGTATGAGAGAACCTTTCTGTTTCGTCCAAAAGGCAAACACTGCCCCCAACTCTCACTAAACCACAGATGAGCCAGTGCGCACCCAACTCTGACATCACTGTCTGGTTGGAATAGTGTGGAGGAGGTGTCCTTTACATAAAATACTTCTGGAGTGGCAGGACCTGAGGTCACAGACCCAGGTGTCCAGGGATGATCCCCAACACCTAATTTTTTTTTTAATAAAACCATCCTATGCTTCAAAATGGTATCTTCTTGTTGGGTTTTATTTAGTTGGGGCTATTTAGAAGTGACATTGGGTTGCATTTGTCTACTTAAATAATTTTCCCTTCTATTTCCCCCCTTTTCTTTGTATATTCTGATTATTAATGTAAATGTCTTTTATTGGTGCTGGCAATGTTTTCTCCAGACCTCCCTTTTACTATCTTTTTGGTGTCTTTGCTCAGGAAGTTTAGATATTAGGTAGCCAAATTTCTCAAAAATTTTTTGTGACTTCTAGAGTTTACAATTTGCTTATGATTCCACACTCCAAAATTATAAAAATGATTTCCATTGTTTTCTTCAAGTAGTTTTAAAGGTTATTAAAGATGTAATCTCTTTTCCATTTATAATATTTCTGTGGTTTTTGAAATGTATTTAAAAAATATTTCTAACTTAAAGTTTTTTTTCCTGAAATGGACATCTAAATATCCTCCTGCTCTAATTTATAGGCTATCTTTTAGCTGCTAATTTTCTTTCCTTCTTTCTTTTTGTATTAGGGATTTAACACAGGGGTAATTTACCAATGAGCCACATCCCCACATCCCTGGACTTTTAATTTTTTATTTTTAGTGTCTCACTATGCTGCTTTGAGCCTGGTTAAGTTTCCAGGCTGACCTTGAACTTGTGATCCTCCTGTCACAGCCTCTCAAGTCAGCCAAGTCATTTAACTAACTGATAATTGAAAATAAATTAAATTTTTTCTGACTATTCATTCCCAAATGGTATTCTGAAAATTTTTTGGGCCGCCATTCTTTTCTCATAGTTAAAGAATCAAAAATCAAAATAATGGTATCATTTCAATAAATACTTAACTATTGAAATTAAACAGTTATTGATGACTTATCAATAATGATAAACTCTAAGGTATAAGTTAAGGGACATATCCATGGAAAATTCCTTCTTTGTTAATCAAACATTTGACACATGCATAGAGGATAAATGATAGCTGTGTTCCTTTTTTAAAATCTTTTTTTCAGAGGTTTGAACCCAGGTTCTCTTAACCCCTGAGCTGCACGAACAACATCCCTAGCCTTTTTTTTTTTTATATTTAGAGACAGGGTCTTGCTAAGATGTTTAGGATCTCTCTAAATTACTGAGCCTGGCTTTGAACTCTCAATCCTCTTGCCTCAGCCTCCCCAGCCGTGGGAATACAGACATATACCTTCTTTCATGGCATTTGTTCTTTCTTACACCAGGAAAATGTAGAGATGCTGACATTGAATTAATTAATTAATCAAGTACTCAAGGGCAGTTCAATGCAATAAAGGACAAATCAAAAGAGGCAGTATTGTGAAGGAGACAAATTATTGCTATTGAAGATTTGCTTACCTAGAAAATATGGTAGGACCAGAACTACTTGAATGATTCCATAAACTGCCTGAATTTATGGCAACTGTGTGTTTCACACTTAAAGAAACCAGCCCAATGTATATTGATATTTCTGGGCAAGAAGACAATAAGGGCCCAGTTTCCTAAAGTTGAACATTCTCTCTCTAAAAATGAGCCATCAAATTCAAAATTGGGAAGAATGGCATCAGTGAAAATAACTGAGAGAATATACCCACCAGGAGCCAGGCCACAAAGCACACTGGTGGCCAGCAAGTACCATCATTTATTATTATTCTGTCATTTGCTGGATGCCTTCTCTAATTTCAGTGGTGTTTTGGACTCTACATGCCTTATCTCATTTAATCTTTGTACCAGGTAAGTATCTTCATCCTCATTAAATATATTCATCCTTTTTCTAGGAAAATGTATGAATATATTTAATCTAAAGTCAGAGAGTTGCAGCTTCCAGGTTGGAGGGCACTTAGGTCTACCTGCAAAATCCACGTCTTCAGCATTATGGAGCCTCTTAACTCTCAGGTCCCAGGAAAATCACAGATAATGAGGGAATGTGGAGGGTGAACCAGGTGAGAATGAAGCTCCTGGGGTGTATGAGGGTCTCTGCCATGAGCATCCTGCTTCCAGAATAAAACACTCTTGACCTGAGCTAATGAGGCACCCTTGATGCAGGAGCCTCCAGTCTCTCTTTTCTTTAATGCTCCCTTACCCTGCAGGTTTCAGTGATACCTATGCTGAATGCAAGGTCTGGGAGGATCAAGGAGGTGGCCCAAGGTACACAGAGACCATTTGGAGGTGTGGGGATTTGCCCCCAAGGTGCCCAGGTTGTACCAGTGCCCATAGTGTGTACTGAGGTTTGCAGCCTACTCTGGGGCTTGCTCTCCTCGCTCATGCCCAAAGCAAGGGTCCAAGGAAAACAGAAAGCTGGGAGGTAGCCCTCTCTCTGAGCACAGTCATGGGATGAGAGTCAGCCCAAATGGAAAGCCTCCTGGCTGGGAGTGCCTGAACCACACAAGGTGTCCTTGTCTTTGGCTTTTGGCACCAGGAAGTATTTCCAGACCCACCAGCGAGACCCAGCCAAGAGAGCCCTCAGCGTTGCCCCACAAGGCAGCATGGGCTTTGCCTAGGAGGCTGCTAGCCCAAGACCACAGCAAGCTATACTCAGAGAAGAGAACCAGGACATCTGGGGCAGGGTGGGGAAAGGAGGGAGAAAACTTAGAAAGTTCCGATTTAGGAAGCTTTTTGGTTGTTTTTATTTTGTTTTTAAGCTACCATCTTTTTAGTATGCATTCCCATCCTCTTGCCAGGTGGGAAAAGATATAAGAGGAGAGGAGGGTCAGGTTGGTACAGGGGGAAGGAAGAGGGTGTGATAAAGGTGATGGCTCCATGATCTCTTTTGTGGCTGGGTTGTGGCTCATTGGTACAGCACTTGCCTAGCACTTGTGAGGCACCAGGTTCAATCCTGAGCACCACACAAGAATAAATAAATAAAACTAAAAGTATTATGTCCATCTACAACTAAAAACATTTTTTGAAATTTCCTTTTGTAATAAATATCTCATGGGAGATTCTTTAATACTATGTAAATATCTTATCACTTTGTTTTTACTACTAACCCTTTCATTCATTGCTGACTCCCGGCTCACTATTCATGAACACTGTGTTTCCAAAAGTGGTTTTCTAGATGTAGAAGGGCTTAGGCAGTTAGGGCAAGATGGCGAGAGAGGAGGCCTGGAGTGGGGCCAGAACAAAGAAGCAGGGAGAGGGTCTTCTGATGGGGTCAACTTACTCCTTGATGAAAGTGCTCATGGAGGACACAAGTGGGGGACCCAGTCAGACAAACACTTCTGCATTCATGCTCCTAAGTGGTAAATCCAATAGAAAAACTAAAACAGACTTGTGGTCAGAGGACACCAATCAATAATTGTGAGGAGCATATGGACAGGAAAGGAGATAAGTAAAGGAGAAAATTCCAGAGATCATAAAAGCAACAAGCCAAAACTCCCCTATTGAGTTCCCAGCTCTGGGGCCCCTTCTTTTCAGAGAAGCCTATCTCTGAAACTCTGTTGCTTTTACAATAAGTGTACTTCTTGCTTACTATCTCTGTGTCCTGTTCTTCAATTCTTTGCTTAACAGAGACAATGAACCCAGCACTCCTCACCAGTAACACATTCAACAATTCCTTATATATTTATTCATTTAGTTTTGTACTGCTTGGGATGGAACCCATGGCTTTGCACATGCCAGGCAATTCCTCTACCATTGAGCTATACCCCTCAGATTTTTAGATTTTATTTTGAGCAGGGTCTCACTGTGTTGCCCAGGTTGGCCTCAAACTTGTGATCCTCCTGCCTCTGCCTCCTGAGCTGCTGGGATTACAAGTGTGCACCACTGCATCTGGCCTCTGCTTTTGTTTCTTGGGGTTCTGTTTGTGCTCATTGCAACTGGAGTGCCATTGATCCCAGGCCCTCTCAGCAGACACAGCTAGGGCATACAGGTTAGCAGTTCTGAAATTATTTTATAGGTTTCTATGATTGAGCAAATAATAAGCCTGCTATATTTAGTAGGAGCTAGTTTTCTCACTATTGATGAAATGAACTACAAATAAAGAAAGGAAAGGGTAAAAGGAACCTAGTTGTGTTTGATTAGATCAAAGATTCTCAAGGTGAATTCATGTTTTAGACAGATGGAGAAATAAATGTGACTTAGCAATTCCACTCCACAGTAGAAATTGCATGATTGTGAAAATATACCAATAGAAATGTTGATAAATGCTCTATAATAATAGTCCTAAATGGAACTACCCAAATTCCAATTGACATCAGATGTGGTAATGAATATTTTACCACTGTATGCAAACTTGTGGATGAAAACATAATCAATGTGAGGAATTTTCACAAAAATGCTGTGATTCAATTTGTATGAAATTCAAAAATTGGCAAGATGAATCCAAGCTTGGAGAACTCAGTGTCAAGTTCTTTTGTGGGCTGGGGGAGGGTAGTGATTGTGAGAAAAACCAGGGAGTCCCTGATATTGTTCTGTCCTTTGACCTGGATGCTGGTTCCACAGTGTGTTCAATTCTTTTATTTTGGGTATCCAAGAATGAACTCAGGGGCACCTTGCCACTGAGCCACACCCCAGTCTTATTTTGTATTTTATTTAGAGACAGGGTCTCTCTGACTTGCTTAGGGCCTCACAGTTGCTGAGGCTAGCTTTGAACTCCAATTCTCAGCCTCCCAAACTACTGGTATTACAGGTGAGAATTAAACTCTAAAGCTTAAGGTTTGCCTTATTTGTAATGAACATTTACCCTATGCATTGTTTGAAAACATATATTTTAAAAGGTCAAATCATGACCTTCAAACAGATATAAAATGAACAATTGCTAGGGATTTTCACTGAATCAATGAGGAAACTAGGCAGATTATATCTGACTAAAAGGAGAAGTCAAAAAGCACAGACTTAATATCAAGCAAAGGAGAGTTAAAACAGAAGCACAGATAGGGCTCAAATGAGCTTCTTCAACAGACAGAAGGGAAAGTTAGCTGAACCCAGCTGCACAGCAGAATATACCTGTGTAGAGATGAGGGTTATTTTTCCTTGCTATTGGCTACCTATATTTTGCAGAATTGTAAAATAGCTTCCATGAAATCAAAACCAGATAAGGTGGAAAGGTATGCTATAGACAATGCTTCTATAGTCTACAATGTGGAAAGAAACATTGAAAAAAACCTCATTTATTCACAAGCAATTCATCAGTAATCCTATCAAAGAGGCCTATTGTTTCTGGCACCTGTTTGTATAAGGTAGAGTCACAAAGTTTTTGTGATTTTCAATGGGCTTTCTTGATGAGCTCAGCTATCATTAGTTTTATTCCAGAACATTTGTTTGTTTGTTGGTACCGGGCATTGAACCCAGGGACACTTAACCAACAAATCTACATCCTCAGCCCTTTTTTATAGTTTACTTAGAGACAGGGTCTCACTAAATTGCTTACAGCCTCTCTATATTGCTGAGATTGGCTTTGAATTTGCTATCTTCCTGCCTTAGTCTCTGGAGCTGCTAAGATTACAGGCATGCACCAGCACACCAAGCCTTCTATTCCACCTTTAGGAGTGATTTGAGGAAGGTGAAAATCAAAAACTGTTCAGTGTGAACACTTAATTTAGGGCCATGGGAGCTTGAGAGATAATACTTCTTTTCCTCTTTGAAGGGGACATTTAAGAATAAACCTAGAAAATGACAGGAACTCTAAAGAAGTTTAGCTCTCTCCTCAGTGAGAAATTTTATTTTATTGAATAATCAAGGACATAATAAAATCAATGTAAAATTAGAAAATTATTCTGGTGAAACAAACCCAGCATCTTTCAACATGGATAAGTTACATAGAAACCAGAAAAGCCCTTTGTATCATAGCTGAAGATGGCAAAAAGCAAATCAAGGGAATGAGGCCATCAAAATTACACAAAGTTTTCTAAGATTTCTAAAGTATTTTGTAGTGTAAAAAAGTGTATGATACATTTTTAAAGACTTTTTCTTTGTTATTTTTAGTTGTAGATGAGCACAATGCCTTTATTTTACTTATTTATGTGGTGGTGAGGATTGAACCCAGTGCCCCTGCATGTGAGACAACAGCTCTACCATTGACTCACAACCCAAGGCCTGTATGATATATTTTGTTTATTTATTTGGTACTAGGGATTGAACCCAGGGGCAATTTACCACTGAGATAAACCCCATTCTTTTTTTTTTTTTTTTTTTTTTGACAAAAGGCCTCACTAAATTGCTGAGGGTGGCCTCCAACTTGTGAACTTCTTGCCTCAGCCTCTCCAGTAGCAAAAATTATAGGCATGTACAACCTGGTGTGGTTTTGCCTATGATGCATTTTATAAGCATTGCATGTTATATGTTATAAATATTATTATATACTGTGTTAATTTTGTATGATAAAATTCATAGTGTGATAAAAGCAACCTTTCATAATATTTTTTAACATTTGTCATCATATTAAACCCAATTCAGACTCAAGTTTAATAAGCAAAGCAATAAAATTTATTTTATTTAATGTTTTTCCTGCACTAGTGATTGAACCCTAGGCCTTGCTCATGCTGGGTAAGTGCTCTCCTACTAAGCCATATTTCTGGCCCTACAACTCATTTTAAATTTTTCATTATGCTTTTTCATATTCTATAACAAAATGATTTTTTCCTTAGGACTAATTTCATTTTTTTTTTACAATTTCTTTTTTTGGGTACTAGAATTGAACCCAGGTGTGCTTACTACATTCCCAGCAGTTTTTTTTTTTTTGAGAGAGAGAGAGAGAGAGAGAGAGAGAGAGAGAGAGAGAGAGAATTTTAATATTTATTTTTTAGTTTTCGGCGGACATAACATCTTTGTTTGTATGTGGTGCTGAGAATAGAACCCTGGCCGAACGCATGCCAGGTGAGCGTGCTACCGCTTGAGCCACATCCCCAGCCCCCCAGCAGTTTTTTAAAAATATTTTATTTAGTGAACTGGGCCTCTTCTTGGTTGCTGAAGCTGGCTTTGAAATTATGATCCTCCTGCCTCAGCATCTGAAGCTCAGGGATTAGAGGTGGGCTCCACCATGCCCAGCCCTAGGACTAATTTCAAGGGCTCATGAGGTTGAAACTAATTTTGGTGGAGTGTATCCATACAATTCACTCAAAGTTGCTATTTTGAAGTAAATCATGAGAAAAATCATTCAAACAATTTCTGCTTCTGTTTCTGATACAGAAAACATAACTATTGATAATCTAAAAATTCTCCTTCCTATCCTCAATATGTTTGAGAAGTATAAAGCATTTCAACAAACACACCAATATAAATGTTTGCTGACCTTTATGGACCCTAAGATTAAATCCTCTGTTTTAAGACTTATAAATGGTGAAGGTCAAGTTTATTGATGAAGGCTAGGTTCTTCAAGGCAATCCTGCCCTCAATCCTGCAATGTCACAGGATGATTGAGCTTTGCCAAGTTCTTGGCCACATTCCTTTGATTGTCCCACCCCCTCCAATCCCCAAAACCTCTTAACATCCACCTTGGTCCTGCTTGAAGAAGCTCCATCTCTGATTCACAACCCCTGCAGGTCAATGCCCATTTACTGATCTGCTCCATCTAGTCTGGGTGTGTCCTCACACTGGAAATGGAACCTGGTAGCCCATTCAGAGGAGCTGCGTGGGGGCCATCATACCCACAGCAACCATGGGAGAAGAGTTTGTGCACCTGCTCAGGGAAGGAGCCTGGCCACACCCACCCAAAGCCCTCAGTGCCACTGCCCAGATCTTGGATGGATGCCCTGTGACCATGTGAACCCTGCCAAGTAATCCTGTGCTCCTGAGCAGGCTTCTCTTATTCCTCCACTTGAATTAATAACTTAAGGTGACAAATCAGAAGTAGCACTGGGGTCTTTTACAAAGCTCAGCTTCTGCCATGCAGCTTCTCTGTGGCCTCACAGGATGCTCCTCTGGTCAGTTCTTGCTCAGACTCATGTTGAGTCTTCTCCTCCTGGATGCTATTTAACATCATTTCAATTGGACCCCTTGCTTAAAGCTGAAATGGGGTAATTTCTCTATAACAAATTAGACAGTGGAATCAATATACATCCATATTTCACTGTGAATATATTGATACCAGGTGGACTAAATTACTGGCTACCTCAGGAATTTACAACTGGTTGTCTCTGAATAGGTTACCAACATAGGCTTTGGAGCTACAGGGATTTAGGTTTGATTCCTGGTTCTACCACTCACGGTTCTGATTGCAAACAAGCTACTAATCCCTCAGGCCCACTGGGAATAATGGCTAGCAGAATCTGTCTCTTAGGGTCAAAGTGAGGATTAGATGAGAGAATGCAAGCTATATCTTAGACAATGCCTGGCCCACAGTGAGCATTCTGTGGATTGTTTCTTCTATTATTATTAACATTAAAACTGTTCTGTGGGATTCCTGAAGATGCAAAGAACACCATGGGTTGATGTAAAGAAACTTTCTTCTTCAAAAGAAAAAAAATCCCTCCTCTGGTCAAACTGTGTTTGCTACAGGCAAGACAAGATCCAGGATAACAGTAGTGACACATTGAGCTTTGGAAATTTATAATGTATTTATTTTCAGTTTTCTAGGAAATACTCTAATACCCAGAGGATAAACCCATAAACTCTGGTTTTGCAGATGACAAAACTTTACAAATGTTATATATAACCCCATCCTGTGTATATGTGCAAAATATTATTGCTGCATCTTTAACTGAAGGCAAGAAGAACTCTAGGTCTGCAGGGTGTGTGCAATTTTTGAGTATTGCCATGGATACAGTATCAATGTCAACCACAAGTAATGTAAATGGGAAGCAGGGGGTTAAGGCCACTAACAGTGACAGAGATTGTTCTCCCTTAGTGCATCATTCTTGGATGAGATTTACAAAATATTTAGGAGGCGAGGCATGCTGCTGAATGTTACTTTGGATGCTTCATCCAAAACTGCTGACAGGCACTTCGGCAGAACAGCAAGACATGAAGTCCCTGGTTTGCCACCCAATTGGCTGTGGGATGTTGGTGTTTATTTTCCTTAGTGTCTCCCAGTTTAAAACAAGGTGTGTGTGTGGTGAGGGGAGTATTTTGCAGTTCTTGCCAGCATTCTGATTAGAAGTGGATGGGAAACATGATTTCATCTCATATCCAGTGTGATTTAATGCAACTCTAGCTAAGTTAACCAAAATAAAGTTACTTTTTGGAGGTACCATAATTGGTTAGACCAGGATTTTTTTTCTATTTGTCATGTTCAAAAATTATGTAGATTTTATTTGTAGATTTCATCTCAACTTGACTTTCACATGGAAGAGGGAACTTGAATTGTGTTACCTCAAGACATCCTGGATGTTGTCCCCTCTGGGCTGACAGAGAACTTTCTTACCCTGGTCACTTCTCCTTTCAGGATGGTTTGATGACCTAAACATGGAAAACAAGAATTGTTTTCTTTTCCCCATAAGATAGGCCTATGAAGTATGCAGACACACTATTCCTGACTGTAATAATAAAAACCTTTGGTGTTTGACATGCAAAACCCAATAAAAAGATCAATGAGAAATAATACCCACTAAGAGAGTTCACATATCCAAGCACTTAATTTATGATGTAGGTAGCACTTCCAATTAAGGAGGAAAATAGGCAATCAGCTAAATTATTCTGAGGTAAGTAGTTAACTATTTGGTCCTCACTAATTTGCTGAGGTGGACCTTGAACTTGTGATCCTTCTGCCTCAGCTCCCTAAGGTCAGGGATTATAGACATGCACTCACCATGTCTGATATAGTTATCTTTTTTGGGAAAAATAAATTTAAATAAACTTAAATTTCACTCCCATCCCCAAACACAAATTTTCAGCACAGTATCATAGGGTATAGAGATATATATATATATTACCTGCAAGAGTGTTCTTATGAGATGGCTAGAGAGTAGAATAGGCATATGCCAAGATGTAGCAAAATTCTTCCTCCACAGTTATGCAGGATCATAATCGTGGGCAATTTAAATATTTTTTAAATAGAAAGCATTGCATTTCCACACAATCAGGATAAGTATTTTTTGCTTGTAGAAACAAATGTGATATTGAGTGAAGGAAGATGAGGGTGGAAAAGCAGGAAGGGTCCTGATCATGAATGACCTGTGTAGCAGCCTGTTAAGATCCTACAGTCCAGACAAGTTAGGGAAGATTTTTTTTTGATCATTTTATACCAGTGAATTGAAAATGTTTGTTGTACATTGGATGCAAGTAAAGTTGAAAGCAGGGAAAAAAAAAAGATTAACAAAGCTCTATATGATGGGAATAAAGGAAAGATTCATCATTTCCTCAAATATGGAGGAAATATTTCTGTGGGCCCATTTAGTGCAGGGGTAATGCTTCATCCCAGAGATACAACAGTGAAGAAGAGAAATGCAGCCTGGGGGCCCTCAGGTTGGGTATAATGTAGGTCAGCTGACAGAAAAAGCAGTAATAGGGATTAACTAGAGACAAGTGTCTATGTTGCATTGATCCAGTATTTAGGGATTGTGACCACAAATATCTTCAGGACATTGGATTAAGTAAAGAAAAAAGGAGGCAGGGATAATCAGTAAGGCGTGGAAACTATGTGGGGCAAAGGGAGAACCAGAGTATATTTTCCTGATTAAAAATTTTCAAATTTCACCCAAAATCTCAGGGACTTGGGAGGCTGCCACAGGGCTGTGAGCTTTAGGCCAGTCCCAGCAGTTTAGTGAGTCCCTGCCTCAGAATAAAAATTCAAGGACTGGGAATGTAGCTTAATGGCAAAGCACCCTGGGTTCAAGCCAAAGTACTAAATAAATAAATAAGAAAAAACTCTTCAAGTAATGATTAATAATGTTGAAAATTAAACTTTGTGCATGATTTTAACCTAAAGAATACTGGTTTATATATATCCTTGAAAAGATATTAGAGGTAGAACAAAGTAAAACTAATAAATGTTAAGTATTTTTCTTAGCATTATTATAGTTGAGTGAAGTATAAATATTGTGTGTGGGAGAATGAGGCAAGCTGCTAAAATTTTGGTGGGAAAAGTACAAACTCAGTGAAAAAGCAAGTGATATTAAATTATCTCCACAAAACCCACTTCCTAGAAGCCAATTTGCTGAATCATCAGTTTGCCAAATTCACCCAATTGATGGGGTGTGGTTTTGAGACTTCAACAGGACTGTTAAATATTCTTATTGAATATATTCACTTTTTGTCATGGTGAAAAGAAATTTTAATTTTTTAAAATATCAAACCCAAGGACACTTTAATAATGAGACACATCCCCAGTTCTTTTAATTTTATTTTTAAATTGTGATACAGGGTCTTGCTTAGTTGCTGAGGGTCTAAGTTCCAGACTGGCTTTGAACTTTGCAGTTCTCCCTCTTCAGCCTCCTGAGTAGTTGTGATTCCAGGTGTGCTCCACCCTGCCATGCAGGGATTATGTATTTTTGAAAGTTCACCTGAATGTTGATGTTTCTGAGCCTGTGCTGGGCTGTTCACAGCTCCATCATCACATGGCTCCATCTGCAGGACCTGGTGTGTGCTGAGTTCTTACCATCATGGGCGTCTGTAGCAAGGATGAAGGACTCAGATCACATGCTCTGAAGCCAAGCTTACTATAAAGAAATCAAACTAGGAAAACAAAAAAGAGATTGGACAATATGTTTGATGACTTAGAAAAATTACTTATGAGATTGGGCCATTTGGAGCTGATTCCTTGGTGTAAATCATGGAGTGAGCTCTGAGGAGAGCCTGACTGGAGGGGAGGAAAGAATGAGAACAAGGCAGTGTGGTGGGGTGCAGTGGAGTGGGGTGTGGGGATGTGTGTCCAGGTGGTTTTGGAAGCAGCTTGATGGAGGAGGGGACTAAAAGTCACTTCCTGGTGTGAATTCAGGCTACTGATAAAAGAAGGAAACAAAGCTGATGGGAATGTTGAGTTATTGGGGAAAAAGTAAAAGTCAGAGAAATCAATCTAAGGTCAACCTTTTAATTTGACTGTTAGAAGAACTCACCAAAATAAAATTCTGGTATAATATTGAACAACATGTTTCCACACCAATGCACCAACAAATTAAAAAATATATAAAATAGCAATTTTATAGACATTAAAAAAAGGAAGAATATCTTTTATCTTTGACCTTTAAGAATACCTCATACAAACTAATTATAGTCCAGGTCAGTACAGAGACACTATAGTTAATGGAATGCTGGGAATAAGATACTTCCTGTCCCTTTGCTCATGAGGAGTGAACCAGGGGACACTAACACTGAATAACATTCTAAATCTTTGATTTTAATTTTTATTCTGAGACAAGGTCTGACCATATTGCCCAGGAGTCTTTGGAAGCTCTGCCTCAGCCACCTGAATTGCTGGGTTGCAGGTTTGGGCCACTGCAGCCCGTTTTCATTTTTTCCTCCTTTGAGATTATAATGAGCATGGTACACCACAATAAAATCAGAACTGTCTGAAGGCTGGTTTGGATATCTGTGATCATTAAAAATACCTGACCCTATGGAAGTGTAAAAAATATAAAATGTAAATACAAAATGCAAATTTTCCTTTTTAATGTAATTTGAGGGAAAAAAAAGGTAGGACCGTTCTGTATTGCAAATTCACATTTTGGTTTTGGTTGAGTGGTGGCAGAGCATATTATATCTGGTGGTGGTGCTAAGTGGGTGGGTGGGCCTCTCTACAGGGAAGTGACCACCTTTAGATTAAGACAGCATGTGAAAGATGACCGTGTATGTGACTTTTAAGATTTTTAAAAACTTTTCTTTCTTTCTTTTATTTTTTATTTTAATTGTTTTTGGTGCTGGGGACCAGACTCAGTGGTGCTTTACCACTGAGATACATCCCTTTTTCTTTTCACTTTCTGATTTTGAGACATGGTCTCACCATACTACTGGGTCTTACTAAAATGCTGAGGCTGAGTCTCCAAATTGTGATTCTCCTGCCTCAGCCTCCCATGTCTCTGGGATTCCAGGCCTGTACTACCATGTCTGGCTTATTTTTCCTTTTCTTCCTCTCTTGGCATCCTCATTGGTATCAAGGTTGGCTTATCATTTTCACTACCCTTTGCCAGAGCTACCCCAGCAGCCTCCTTTCATTTCTATCCCCTACCTCACCATCACCTTCTACCCTTCTTTATCTTTCTCACTGTCTGCTTGGCCTTCTGAAACCATCATCCTCCTTAGCATTCCCATTAGCAGGAGCTCTTTCAATCTGACTCCATTATTTCCTATTTCTCACAAAGTCCTTGGTTGGGACCTTAGAGGTGGTATACATGCTACCTATCACATGGTGGATAAGTTGTGATCCCATGCAGAGGGCTCCAAAAGAAAGCATGAGATCAGGACTTTGGAGCTAGGCCTGCCAGGGTCCATGGGGCAAAGAAGGCATCAGCAGAGGGGGCTGTGGCTAGGGGAGGGTAGGATCCTGGAACAATGCAAATGGCTTTTGGAGCAGCTGGTGGCTCAATCCAATTTTGGTTTCCTCTACTCTCTCAGTTCCAATGTCCTCCAACACTTTTGGCTCCCCAAATATTCCCCCATGTACTCCGAAGTACACAAATGACTGCCTCCAATGACACACAGACTAGAACCCATCTGCTGCCAGCCCATGAAAGAATTTCCATGAATTTAACTGCCCATCAATGTGTTCCTTGTGCCTTCCCTTCATTTTTGGTTACAGAAGCACTATATATCCTGGAATCACGTTAGAAAACTGGATTTCTTCTTCTTCTTTCTTTTTTTTTTTTTTAAACCAGGGATTGAACTCAGGGGCACTGGATCACTGAGTCCCATCCCCAGTCTTAATTTGTATTTTAGAGACAGGGTCTCTCTGAGTTATTTAGTGCCTTGCAATTGCTAAGCCTTTGAAATCATGTTTCTCCTGTCTCAACTTCCAGAGCCGCTGGGATTACAGCCTTGTGTCACCACATCTAGCTAGCTTTATTTTATTTTATTTTATTTTTTAATTTACCTTCTGCACTGCTGGCTGCCATGAAGTTGCCCAATTGAAACCTTATATTTATTTTTTGGTACTGGGGGTTGAATTCAGACCACTCAAAACTCTGCCACATCCCCAGCTCTTTTTTATATTTTACTTAGAGACAGAATCTTGCTGAGTTGCTTAGAGCCTAACTGAGTTATGGAGGTTAGTTTTCAATTCACGATCCTCCTGCCTCAGCCTCCCAAGCCTCTGGCATTACACTCCCATTCATCTGCTTTATGTTGTTGTGTTCAGTCTCCTCAGAGTTTACCTAATCTCTCTGAGCTTCAGCACTCTATCAGTATAATCAGGTATATCCCCATAGAGCTGCTAGGAAATAATGAAGGAAAAATCTGTTCCAGGTGCAGAATTAGCCTTCATACATTTGTAGGTCCAATCCCCAGTAGCAACATCATCAAAAAATTAAAAGAGCAAATTGTTAAATTGCTTCAATAGAAAGAGGGACGTGAAAATTCTCTGATTCAGGAAAGAGAGAAACTATTGAGCATTGGTTGCATTTTTTTTTCACATGAAGTTTAAAAAAACCTTCCTAGTATTATTACCTTCTCCCACACATTCGGGAAAGTCAAAGGTCCCAGATTTTTGAAGAAAATTCAAAGGCATGCAGTTTCTTTGTGAAATGGAGATTTCTGTTCTATCAGAGGACTGTATGAAGAACAAGATGAATTAAGAGGGCACTGTGGCACATACCTGTGATTCCAGCTACTCCAGAGGCTGAAGCAGGAAAACTGAAATTTGGATACTCCCATCAACAAATTACCAGGATGCTGATCCTCCCACCCCAAAAGGCAGGGGCTGGGGAATGTAGCTCAGTGGTAGAGTGCCTCTGTGTTCAATCCCTAGTACTGAGAAGGAAAAAAAAACAAACAAACATTTTTTTGACAAACTATCTAAGGCTCATAAAACTTTCATCTGATGTCTTATAATATGTTTATTCAATTTCAATCTGTGGTCTCTCCTGCTTCCAAGCTCAGAGTTTCCTGAGAGGAGGAGAAGAGGAGGGCAGAGAGAGATAGGAAGAGAGCAGAGAGAAAGAGAAAGAGAGCAGAGAAAGAAGCGGAAGAGAAGAGAGAGGAAGAGGGCAGAGAGCAGAGAGAAGAGAGGAAGAGGGAAGAAAGAGGGGAGGAGGGCAGAGAGAGAGGAGGAAGAGGCCAGAGAGGGTGTGAACTTGCAAGCTTGGGCTTAAGAAGGGTTTCATAGGTGACGTGGCAGGTGCTGATTGGCTGAGTGACTCAGGAACAGGGAGCAGACACTGTTTTCCTCTGGGGATTGGTCAAGAAACCTTTGAATTTGGCTTCTTGGGCTTGGCGCCCTTTGGAGAGCAGCAGGAGGGTAAAGGATTCCGTGTTCTCGTCAGAATAGAGGAAACCTGAACTTCAGTGGGGAGTCTCCCTCACACCCAATGTTCCTCCCATTTTGTTCTTGTGTTGAGAGCAGGGTGACGAAATTGTCTGGCTCCTTCCTGCTGGAGAGGGACAACAAGTGTGAAGGAAGGGAGGGATGGCCAGGGCGGGGGGACAAGAGAAGCATGGCTGTAAAGGCCAGGGCGCTGAAGATGTGGATTTCGTTGGGGCTGAGGTCCACAAACGTTCCTGGAAGCCAAGGGTTATGGCTAGTCTTCGTCCAATCCTTGTCCTTGCAAAAGGGGGCAACCAGCCAGCTGTCCTGTCGGAGGGCCTCCAGAAGATCCACGAACCAGGTGCGCCACATGATGAGCCTAAGAACACCAAAGATACCTGAAGGCAAGGGGCAGAGGGAAGAGGAGATGCCACATTAGCTTCTGACCAGAGGTCCAGTGAGAGGGACTGGCTGAGAAGAGACCAGCGGTCAGGAGGAGGCACACGAGAGCGAGTGGGTCTAGAAACCCTGGGTGACATGCTAGTGACATTCCCAGTCATGTTTCCATTTTGTAGCTCCATAACCACGATGGTGAACTTGCATCAGCCATTGGTGACGCCTTCACATAAGGGACATGTGTCCTCCGAGAGGGCAGGTAGCTGGAAATCCCTGGGGCGAAACTGGTTAAAGATCTGATTAGATATCTGGCTACTTGGTCCTGCAGGAATCTCTGATCCATGGTAGAAAGGCTCAAAACAGGAAAATCCCCATTAGAGGGAAATCTGGGGTGTCTGAGGAGGCAGAAGGAGTGGATGTGAGGGACGTGGGTACCAGGAGGGTGGCAGAGAGAAGGGGAACGAGAGTGAGGCATGTTGCTGTGAGGGTTTCTCAGGTTGAGGAAGGTCATACTCGGGAAGGGGGAAGGAATCCTCAGGTGTGAGATGTGGAGCTTTAAAGGACTCTCAGGTGTGGTGGAGCAGATGGATTTGTGAGAGGAGGACTGTGAAAGGTCAGTCTGGGCTCCCTCTGTTGGAGGCGGAGCTGGTTTCAGTCTGGAAATGTGAATCCATGAAGTCAGTTTGCCTGGGGATTCCTGTAGGTGGGCAGTGGTGGGAGTGCACAATATAACCCTCAGGGGGCCCTTCCATTTGGGTGTCAGTGTAGGTGTGTCACCAGAAGGAGAGAAATATACCCAGTCACCTGGGGATAAAGGGAAAGAGATGTGTGACCTGAAGAGATCAGGTAATAAAGTTTCCTGGAGTTTCCAAATCTGTGTTCTGAAGAAACTAAGGAGGGGATGACTGAGATGTTCTGGAAGAATGCAGGGTGAAGGGTTCACCCCAGGTACTAGGGTAGGCATGCATCACCACAAAAGGGGAAGTTTGAGTTGGTCTTTTGGGGAGCACCTGAAGGTGAAACAGGGTGACTGGAGAAGTTTGACCCAATCGAGATGTAGTTCAAGGGACAGCTTGGTGTGGGTCTCCTTTAGGATGAGGTTAATGCATTCTACCTTGCCTGAAGAGGTGGGATGATACAGGGTGTGTAGATTCCAGGGAATGTGGAGAGCCCCAGCAATGCATTGTGTGATTTGAGAAGCAGGAAGATCTCAAGTTTGAGACCAACTTTGTTGGACCCTGTCTCAAAATAAAAATAAGAAAGGGTTTGAATGAAGCTATTGTAAAGCCAGTGGAACAGCTACTGGGTTTATCTGTTACCCTTCTGAAAAATACTGAAAACCCAAGCCACTGGAGGGAAAGAGAAGTGGGAGAAGGAAAAATGGGGACTACTACTGCCATTTTTCTTCTTTGATATGCCTCACACCTGTGTGTCTCTGTGTGCATGTGTGTGTGTGTGTGTGTGTGTGTGTGTGTGTGTGTCCGTACTTTGTTCTTGTAGCTTTAAATTGGTTTTTTTCATTCTATTTGATAGTGACATGTTTTGACTCTCATTTGCTTTCATGTCAATTATGTGTATATTTTTCTTACAGAAAAGAAAATAATGACACAGTATTTTATTTTCATCTTATTAATAACTCTATTCTCATAAAATCTCTATTCTTTACAGTTCTATCCCCCATTTTAGGCTCTCATTTTTCTTGCTTTTTGTTTTGTGTTGTTGTTGTTGTTGTTGTTGTGCTGGGGATTGAACCCACAGGTGCTCTATCACTGAGCTACATGCCCAGCCTTTTAGCTTTTTCTATTTTGAGTGTGATCATTGGAAGAGTGATTGCCTAGCAAGCCTGAGGCCCTGGCTTCAATTCTCAGTACCACCAAACAAACAAAGCCCCCATACAAACACTTGGGGAGTCCTTGGCACCAGTGTTTTAAAACTGCCATCCTGTTGGAGAGGGGTTAGGAAAAGGTCATGTAAACATCCTGCAAAAATGTCAGTATCCTTCATTTGATTGTTATGTTGAACAGTAAGCTCCCTTTGAACTTCATATTATAGAGCAAAAAATGAAGGTGGTCATAAAACATCAATACTTGTATCATCTGAATGCTTACTCCCTAATTTATTTAATCCTATTCCTCCCCTACTCTACTGCCAACCACTTAAAGTGTTGGGTGTGAGATTAATGTGAGATGATTTATTTGTACTTTCTCAGTTACTATTCTGGCTGAGCATTTTGCATTAGTCTCTTTCTTTATATTTTTGAAGTTTTGTTAGACTAAAATCCTTTCCCACTCTTCACATCAGAATATCATGGTATCCTCATATTTTTAAAGATAGGCCCTTAATCCATTTTTTATTATTATTGTGAATAAGGTGTGAGGCAGAGCTCCACCTTTAAAAAATCTTAATCAACGAATAATCTTTTCTTTCTCTGGATGCCTCTAGTATTCCTAAATTCTGATCTTTATATTTCCATGTTTTTCAGCAACTTCAGTTGAAGATAGTCATGAGAAAGAAGGAGAAACAAATCAAGAAAGAGGAAAAAGAAAACCTCAGCACAAATTTACAAAAGATGATTTGGAGATTCTTAATCGATCTTTTGAACAAAATCCATATCCATGTTTTGGGATCCGGGAGAAGCTGGCCAAGCAATTGCATTGTCAAATAGGTGAAATCAATGTAAGTCAAAAGTCCAAAAATTACATGAACATAACTTTTTGTAGATGACATATAAAATATAATTTTTGAAAATTTTTATGTCATTTCTTCACATAGAACAGCATGATACTCTGTCATGTATCACTTTAGTGTGTTTGTGAATGTATCATAGGACTTTTATGGAAAAATCGACTCTTGTGAGGCAAGTTTGGGAGTAGGCACCAAGTAAGGTGCTCTTGTAATTATCCTGTGCAGTTTTGATCAGGGTGCTAGCAGTGAAATTCTAGAGACCTAGGAAGATTGAATATTTTGAAGGTGGAACTGATAGTTTTTAGAGATGTTGGGTATTCAGTGAGAGGATTTAAGGATGTTTGTACAATTTTTGCCTGATCGGTTTATACCAGAGACATGAGGAGTTTTTATTCAGATATGTGAAGTTTGGTATGTCAGTCAAACCTCCAAGAGGTGATGGCCTAGGGTGCAGGAGAATGGGCTTGGTTTGATTATGTCCCACACATGGCACTGCACAGCATTAGTAGGTACTTTTAGGCATTTGTTACATAAAGCAATATTTTGTTTTGGAAATTTCTGATGCACTTGGTTTTGTAAAATAGCTATATATTAACAAAATAATTGTTAAAGCTGCACAAAATTTTACCATCTCAGGATTGCTCTAGTATACATTGAAAAGGGTTTTTCATATATCTCTATTTTGTCATTATCTATGGGCCAGGAAATATGTTGGCTGTTTGACACAAGGAGGACAATTTTGGAGGAAATAAGAAAGGGAATATAAGAAGAGCTTTGGAAGATACTGGAATAGCAAATAGTATGTAAGCAATGAAGTTACTGTGTTAGAAAAATTCCATAAAATGAAGTATTTCAAAGGTCCTGCAACTCAGTGATGTTAGACAAATAAGTAGAAAATCTGAACAAGGTAATGACTGAAAAAAAAATTTTAATTGAAATGAGATACACGTGCTTAGAGGAAGCCCATGTGATCAGAAGACAGCTTGGTCAGGGAGATCATAGGTGGTCTGGATGTGAGAACAGGAGCACCTGCCTTTTGGCTTAATTTTTGTAACCTACTTGCTAACCCCTCTGTCACCACTGACAAATTATGGAATCTTGCACCTCATGTTTCTGTTATAATAATGTTAGAAAGAAAAAATGAGAACATGTTTTCAGAGGTCCCAGGTGTTATATATAGTGACAATTTTAAAGTCTTAAACATGTATGGAAGACTACTCTTAACCTAAAGCTCTTCTCAACTTGGAGATGGGTTCCAGGAGTGATGACATATCAAAAGGCTTACAGAAACTCTTGCCTATGCCCCTCTACAACCCTAGCTCATTGGGTTGCATAGTCTAAAAAGCATTTTCTCATCTCCATACACCCACCTCTAAACTCTGGGAACTACGGCTGGCATTGCAGGTATCCTCCATTGATGCAGGAGAAAAACATGATGACTAGAGTCGTTCAGTGCAGTTGTTCATATCACATGTACAATGTACTGCCCAGTTGTAACAAATTTTTGCTTGTTCTGTATGTATATTTTAAATACAACAAACTTAAGAATATTTGTACAATACACTGAGTCATGACTGTATGTAGATGGGGCAGCTTGAGAAAAATTAAGGTGTTGTGAGAGTGTGTGTAGGGCAGCTCAGGATCTGTTTATTGTAAATACAGAGGTTGCAGAGAAGTTGCTGGGAGACTTTGAAAAGCCTGGTGTCTCATGGATAGAAGGGCTGCTACAGACTGTGGGGACAGTTTGGAATTTGGAATTGGGCAACATTCACAATCTCCATTATATGGAGAACCCAGGAAGCATTTTCTTTTTTGTGTCTACTCCAGGTCAAGAAGCAAGTCAGTGGTAATGCTGAAACTAAGGTTACCTATAAAATACTTGAGTGAAAATAATTTGTCTTTCTTTTTAGAATTGGTATAGTAGCAAAAGATCCAGACTACCAGCTAGAGAGAAACAGAGGATAATTGCTGCCAGGAAACAACAGGAGTGCTCTGTCCAAGGCTATCAGGTTTTCCACCACCAGGATGCCCAGAGGCCATCTGAGAACACTACCACTGCAAAGCCTTCTCGCCCCCAGCAGAATCCACTGGGAAGACCTGGCTCCTCTGCTATGAAGACACAGAGAGGTCCTAGTGAACAGGGCGGCTCATGTGACTAGGTATTCCAAAGCATTAGAAAGTGTTCTGGAGAAGGTTGGACTTATGCAGACCCTCTACAGTAACAGACACAAAGAGAGCACTTCTCAAATTTAAACAAACATGTGTTTTGCTAGACACTTCTTGCACAGCCCTGCCTCATATATTTTCTTCCACTTGGAGGTAAGATCCTCTAAGGTGCCAGTGTATGGAGGGTTCTGCAGGCTGCTGCTTTCCTCCATGGACCAGTACAGTATATTCAGGACACAGAATAGCTTTCCAGGATAGCCTGGACTCTCAAAAAGTTGTCAGCATCATTGATATCGAAATAGATTTCCTTCAGTGTCAAATCTAACAACAACACAACAACAAAGACCTACAAATAGACAAGATAGGACATTATGAAGGAAGGCATCTCACCCAGGATTGCCCAAGAAAAGTTCACAACATTCTTCCAGAATGAAACCTTCTAGGAATAGACTTCTGCAAGGAGGTCTGTCCATCAACTGTCTACTTATCTTTGAACTCACATAATCCTTGGGATTAACATTCATGCCTAGAATTGTTGTTTTTTTGAAATTTCTTTTGTACTTCTTTTTAATTTTGCCTTTAAAAATCTTCCCCAGCCCTAAGCTCTCCCACTGTGCTCATAGTGAATATACTCAAGCATATGTGGCAGGTATATGCCTTCCTACTATACTGTGGCTGGCATATGCCTATTAAAGTGTCATTCCATTTCCAATTTACATTCTTGGAAGCATCTTTCTCTGTTATTTAAATAGACAACTTCATCCACCTGAAAGGCACAGCACTACCTGAGTTTTCCCCACCAAAGACATGGCTTCCATTGAAGTAGAAGCTCCAACTACTGAAATCTCAAGAACCCCTGGAGCCTCTTGCACTGGGATAAGAGTCCCCGATGGGATTCCATTGTATTTTGACAGTCACCTGGGCATGTTGGTCTGAGGTGCCCAGGTGAGCATTCAGATATTGTCAATATGAGTTTTTGAGACAATCTTCAAAGTGGGGGGTACCAGGGAACCTCCCACTTGGAACCATTTTCACAATTTTGGTCTTTAGGACTCAGAACACTTTGAAGTATTCCAGAGTTTCCTGTTTCTTCCACAGCTCCTGCAAAAACAGCTCTGCAGGCTACATCCCTTAAACCACTAGGGGGCACCATTCACACAATGCCAGTGGAAGAGAGGAACAACAACTTTTGAATTTCCAGTTGACTCCTGGGGTGTTTTGTGTAGAAGTAGACCAAGGCCTGAGCTCTCTGTGGTAGCACTTCCCATTTTACTCTAACAATATTTAATTGCAAAACGGTGTATACTGGTTATGATCATTTAGTAACACTAGAACTTTTAGAGAAACTTTGCTCTTGTGTTTATTGTACTTTGCCCACCTCCTCATAGCCATTGTGAATAATCTGATATGCTATGTTTGTCATGTGTCTCATATCATTTTTTACTTGCACAATCTAATAAATATAAGTATTAAATTACACAATAAAGCACGTTTTGTATGAATTTCCAAGTTGTGTAACATAAAAACCTTCATTTTGAAAAATATTTTTCTTCCTATAATGAGATTGAAAACATATGGGGAAATAGCAACTCTCCAACAGGGAAATCTGTTATTTACACAATCCCTTTAGGTAGTCACTTGGAATGTTTATTGAAATTGCAGATGTCTATCAAGTCTGCTACTAGATGTTTCCATAGGAAAATGATGGTCCTTTCTTACAGAACACAGAACCCCCAGATAAGAAGTTTCAGATAAAGTAATCCAGCTAGCTGTGTTAGCTCTCCACCACTATAATTCATATCTGTGACAAGGATTATTTGGCTTTTTTTTTTTTTTTTAAGTTGTCCGGGGATTAAATCCAGGGCTTTTTGACACTGAACTACTTTCCAGGATTGTTTTTATTCTTTGAGACCTATTCTCACTAAGTTGCTCAGTCTGGCCTTGAACTTGTGGTATTCCTGCATCTGCCTCCTGAGTTGCTGGGATTATGGGTGTGGTTGACCAGGCCAGGCTTGGTTCATGGTTTTGGAGGTTTCAGTTCAGGGTCAGTTGGGCCTAAAGGGAGATATTGCATCAGGGTAGAGTAAAACTGTCTACCACCAGGAAGACATAGGGAGAAAGAGGGAGGGGCAAGGCCCACATAATCCCCTTGAAGATCTGCCACCAATGACCTAAAATTCTCCCCATAAGCCCCACCTCTTAAATGTCCCAATATGTCCCAGTAGCATCACTAAACTTTACCACTTGTAGCTTTAAGGGATGTTTAAAATCTAAGATTAGCACAGCACAGTTAAAAATAACAGACAAATGCAGTTATTTTGAGAATGTTTAGGATATAATGACCAGTGAAATATCAAAGTTTCAAAATTAGCTTTATAATATGATAATTCTGAAAATGAAAGAAGAGCTGAAACAGTAATGATTATTCTTGAATTTACACATAGGCATTCACCCAGTAAAAACACATGGACTAGATTTATATGCCCTATATTTTTAAAATATTTATTTTTTTAGTTATAGTTGGATGCAATATATTTATTTTATTTATATGTGGTGCTGAAGATAGAACCCAGTGCCTCACATGTGGTACATGGTTGCTCTACCTCTGAGCCACAACACCAGTCCCTGCCCTAAACTTTCGAAAGTTGCATTTGGATTTGGGCAAAAGCATTTTTTTTTACACCAATATTAAGAGAAAACTCAACTGGGTTTGTTTTTAACTAACTAGCTAACTAATACATTTATTTATTTTTAAATGTTTTTTGGTTGTCAATGGACCTTTATTTTAGTGATTTATATGCAGTGCTGAGAATAAAACACAGTGCCTCTTCCATGCTAGGCAAGCACTCTCCCACTGAACCTCAACCCCAATCATTACCTGAATTTATTTATGCCTTCCCTTTCTGTAGATTTTGAATTTTCAAATGCTGTTTTCATTGATTGCAAGATTATAACCCAGTCATATTTATCTGCATAGATTTTTCTTAAAGACAAATGTTTTTGAGAAAGCCTAGTAGATCATCATACATGTATCCTATTTGTGTGTTTCTACGTTAAGGTCCCTAATACTTCAATTAACATTTTTTCACCTATTTTCAGGATTTTCCTGATACTCAAGTTTTTGCCAGCACTATCTTGAAGGGTTTGTAGCTTTAGTATGAATTAGATACGTCATCTCTGTTGTTATTCTCTAAAATTTACATGTATAACTTTATGAAATGTTTGGATTTTTTTAATGACTGAGTCTGACCTTTCCTTTACAGGAAGATTTTTTATGACTGATTCTGTATTTTTTCAATGATTCCCAGTAGTTCTCCTTGAGTCATTTTTGGGAAGTTGAATTTTTTCAAGAATACATTTTTGAAAGTTATCAAATGTCCTGTCATAGAGTTGGTCAAAGTAGCCTGGTAACTTTCAAGGCTAGAGCAAGTGTAGCGGTGTGTTACTTTCATTGTATATGGTTATAACGTCTATGTTCTATTGCACAGGTTGTTTTCACAGGCCAGCGTCTGTGACAGGCTCTGGGGTCTGCTGGGTTGGGGGTCCATGTGTTGGGGGCGGTGCTAAGCTAAGGGCTGGTTTCCATCAGCAGATCTCTGTGGGTCCAGGTGGGGTTTCATCAAAAGGCATCTGCAAGCTCTCAGGACACCCACTCTGGACTCAGCCTTTGGTGTCCAAGCAGGAAGAGGTTGCTGGGTGAGAGGCCTTGGTGGAAAGTTGGGTTTCAGGGCCTCTGCAAAGTCATCCGCCTACAATCAGGATTAGCTTGGTGACCCCCTGCCAATTCTTGAGCCTGAAAACTGAGATGCTGAAGTTCCCAGGACCAGGTCACATTTCTTGCCTGTCAAGTCCTGTTTTATTTTTTCTTTCTTGGATGCCAGGCACTGGCTGGTCACCTCCTCTAAAGCAGGGCGGAAGCCATAATTGGAAGAAGCTGGCACAGTTCTGCTTCTGGAGGAGGAATCAGGCTTCAGCCCAGCGAGGCGCAATGAGATATCTCTTGACAGCTCTCAGGTGGGATTCCCCCACTGCCAAGCAAAGACCAAGCAGGGTTTCTGGCTGGAGCTGGGGACTGAATCCCTAGCAGGGCAGTTGACACTCCACACAGGACAGGAGTCATCAGTTTGTGTCTGGTCACAAACTAAAGATGGTTACACTGCCTGGTGTCTCTGAGGGGCTCCATCCAGCTCTACCAGGGGACCAAGGTTCACAGGGATAAGGAAGCCATAAGATGAGTCAGACCTGATACATCAGGATCCTGACAAGGGCACTCTGTTACTTTCTTGTCACCCCAGACCTATTCTTAAAGGTCTTTGTGTGCTCCAGGTGGCCGGGACTATTCTAAGATCTCCCCTGTATAAGAGGAACCCAGGTGGGTGTATGTAGAATTTTCAGGTGAATAAAGGCTTCAGTCTTTGAAGTGTGTCATTGTTTGGGTCCTATAAGGTGTGTTCAAAGCAAATTCCCATATAAAATTTCACAGGTATTCCCATCAATTTTCAGTTGCTCCATGTACATTTTGGTTTATTTTATTTATTTATTTTTGGTAAATGGGGTTCTTAAAAAATTATTGATTTATTTATTCCCGTTAGGTATATATGCCAGCAGAATGAATTTTGAATTACTGTATAGAAATGGTACACAATTTTTCATTTCCTGGTCATACTCTATGTAGTTTTGCACCATATCTGCAGTCATACATGTACCCAGGGTAATGATATGCTTCTCATTTCATCATCTTTCTTGCCCCCAACCCCCTTTCCCTCCCCTCCCTCCCTTTTGCCTAATCAAAGGTATTCCATTCTTCTCATCCCCCCCTCCCCCCATTATGGATCAGCTTCCACTTATCAGGGAGAATATTTTAGTTTGAATCCATCCTATTTATTGATTCTTCAGTTTTTTTCTTGCACTATAGGAGTCTTATTAATGAAGTAGGGGCCTAATCTGACATGACGGAGATTTGGGTTCAAGGTTTCAGGCTTAGTTCATAGGTCATTGATCCACTTTGAGTTGATTTTTGTGCATGGTGAGAGATAGAGGTTTAATTTCATTTTGTTACATGAGGATTTCCACTTTTCCCAGCTCATTTGTTGAAGAGGCTATCTTTTCTCCAATGTATGTTTTTGGCACCTTTGTCTAATACTAGATAACTGCAGTTACCTGGGTTAGTCTCTCCTTCCTGTATTCTGTACCAAGGTCTACAGGTCTGTTTTGGTGCCAATAACATGCTTCTTTTGTTACTATTGCTCTGTAGTATTGTTTAAAGTCTTGAATAGTAAAGCTACCTGCTTCACTCTTCTTGCTAAGAATTGCTTTGACATCCTGGGTCTCTTTTTTTTTCCAGATAAATTTCACAATGGCTTTTTCTATTTCTATAAGAAACATCATTGGGATTTTGATTGGGATTGCATTGAATCTGTACAGTGCTTTTTGTAGTATGGTCATTTGACAATATTAATTCTGCCTATCCAAGAACAAGGTAGATCTTTCCATCTTCTAAGGTCTTCTTTAAATTTCTATTTTGATATATTTATTTATTTTAGTGTGCTCTAGTTTGTATTGTAGGTCGTTCACTTTTTTCATTAAGTTTATTCCAAAGTATTTTATTGTTTTTGGAGGGTATTGTAAATGGGGTGGTTTTCCTAGTTTCTCTATCTGAGGATTTGTCACTCAAGTAGAGAAATGCCTTTGATATAGGTGTTCATTTTATATCCAGCTACTTTACTGAATTCATTTGTTAGGTCTAGAAGATTTCTGGTGGAATGTTTTGGGCCTTTTAGGTATAGAGTCATATTTTCTGCAAATAGTGATAATTTGAGTTCTTCTTTTCTTATCCATATCCCTTTAATTTATTTTGTCTGTCTGATTGCTGAGTCTAGAGTTTGAAAAACTATGTTAAATTGAAGTGGTGAAACAGGGCATCCCTGTCTTGTTCCAGTTTTTAGAGGGAATTCTTGGAATTTTTCAAGATTTAGAATGATGTTGGCCTGGGGCTTAGCATAGATAGCCTTTACAAGTTTGAGGTATGTTGCTGATATCCCTATTTTTCTAATGTTTTGAACATGAAAGAGTGCTGTATTTTGTCAAATGCCTTCTCTACATCTATTGAGATGATCATATGATTTTTCTCTCTGAGTCTATTGATGTGATGAATTACATTTATTGTTTTCCATATGTTGAATCAACCTTGCATCCTTGGGATGAACCCTACTTGATCATGTACAATATTTTGGATTTGCAGAATTTTATTGAGAATTTTTGCATCTGTATTTATTAGAGATATTCATCTGAAGTTTTCTTTCTTTCATGTGTCTTTGTCTGGTTTTGAAATCAGGGTGATATTGACCTTATAGAATGTGTTCAGAAGTGTTCCCTGTTTCTATTTCATGAAATAGTTTGAAAATTATTAGTGTTAGTCCTTCTTTAAAGGTCCTACAGAACTCAGCTTTGTATTAATTTGGTCCTGGTCTTTTCTTGGTTGGTAGGCTTCTGATGGCATCCTCTATTTAATATTAAGGCCATTTTTATGATATGAATTTTTCCTGTCTTAGAACCTGGGAGATCTTTCAATTATCTAATGACTGAGCCACATTTCCAGAAAAGTATTTTTTGTTGCTGTTTGATTTTCTTTGAGACAGATTTTTGCAATATTTCTGGGTGCCTTGTTAATTTGATGAAGCAGACTTTGAACTTGCAGTTCTCCAGAGTTGCTGGTATTACATTCGTGCACCATTGTGCCCCCCTTCATACAAAATTTAAATCTTCCTTCAGTTCATGGTAGGTTGGTTACCACACAGTGGTTGAAATACAGTCATTGGAAAATCCAGCTCCACATTTCAAAGGCATATCATAACAAGATGTCTCATGAGAGAGTCTGTCCATTTACTGGTCCATTATGAAGATGTGAAAAAGTCAAACTGGGTTTTATAAATCTTGACAGATTCATGGAATGAGAGAACAGAGGGTACAAACAAATGTGGTTTGAGCAAAAGTTGATTCATTTCTTCAGACACATGCAAGATCAATCTATCTGTCATCCATTTTCTTTATCTATTCATCTGTCAAAGACCACATGCATGGTAGATAGGGCGCCCAAAAGGACCACACCTGAGATTCTTGGAGTGTTGTTTTATTAATAATACATGGACTCACACCACATCTGCTCTCAATAAAAGGTACTTGACATAAAAATGATTTGGAGAATGTGTGACTCCTGTACAAATTGCAAAGGGCAACCTGAGTATTTGAGAGCAAAATGGCCTCGGTGTTATGCAGTGTGCCATTATGCCCATGATTGTGACTGAGCACCATGGAATTGTGGTTAAGTTCCTGAGCTGGATTGTAAAATCTGATGTTAAAGCTTCATTGAAAGTGATGGGTTGATTTCAAAGACTGGTTTTCAGAAAAGATACAGGTGCTGCAAAGTGTCTTTGAGTTGGCTTTAGTGAAGCCTCCCTAATGAGCAGGGGCTGCCACTCCTCACTTGGTGTGTGTGCAGGAGCACTCTAGTTCATTATTGTTGACTTGTGGATTGTGAGTCCCTGGCCTCCTTTTCTTCATGAAGTAAAATTCCAAGTGACATTGCACTGTCCCTAAATGGATGCCTGAATAAGCCGGAAAAACATCTTTGATGAGATTAATTCAAAATGAGTTTATTTAAGAAACTAACAAAAATGACTTGTAAATCAGGTAGCCTTCAGAATCATAACAGATTTGAGGAACTGTTGGCAATAACATAATTATGCATCATTGATAGAAAACAGAAGTGACGTATAGAGACAATTTAGTTGTTTACAGCTGAAGTGATTTATAGGTTTCCACATGAACCAAAACTCAATGTTTGCTTCCCATTGCTGTGACAAAATACCCGAGTTAAGCAACTTCAAAGGAGTTCCAGAGGTTTCAGTCCATGATCCCTGGGTCTCATCCCTTTGGCCCTATGGTAAAGCTGAACATCATGGTTGAAAGCATGTTGTTGAACAAAACTTCTCACATTATGGTAGCCAGGAAGCAAAAAGAGACCAGAGATGAAAGGTCAGGATCCCAACATCCCCTTCAAGTACAAGATCCCAAAGACCTAATGCCTTCCAATGTGTTTCTACCTGAAGTTGCCTCCTAAAGTTTCTACCACCTCCCAGTGGTACCACAGCCTGGCAACCCAACCCAAACATGGCCTTTAGAACCATTTGAGATGCATAGCACTCAGCTACTGGGATGGAACTCCATGTTGATTTGGTGTGTTTATTCTATTTTGGAGCCTAGGCAAAACCAATGGCTTCCCACATGTTTTATTTCACAACCCTAAATCAGTTTCTGCTCATGATGTAAACAGCAGAGTAAATGCCTTTCCATGATCCTTGAAGTGGTGTGGACCTTAGGTTCTACCTCTCCATTTTTGAGCCTGAAAAGAGAACAAGCCTCTTGAAATATTTCAATAAGGAAATGGGTTTTTCTCTAAGTTTCACAGGAAGTATATTTTGATTGACAAAAGGGACCTCATATGCAATTATAATACATGTATTTCTGGAAATTCAATAAATATTTTCAAAGACTCAATTGTATTATACGGTTTTAAAATACAACAGAAGTTTTGTAGATCAGTCATTTTTGTCTAAATAGTGCCATGGTAATAAATAACTCCAAAGATTACATTAGATTCATAAATAAAATAAAATTGTCATTTGTAAATTAAAAAGAAATATGCCTAATAGTTGATAAATCTTTCTCATATTACACACATTTCAATCTACTTATATTTAATTGGTTGATGAAAGTCACAAGACTAAATTGAATTCTCTCTGAGAGTGAGAAAGAGAGAATTTTTTTAATATTTACTTTTTAGTTTTCGGGGGACATAACATCTTTGTATTTGGTGCTGAGGATCGAACCTGGGCCGCACTCATGCCAGGCGAGCGCGCTACGGCTAGAGCCACATCCCCAGCCCTAAATTCAACTATTCTTCAAAGACATATCCTGGCCAGGCTGGTCCAATGAAGATACGCAAAGAAGATTTTGCTCTCATAAGAGAGATCATGGTTCAACTATTCAATCAGGATTATTAGTTTTCATTCTTGTGCCTGTTAGCTTTCTCTCAGTATAGCAAATACCCGAGATAATCAAATTGTAAAGAAGAAGGGTTCTTTTGGCTCAGTTTTGGAGATTTCACTCCAGTGTCAATTTGGCACACTGCTTTTGGGCCTGGAGGAAGGCTGCACTTCATGATGAGAGCATGTGTTTAAAAAATCTGCTCACCTTAGTTCTGGGTTGTGGATCAGTGGTAGCACTTGCCTAGCATGTGTGCAAGAGGCACTGGTTGGATTCTCAGTACTGCATATAAATAAATGAATAAAATAAAACCAAAAATCACTTGACATTGAGAGCACACCCCCAATGACCCAACAAATCTCCTCTAGGCCCTACTTCTGAACATTCATCATTTCCCAAGAGCACCATGCTGGGGACAAATCCTTAAACATCTCAGCCTTTGGGGGACTCTCAAGTTTAAACTATGGCAGTCCCTTAAGTACAAGAAAGAATTTTCTGCTTCTTTGTCTGGAAGAGTAGAAAAGAATTTTTAAATAGTTTGGGCTCAAATTTCTATAACACTTTTATGCTTATGGGAGATTCACATAAATTTCCCTTGCTATTAGATATTGAAAACAAAAATAATTATTAAAACACACTAGCATTATGTAGAAGAAACAGGATCTAGGTCACTAAAACAAGAATTATCATTTACGACCCCAAAGAAAATGTAAGATACAGCAAATGTAATACCAAGATGTTCCTGGGCAGAAGTTTTGAGCATCCTTTTGCTTCAGATGTGTTTTCCCCTGATTAGGTTAATTTCATATCCCTGAATGAGGCACCCAGTCTAGGTCCTCATTTCCCCCTCACCTTTCATGGTGTCATTTGTAGGGGTATTAGAGGTCATGAGTCTCTTGGTATTTTGTCATCTGATTAAAATTGTATGAGTCCAGAGAGAGAGTATCATTTCTTTATTCAAAAATGTGGTTTCTTTTAGTTCATTTTTTTTCTTCTAGAACTAACACACATGGTCCATACACAGACATGTGTGACACACTCAATAAGGGCTAATGTAGCTAATTGTTTTTAGCTCCTAGATTACATTATTCATCCCCCAATATATTGTCTAATATTCTCTTTCATCTGAAATATCTTAAACTTATCAGTTGTATAAAAATTACACATTGTTTACCTTGTAGCAGCATAGCAATTGAAATTATTTCTCAGTAGAATTTTCAGAATAATCATTGTTTTAAACCAAAGGAGTGACAGACATGTCAACCTGGCACCCATACAAATCTTCTGAAGCCATACTTCAAATGAGCACAAGTTATTCAATTAAGAACAGTAGCAAAGTGATACTTCTACCTAAAGTTGTATAACTATCCTGTGTCAAACTGAAAAACTTTTTCCTCAAAGAGGGAACAAAATATGTATAAATGACAGTTCAACCAGGGAAACAGAATCAGTAGTGTGTGTGTGTGTGTGTGTGTGTGTGTGTGTGTGTGTCTGTATGCATGTGTTTGTGTGTGTGTATTTACTGGAGTTTAAACCCAGGCCTTATACATGCTAAGCACATACTTACCACTGGGCAACATCCTTAGCCCTACTTTTTCATGTTTCATGTGGTCATATTTGTCTTCTTTTGTTTTTGTTGCCTATGCTTTTAATGCCAATCCAAGAGGCCATTTCATGTCATTAAGCTATCATTTCTTTTAGGATTTTTACAGCTTAAGGCCTTTATTTAAGTCTATCTTGTATTTCATGTTGTTTTATACATATGGCGTGAAATAAGAATCTCACTTCATTCTTTGCATATGAACATCAATTTTATTTATACTATACGTCCTTTCCCCACTGTGGAGTTGGACACCCTTGTTGAAGACCATCTTTCCATATACACATGGGTTTCTTCCTGGCTCACTGTTGTGTTTCAGTGGTCTGTCTTTTGCTCTTCATGTCAGTACCATCGTTTTTACTGTAGAATAGTGAAGTGTTGAATTTAGAATTTGTGACATCTCTTAATTCTTCCATCTTTGGATTCCTTGGGCAATTCAGAATCTCTTGCGATTGCATATGAATTTTAAGTTGTTTTTTCCTATATATACAAATATACCATTGAGATTTTAATAAGAACTGCATTGAATCTGTACAGCAGTGTGGGTTATATGGAAATATTATCAATATGAAGTCTTTCAGCTCTTGAACTTAAGATACTTTGCTGCCCCTGACCAGTGTGGCCAGCTAAACTAAGATCACTCGTGTGAATTTGCAGGGACACAAAGTAAAACACAGACACAATTTACCTTTACACTAGCTTCAGAACAGCTTCCCTGGCTCTTTTTCTGAGGCTCCCAAAATGGACAGCATGAGAAAGCCACAAGAGGGTGACAAGAGAGAGGGAACATATACAGAAGTGAGCTTTTATTGGGGGAACTCTTGTTCTTAGAAAATTCTATTCAAAAAAGGCCAGAAAGGGCAGGACTTCAAGGGAGCAGGTGAGTGTAGCTCCCACCTAGGGGCACACCCCTAAAAGAGGACCTCCTTGCTCTCTGAGCAGGGGAAAAGACTGAGACACAAGTCATGACACCACTGTGCCAGACTACAGTGATCTTCCACATCCCTGTGGTGCATCAGGACTGGAAGGTGTGGTCACTCAATGTGACACCCCACAACACCTTTTACTTATTTGTTTTTCATTCCAGTTCTTTCCATAATGTTCTGAAGTTTTGAAAAATTGAGTCTTTTGTCTCTCTGGTAATTTTTTAACTTATTTTATTATTTTATAATATTTATTTTTTAGTTGTCACTGTCCACAATATCTTTGATATAATTATTTATTTTTATGTGGTGCTGAGGGTCAAACCTGGACCTTGCATATGTTAGGCAAGTGCTCTACCTCTGAGCCACAACACCACCCACTATGTCATACTTCTTTTCCTTACGTAATAAGATTTATTTCTTCAATTCTTTTTTGGACTCTTCATGTGTAGCACATAGGAACATAAGTTATTTTTATCCTATAATTTGATGAATTTTGAAGTAATCTCTGAAAGTTTTGCAAGGAACATTTAGGCTGTTTTTTTTTGTCATCCATGAACAGACAACTTTACATCTTCTTTCTGATTTGGAGGTCTGTTATTTTTTTTTCTGGCCTACTTGCTCACAGAGCTTCTAGTACTCTGTTGAATAGAAGTAGCAAGCCTGGGCATCCTTGCTTCCTTCCTGATCTTAGAGGAGAGGCTTCTAGTCTTTTACTATTAAGTTTGGTGTCAGCTGTGGGCTTTTCTTATATAGTTTTTATGATGCTGAGACTGATGTCTTCTACTCTTGGTTTATTAATTGTTTCTATCATGAATGAGTGTTGAACTTTGTCAAGTGCTTTCCTCCCCTGCATCAGCTGAAATGATCATGTGGTTTCTGTTCTTCCTTCCACGAATGTACTAGATTGCATTGCTTTTCCACATGTTGAATTATCTTATATTTCAGGAATAAATCCCATTTGATCATGGTGTAGGATGGTTTATTTGTTATTCATTTGTGTGTGTGTGTGTGTGTGTGTGTGTGTTATTGATGATCCAACCCAGAACCTTGTGAGCATTAGATAAATACTCTCTCCCCTAGTTATATGTTAATTTTATCATTTTAAAATGCATTATTTTTTTTCTTTCTTCTTCTTCTTCTTCTTCTTCTTCTTCTTCTTCTTCTTCTTCTTCTTCTTCTTCTTTAAATGATTCTGAGTATTAAACTTAGGGTATTGTACTTGGTAGGCATGCTCTCTGTTGCTGACCTACATTTCTAACACATACTTTATATCTTGACACCGGGTGTCACTAAATTATCTATGATGGTCAAGAATTTGTGACCCTTCTGCCTCAGCTTCCGGAGTTGCACGTATTGGAGGCATTCACTCTCCATGCCTGACCAAGTAATCTTCTGGGAGAAAATAATTTTAAACTTTGCTCCCATCCCTCAACAGAAATTCGCAATGATGTATCACAGAGTACAGAGATAATGAGTACCTACCAGGGTGTTCCAGTGTGACGGCTACAGAGTAGAATGGGCATATGCCAAGATGGAGTAAGCCCCTGTTCCACACTTTTTCAAGACCATAATGGAGAAAGGGCAATACGATCAAATTTTTAAAAATATACATCAAGCATCGTGCATGCAGAGAATCAGGAGCAGTTGCTTTTACTTATTTATTTTTTAACTTTTTATTTTGGCATGCATAAATGTTTGTGCAAGGGAGTGGAGGAAGGTGAGGCTGGAAAACAGGAAGGGTCCTGATCCTGAAGGACACTGGGTATCAATTTGTTGTGATCCTTCAGCCAAGGCAAGTTAGTGAAGGTTTTTTCATTTGTTTGTTTTCCATTAAGGAATTGAAAATGTCTGGTGTATATTGCATGAAGGTGAAGTTGGAAGCAGGGAAAATGAATGATTGAGAAAGCTCTCTATGATGGGATGGAGTTAAGATTTCATCATGTTATGGGTTAAACTATATGTGCCTTGAGCAGACAAACTCCATTTTACAGTGGGACTCCATTGCATATAACAAAATAGCTCTCACAAAAGAAAACCCACCTCTCCCATCCTTCTTAGCAGACATTGTTAAGCAATGCATAGCAGCTGAAACAGTTTTTCTTTTATTCTTATACAATGGAAGATGTTCTTCTTTTAGTCCCCCATTTTTTTGGTGGGGTGGGAGCATGTACTACTACCTTAGCTAGGTCACTTTGACCAAGTTCTTATGTTGGTAATGTTTGAGTTACTGGTTGCTTGCAATTTTTAGTTATTAAGATGTACCCTACCTTCTGCAAAGGGTCAAAGATTGCTTGTTGCCTTTGCACCCCTACCATGGTGAATGAAGTTTTATGTCCTGCTTCAAGACTGACCCAGTCATTTATTTCCAATGTGCCACAACATTTGGAGGTCACAGCCAGATTTCAGGAGTCAGGAATGTGGCTCTGGGGCATGAGGGATTCTTGAACCTTGCTTCACAGAGAAGATAGCCATTCCTCTGAATTTGTGGGAGCTCTCTGGGTTGCGTGGTCTGGACACCCTGCATTCATGGATTCAAAGCCACCTGTGAAAGAGGACCTGGTGCAGCTCAGACCTGGAACCCTAGCAATTTTTGACAGGGTGTTTAACACATTGAGCCAGTAAATAGACCTTGGGGATGGTCTGATGCCAGGGTATTTCAGGAGAGAGTGCCTTGTCCATGTCTGCCTCTTGCTTGTTCATGTCTGTCTCTGTTGCTGACAATATCCTCTGACTGTTCACCCCAGCAATTCCTTTCTTTTTATTTTGGCAGATTGGACTCATCAGGGACTGAATAATCCACCATCCTCTGACTTGAGTCATGCTCAGCATGCTGTCAAATTGTTGACTTTCATCTTCCTTTTGTTTCTACTTATTGTTTTAATTGTTAGCTTTGTCATGGGAAACCCAAATCCTAACCTGGCCTGATGACCCCCCACTGGGTGGTGTGGGGAATGGTTAAAAAGCCCTAGGCTCCTCATTAAGGCTTGCACTGGAATATACATGGCTGCAAAAAGGCTCAGCAGATAACTCATGTGAAAATATAGATTTAAAAACATCTATTTAACTTCTTCCAAGCTGAGACTTAGAAAAAGTCAAAATTATTTTAGGAGTCTCTCCCTCTCTCTTGATTGCACTCTCATGTTGCTTTACTAAAATTTGCCACCATAAATATGTCCCAACTATTGGAGTTGGTCAAGGAGGTTTTTAAGAACCATGGCCCACAGCTGATAAAGCTACAAAATGCCAGGCTAAAATATTGTTACTGCTATTTAAGAGACCAGGAAAAGCTGGCTTAGAACCAGATCAAAAAAACTCAGATACCTCTCAGCCCCCATCAATCTATAATAATTGCCAAGAAATGGGGCCAATGTGTCAATCTTGCAGTGGATACCCAAGCAGAATACTCTGTCCTGAACTCTCTAATAAGCCCCACAAACTCCAGGGAAAATGCCACCACACAAGGCACAACAGAATCCGATTTTAAAGGAGACAATTCTCCCTCAAAAGTTGAACTGTTACTCTGATGGAAGCAGGCTCCCTTGCTGCTTCTTTGGGAAATCCCTTCAGGGAGGGTGTGGACACAGCCTTTGTCTATATTCCCTTACAATGCAGAAAATCAAAATCCTTCTTTCTCTGAGTTCCCACAAGCCCTCACTTCTTTTATTAAATGCTTTTTACATTTGAGGGCTACATCAGGCCAAACACCAGGAAGGCTTTTAGAATTGTACATTGTTTTTTGAGCTTATAATTTTCATATGGCCTGCAGAGGATAATGTGTTTTCCTGATCAATCCTATTTTACCCAACTATGGAGGTTTCGTTTTTACACATTGTTTTGTTCAGAGACCAATTTAAAAGGATTAGTCCTCAATGTAAAATGTTTCAAAAATCTACAAAGCCTTTGTTTATTGTTTTCTTTTGTGTATGTATGCACACCATGTGTTTGCATGTCTGTATGTGTTTGGTAAATGATACAGGTTTAAAATTCCTGTCTGTCCTCACTGAAAAGAATTGTACTAAGTTAAAAGTCCCAACAGGTATATTTAAATTTCTAAAAGGTGATCCAAAGTGTTTGCCCCAGCCATGTTGTTTTAATTCACCTTTTCTTACAGCAGTAGGCACACCTAAAATTAGATTGGAAAATGAAAAAACAATTAAAGACAGTCAGTGTAGTTTCCTGGTGAAAATATTGGTAGCACTATCTTAGATATCAGAAAAACAGGTTTAGTATCAGATTTGGTCAGATCACAGAAATGGAAGCCAGCTTGGATCCAGAAATTGGCAGACCACCTGTGCTAGATTAAAATGTTAATTCCTCCAGGGCCCTACATCCAGCCTTACCAAAATAAACTGCTTCTACTTCACTGTTGCTAAGTCTCTCCAAGAGGTTCAACTTAAACCCACTAATTTCTTTGAAGATAACCAGTCCTGAGAGACTGCTAACTTCCAACACCCATTCCAGCCCACAGAATATTCATCACACCTGAGTCAAAAGAGAAAATGTGTGTCCAAAAAAGAATGAAAGCCCTCATGGCCCCAGCCACCCTCTAAGGACAAGAATGAAATAAAAGTTCATCATGTTTTTTTCTCTTTCTAAGACTATGTTAGAAGGCCCAAGCTGGTAGAACAACCACATTTCACCAGTCACATTAATGTATTTACATGACCATTGTTAGATGCAGGGCAGGCTCAAATAAGTTGTCTTCAGGTCAGGCTGAACAAATGTTAGCTACAAAATAACCCATTCACTCAAACCACTCTCTGTGGGGTCCTTTATCACCTGTTTGCATCAAGTCTGAACACTGAACCCCACTCAAGGCTGAATACTGGACCCAAACCTGTCTGTTGCAATGGAAACCCACATCTAGCCCCTGCCCCTTCTGTCTGAAGACAGCAAATGACACTACTGTATGATCCAATCACTGTATACCGCCAAGGCAGCTTGCAGCCCAGAGACCCCATTAGATTTGGGCTATAAATACTCCCTCCTGCTGGGCTCCTCTCTCTTGCTCTTTCTCTCTCTGTCTCCCTCTCTTGCTCTTGGTCTCCTTCTTCTCTGGGTTCTCTCTCTCTCTCTCTCTCTCTCTCTCTCTCTCTCTCTCTCTCTCCTTTCTCTTCTTTTGCACTGCTACAATAAAGATCTCTTGGTCATTCCAATTGTTGTGGTCAATTAGGTATAAAGGTACCCTACCTGCTGCACAGTGTCAGAGGTTGCAGAGGGGACTTGCTTGCTGCACTTCTCACGTGCCATGACAAATAAAGTTTCATGGCCTGCTTCAAGCCTGACCAGGTATTTAATTAAAGTGTGCCACAACAATGATTGCCCCACTGGAAGAAATATTTCTGAGGGCCTGTTTAGTGCCAGGGGGAATACCTTGTCCCAGAAGTATGATGAAGGTCAATGCAGTCTGGGGCTCTCAGGCTACTACAGTGTAGTTCACCTCTCAGGAAAATCAATCATAGGGATTTAATAGGGACAAGTGTCTATTTTGCATTGATCCTGTGAGATTCTGCATTCAGGGATTTTGACCAGGACTGCCCTCAGGTCATTGACTCACTAATGAACAAAGAAGAAGGGATAATCAATGGGGAGAATTTGTGGGGCAAAGGGGACACCAGAAGATAATTTTCTGACTAAAATCTTCAAATTTTACCTAGCATTTCAGGGACATGGGAGGCTATAACTGGGTTGCTAGCTCTAGTTTAGTCATAGCAGTTTAGGGGGACCCTGCCTCAGGACAAAACAATAAAAAGAATGGGAATATAGCTTAGTGGCAAAGCAACCTAAATAAAGAAAGGACTAAATAAAGAAAGGACTTTACAAAAACTTCAAGTAATGATGATTAAGTATGTTGATAATTTAAGTTTGTACTCCATTTTGTCCTAAAGAATACTGGTTTCTATGTATCCTTGAAGAGATTAGAGGTGGAACAGAGAATCTACTAAAAAATATTGGCTATTTTTCTTAGGATTATTATGTTTAAGTGAACTAAATGGTGTGATGTGGGAGAATGAGGCAAGCAGGTAAAATTTAGGTGGACAAAATAAAAATTCAGTGAAAGGTCAAGTGATATCAAATCATCTCCACAAAATTCAATGTTCTACAAGCCAACTGTTGAGTCATCAGTTTTCCAAATGCACCAGTTCATGGAGTGTGGTTTTGAGACTTCCACAGGCATGTCAAATGGCCTTATTGAACACATTTATTTTCCATCATGAAACAAAGAAGTGTTATTGTGTTGTTGTTGTTGATGTTTTTAATATTGAACCTAGGGGCACTTTGCCACTGAGCTTTCTCCGCAGTCCTTTTTATTCTATTGTAAAATTTTTAGACATGATCTAATTTAGTTACTTAGGTTCTCACTAAGATTCATACTGGCCTTGAACTTTAAATCCTCCTGCTTCAGTCTCCTGAATACTTGGAATTCCAGGTATGCTGCCCCAACCATGCAGGGATTATGTACTCTTAAAAGTTAACCTGAGTGGTTGGGATTTTGGCTTGATGGCAGAGTGCTTGCCTCATGGTTGTGAGGCACTGGGTTTGATCCTCAGTACCACATAAAAAAAATAAATAAATTAACATATTATGTTCATCTACAACTAATTATAAGAAAAAAACAGGAAACAAAAACAGCAACAACAACAACAACAACAAAATAAAAACGACAGAGTTCAGCAGAATGTTGTTTCTTAGGCTGCACTTTGCTGTTAAAAACTCCATTATTGCAAGGCTCCATCTGGAGGACCTGGTGTGTGCTGGGTTCTTACTTTCACAGGCATTTGTAACAAGGATGAAGGACTTAGGTCACATGCTCTGAAGCCAAGCTTCACATACAGAGTGTGAACTAGGAAAACAAACAAAAATGAGTGGCTAAAACTTTTGATGACTTAGAAAAATTAGCCATGAGATTGGGCCATTTGGAGCTGATTCCTTGGTGTAAATCATGGAGTGAGCTCTGAGGAGAGCCTGACTGGAGTTGAGAAGCGAAGGAGAACAAGGCAGTGAGGGTGTCTGTCCAGGTGGATTGAATGGAGGAGGGGAGGAAAGGAGGTCACTACCTGGCTTGAATTCAGGGTACTCAGAAAGGAATGAAACAAAGGTGATGGAAAATTTGAGTTATTGGGGTTAAAAAAAGAAAAATCCAGATAAATCAATTCAAGTCCAACATTTTATTTGATTATTAGAGGAACTCTAAAAAAAATAAGCCTGGCTTATTTTTTCTCTCCTTGTTTTTCATTGGTGTCAACATTTCCATTTATATGTGGCAAGAGAGAACAAGTCACCTGTTGGTTGTAGTGACCACCAAAATTTTGGTATAATATTGGACAATATGATTTCATACTAAAACACCAACAAATTTTAAAATCTTCAAATTTGTAAATAATAAAGGAAAGAAAAAAAAGGATGTTTAATCTCTGACCTTTAAGATGATCTCATACAAACGAAAAACTTATAGTCCAGCTAAGTGCATAGAGACAAAAATTTCCGGAATGAGAATAAGATACCCACTTCTACTTTCCTTCTAGGAGTGAACCAGTGGCCACTAACACTGTCTTTTATAGCAAGATTTTGATTATTTATTTATTTATTTATTGGCTAGTGCCTGGCTCCATTGCCAGGCAGATTTTGATCTTCTGCCTCAGTCCCCTGAGGTACTGAAGTTACAGATTGTGCCACTGCAGCCATATTTCTATTTTGATTATATATATATATATATATATATATATATATATATATATATATTCTTTTTTGAGTTTATATTGAACATGGTCAAAGTACAATAAAGGCTCTAAAGGCTGGTTTGGCTATTAAAAGTGCCTGACACTTTGAAAATGTACAAAAATATAAAATGAAAATAAAAACTGCAATTTTTTCTTTCTAAAGTACTTTGAAGAAATAAAAAGGAAAGACCAGGTCATGGGACATTTATTTATTTATTTAACATTTTCTCTCTCTCTCTTTTTGGAGCTGGTGACATAACCAAGTGGTACTGTAGCACTGAACTTCATCTCTGCTTCTTTCCATTTTCTTATTTTGAGACAAGGTCTCACTATACTGCTGAGAATTGCTCAAATGCTGAGACTGAGGCTTGGATTTGGGATCCTCCTGCTCTAGCCTTCCATGTTGCTGGGATTACAGGCCTGCACCAGGAAGACTGGCTTATTTTTTTTTCTCCTTCTTGTCTCGGCATCCTCATTGGTATCAACATTTCCATCCATATCATTTTAAGCTGCCCATTTTATCACCACCACCCCATCCACCTCCTTGACATCTCCATCCCTGCCTCACAATCAGCTTCCTGCCTCTCTTCATCTCCCACATTGTTGGCTTGACATCCTGAAACTCTCATCCTCTTTAGTTTTCTCATTAGTCAGGCCTCTTCCCATCTGACTCCTTCCTATTTCTTATGAAGTCCTTGTTGGAGACCTCAGAGCTCATATACATGGCCGCCTATCACATGGTAGATAAGTTGTGATCCCATGCAGAGTGTTCAAAAAGAAAGCATCAGACCTGGAATTTAGAACTAGACATGCCAGAGCCCATGGGGGCAAAGAAGGCCATCAGCAGAGGGGGCTGTGGCTAGGGGGAGTGGGATCCCAGGACAATGCAGATGGCTTTGGGGACAACTGGTGGCTCAACCCAATTTTGGTTGTCCTACTCTCTCAGTCTCCAGTCTCCTCCAACACTTCTGGTTCCTAAAATATTCCCCCATGTGCCCCAAAGCACGTGCAGTGCCTCAAATGGCAGATTGTCCTAAGTAGACAGCTTGGGGCCCATCTGCTGTCATAGGCTGTGAAAGGCCCTCCGTAAATTTAACTGCCCATCAATCTGTTTGTTGGGCCTCTTCTTGATTTTTGGTTACAGAGAAACTGTCTATGGTGGAGTTAAGTTGGAAAACTGGATTCCTTCAGCTTTTTTGGTTTAAAAATTTTAATTTCTGCACTATTGCCATTAAGTTGCTGAGATGAAAACATAAAATAAAACAATAAAAAATGGCTATGGGTGTAGTTCAGTGTAGAGTGCCTGTATGTTCATGCTGCCTTAATGAAAACAAGAATAAAAGGTGTTTTTTTTTAACAATGATCTACGTTTCATAAAATATTAGTCTATGCCATATAATATTATTATTCAATTCCAGTGTATACTCTCTCCTAATTCTAAGCTCAGTACTATTTAAGCAATACTATATCCAGTGATGTGTCTCCTACTTGAGTCAAGACTGTAAGAACACATAGTGTGTCTGGGCTGTGAGAATGTGGTGAGAGGAGGTTTGAAGTCAGTGGCTCTGAAAAGTCTAAACAATTCCATTCCTAGTACCCTCAATTCCATGTGGGCATAAAGTAGTACAGACACTTCATGGGTGTTGTAGAGATTAAATAAGTTTAGCTTCAGTGGGTGCTCAATGAATGGAAACCAAGATTGGAAGAGGTAGGTTAAATGTCATCAGAGGAGTCTAGGCTATACTGTGGGCTAGGGCGGGGCTGAATATGCAGCCTTAGGGAGCCTGTCTGGGCCTGGGGCAAGGGGCGTGGTATGGGTATTGGCGTCATCACTCAGGGGTGGAGCCTTCTGTGGGCGTGTCTAGCATGGGTTATATTAGAGGATGCTGCTCCAGAGTTCCTCAGTTTACCAGGGAGAAAGCGTGAGGAGTAGAAGTGCAACATGGCTTCCAAAGGTGAGGTTCTTTAGTGGAGGTTTGAGTTATGATATTTCGTGGCAGGGTGTGGACTGCGTGCAAGAGGTTTCTTAGAAAATTTAGAGATATTTGGAAATATTTCCAAGCCAAACCATATATCTGGTAGTCCCACTTAAAACACACACACGCACAATTAAGCGGAGTGCCTAGAAGATGTGTAGCATTGGTGAGTAGATCTAGTTAGATTGGCAAGGTACTACTCTGGGTTGAGGCCCAGGGATAAGTTCTTTGGGTTCTCATTCTCTTTTTCCTTTCCTGTGAGATAAATTGTTAGCCAGGCATGGTGTGTGTGTGCCTATCATCCCAGCTATGTGGGTAGCTGAGGCAGGAGGATCCTGACTTCATGGCCAGTCTAGGAGTTTTTAGATATTAATGGGGACAGAGGTGGTAAAGGGCCCAGAGTGAAGAGAAAAATAAAATCAAATCAACAGGATAGGCTGGGGTGTGGCTCTGTAGCAGAGTGCTTGCGAGCAGGCAGGAGCCCCTGTGCATGAAGCCTTGGTTCTTTCTGGCATCCTCCAGCACAAAACAAAGAAATCAAATGCGAACAAAGACATGGGCATAGCTTAAATGTAGGGTACTTGCCTAGCATGTCCCAGGTCCTGAGTTAGGTCTCCAGAACCCAAGGATGTGGGAGGGGTGAGAAAATATACTAGAAGAATTGAATGAGTGGTCCTGGGGATTGTTTATAGAGTTCAGTTTTTTTTTTTAATATTCAGTGGAATTTAGAAATAAATTGCATAGGGGCTGGGGATGTGCCTCAGGTGTTAGTGCCCTCAGATGGCATGCATGCTGCCTGGGTTCCATTCTCAGCACCACATACAAAGATGTTGTGCCCGCCGAAAACTAAAAAAATGAATATTAAAAAATTCTCTCTCACTCCTTCTCTCTCAATTTAAAAAAAAAAAAGAAAGAAATTGGATAGTGTAAGAGATTTTGGCAAAATCTTTTGTGTGCATATTGGACATTCAATAGAATTTGTTGTAGTTTTGATTCCTTTCTGTAGATGAGCTCTTGCTGAAAGGTGAAGGCTGTGGGTTCAGGTGTCGTTGTCTTGCAACTTACATGACCCTCCTCCCAAGTGTACAGGAGTCCACTGGGCACATGGTCTCAGAGGCAAAAATGTTGAGGAAACTCCCCCTCCCCCCAAAACAACAGCAGTGTTGAATTACTGCAGTCTGTATGGGATGTGAATTTCTCCACAAAGCCATCATGGATCTCAGGTAGGTAGGCACCAGAGGCCCTGCTTCTACCCATGGGGCTATTGCAGTTCACAGGATGATATCTTTGGTTACTGTTTTTACTACTGAGTTTTGACTTCCAAAAACCTCCCGTTTTTCAAACATTTGAAGGATGAACTTTTGCTTTTCAGAAAATCTGAAACTTTTGTATATGGGTTTTTGGGTGAGGAGTGGGATGAACCAGACCAGAAGCTTTTCTGAAAACTTGGCTGTGCTCACCTGGACTCCCCAAGTGTGAATAGATGATTCTGTTGTTGTTGTTTTTAAATTTTAAATTCCCATTTAGGTGTTGTTTCAAAACACTGGGTAATTTGCGTTCTCATGTCCAGTACCTCATGCTGCACATCTTTGATGGTTCTCTAGAATAAGTGGTTGAAATGTGGTACTGCTTAGGAAAAGCTGAAGAAACTCTCTGTCTCCTAGGTCCCATTATTAAAAGCATCGCTTTCTTTACTCTTCTCAGCAGCCACTTCTAGAAAGGGAGAAGCCTCAAATGTACTCTCCTTAGCTCACCATGATGACTAAACACTATGTTCAAAATTTTTTCTCTATATAAAATTGTTTTTTGCTATATAAGACCAAACTGAAAATGCCTGTATTTTAAGAGTAATTGAATTTCTCATGTAAAAATCTTTAAAAAAAAAGAAAAAAACATTTTCAATCAGGCATTGCTTAATGGTGAGGATTGTTTCTGAGAAACATATGAGGAGATTTTTCTTGTGTGGACATCATAGAGTGAACCTACAAAATCTAATATAACTCTGATGTCAACAGTAACTCAATGATATGCCATGAGGCATCAGCATCATATATCCAGTCCATCCTTGGCCACAACATTGTTATTTGGTGCATGACTGAGAGAAAATTGCTCTGGGCTCAATCTGACTGAAATGGAGTCAACGTTGAAGCCCCTGAAGTTCCTGTGTGAAAAATGCATGCGCCCTGCAACTTTATATGTAGGTTGGCCCTTTAAAGCCAAAGAGGCTCCACTTTGAGAGTGAATTAAATCTGTTTTCAGGCACAGGTTATTTATTTTATAAGTGACTTTCCTGCCAAGTAACCTATGTTTGTGTAACATGTACAGATTCAGATTTTCTCTTTTGGATCTGTTTCCTTGAGTTATTATTATTATTTTTTTTAATTTTAATGAATCAGGTAAAATGTACCCTCACCACCATTTTTAAATGTATACTTCAGTTTCATCACCTACATGTCATTGTCCTGCAACCATTACCAGCAACTCTCCAGAGAACTCTTTTCATCTTATAGAACTGGTACTTTGTGACAATTAAAGCACACCCTCCCAGAGCCCCCTCTGCAGTTCCTGAGGATTATCATTGTATTTTTGTCCTGATGACTTTGACTACTCTAGGTACCTCATACAAATTATATTGCTGGATAATATAGTAATTTTTAATGATTTTTGAGCAATCACCATATTTTTTTCCATTGTAGCTACACGATTTTGTCTTCCCACCCACAGGGCATCAGGGGTTCCAGTTCCTCTGCTCCTGCTCTGCAGTTGTTTTGTTTTGCTTATTTGGTTTGTGGATAGTAGCATTAGTGATGGGAGTGAGGTTAGATTTTCCTGTGAATTTGAATTTGCCTTCTTAATGATTTGTAATGTTGACCATCTTTTCATAGGGTTAATGACAATTTGTTTATGTTTGTTGGAGAAATGTCTATTCCAATCCTTTGCCCATCTCAGAGATATGGTTCTTTATTTCTTGATATCAACACTTTATCAGGTGTGGTTCTCAAAGGGATTCACCTGTTCCACAGATTGTCCTTTCATTTTCTTTCTTGTGTCCTTTCATTCACAGTGTTTATTTAGATATAGTCTAATATATTTTTTTGTTTGTGCTTTTGATGATATATCTATGAAATGATGGCCAAATTCAATATCATGAAAACTTCTCCCAAGTTGTTTTTTTTTTGCAGCAAGTTTTATGCATTTTTCTAGCTTTATTTATAATTCTTTGAATTTTGAGTTAATATTTCCCTATTCGGTAAAAGGTCCAACTCTATCCTTTCCATGTGGATATCCACTTTTCTCAGGACCACTTGTTAAATTTAATTTCTTTTGAATCAGAAATGAATGTCTCATTTTTGTGTTCTATGGAAGAATGATAAATACTTGTCCCAACCCAATGCCTCCTATCTACTTTATATAATCTTATTCATCCCCTACTCTTCCACCAACCATTTAAAGTATTGGTTATCAGATTGATATGAGCTGGTTTATCTGTATTTTCTCAATTATTGTTATGACTTAACACTCTTTATTTGTCTCTTTTTATATATTTTGAATTTTGGCTAGACTAAAATTCTTCTCTACCATGCATATTATAATCACATGTTCTCCTCATATTTTTAAGGATCGGCAGTTAATCCATTTTTGGTGTTATTAATATGAAGAAGTTGTGAGGCAGAGCTCTACATTGTTAAAATCTTGGTGAACAAATAATATTTTTTTCTCTGGATTCTACTGGCAATCCTCAATCTTTTTCTTTCTGTTTCTGCACTTTTAGCATCTTCAGTTGGAGATAGTCCTATGGAAGTAGAAGAAACAAAACAGGAAAAAGGGTTAGGAAAACCCCGGCACAAATTTACAAAACATGACTTGGAGATTCTTAATCGATCATTTGAACAGAATTCCTACCCAGATTTTGGGACCCGGCAAGAACTGGCCAAGCAAATGCATTGCGCCATCAGCTCAGTCAACGTAAGTCAAAATTTGGAAAACTTGCATGAACATATCTTTTTTATATAATACAGTAAATACAACGATCGTTTGAAAATGTCTCATGTTATTTCTTCACATAGGATATTGGTGATCTTTGTCACAGTTTCATTTCAGTGTGGGTGTGAATTTATTATGTTACTTTTATGAAAAAGCAAAAACCGTGAGGCAACTTTGGGAGTAGGCACCCAATACCATGCTCAGTAATTATTCAGAATAGTAACTGTGCCAGTTTTTAATCATGGTGCTGACTATGGAAATATGGAAAACTGGGAAGATTGGATATTTTAAAGTAGGGACAAAGAGTTTGCAGAGATGTTGAGCATTCAGTGATAAGATTTAAGGATGGCAATTCAATTTGTCCTGATTTGGTTTTTGGCAGAGACATTGGAGGATTTTATTTGCAAACTGCTAACTATGGTATGCCAATCTAACTCCCAAGAGGTGATTGCCCAAGGTGCAGGAGAAAGACTTGGTTCAATTATGTCCCACATGTGGCACCTCATAGCATTAGTAGGCACTTTGTAGCCATTTGGGACATGAGCCAATATTTTGTTTTGGAATTTCTGATATGATGATTTTTGTGAATTATTGTTTATGCTGCACAGAGTTTTAGTGTATTGGGATTGCCCTAATGTATAGTGAATTGGGTTTGCATACACCTCTCTTCTATCAATATTCAATGTTTGTTGAAAATATTTGTTGTGTGAGACTAGGAGAACGTTTTGTTAGAGAAAATAAGAAAGGGAATACAATAACAATGTTGAAAATTAAAAGAATAGCAAATTCTCTGTCAGCTATGAATTTATTATATTTCAAATGTTGCATGAACTGGAAACATTTCAAACATCCTGCAAATCAATGATGCTATACAAAGAAGTAGAAAATTATAACCAGATAATGTCAGGGAGAGGAACTGGTTTGAAAAGCAGTGCAACACTTTAGGATAAGCCCATGTGATGCGGAAGCAAGCATGGTCAGGGAGAGGATCCTAGGGAGTCTGGAAATGAGAAAGGGAACACCTGCCTTTTGGTCTCATCATTTTGAACCCACCTGCTAACTGTTGACAAATTATGGATTCTCACATCTTATTTTCTTTGTGTTTAATTATGTTGGAAGGGAAAATGAGAGCATGTATTTAGAGAACTAGTTTTGTTATGTAGAGTTATAATTTTAAACCTCCTAAGTGGGGATCAAAGATTTTCCTAGATGTTAACCTAATTTCATCCTGATTGGGAGATGGGTTTCAGGAGTGATCAAATATCAAAATGCTTCCATACACTCTTGACTGTGAGCCTCTGCAACCGTAGCTCATTAAGTTACCTATTCTAAAAAGCATTTTGTCATTTTTATACACATACATCAAAACTCTGTGGACTGTTGCCCACATTGCAATTATACTGAATTGATGAAGGAGGAAAAAAAATGTAGATTAGAGTTGTTCTATTCGATTGTTAGGATCACATGTATCACACACTGTCCAGTTTTGACAAACTTTTGTTTGTTCTGTTTATTGCTTTTAAATGCAACAAATTTATGAATAACCTTAGAGGACATGGAGTCATGAATGGGTGTTGATGGGGCAGCTTGAGAAAAATCAAGAGGCTGTGGGAAAGTATGCAGGGAACCGGGGGCTCTCTTAGGTTGCAGAGAGGTAGTTGGGAGACTTTGAAAAGCTATGTTCACATGCACTGAAGAATTTTGGTAGATTTTGGGAAGAGTTGGGAGTTTGGAATTGTGCACTGTTCATAACCTCCACAATCACCTCCATGATTCAGCCCAGGATGGATTGCCTTTTTTGTGTCTACCCCAGGCCAATGAGCAGAGCAGTGATCATCCTAAACTAAGCTTTAGTATAAAATATTTTATTGAAAATAATTTCTTTCTTTTTAGATTTGGTTTCAAAATAAAAGATCCAGACTACGACTAAAAGAGAAACAGAGAGCAGTTGTCACCAGGAGAAGACATGAGTTCCCAGTCCAAGGGCATCATCCTGTTTTAGGGCACCAGGAGGCCCAGATGCAATATGACAACAGCACCACTGCACAGCCTTCTTGCCTCCAGCAGGCTGCACAGGGAAACGCTGGCTCCTTTCCTGTGGAGACATGGGGACTCCCCAGTGAAAAGAATGGCTCCTGTGACTCTTTTGTGTTAGATGGACAGCAAGTTGCAAGAGAGCAGCCCAGTTCCCCAAAGCAGCAGGTCTGGGGTGAGGGCTATGAACTCTTTGATGGCTTGCCTTTGCCCTGTGTCAGTACTGTGCAGGGAAACATGCAGCAGCAGCAGGACATGGACCTGTTTGATCTGTGGGTACCACAGCAGCAGAATGACTGGGGATATTATAATCTACAGCTGCAACAGCCCCAGAGTAATGAAGAGAAGCTGCCTGTTCAGGACCCACTTTTAATGACTGAGAAGCATGATGTCTTGGGGCAGCAGTTGCCCTCCATTCCAAATGAGCAGGATGTGGATTCTCAAAAGAATGGAGAGGACACAAGGTCTCAGATTCAGTGCACATCTACTCCACAAATGGGGTTGAGTGTTCTTCCAGAGCCTTTTGCACTCGATGGACAGCAAGTTGCTAGAGAGCAGCCCAGGTCCCCAAACCAGCAGGTCTGGGGTGAAGGGTATGAACTCTTTGATGGCTTGCCTTTGCCCTGTGTCAGTAGTGTGCAGGGAAAGATGCAGCAGCAGCAGGACATGGACCTCTTTGATCTGTGTGGACCACAGCAGAAGAGTGACTGGGAATATTATAATCCACAGCTGCAACTGCCTCAGAGTTACCAAGAGCAACTGCAAGTTCAGGACCCAATTCTAACATGCCCAACTGAGCAGAGATATGAAACATTTGATGACTTGGCTGAAATTTTAACTGAAGTCCTTGGCATTGAATTTTAGGGACCTATTGTCACAAGTCATCCTGTAATCATGCTATCAGGGTCAGAGCTAAGAGTCTCTTGAATGTGCACATAAAGATGCTCAGTGTAGGAAATTTTCTTAAAAAACAAAACAAAACAAAACAAAAAACCCAAAAAACAAACAAAAAACTCAAAAAAATCACAAAAGCTCTAGAAATTTAAAAAAAATAAAATAAAATAAAAAACAACTCCCCCAATCCTTCTTACAACCCCCTTTATCCCAGCTAACAGCCCTTGCTCACAGCTTCCTGAACTCTCAGTGTCTTCTGGAGGGGTAGCAGTACCCAGCAGTCATAGATCCCTGACTGTGCCTCTCGTAGTGCTCTGGAGAAAGCTGGACTCAGGCAGCCACTGCCACAGCAACAGGCACAAAGACAGCACTTGGGAGACTCAAACCAATGTGTGCTTAGGTAGATCCATCTGGCACAGCCTGATTCACAAATGATCTCCACCTTTGAGATAAGGTCCTCTACAGTGCCTTTGAATGGCAGGGTCTGAAGGCTGCTGCTCTCCTCACTGAAGCAGAGCAGCATCTTCAGGATATTATAGTCTGCCAGGACAGCCTTGACTCTCTGAAATTTGACAGTGTCATTGGTATCACAATGGATTTTCATGTGTGTCCACCATCACCAACAAACCAACAAAAACCAAGCTAGGACATTAGGAAGGAAGACATCTCAGCCAGGATTGCTTGACAAGAATTTACAAGAGTCTGCTGGAATTCAGCCTTTTAGCACAGACTTCTGCAGCTATGTGTGTCCAGAAATTGTATGTTTAACTTTGAACTTACATCTCTCTTGTTCTTTACTACAGTTGCCAGGATTTATTATTTGGAAATATGTGTTGTAGTTCGTTATACCTTTGCCTTTAAAAATCTCCCCCCCAGCCATCAACTCTCCCACTGTGCTCACAGTGAATGTGCCTGTGGTGTACTGTGGCAGGCATATGCCGTTGCTGTGTCATTTGATTTACAATTCACATTCTTGGCAGAATCTTTCTTGGACCATAATTGAGTTGGATACCTCCATCCTCCTACATGGGCTACCATTTGTGTTACATGGACAGCAAGTTGCTAGAGAGCAGCCCAGGTCCCCACTGAAAGCAGAACTTTTATTGAGCCACAGGTTCAGCTACTGCAACTTCAAGAACTCCTGGTGGCTCCTACACTGAAATGAGAGTCCCTGTTTGTGAATCCAGAGTGTTCTGACAATCACTTGGGCATGCAGGTCAATGATATCTGAGGGTGCCTGCGGAGACTTTGGAAATAGTTGATCTGAGTTTTTGAGAGAAACTTCGAAGACAGCGGTATCACGGAACTTTTCACTTGGAACCAGTTTTACAATTTGGGTCTCTAGGGCATAGAACACCTTGAAGTCTTCCACCAGAGAGTTTCCTGTCTGTCCAACAGCTCCTGTGGACCCAGCTCTGCAGGCTACATCCCTCAGACCACTAGGGGGCACCATTCACACATGCAGCTGGAGATGCTCTTCCTGAATATCCTGTTGACTCCTGGGGTGTTTTGTGTAGCAGCAGGCCAAGGATAGAGAATTTTTTTGTGATTCCTTTTGATTTTGCTATCATTATGTTTTTTTACTAAAGAGGCTATACTCGTTCTTGCCATTTAAGCAACACCAGGAGCAGTGAAGAAATCTTGCATTTATACTTGTCCTTTGCCCACCCTCTTGGAACCATGTGAAGAGATTCAGATGCTATGTTTGTCATGTATCTCACACTTATTTCAGTGTGAAATTCTGAAATGATATTAAATGACAAAATAAAACGTGTTTTGCATGCATTTAAAAGGTGTGTAGTATACAAACCTTTATTTTGTAAATATTTTCCTTCATATAATGAGACTGAGAATAGGTGGATAAATAGCACCTCTAACAGGGGGAATGTCTTATTTGGACAGTCACTTGGAATGTTGATTGAAGTGGCAGATGCCTAGCAATTCTGCTTCTAGATGTTTCCACAGGAAAATGCTATCTTTTCTTACAGAACACTGAATCTCCAGATAAGAATGTTCACATAAAGTTATCAAGTTAGCCACATAAAGTTATCATGTTAGCTGTGTTAATTTTCCCCCTTCAACAGTTAATATCTGTGATAATGCTTAGTCTAAGTTTTTTTTTTTTTTTTTGATGGCCTAACTTTTGAATCCAGGGGTCTTCTCCACTTAGCTGGTTTGCCGACCTTCTTTATTTTTGGAGACACAGAGTTGCTTAGGTGATTTTGAAATTGTGACCCTCCTTCCTAAGCCTCCAGAGTTGTTGGAATAATAGGTTTTGTCCACCTTACCAGAATTAGTTTATGTTTTTGGAGGTTTCAGTCCCTAGTCAGTTGCCATGAATTTCTCATACTTTGTTGGACATTCCAAAGGAGTTTAGCTCAGTGGGAAATTATCAAAGAACATTTAAATCCACAAAAATTCTTATGGCTCAATGTTAGGGATTGGTTGCCTAATAGTGTGAATTTAAGATTCAAAACACACACACACACACAAACACACACACACACACACAAACACACACACACTTTACTTTCTTGTTATGTTAGAGCACAAAGTAATAAAGTATAAAATGTGAAACATCAAACTCCTCCCTGTCACTAATTTCCTCTGCCACATAATTCCAGTTCTGTTCCCATAATGTGGTGAAATCTCCTATTTCTTTTCTACATATTGCCTGTGTTTCCAGTATACATGGAGAAAAAATATAGAAACAAGGTATCAACTAAAAATAGTTTGCATTTACAATCGTGTCTACCTGTGTCCTAGCATCAGTTCTTGGGAGATTTTTATATTCTATAACAAAATGATTCTTAGGACTAATTTCTTTCTTTTTACAGTTTCTTTTTTTGGTACTGGAATTGAACTCAGGGGTGCTTAACTACAATCACAGCAGGGGTTTTTTTTTTAGTAAACAGGGCTTCTTCTAGTTGCTGAAGCTGGCTTTGAATTCATGATCCTCCTGCCTCAGCCTCTGGAGCCATGGGGATTACAGGTGGGAACCACCATGCCCAGCCCCAGGACTACTTTCAAGGGCCCATATGGTTGAGACTAATTTCTGTGAAGTGTACTCATTGCAATTCACTCATTGTTGCTATTTTGAAGTGAATCATCAGAAAAAAATCATTCAAAAAATTTCAGTTTCTATTTCTAATATAGTAAACATAACTTTTGATAATATATAAATTATCCTTCATATCCTCTATATGTTTGAAAAGTGTAAAGCATTTCAACAAACAAACCAATATAAATATTTGCTGACCTTTTATGAACCCCAGGATTAATTACTCAGTTTTAAGACTTATAAGTGGTGAAGGCCAAGTTCACTAATGAAGGCTAGGTTCTGCAAGGCAACCCTGCTCTCAATCTTGCAATGTCACAGGATGATTGAGCTTTGCCAAGTTCTTGGCCACATTCCTTTGATTGTCCAACACCCTCCAATCCCAAAAGCCTCTTAACATCCACCTTGGTCCTGCTTGAAGAAACGTCATCTGTAGTTCACAATCCCTGGAGCTCAATGTGCATTTACTGATCTACTCCATCTAGTCTGGGTGTGCCCTCACACTAGAAATGGAACCTGGTGGCCAGTTCAGAGGAGCTGCATAGGGGCATCACTCCCACAGCTGCCATGGGACAACAAATTGTGCACCTGCTCAGGGAAGAACCTGTCCATGCCTACCCAAAGCCCTCAGTGCCACTGCCCAGAACTTGGATGAATGCCCCATGTGAATCCTGACATGCAGTCTTGCTCTCCTGAGTGGGACTCTCCTATTCCTCCTCTTGTATTAATAACTTATGGTGCCAAATCAGAATTAGCACTGGGGTCTTTTACAATGCCCAGATCTGTTGTGCAGCTTCTGTGTGGCCTCAGAGGATTCTCCTCTGGTCAGTTCTTGCTCAGACTCATGATAAGTCTTCTCCTCCTAAATGCTATTTAACAGCATTTCAATTGGACCCCTTGCTTAAAGAAGAAATGGGGTAATTTCTGTATAACAAATTAGATGGTGGAATCAATATACATCCATATTTCACTGTGAATATATTGATACCAGTTGGGACTAAATTACTGGCTACCTCAGTAATTTACAACTGGTTGTCTCTGAACAGGTTACCAACATAGGCTTTGGAACTACAGGGATTTAGGTTTGATTCCTGGTTCTATCAGTCACTGTTCTGATTGCAAACAAGCTACTAATTCCTCAGGCCCACTGGGAATAATGGCTAGTAGAATCTGTCTCCTAAGGGTCAAAGTGAGGATTAGATGAAAGAAAGCATGCTAGGCTCTTAGCACAATGCCTGGCCCACAGTGAGCATTCAGTTGATGTTTCTCCTATTATTATTAACATTAAAACTGTTCTGTGGGATTCCTGCAGATGCAAAAGACACCATGGGATAATGTAAAGAATCCTTCCTCTTCAAAAGAATAAAAAAAAATCCCTCCTCTGATCAAACTGTGTTTGCTACAGACATGACAGGATCCAGGATAATAGTAGTGACACATTGAGCTTTGGAATTTTATAACGTATTTATTTTCAGTTTTCTAGGAAATACTCTAATACCCAAAACATAAACCCATAATCTCTGGTTGTGCAGTTGGCAAAATTTCACAAATGATATAAATACTCGCATCCTTTGTACATGTGCAAAATATGATTGCTGCATCTTTAACTGAGGGCAAGAAGAACTCTAGGTCTGCAGGGTGTTTGCATTATTTGAGCTTTGCCATGGATACAGTATCAATGTCAACCACAAGTAATGTAAATGGGCTTCAGCCAGTTAAGGCAGCTCACAGTGACAGAGACTATTCTCTCTTAATGCATCATTATTGGATGACATTTACAAAATATTTGGGAGGTGAGGAATGCTGCTGAGAACATTTCTTTGGATGCTTTATCCAACACTGCTGAGAGGCAGTGTGGCAGAACAGCAAGACATGAGGGACCCAGCTCTGACACCCAAATGGCTGTGGGATGTTGGTGTTTATTTTCCTTAGTTTCTCCCAGTGTAAAACAAGGTGTGTGTGTGGTGAGGGGAGTGTTTTGTAGTTCTTGCCAGCATTCTGATTAGAAGTGGATGGCAAACATGATTTCATCTCATATACAGTGTGATTGGATGCAACTCTAGCTAAGTTAACCAAAATAAAGTTACTTTTTGGAGGCATCCAAATGAGCTACCATAATTGGTTAGGCCAGGATTTTGTTTTCTATTTGTCTTGTTCAAAAATTATGTAAATTTTATTTGTAAATTTCAGTTAAACTTGACTTTTATATGAAACAGGGAACTAGAATTGTGTAACCTCAAGACATCCTGTGCTGTTGTCCCCTCCTGGCTGGCAGAGGACTTTCTTACCTCTGGACATTTCTCCTTTCAGAATGGTTTGATGACCTCAACATGGAAAACAAGAATTGTTTTCTTTTCCCCATAAGATAGGCCTATGATGTATGAAGACACAGTATTATTAACTGTAATAATAAAAAAAACCTTTGTTATTCAATATGCAAAACCCAATAAATAGATCAATGGGAAATTATACCCACTAATAGAGCTCTTATATACAAGCACTTATTGTATGATGAAGATAACACTTCCAATTAAGGAGAAAAATAGGCAATCAGCTAAATTATTGAGGGACAATTAGTTAATTCTTTGGGTCTCACTAATTTGCTGAGGTGTATCTTGATCTTGTGATCCTTCTGCCTCAGGTTCCTGGTTGTAGGGATTATAGGCACATACCCACCATGTCTAACCTAGTTATCTTTTAGGTAAAAATATTTTAAATTTAGCTCCCATCTCCAAACACAAATTTTCAGTGCAGTATCACAGGGTACAGAGATAAATACTACCCACAGGGGTGTCTTGATGAAATGGGTAGAGAGTAGAATAGGCATGTGTGAAGATGTAGGAAATTCCTTCCTTCACACTTATTCAGGATCATAATGGGCAGGAAATCTAAATTATTTTTTTAAATAAAAAGCACTTTATTTTCAGACAATCAGGAGAAGTATTTTGTGCTTTGTTTTCTGTTTTGACTTGAAGAAACAAATGTGAAATTGAGTGAAGGAAGAGGAGAATGGAAAAGTAGGAAGGGTCCTGATCATGAATGCCACTGAGTATCAGCCTGTTAGGATCCTACAGCCGAGGCAAGTTAGGGAAGGTTTTTTGTTTGATTGTTTTACATCAGGGAATTGGAAATGTCTGTTGTACGTTGGATGAAGGTGAAGTTGGAAGCAGGAAAAAAAGAAAGATTAACAAAGCTCTATATGATGGGAGTGGAGGACAGATTTCTTCCCTTCCTCAAATATGGAGGAAATGTTTCTGCAGGCCCATTTAGTGCAGGGATAATGCTTCATCCCAGCTATACAACATCGACGAAGACAAATGCAACCTGGGGGCTCTTGTATTGGGTACAATCTAGGTCAGCTGACAAAAAAATCAATAATAGGGATTAAGTAGAGTCAGATGTCTATGTTGCATTGATTCTGTATTCAGGGATTGTGACCAGGAATGTCCTCAGGACATTGGATTAAGTAAAGACAAAGGAAGCAGGGAAAATCAGGAAGGTGTGGAGACTTTGTGGGGCAAAGGGGGCACCAGATTATTTTTCCTGACTAAAAATCTTCAAATTTCACCTTGAATCCCAGGGGCCTGGGAGGCTGCAGCAGGGTTGCTAGCTCTAGGCCAGTCACACAGCTTAGTGTAGCTTAGTGGCAAAGTGCCCTCAGGTGGGTTTTAGCCCAAGTACTACATAAGTAAATTAGAAAAAAAACTCTTCAAATAATGATGATTACTCATGTTGAAAATTAAACTTTGTGCATGATTTTGGCCTAAAGAATACTGGTTTACATATATCCTTGAAAGAAAATGAGAAGTTGAACAATGTAAAACTAATGTATCTTAGCAATTTATCTTAGCATTGTTACAGTTGAGTGAACTATAAAAGCTGTGATGTGGGAGAATGAGGCAAGCTGCTAAAATTTTAGTGGAGAAAATACAAACTCAGTGAATGGGTAATTGATATCAAACCATCTCCACAAAATTCATGTCCTAGAAGCTAATTTGCTGAGTGATTAGTTTGCCAAATTCACCCAATTTATGGGGTGTGGTTTTGAGACTTCAACAGGCATATTAAATATCCTTATGGATTAGGTTCTCTTTTTGTCATACAGAAAAGAACTGTTACTTTTCTTTTTTAATTGAATATTGAACCCAAGTGCAATTTACCACTGAGCCACATCCCTAGCCCATTTTATTTTATTTTTAAATTTGAGACAGGGTTTTGCTTAGTTGCTGAGGGTGTCTCTAAGTTCTAGACTGGCCTTGAAATTTGAAGTCCTCCTGTTTGAAGTTAGGTTGGTGTTGGCGACCTGGTGGTGACTTAGAACAAAGCAGCCCAAGCAGAAAAGGAACATCAATCAGGTGTAGGTGGAAATGCCTGTCAATCAGTGGGATCTCCTGACTAACTCCTGTCCATCAACAAAACCCCCTGGCCAATCCTGGAGTTCAGTCAACTCCCCTGACCAACTCCTTCAGATCAAGGGACTCTAAAAATCCCCTTTCCTGTCTCAAACCCTTCCCTTCCTGCCATGAGCCCTATAAAATCCCAGTCTGGTGGAGCTCCCACGCCGTTTGTCCTTAGACCCTTCTCCTGTCCAACTGTGGGTCTGGTCCAGGTGCGCGGAGTGACATCTCAATAAAGACTCCTTCAGCGGCCTTTTTAAATCTGCCTCCTTTGGTCATTGCTCGCCTCACCTGACCTGACACTTAAGCCTCCTGAGTAGTTGTGATTCCAGGTGTGCTCCACCCTGCCATGCAGGGATTATGTATTTTTGAAAGTTCACCTGAATGTTGATGTTCCTGAGCCTGTGCTGGGCTGTTCACAGCCCCATCATCACATACCTCCATCCATAGGACCTGGTATGCACTGGGCTTTTTCAGTCATGGGCATCTGTAGGGAGCATGAAGGACTCAGATCACATGTTCTGAAGCCAAACTTTCTATAAAGAATGTGAACTTGGGAAACAAACAAGTGATTGGCTAATATGTTTAATGACTTAGGAAAATTACCCATGAGATTGGGCCATTTAGAGTTAATTCCTTGGTGTAATTCATGCAGTGAGCTCTGAGGAGATCCTGACTGGAGGGGAGGAAAGAATGAGAACAAGGCAGTGTGGTGGGGTGCAGTGGGGTGGGGGGTAGGGATGTGTGTCCAGGTGGTTTTGGAAGCAGCTTGATGGAGGAGGGGACTAAAGGTCACTTCCTGGTGTGAATTCAGGCTACTGAGAAAAGAGGGAAACAAAGCTGATGGGGATGTTGAGTCATTGGGGAAAAAGTAAAAGTCAGAGAAATCAATCTAAGGTCAACCCTTTGATTTGGCTGTTAGAAGAACTCACCAATATAAAATTCTGGTATAATATTGGACAACATGTTTCCACACCAATGCACCAACAAATTTTAAAAAGTAGCAATTTTATAGAGAATTTAAAAAAATATATATTTTTTTTTATCTTTGACCTTTAAGAATACCTCATAGAAACTATCTAATTATAGTCCAGCTCAGTACCCAGACACTATAGTTAATGGAATGCTGGGAATAAGAAACTTCCTGTCTCTTTGCTCTTGAAGGGTGAACCAGGGGACACTAACATTGAATAACATCCTAAGACTTTGATTTTTATTTTTATTCTGAGACAGGGTCTGGCCATATGGCCCAGGAGTACTTTGGATGCTCTGCCTCAGCCGCCTGAATTGCTGGGATGCAGGTTTGGTGTACTGTAACCCCTGTTTTCATTTTTTTCCCTCCTTTGAGATTATAATGAGCATGGTACACCACAATGAAATCAGAACTGTCTGAAGGCTGATTTGGTTATTTGTGATCATTAAAAATGCCTGACCCTATGGAAGTAGAAAAAAATATAAAATGTAAATACTAAATGCAAATTTTTCTTTTTAAGGTATTCTGAAAGATTAAAAACCATAGGAGTCTCCTGTATTGCAAATTCACATTGTGGTTTTGTTTGAATGGCAGCAGAGCACATTACCTCTGGTGGTGGTGCTGACTAAAGTGGGTGGGTGGGCCTCTCTACAGGGAAGTGACCACCTTTAGATTAAGACAACATGTGAAAAACGACCACGTATGGGACTTTTAATATTTTTAAAAACTCTTCTTTCTCTCTCTCTCTCTCTCTCTCTCTCTTCCCTCCCCCATTTTTTTTTTGGTGCTTGGGACCTGACACAGTGGTGATTTACCACTGAGCTACATCCCTGCTCCTTTTCATTTTCTGATTATGAGACATGGTCTCAACATACTGCTGAGTCTTACTAAAATGCTGAGGCTGAGGCTCCAAATTGTGATCCTCCTGCCTCGGCCTCCCATGTATCTGGGATTACAGGCCTGTACCATCATGCCTTGATTATTTTTTCTTTCATTGCTTTCCTGGAATCCTCATTGGTATCAATGTTGCCATATAATTTTTGCTACCCTTTGCCATAGCTACCCAAGCAGCCTCCTTGCATTTCCATCCCCTTGCTCACCTTCACCTTCTACCCTTGTTTATCTCCATATTTGTCTGCTTGGCCTTCTTAAACCACCATCCTCTTTAGCACACCCATTAGCAGGGGCTCTTCCAATCTGACTCCCCACAATTTTTCTTTTCTCATGAAGTCCTTTGTGGGGACCTCAGAGCTGGTATACATGGTCACCTATCACATGGTGGATAAGTTGTGATCCCATGCAGAGAGTTCCAAAAGGAAGCATGATATCTGGATTTTGGAGGTAGACCTGCCATAGTCCATGGGTCAAAGAAGGCACCAGAAGAGGGGGCTGTGGCTAGGGGAGGGTTGGATCCTGGAACAATGCAGATGGCTTTTGGAGCAGCTGGTGGCTCAATCCAATTTTGGTTTGCTCTACTCTCTCAGTTCCAAGGTCCTCCAACACTTCTGGCTCCCAAAATAATCCAAAGCACATGTAGTCCAAAGCACACAAATGATTGCCTCCAAAAAGAGGTTGTCCTAAGCAGACAGCATAGGACCCATCTGCTGCCACCCTCCATGAATTTAACTGCCCATCAATGTGATCCTTGTACCTTTTTTTTCATTTTTGTTACAAAGACACTTATATATATATATATATATATATATATATATATATATATATATATATATATATCCTGGAATCAAGTTAGAAAACTGGATTCCTTCAGCTTTTTTTCCTTAGACCAGGAATGAACTCAGGGGCACTCATCCACTGAGCCCACTCCCAGGCCTCATTTGTGTTTTATTTAGAGACAGAGTCTCACTGAGTTGCTTGCTATTGCTAAGGCTGGCTTGAACTTGTGATTCTCCTGTCTCATCATCCTAAACTGTTGGGATTACAGGTGTTTGCCACCATGTCCAGCTAGAATTTTTTAAATATAAGTTTTGCACTGCTGGCTGCCATTTAGTTGCCCTGTTGAAACTTTATATTATATTTATTTTTGAGTACTGGGGTTAAACACAGTCCACTCAACAACTCTACCACATCCCCAGCCATTTTGTATATTTTATTTTGTTGTGGGCCAGGTCACTCAAAATACACAGCAAATCCATTTTGTCAAATTGAAGAGACTTTATTTAGCCAATATAAATGACTATATTTATATTGCCTAAAAAAATAAATATACTTATTTACATTTCTATATCTTCTCCCTACAAGAGCCAAACTGTCTCTGCAAGGAATAGCCCCAAACTTGAGTGTTTTAAGATATTGAAAGGCAAAAACTACATCTGGGTTCTGTAAGCTAGCAAGTTCAGAAGCTGAATTGGGCAGTTAGTGAGACAATTCAATGGGTACATTGGTATTTTCTTCAGGACTTCCCAGGTTGGCATAGCAGCAAGCAAGAAGAAGGGAAGTGAATCAAAATGACCCTAGTTTAGTACAAGTTAGAGAAAGATTACTTATGTTTAGGCAATTAATTTCTGACAAGGTATATTGCTCCCCCAAGAAAAGGTAAAGTAAAGAGAACAATTTCACATTGTAAAAGAATTGCTATTTTGTGTTGCCAAGTATATTATGCTAGGTAACTATTACCGGGTACAGATGTGGGGCTTTCCCACTGGAGAAGCATTTCTTACATGATATGAAGTCTCAGAGTAAAACAGAGTCTGTTTGGTCCTTGTCCATATAGACTGCCTTATAACAATTTAGAGACAGAGTCTTCCTGAGTTGTGTATGGCCTCCCTGAGTTACTAAGTTTAGCTTTTGACTCGTGATGTTCCTGCCTCAGCCTCCAAATCCTCTGGGATTATATGTATCCACCCACACACTGCAAATGTTATTTTCATCTGCTTTATGTTGTAGTCAGTCTCCCCAAGGTTTGAATTCAGGTAAATTAGTTAATCTCTCTATGTTTCAGGACTCATCTGTATAATTATGTATATCCCCATAGGGCTGCTAAGAGATAAGGCAGAAAATAATCTGTTTCAGCTGCAGAGTCAGCCTTCATACATTTGTAGGTTCAGTCCCAGTACCAAAAAAAAAAAAAAAAAAAAAAAAAAAAAGAAAAGAAAAGAAAATTGTTAAATTCCTTCAATAGAAAGAGGGACATGTAGATTCTCTGATTCAGGAAGGAGATAAACTATTAAGCATTGGTTGATTTTCTACACAAGAAGTTCAAAAAAGACTTTCAAGAATCATTACCTCTCCCACACATTTGGGAAAGTACAGGTTCCCAGAGTTGTGAAGAAAATGCAAGACATGCAGTTTCTTTGTGAAATGGAGATTTTTGTTCTATCAGAAGACTGTATGAAGAACAAGATAAATTAAGCAGGCACTGTGGTGCATAGCTGTAATTTCAGCTACTCCAGAGGCTGAAGCTGGAGACTTGCAAGTTGGCTGTCCCCATCAGCAAATCAGCAGGACCCTGAGCCTCCACCCCTATCCCAAAAGGAAGGTGTGGGAGATGTAGCTAAGTGGTAGAGTGCCTCTGGGTTCAATCTCTAGTACTGAGAAGGAATTTTTTTATTGACAAACTATTGATAAACTCAGCCAGATTCCCTCTTAAAAATTGGGAGCCATCTTGCCACAAAGACATAAAAAACTAATTTTGCCTTTACGAAAAATGACTACAAATTCTGATCTTGGTTGGAATGCCTGCTCATGTCTTGAACTCACCCATGCCTGGCTTTCCCTCATCAGATAGCAGCTGTCTCTGAAACTTTAGTGACACCTCCTAAATCTTGGCCTTCCCTGGCCATACAAAGACCCTCTCTGATGCTCTAATGACCTTCATAAATTCTGATGTTCAGGCCAGCAAAAATATAAACTAGCATTTGTGTTATGCTCATCAGAGTTTTGTCATCTGTAACTCTCCCTTTGGGTAACTTTCTGGGCTATAAATCTGGGCTGGAAGAAACCTGCAGTGTTGTCTTGTTCCTGTGGTTTGTGTTGGGAGAGACAGCCCAGCCCGGCCAGTTGAAATAATAAGCTTGCTTTAATTTGATCTTAATTGAAGTATGTGGTCTTTTCTTTGCATCCTGGCCTAACACTATCTAAGGCTCTTAAAAGTTTAATCTGTTGTGGTATATTACCTTTATGCAATTCCAATCTGTGGTCTCTCCTGTTCCAAGCTCAGTTCTCCTTAATCAATACTATAGCAAGTGATGTGGCTCATCTTTGCATGGAGACTGCTCTGCCTCATAGTGTGGGTTGTGATAGTGTGATAGAAAGGAGCGCAAGGTTTGAGGTGCAAGGTCAGGGGCTCACTATGACCTAAACATGTCTGTTCCCATTGTCCTCAAGTTCAATTGGGGATTAAATAGTACCAACCAAGATTAGTTTCAGGGAGTGCTAAACAGAAGATAGGATTTGAAGAGATAGGTTATGTTCAGGTAAACAGAGGTGTTTAGGGATTTGTGTGGATTAGGGTGGAGCAGAGTGTCCTTCCCAGGACCCTTGTTGGGATTGGGGCAGGATTTGGGGGATGTTGGCTGTCTGTGTCTGAGGAGAGGCCACTTTGGGCATGTTTAGTGTTGGCTATAGTAATGAATGCGGCTCCAGAGTTCCTCACTTTACTACTGAGAAGGCCTGAGGACCATAGAGTCAACATGACTTCCAAAGGTGAGACTCTTTTAAGGAGGACTGAGATATGTGTTTTTGGGGCAGGCTGTGGACTCATGCACTAGTGTTGGGGAGTGGGTATGTTTGAGCTTTCACCTTTCAAGGGTAGGCTTGTGTTCAAGGGACAGCTTCTGTCACCAACAAAACTGTCTATGGCTGCTCACACTGGAATTGGGGAACAGGGCTTTTCCAAAGGCTCTTATATTTAAAAATAAGCTCGTGGTTATATTAAAATGATTCCTTATAATTTAGAGATATATAGGAGTATTTTCAGGTCAAGAGATATATCTGGAATTCCTATCAAAAAAAATGGAGGGAAATGTCAAAGGTATGAGAGAATGATTAGGTAGATCAACTAAAATTGGCTAGGTATGCTCTGTGTTAAGGTGGAGGGATAAATTCTTTAGGTTCTTGTATTCTTTCTTCTTTCCTGTGAGTTAAAGAGTTAGCTGGTATGGTAGTATGTGCCTGTAATCCCAGCTACTCGGGAGGGAGGCTGAGGCAAGAGGATCCTGAGTTCATGGTCAGTCTAGGTGTTTTGAAAGTTTATGGGTGGGGGGGAATGGGCTTGTGGATCAGTGTTAGAGCACTGTTGGATCAGTGTTCGAGCACTTGCTCTAACACTGTGAGGCACTGGTGGGGCACTGGTTAGTTCCTTAGAACCACAGGATAGGCTAGGCTGTCGCTAAAGAGTAGAGTCCTTGCCTAGCTTGCCAGAGGCCTGCATGCATAAGGCCTGCAGGCAGGAGGCCCTGGTTTCCATGTGGCTTCCTCCCCTACAGAATGCACAAAGAGCATGGGTATAGCTTAATTGTAGGGTACTTGCCTATCATGCCACAGATTCTCTAGAATCTTAGGAGTTGGAGAGGGGTGAGAAAGTACACTCAAAATTTAATGAGTGGTCCTAGGAATTGTTTTTCCCAGTTCACAAATGATTTTATTTTTTTTTTTTAATTCTGTGCAATTCAGAATTAAATTGTGGAACTTTCCAAGCCTAAAATAGTGGAAGAGATTTTACCTGCAAGGTTTATGATGAGGTGAACTTGCAAAAGTCTTGGTTCTGTCTCTGATTTCTTTTTCTAGAGGAGCTCTAGTTCAGAGGACAAGGTTTAGGAGTCAGCTGTCTTGCAACTGATACATGTACCCTCCTCCCAAACTGTACATAGTGACTCAGGAGTCAACTGGCCAGAGGGTCTCAGAGGCAAAAATGTGCATCAAAGGGCCTTCAAACAGTGATGACTCAACTGTAGTCCCTTTGGGATGTGAAATCTTTCACAAAGCCACCATGAATCTCAGCTAAGCAGGTGCCAGAGTTCATGTTTCTATGCTTGGGGGTAGAGCAATCTAAAGAACTTGTCTCTTTGGTTACTGCTTGTTATTACTGAGCTTTATTTGAAAAAAACTCATGTCTTTCAAACATTTTCAGTGTGCACATTTGCATTTCCGAAATGCTGGGAACATTTCATATTGAGTTATGGAGTAGGGAGTGGGATGAATCAAGACCAGAAGCTCCCCTGGAATCTTGGCTGTGATGAGCTGGCCTCCCCACATGTGACATTGCTGTGAATAGAGTGTTTTATTATTATTCTTTTAATCCCATTTTAGGTGTTGTTTCTGAACAATTGGGGAACTTGCATCTCATGGCTAGTATGTCATGCTCCATGCAGCTCATTGATGGTTCTCTAGGATGAGAGGTAGAAAAGTGGTACTGCATATGAATTGTTGGGGAGGTTTCTGCTAAGTGGCATGGTTGAAAGCACTGCCTCCTTTACCCTTCTCACCAGCACTTCCTACACAGGAATAAGCCTCCTATGTACTCTCCAGAGCTCACTATTAAGACTACAAAGTATGTGGAATGTGTTCTAAAAGGAGATTATCATCCTTTGTTCCTTAAGAGAGAAATTACTATGCCTGTATTTTAGGGAGAACTGTATTACTTATAATAAGAAACATCAAAAAGCACCAAAAATGATTCCATTTGGGCTTTGCTTAATGATTTGGACTAACTTAGAGAAATGCATGAGGAGACATTTGTTGTGTGGACACCATCGGGTGCACTTACATAAACTAATATATCTCTAATGTCAGTCATAACTTGATGACATACTTGGTGTCATTGTCAGCATATATCCAGTCCCTTCTTGAGCACAGCATCGTTATTTGGTGCATGACTGAGAGTGAAACAACTCTGGGCTCAGTTCAACTGAAATGGAGCCAATGTTGAACCCCTTGAAGTTCCTGTGTGAAAAACTTAATCCTGATGGAACAGCATTGCAAGGTGTGGTCTTTAAGGCCAGGGAGGCTCCACACCCAGAGTGTTCTATGGAGTGGGTTAGTTATCATGATGTGGCTTTGCTATAAGTGAACTATGTTTGTCTAAGGTGAATAAATTCAGGTGTTCTCTCTTGTGATGATTTCCTTGAATTTCTTTTTTCATTACATATTTACTAAGCTGTTCCTCTGTGCAAGTCCTGGGTTCTCAGACCTTCTCAACATCCCAAGAAGCATCCTTTGGGATGCATAGTGGATGTATAACTTACCCTCACTATCATTTTAAAATGTGCAGTTCAGTGGCAATACCATATTGTCCTGTAAACCTTACCACCAACTGTCCACAGAGCTCTTTTCATTTTGTAAACTGATATTTTTGTGGGCTGTGGTTGTGGCTCAGTGGTAGAGCACTTGTCCGGCATATGTGAGACCCTGAGTTTGATCCTCAGCACTGCATATGAATAAATAAATAAAAGATTCATTTACAAGTAAAAAAATATTTTAAATGAGGGAGGTGAAAAAAGGAGTACTGCCACTGCCATTTACAAGTAACGAAATTTAAAGAAAAGAAAAGAAAACCTGTACTTTGTAATCATTAAACCACAATTCCCCATTCCTTACCCTGCTCCTTAGCCCCTGGACATTATCATATAGTACTTTTGGTTTCTATGCTTTTGACGCTTGAGGTACCTCATACAAGTGAATTTCCTGGATAATAGAGTCATTTTTAATTATTTTTTTGAGAAACCGCCATGTCATTTTTCACAGTAGCTACACCATTTTTCCTTCTCACCAACAGTGCATCAGGGGTTCCAGTTCCTCTGCTCCTGTTCTGCAGATCCTTTACTCTCATTATTTGGTTTGTGGATAGTAGCCACCCTAATGAGAGTGAGGTGTTATCTCCCTGCAGGTTTGAGTTTGGCTTCCCCAATGATTTGTGATGTTGACCATCTTTTCACATGCTTAAGGACAATGGGTTTTTCTTCTTTGAAGAAATGTCTATTCAAATCCTTTTCCCATTTTAATTTACAGTTCTGTGTATGTTGTGGTTCTTTGTCTTGATATCAACACTTTGTCAGAAATGATTTGCAAAGGGATTGTCCTAATCTGTAGACTGCCCTTTTCTTTACTTCATTGTATCCGTTAGTTCTTTATTTAGATGTAGTCTAATGTACTTGTTGCCACAGTCTGGCTGGGCACAATTTAGGAGCCACTTGTCAAAAGAAACTAACTTTATTTTTAGAACTACAAACGCCAAACAAAACAGCTCCTCAGGAAAAAACCCTCAGAGCCCAACTGCCACCACTCGCTTCCCACAAGCCTCTCACCACCACACAAACCTCACCACCTCCCACAATCCTCCTGCTCTTGAGGCTGATTGGCTGGGTTGTGTGGGCGGAGCCAAAGAAGTCCCCCAATGAGCAGCTCCGTGGAGGAGCCAATCAGCTAAATGTTGCTGGGGCCGCTGTGAGCCAATCATCAGCTGGCAGTCTGAAGGGCAGGGAAACAGCCCAATGAACATCACCGCAGAGGAGCCAATCAGCTAGATCTTGCTGGGGCTGCTGTGAGCCAATCATCAGCCGGCAGCTGGAAGTTTGCTGGCACCTGGAAGTTTGCTTGGGCCCCTTTGGCTGTGGCCCTCAACACTTGTGTGTGTGCTTTTGGTGATGTAGCAAAGAAATCATTGCCAAATTCAATGTCATGAAACTTTATCCTCAAGTTTTGTTGCAGCAGATTTTATGCATTTTTCTAATTTATTTATTTCCATTGAGTTAATTTTTCCCTGTGGGGTAAAAGGCCCAACTTGATCCTTTGCATGTGGATATCCAGTTTTTCAAGCACCATTTGTTAAATCCTGCCTAGTGTTTCTTTGGACTCAGAATAAATGTTCTATATTTGTTTTCTACGGAAGAATGGATGTCTTCCAAGTGGATTAGGTCACCCAGAGAAAAGGAGAGGACAGAAAGAGTGAGTTGTGTATGAGGGTGTTGAGAGTGTCAACCAGAATCCCATTATTCTGTACAATTATCAATGCACTAGTAGTGGGGCATGAGGTGCATGCCTGTCATTTCAGTGACTCCTGGAGCCTGAAGCAGGAGTATCTTAAGTTTGAGGCCACTTAGTTGAACCCTGTCTCAAAATGAAAAATAAGAAAGAGTTGGGATGAAGCTCTATTGTAAAGCCAGTGGAACAGCTACTGGGTTTATCTGTTACACTTCTGAAAAATGCTGGAAAAACAAAGCCACTGGAGAGAGATAGAAGTTGAAGGAGGAAAAAATAGGGCTACTACTGCCATTTTTTTCTTTTTGGTATGTCATGTTTGTGTGTGTGTGTGTGTGTGTGTGTGTCCCTAGTTTGTTCTTACTGCTTTAACTTGGGTTTTTTCTTTCCTTTTAATAGAGGCATGTTTTGACTCTTGTCTCATTTCCTCTCATGTCAATTCTGGGTATATTTTTCTTACAGTAAAAAAAAATAATGTTACATCTTCATCTTAATAATTTATTTTCATCTTAATAATAACTGCAGTCTCATAAATCTCTTTTTGTTTATAGTTGAATTCCTCACCTTAGGCTCTCATCTTTCTTTCTTTCTTTCTTTCTTTCTTTCTTTCTTTCTTTCTTTCTTTCTTTCTTTCTTCCTTTTTTCTTTCTTTCTTTCTTTCTTTCTTTCTTTCTTTCTTTCTTTCTTTCTTTCTTTCTTTCTTTCTTTCTTTTGTGCTGGGAATTGAACCCACAGGTGCTCTACCAATGAGCTACATACCCAGCCTTTTAGCTTTTTCTATTTTGAGTGTGATCCAGTGGAAGAGTGCTTGCCTAGCATGCCTGAGGCCCTGGCTCAATTCTCAGTACCATCAAACAATCAAAGCCCCCATACAAACACTTGGCGAGCCCTTGGCACCATCCTGTTGGAGAGGGGTTAGGAAAAAGGTCATGTAAAAATCCTGCAAAAACTTCAATATTATTTGTTTGATTGTTATGTTGAACAGTAAGCTCAGTTTGTACTTTATATTATAGACCAAAAAATGAAGGTAGTCATAAAAATATCAATACTTGTATCATCTCAATGCTTACTCCCTAGTTTATTTAATCTTATTCCAACCCTACTCTACTGCCAACCACTTAAGGTTTTTGGTGTGAGATTGATGTGAGCTGATTGATTTGTACTTTCTCAGTTACTATTATGGCTGAGAATTTTGTATTAGTCTCTTTCTTTATATTTTTGAATTTTTGTTAGACCAGAATTTTTTCCCAGCCTGCAGATCATAATATCATGGTATCCTCATATTTTTAAAGATAGGGCCTTAGTCCTTTTTATTATTATGAATAAGGTGTGAGTCAGAGCTCCACCTTTAAAAAATCTTAGTCAACAAATAAACTTTTCTTTCTCTGGATGCCTCTAATATTCCTAAATTCTGTTCTTTTATGTTTCCATCTTTTTCAGCATCTTCACTTGAAGTTAGTCATGAGGAAGAAGGAGAAACAAATCAAGAAAGAGGAAAAGGAAAACCATGGCACAAATTTACAAAACATGATTTGGAGATTCTTAATTGATCATTTGAACAAAATCCAGTTGCCTTTTGGTTTAATTTTTGTACCTTACTTGCTAACTTCTCTGTCACCACGGACATATTATGGAATCTTGCACCTCATCTTTCTGTTATAATTATGTTGGAAAGAGAAAATGAGAACGTGTTTTTAGAGGTCCCAGTTGTTATGTATAGTGACAATTTTAACAATCTTAAGCATGTATGGAAGATTATTTCCAGCTCTTAACCTAAAGCTATTGTGAACTTGGGGATGGGTTCAAGGAATGATCAAATATCAAAAGGCTTACAGACACTCTTGTCTGTGCCCCTCTACAACCCTAGCTCATTGGGTTATATAGTCGAAAAAGCATTTTCTTGCAGCAGTCCAGTTGGGCAAAATAACCGGGAGGTGACAAGCAACTTGAAAGTTGAAGTGGGAACTGCTTCATTACAGAACAACAATGGTATATATACCTAACTGATTACACACAGCTTGACTCAATTAGCATCATTCAGATACATCAATCAGCCAATAAGAAATCCCCACCATCTTAATGACTCGATGGCATTGCCTCACAAACCACTCCTCCTGACAAACTGCCAGGCGCCAAGTTGACTTGATTCACAGCCCCCAACTTTTTCTCATCTCCATACACTCACCACTGAACTCTGGGGACTACAGCTGGCATTGCAGGTATCCTCAATTGATACAGGTGTAAAACATGAAGACTAGAGTTGTTCAGTGCAGTTGTTCAAATCACGTGTACAATGCACTGCCCAGTTGTGACAAAAGCTTGCTTGTTCTGTATGTGTATTTTAAATACAACACATTTAAGAATATTCTTACTATACACTGAGTCATGACTGTACCTTGATGGGGCAGCTTCAGAAAAATTAAGAAGTTGTGGGAATGTGTGTAGGGCAGCTTGGGATCTGTTCATTCTAAATACATAAGTTGCAGAGAGGTTGCTGGGAGACTGTGAAAAGCCTGGGTTCTCATGGACAGAAGGGCTGCTGTAGACTGTGGGGACACTTTGGAATTTGGAATTGGGCACCATTTACAACCTCCATTATATGGAGAACCCAGGAAGGATTTTCTCTTTTGTGTCTACTCCAGGTCAAGAAACAACTCAGTGGTAATGCTGAAACTAAGGTTACCTATAAAATATTTGATTGAAAATAAAATTGTCTTTCTTTTTAGAATTGGTATCAAAACAAAAGATCCAGACTGGAGAGAAACAGAGGATAGTTGCTGCCAGGAAACAACAAGAGTCCCCTGTCCAAGCTTATCAGGTTTTCCACCACCAGGATGCCCAGAGGCCATCTGACAACAGCACCACTGCATGACCCTGTGGCCCCCAGCAGGCTCCACTGGAAAGACCTGGCTACTCTGCTATGAAGACATAGGGAGGTCCTAGGGAAGAGGATGGCTCATGTGACTGGGTATTTCCAATCATTAGAGAGTGCCCTGGAGAAGGTTGGACTTACACAGGCCCTCCACAGCAACAGACACAAATTTAAACAAACATGTGCAAGACACTTCTTGCCCAGCCCTGCCTCAGACATTTTCTTCCAATTGGAGGTAAGATCCTCTAAGGTGCCAGTGTATGGAGGGTTCTGAAGACTGCTGCTATCCTCCATGGACCAGCACAGTATCTTCAGGCACAGAATAGCTTTCCAGGATAGCCTGGACTCTCAAAAAGTTGTCAGCATCATTGATATCAAAATAAATTTCCTTCTGTGTCAAATCTAACAACAACAAAGACCAACAAATAGAGAAGCTAAGACATTATGAAGGAAGCCATCTCACCTAGAATTGCCTGAGAAAAGTTCACAACATTTGGCCGTAATGCAGCCTTCTAGGAACAGACTTCTGCAAGGAGGTCTTTCCATCAACTGTATACTTATCTTTGATCTCACATAATCCTTGTGATTAATCATTGTTGCCTAGAATTGTTGTTTTGAAATTTCTTTTGTACTTCTTTTTAATATTGCCTTTAAAAATCTTTCTGAGCCCTAAGCTCTCCCACTGTGCTCATAGTGAATATACTCAAGCATATGTGGCAGGTATATGCCTGCCTACTATATGCCTGCCTACTATTCTGTGGCAGGCATGTGCCTATTACAGTGTCATTGCATTTCCAATTTATATTCTTGAAAGCACCTTTCTCTGTTATTTAAATAGACACCTCCATTCACCTAAAAGGCACAGCACTACCTGAGTTTTCCCCACCAAAGACATGGCTTCCATTGAAGCTGCAGCTCCAACTACTGAAATCTCAAGAACCCCTGGAACCTCCTGCACTGGGACAAGACTCCTTGTTGGGATTCCATTGCAATTTGACCATTACCTGGGCATGTTGGTCTCAGCATGCCCAGGTGAGCATTCAGATATTGTCAATATGAGTTTTTGAGACAATCTTCAACGTGGGGGGTACCTGGGAATTTCCCACTTGGAACCATTTTTATAATTTTGGTCTTTAGGACTCACAACACTTTCAAGTATTCCGGAGTTTCCTGTTTCTTCCACAGCTCCTGTAAAAACAGCTCTGCAGGCTACATCTCTCAAACCACTAGGGAGCACCATTCACACAGTGCCAGTGAAAAAGAGGAACCAACAACTTTTGAATTTCCAGTTGACTCCTGGGGTGTTTTGTGTAGAAGCAGACCAAGGCCAGAGGTCTGTTTGGTAGCACTTCACATTTTACTCTAACAATATTTAACTACAAACGGTGTATACTGGTTATGATCATTTAGTAACACTAGGACTTTTAGAGAAACCTTGCTCTTGTGTTTGTTGTACCTTGCCCACCTCCTCACATCCATTGTGAAAAGTCCACAACAGGGGTTCTTGATTGTGTTATTTACACAATCACAGATATCCCACAGATATCCCTATTCTTTGGCATGTTTATTGAAATTGCAGATGTCTACCACGTCTGCTACTAGATGTTTTCATGAGAAAACGATGGCCCTTTCTTAGAGAACACAGAACCCCCAGATAAGAAGTTTCAGATTAAGTAATCCATCTCACTGTGTTAGTTCTCCACCACTATAATTCATATCTGTGACAAGGATTTTTTGACTTTTTTTTTTTTAATTGGGGATTAAATCCAGGGCTTTTTGACACTGAGCTACTTTCCCGGGTGTTTTTATTCTTTGAGACCTATTCTCACTAATTTGCTCAGGCAGGCCTCGAACTAGTGGTATTCCTGTCTCTGCCTAGTGAGTTGCTGGGATTATGGTTGTGGTTGACCAGGCCAGGCTTGGTTCATGGTTTTGGAGGTTTCAGTTCATGGTCAGTTGGGCCTGAAGGGAGATAATGCATCAGGGTAGAGTAAAACTGTCTACCACCAGGAAGACATAGGGAGAAAGAGGGAGAGGCCAGGGCCCCATAATCCCCTTGAAGATCTGCCACCAATGACATAAAATTCTCCCCATAAGCCCCACTTCTTAAAGGTCCCAATATATCTCAGTAGCCTCACTAAACTTTACCACTTGTAGCTTTAAGGGATGTTTAAAATCTAAGATTAGCACAGCAGAGTTAAAAATAACAGACAAATGCAGTTATTTTGAAAAGGTTCTAGGATATAATGACCATTGAAATATCAAGTTTCAAAATTAGCTTTATAATATGATAATTCTGAAAATGAAAGAAAAGCTGAAAGAGTAATGATTATTCTTGAATTTACACATAGGCATTGACCCAGTAAAAACACATGGACTAGATTTATATGCCCTAAATTTTAAAAATATTTATTTTTTTAGTTCTAGTTGGATGCAATATATTTAATTTATATGTGGTGCTGAAGATAGAACCCAGTGCCTCACGTGTCATACATGAGTGCTCTACCTCGGAGCCACAACACCTGCCCCTGCCCTAAACATTCGAAAGTTGCATTTGGACTTGGGTAAAAGCCGTTTTTTAACACCAATATTATGAGAAAACTCAACTGTGTTTGTTTTTAACTAACTAGCTAACTAATTCATTTATTTATTTTTAAATTTTTTTGGTTGTCAATGGACCTTTATTTTAGTGATTTATATGCAGTGCTGAGAATCAAACACAGTGCCTCTTCCATGCTAGGCAAGCACTCTCCCACTGAACCTCAACCCCAGTCATTAACTGAATTTATTTATGCTTTCCCTTTCTGTAGATTTTGAATTTTCAAATGCTGTTTTCATTGATTGCAAGATTATTACCCAGTCATATTGATCTGCATAGATTTTTCTTAAAGACAAATGTTTTTCTTTGAGAAAGCCTAGTAGATGATCATACATATATCCTATTTATGTGTTTCTATATTAAGGTCCCTAATACTTCAATTACCATCTTTTCACCTATTTTCAGGAATTTCCTTATACTCAAGTTTTTGCCAGCACTATCTTGAAAGGTTCGTAGCTTTAGTATGAATTAGATATGTCATCTCTGTTGTTATTCTCTGAAATCTTGTGCAAATTTACATGTATAACTTTATGAAATGTTTGGATTTTTTTAATGACTGAGTCTGAACTTTCCTTTACAAAAAGATTTTTTATGACTGATTCTGTATTTTTCATTGATTCCCAGTAATTCTCCTTGAGTGACTTTTGGGAAGTTGAATTTTTCCAAGAATACATTTTTGAAAGGTATCAAATGTACTGTCATAGAGTTGTTCAAAGTAGCCTGGTAACTTTCAAGGCTAGAGCAAGTGTAGTGGTGTGTTACTTTCATTGTATATGTTTATAACATCTATGTTCTATTGCACAGGTTGTTTTTGCAGGCCAGCATCTATGACAGGCTCTGGGGTCTGCTGGGTTGGGGGTCCATGTGTTGGGGGTGGTGCTAAGCTAAGGGCTGGTTTCCATCAGCAGATCTCTGTTGGTCCAGGTGGGGTTTTGTCAAAAGGCATCTGCAAGCTCTCAGGAGGACCACTCTGGACTCAGCCTTTGGTGTCCAAGCAGGAAGAGGTTGCTGGGTGAGAGGCCTTGGTAGAAAGTTGGGTTTCAGGGCCTCTGCAAAGTCATCCGCCTACAATCCAGATTAGCTTGGTGACCCCCTGCCACTCCTCACTTTGTGTGTTTAGGAGCACTCTAGTTCATTATTGGTGACTTGTGGATTGTGAGTCCCTGCCCTCCTCTTCTTCATGAAGTAAAATTCCAAGTGACATTGCCCCATCCCTAAATTGATGCCTGAATAAGCCGGAAGATCATCTTTGATGAGATTAATTCAAAATGAGTTTATTTAAGAAACTAACAAAAATGACTTGTAGATCAGGTAGCCTTCATAATCAAAACAGATTTGAAGAACTGTGGGCAATAACATAATTATGCATCATTGATAGAAAACAGAAGTGATGTATAGAGACAATTTAGTTGTTTACAGCTGAAGTGATTTATATGTTTCCACATGAACCAAAACTCAATGTTAGCTTCTCATTGCTGTGACAAAATACCCGAGTTAAGCAACTTCAAAGGAGTTCCAGAGGTTTCAGTCCATGATCCCTGTATCTCATCCCTTTGGCCCCGAGGTAAAGCTGAACATCATGGTGGGAAGCATGTGGTTGAACAAAACTTCTCACATCATGGTAGCCAGGAAGCAAAAAGAGACCAGAGATGAAAGGTCAGGATCCCAACATCCCCTTCAAGTACATGATCCCAAAGACCTAATGCCTTCCAATGCGTTTCTACCTGAAGTTGCCTCCTAAGTTTCTACCACCTCCCTGTGGTACCACAGCCTGGCAACCCAACCCAAACATGGCCTTTAGAACCATTTGAGATGCATAGCACTCAGCTACTGGGATGGAACTCCATGTTGATTTGGTCTGTTTATTCTATTTTGGAGCCTAGGCAAAACCAATGGCTTCCCACATGTTTTATTTCACAACCCTAAATCAGTTTCTGCACATGATGTAAGCACTGGAGCAAATGTCTTTCCATGATCCTTGAAGTGGTGTGGACCTTAGGTTCTGCCTCTCCATTTTTGAGCCTGAAAAGAGAACAAGCCTCTTGAAATATTTCAATAAGGCAATGGGTTTTTCTCTAAGTTTCACAGGAAGTATATTTTGATTGACAAAAGGGACTTCATATGCAATTATAATACATGTATTTCTGGAAATTCAATAAATATTTTCAAAGACTCAATTGTATTATATGGTTTTAAAATACAACAAATTTTGTAAATCAGTCACTTTTGTCTAAATAGTGCCATGGTAATAAATAACTCCAAACATTACATTAGGTTCATAAATAAAATAAAATTGTAATTTGTAAATTAATAAAGAAAAGAAATATGCCTAATAGGTGATAAATCTTTCTCATTATTACACACATTTCAATCTACTTATATTTAATTGTTTGATGAAAGTCACAAGACTAAATTGAATTCAGAGCTCTAAAGTCAACTATTTTTTTTTTAAAGAGAGAGTGAGAGAGAGCGAGTGAGAAAGAGAGAATTTTTTTTAATATTTACTTTTTAGTTTTCGGCAGACACAACATCTTTGTTTGTATGTGGTGCTGAGGATGGAACCCCAGCACACGCATGCCAGGCGAGCGCGCTACCGCTAGAGCCACATACCCAGCCCTAAATTCAACTATTCTTAAAAGACATATCCTGGCCAGGCTGGTCCAATGAAGATATGCAAAGAAGATTTTGCTCTCATAAGAGAGATCATGGTTCAACTATTCAATCAGGATTATTAGTTTTCATTCTTGTGCCTGTTAGTTTTCTCTCAGCATAGCAAATACCCGAGATAATCAAACTGTAAAGAAGAAGGGTTCTTTTGGCTCAGTTTTGGAGATTCCACTACAATGTCAATTTGGCACACTGCTTTTGGGCCTGGAGGAAGGCTGCACTTCATGATGAGAGCATGTGTTTAAAAAATCTGCTCACCTTAGTTCTGGGTTGTGGATCAGTGGTAGCACTTGCCTAGCATGTGTGCAAGAGGCACTGGTTGGATTCTCAGTACTACATATAAATAAATGAATAAAATAAAACCAGAACTCACTTGACATTGAGAGCACACCCCCAATGACCCAACAAATCTCCTCTAGGCCCTACTTCTGAACATTCATCATTTCCCAACAGCACCATGCTGGGGACAAATCCTTAAACATCTCAGCCTTTGGGGGACTCTCAAGTCCAAACTATGGCAGTCCCTTAAGTACAAGAAAGAGTTTTCTGCCTCTTTGTCTGGAAGAGTAGAAAAGAATTTTTAAATAGTTTGGGCTCAAATTTCTATAACACTTTTATGCTTATGGAAGATTCACATAAATTTCCCTTGCTATTAGATATTGAAAACAAAAATAATTATTAAAACACACTAGCATTATGTAGAAGAAACAGGATCTAGGTCACTAAAACAAGAATTATCATTTACGACCCCAAAGAAAATGTAAGATACAGCAAATGTAATACCAAGATGTTCCTGGGCAGAAGTTTTGAGCATCCTTTTGCTTCAGATGTGTTTTCCCCTGATTAGGTTAATTTCATATCCCTGAATGAGGCACCCAGTCTAGGTCCTCATTTCCCCCTCACCTTTCATGGTGTCATTTGTAGGGGTATTAGAGTCTCTTGGTATTTTGTCATCTGATTAAAATTGTATGAGTCCAGAGAGAGAGTATCATTTCTTTATTCAAAAATGTGGTTTCTTTAGTTCATTTTTTTTTCTTCTAGAACTAACTCACATGGTCCATACACAGACATGTGTGACACACTCAATAAGGGCTAATGTAGCTAATTGTTTTTAGCTCCTAGATTACATTAGTCATCCCCCAATATATTGTCTAATATTCTCTTTCATCTGAAATATCTTAAACTTATCAGTTGTATAAAAATTACACATTGTTTACCTTGTAGCAGCATAGGCAATTGAAATTATTTCTCAGTAGAATTTTCAGAATAATCATTGTTTTAAACCAATGGAGTGACAGACATGTCAACCTGGCACCCATACTAATCTTCTGAAGCCATACTTCAAATGAGCACAAGTTATTCAATTAAGAACAGTAGCAAAGTGATACTTCTACCTAAAGTTGTATAACTATCCTGTGACAAACCGAAAAACTTTTTCCTCAAAGAGGGAACAAAATATATATATATGACAGTTCAACCAAGTAAACAGAATCAGTAGTGTGTGTGTGTGTGTGTGTGTGTGTGTGTATGTGTTTGTGTGTGTGTATTTACTGGAGCTTAAACCCAGGCCTTATACATGCTAAGCACATACTTACCACTGGGCAACATCCTTAGCCCTACTTTTTCATGTTTCATGTGGTCATATTTGTCTTCTTTTGTTTTTGTTGCCTATGCTTTTAATGCCAATACAAGAGGCCATTTCATGTCATTAAGCTATCATTTCTTTTAGGATTTTTACAGCTTTAGGCCTTCATTTAAGTCTATCTTGTATTTCATGTTGTTTTATACATATGGTGTGAAATAAGAATCTCACTTCATTCTTTGCATATGAACATCAATTTTATTTATACTATATGTCCTTTCCCCACTGTGGAGTTGGACACCCTTGTTGAAGACCATCTTTCCATATACACATGGGTTTCTTCCTGGCTCACTGTTGTGTTTCAGTGGTCTGTCTGTTGCTCTTCATGTCAGTACCATCATTTTTACTGTAGAATAGTGAAGTGTTGAATTTAGAATTTGTGACATCTCTTAATTCTTCCATCTTTGGATTCCTTGGGCAATTCAGAATGTCTTGAGATTGCATGTGAATTTTAAGTTGTTTTTTCCTATATATACAAATATACCATTGAGATTTTAATAAGAACTGTATTGAATCTGTACAGAACTGTGGGTTATATGGAAATATTATCAATATGAAGTCTTCAGCTCTTGAACTTAAGATACTTTGCTGCCCCTGACCAGTGTGGCCAGCTAAACTAAGATCACTCTTGTGAATTTGCAGGAACACAAAGTAAAACACAGACACAATTTACCTTTACACTAGCTTCAGATCAGCTTCCCTGGCTCTTTTCCTGAGGCTCCCAAAATGGACAGCATGAGAAAGCCACAAGAGGGTGACAAGAGAGAGGGAACATATACAGAAGTGAGCTTTTATTGGGGGGACTGTTGTTCTTAGAAACTTCTATTCAAAAAAGGCCAGAAAGGGCAGGACTTCAAGGGAACAGGTGAGTGTAGCTCCCACCTAGGGGCACACCCCTAAAAGAGGACCTCCTTGGTCTCTGAGCAGGGGAAAACACTGAGACACAAGTCATGACACCAATGTGCCAGACTAGAGTGATCTTCCAGATGCCTGTGGTGCATCAGGACTGGAAGGTGTGGTCACTCAATGTGACACCCCACAACACCTTTTACTTATTTGTTTTTCATTCCAGCTCTTTCCGTAATGTTCTGAAGTTTTGAAAAATTGAGTCTTTTGCCTCTCTGGTAATTTTTTAACTTATTTTATTCTTTTGTAATATTTATTTTTTAGTTGTCACTGTCCACAATACCTTTGATATATTTATTTATTTGTATGTGGTGCTGAGGGTAAAACCTGGGCCTTGCATGTGTTAGGCAAGTGCTCTACCTCTGAGCCACAACACCACCCACTATGTCATAATTCTTTTCCTTATGTAATAAATTTTATTTCTTCAATTCTTTTTTGGACTGTTCATTTGTAGCACATAGGAACATAAGTTATTTTTATCCTATAATTTGATGAATTTTGAAGTCATCTCTGAAAGTTTTGCAAGGAACATTTAGGCTGTTTTTTTTTCTGTCATCCATGAACAGACAACTTTACATCTTCTTTCTAATTTGGAGGTCTGTTATTTTTTTCTGGCCTACTTGCTCACAGAGCTTCTAGTACTCTGTTGAATAGAAATAGCAAGACTGGGCATCCTTGCTTCCTTCCTGAGCTTAGAGGAGAGGCTTCCAGTCTTTTACTATTAAGTTTGGTGTCAGCTGTGGGCTTTTCTTATATAGTTTTTATGATGCTGAGACTGATGTCTTCTACTCTTGGTTTATTAATTGTTTCTATCATGAATGAGTGTTGAACTTTGTCAAGTGCTTTCCTCCCCTGCATCAGCTGAAATGATCATGTGGTTTCTGTTCTTCCTTCCACTAATGTACTAGATTGCATTGCTTTTCCACATGTTGAATTATCTTATATTTCGGGAATAAATCCCATTTGATCATGGTGTAGGATGGTTTATTTGTTATTCATTTGTGTGTGTGTGTGTGTGTGTGTGTGTGTGTATGTTATTGATGATCCAACCCAGAACCTTGTGAACATTAGATAAATACTCTCTCCCCTAGTTATATCTTAATTCTATCATTTTTAAATGCATTATTTTCTTTCTTCTTCTTCTTCTTCTTCTTCTTCTTCTTCTTCTTCTTCTTCTTCTTCTTCTTCTTCTTCAAATGATTCTGAGTATTAAACTTAGGGTATTGTACTTGGTAGGCATGCTCTCTGTTGCTGACCTACATTTCTAACACATACTTTATATCTTGACACCGGGTGTCACTAAATTATCTATGATGGTCAAGAATTTGTGACCCTTCTGCCTCAGCTTCCAGAGTTGCAGGTATTGCAGGCATTCACTCTCCATGGCTGGCCAAGTAATCTTCTGGGAGAAAATAATTTTAAACTTTGCTCCCATCCTTCACCAGAAATTCGCAATGCTGTATCACAGAGTACAGAGATAATGAGTACCTACAGGGGTGTTCCAGTGTGACGGCTACAGAGTAGAATGGGCATATGTCAAGATGGAGTAAGCCCCTGTTCCACAATTTTTCATGACCATAATGGAGAAAGGGCAATGCGATCAAATTTTTAAAAATATACATCAAGCATCGTGCATCCAGAGAATCAGGAGCAGTTGCTTTTACTTATTTATTTTTTTAACTTTTTATTTTGGCATGCATAAATGTTTGTGCAAGGGAGTGGAGGAAGGTGAGGCTGGAAAACAGGAAGGGTCCTGATCCTGAAGGACACTGGGTATCAATTTGTTGTGATCCTTCAGCCAAGGCAAGTTAGTGAAGGTTTTTTCATTTGTTTGTTTTCCATTAAGGAATTGAAAATGTCTGGTGTATATTGCATGAAGGTGAAGTTGGAAGCAGGGAAAATGAATGATTGAGAAAGCTCTCTATGATGGGAATGGAGTTAAGATTTCATCATGTTATGGGTTAAACTACATGTGCCTTGAGCAGACAAACTCCATTTTACAGTGGGACTCCATTTCATATAACAAAATAGCTCTCACAAAAGAAAACCCACCTCTCCCATCCTTCTTAGCAGACATTGTTAAGCAATGCATAGCAGCTGAAACAGTTTTTCTTTTATTCTTATACAATGAAAGATGTTCTTCTTTTAGTCCCCCATTTTTTTGGTGGGGTGGGAGCATGTACTACTACCTTAGCTAGGTCACTTTGACCAAGTTCTTATGTTGGTAATGTTTGAGTTACTGGTTGCTTGCAATTTTTAGTTATTAAGATGTACCCTATCTTCTGCAAAGGGTCAAAGATTTCTTGTTGCTTTTGCACCCCTACCATGGTGAATGAAGTTTTATGTCCTGCTTCAAGACTGACCCAGTCATTTATTTCCAATGTGCCACAACATTTGGAGGTCACAGGCAGATTTCAGGAGTCAGGAATGTGGCTCTGGGGCATAAGGGATTCTTGAACCTTGCTTCACAGAGAAGATTGCCATTCCTCTGAATTTGTGGGAGCTCTCTGGGTTGCGTGGTCTGGACACCCTGCATTCATGGATTCAAAGCCACCTGTGAAAGAGGATCTGGTGCAGCTCAGACCTGGAACCCTAGCAATTTTTGACAGGGTGTTTAACACATTGAGCCAGTAAATAGACCTTGGGGATGGTCTGATGCCAGGGTATTTCAGGAGAGAGTGCCTTGTCCATGTCTGTCTCTTGCTTGTTCATGTCTGTCTCTGTTGCTGACAATCTCCTCTGACTGTTCACCCCAGCAATTCCTTTCTTTTTATTTTGGCAGATTGGACTCATCAGGGACTGAATAATCTACCATCCTCTGACTTGAGTCATGCTCAGCATGCTGTCAATTTGTTGACTTTCACCTTCCTTTTGTTTCTACTTATTGTTTTAATTGTTAGCTTTGTCATGGAAACCCAAATCCTAACCTGGCCTGATGACCCCCCACTGGGTGGGGTGGGGAATGGTTAAAAAGCCCTAGGCTCCTCATTAAGGCTTGCACTGGAGTATACATGGCTGCAAAAAGGCTCAGCAGATAACTCATGTGAAAATATAGATTTAAAAACATCTATTTAACTTCTTCCAAGCCGAGGCTTAGAAAAAGTCAAAATTATTTTAGGAGTCTCTCCCTCTCTCTTGATTGCACTCTCATGTTGCTTTACTAAAATTTGCCACCATAAATATGTCCCAACTATTGGAGTTGGTCAAGGAGGTTTTTAAGAACCATGGCCCACAGCTGATAAAGCTACAAAATGCCAGGCTAAAATATTGTTACTGCTATCCAAGAGACCAGGAAAAGCTGGCTTAGAACCAGAACAAAAAACTCAGATACCTCTCAGCCCCCATCAATCTATAATAATTGCCAAGATATGGGGCCAATGTGTCAATCTTGCAGTGGATACCCAAGCAGAATACTCTGTCCTGAACTCTCTAATAAGTCCCACAAACTGCAGGGAAAATGCCACCACACAAAGCACAACAGAATCCGATTTTAAAGGAGAAAATTCTCCCTCAAAAGTTGAACTGTTACTCTGATGGAAGCAGGCTCCCTTGCTGCTTCTTTGGGAAATCCATTCAGGGAGGGTGTGGACACAGCCTTTGTCTATATTCCCTTACAATGAAGAAAATCAAAATCCTTCTTTCTCTGAGTTCCCACAAACCCTCACTTCTTTTATTTAATGCTTTTTACATTTGAGGGATACATCAGGCCAGACAACAGGAAGGCTTTTAGAATTGTACATTTTTTTTTGAGCTTATAATTTTGATATGGCCTGCGGAGGATAATGTGTTTTTCTGATCAATCCTATTTTATCCAACTATGGAGGTTTCGTTTTTACACATTGTTTTGTTCAGAGACCAATTTAAAAGGATTAGCCCTCAATGTAAAATGTTTCAAAAATCTACAAAGCCTTTGTTTATTGTTTTCTTTTGTGTATGTATGTACACCATGTGTTTGCATGTGTGTATGTGTTTGGTAAATGATACAGGTTTAAAATTGCTGTCTGTCCTCACTGAAAAGAATTGTACTAAGTTAAAAGTCCCAACAGGTATATTTAAATTTCTAAAAGCCAACTCCAAAGTGTTTGCCCCAGCCATGTTGTTTCAATTCCTCTCTTCTTACAGCAGTAGGCATACCTAAAATTAGACGGAAGGTGAAACAACAATTAAAGACAGTCAGTGTAGTTGCCTGGAGAAAATATTGGTAGCACTATCTTAGATATCAGAAAAACAGGTTTAGTATCAGATTTGGTCAGATCACAGAAATGGAAGCCAGCTTGGATCCAGAAATTGGGAGACCACCTGTGGTAGATTAAAATGTTAATTCCTCCAGGGCCCTACATCCAGCCTTACCAAAATAAACTGCTTCTACTTCACTGTTGCTAAGTCTCTCCAAGAGGTTCAAATTAAACCCATTAATTTCTTTGAAGATAACCAGTCCTGAGAGACTGCTGACTTCCAACACCCATTCCAGCCCACAGAATATTCATCACACCTGAGTCAAAAGAGAAAATGTGTGTCCTAAAAAATGAATGAAAGCCCTCATGGCCCCAGCCACCCTCTAAAGACAAGACTGAAATAAAAGTTCATCATGTTTTTTCTCTTTCTAAGACTATGTTAGAAGGCCCAAGCTGGTAGAAAAACCACATTTCACAAGTCACATTAATGAATTTACATGACCATTGTTAGATGCAGGGCAGGCTCAAATAAGTTGTCTTCAGGTCAGGCTGAACAAATGTTAGCTGCAAAATAACCCATTCACTCAAACCACTCTCTGTGGGGTCCTTTATCACCTGTTTGCATCATGTCTGAACACTGAACCCCACTCAAGGCTGAATACTGGACCTAAACCTGTCTGTTGCAATGGAAACCCACATCTAGCCCCTGCCTCTTCTGTCTGAAGGCAGCAAATGACAATACTGTATGATCCAATCACTGTACACCACCAAGGTAGCTTGCAGCCCATAGACCCCATTAGATTTGGGATATAAATACTCCCTCCTGCTGGGCTCCTCTCTCTTGCTCTTTCAATCTCTGTCTCCCTCTCTTCCTCTTGGTCTCCTTCTTCTCTGGGTTCTCTCTCTCTCTCTCTCTCTCTCTCTCTCTCTCTCTCTCTCTCTCCTTTCTATTCTTTTGCACTGCTACAATAAAGATCTCTTGGTCATTCCAATTGTTGTGGTCAATTAGGTGTAAAGGTACCCTACCTGCTGCACAGTGTCAGAGGTTGCAGAGGGGACTTGCTTGCGGCACTTCTCACGTGCCATGACAAATAAAGTTTCATGTCCTGCTTCAAGCATGACCAGTGATTTAATTAAAATGTGCCTCAACAATGATTGCCCCACTGGAAGAAATATTTCTGAGGGCCTGTTTAGTGCCAGGAGGAATACCTTGTCCCAGAAGTATAATGAAGGTCAATGCAGTCTGGGGCTCTCAGGTTGCTACAGTGTAGTTCACCTCTCAGGAAAATCAATCATAGGGATTTAATAGGGACAAGTGTCTATTTTGCATTGATCCTGTGAGATTCTGCATTCAGGGATTGTGACCAGGACTGCCCTCAGGTCATTGACTCACTAATGAACAAAGAGGAAGGGATAATCAGTGCGGAGACTTTGTGGGGCAAAGGGGACACCAGAGGATAATTTTCTGACTAAAATCTTCAAATTTTACCTAGCATTTCAGGGACATGGGAGGCTATAACAGGGTTGCTAGCTCTAGTTGAGTCACAGCAGTTTAGGGGGACCCTGCCTCAGGACAAAACAATAAAAAGAATGGGAATATAGCTTAGTGGCAAAGCAACCTAAATAAAGAAAGGACTAAATAAAGAAAGGACTTTACAAAACTTCAAGTAATGATGATTAAGTGTGTTGATAATTTAAGTTTGTACTCCGTTTTGTCCTAAAGAATACTGGTTTCTATGTATCCTTGAAGAGATTAGAGGTGGAACAGAGAATCTACTAAAAAATATTGGGTATTTTTCTTAGGATTATTATGGTTAAGTGAACTAAATGGTGTGATGTGGGAGAATGAGGCAAGCAGGTAAAATTTAGGTGGACAAAATAAAAATTCAGTGAATGGTCAAGTGATATCAAATCATCTCCACAAAATTCAATGTTCTACAAGCCAACTGTTGAGTCATCAGTTTTCCAAATGCACCAGTTCATGGAGTGTGGTTTTGAGACTTCCACAGGCATGTCAAATGGCCTTATTGAACACATTAATTTTCCATCATGAAACAAAGAAGTGTTATTGTGTTGTTGTTGTTGATGTTTTTAATATTGAACCTAGGGGCACTTTGCCACTGAGCCTTCTCCCCAGTCCTTTTTATTCTATTGTAAAATTTTTAGACATGATCTAATTTAGTTAGGTTCTCACTAAGATTCTGGCCTTGAACTTTAAATCCTCCTGCTTCAGTCTCCTGAATATTTGGAATTCCAGGTATGCTTCCCTAACCATGCAGGGATTACACACACTTAAAAGTTGACCTGAGTGGTTGGGATTTTGGCTTGATGGCAGAGTGCTTGCCTCATGGTTTGATCCTCAGTACCACATAAAAAAAATAAATTAATTAACATACTATGTTCATCTACAACTAATTAAAAGAAAAAAAACCCAGATAACAAAAACAGGAGCAACAACAACAACAAAATAAAGAGAACAGAGTTCAGCAGAATGTTGTTGTTTCTTAGCCTGCACTTTGATGTTAAAAACTCCATTATTGCAAGGCTCCATCTGGAGGGCCTGGTGTGTGCTGGGTTCTTACTTTCACAGGCATTTGTAACAAGAATGAAGGACTTAGGTCACATGCTCTGAAGCCAAGCTTCACATACAGAGTGTGAACTAGGAAAACAAACAAAAATGATTGGCTAAAACTTTTGATGACTTAGAAAAATTAGCCATCAGATTGGGCCATTTGGAGCTGATTCCTTGGTGTAAATCATGGAGTGAGCTCTGAGGAGAGCCTGACTGGAGTTGAGAAGAGAATGAGAACAAGGCAGTGATGGTGTCTGTCCAGGTGTATTGAATGGAGGAGGGGAGGAAAGGAGGTCACTACCTGGCTTGAATTCAGGGTACTCAGAAAGGAATGAAACAAAGGTGATGGAAAATTTGAGTTATTGGGGTTAAAAACAAATCCAGATAAATCAATCCAAGTCTAACATTTTATTTGACTAGTAGAGGAACTCTAAAAAAAATAAGCCTGGCTTATTTTTTCTCTCCTTGTTTGTCATTGGTATCAATATTTCCATTTATATGTGGCAGGAGAGTTGTTGACAACTGGTGGCTCAACCCAATTTTGGTTGTCCTACTGTCTCAGTCTCCAATCTCCTCCAACCCTTCTGGTTCCTAAAATATTCCCCCATGTGCCCCAAAGCACGTGCAGTGCCTCAAATGGCAGATTGTCCTAAGTAGACAGCCTGGAACCCATCTGCTGTCATAGGCTGTGAAAGGCCCTCCTTAAATTTAACTGCCCATCAATCTGTTTGTTGGGCCTCTTCTTGATTTTTGGTTACAGAGAAGCTGTCTATGGTGGAGTTAAGTTGGAAAACTGGATTCCTTCAGCTTTTTTGGTTTTAAAATTTTAATTTCTGCACTATTGCCATTAAGTTGCCGAGATGAAAACATAAAATAAAACAATAAAAAATGGCTATGGGTGTAGTTCAGTGTAGAGTGCCTGTATGTTCATGCTGCCTTAATGAAAACAAGAATAAAAGGTGTTTTTTCTTAAACAATGATCTAAGTTTTATAAAATATTAGTCTATGTCTTATAATATTATTATTCAATTCCAGTGTATAGTCTCTCCTAATTCTAAGCTCAATACTATTTAAGCAATACTATATCCAGTGATGTGTCTCCTACGTGAGTCAAGACTGTCTAAACCCATAGTGTGTGTGGGCTGTGATAATGTGGTGAGAGGAGGTTTGAGGTCAGTGGCTCTGAAAAGCCTAAACAATTCCATTCCTAGTACCCTCAATTCCAAGTGGGCATAAAGTAGTACAGACATTTTATGGGTGTTGTAGAGATTAAACAAGTTTAGCTTCAGTGGGTGCTCAATAAAGAAAAGCCAAGATTGGAAGAGGTAGGTTAAATGTCATCAGAGGAGTCTAGGCTGTACTGTGGGCTAGGGCGGGGCTGAATCTGCAGCCCCGGGAGCCTGTCTGGGCCTGGGGCAAGGGGCGTGGTATGGGTATTTGCATTATCACTCAGGGGTGGAGCCTTCTGTGGGCGTGTCTAGCATGGGTTATATTAGAGGATGCTGCTCCAGAGTTCCTCAGTTTACCAGGGAGAATGCGTGAGGAGTAGAAGTGCAACATGGCTTCCAAAGGTGAGGTTCTTTAGTGGAGGTTTGAGTTATGATATTTTGTGGCAGGGTGTGGACTGCGTGCAAGAGGTTTCTTAGAATATTTAGAGATATTTGGAAATATTTCCAAGCCAAACCATATATCTGGTAGTCCCACTTAAAAGACACACACGCACAATTAAGGGGCGTGCCTAGAAGATGTGCAGCATTGGTGAGTAGATCTAGTTAGATTGGCAAGGTACTGCTCTGGGTTGAGGTCCAGGGATAAGTTATTTGGGTTCTCATTCTCTTTTTCCTTTCCTGTGAGATGAAGACTTAGCCAGGCATGATGTGTGTGTGCCTATCATCCCAGCTATGTGGATAGCTGAGGCAGGAGGATCCTGACTTCATGGCCAGTCTAGGATTTTTTAGATATTAATGGGGACAGAGGTGGTAAAGGGCCCAGAGTGAAGAGAAAAATAAAATCAAATCAACAGGATAGGCTGGGGTGTGGCTCTGTAGCAGAGGGCTTGCCGAGCATGCAGGAGCCCCTGTGCATGAAGCCTTGGTTCTTTCTGGCTTCCTCCAGCACAAAACAAAGAAATTAAAAGCAATCAAAGACATGGGCATAGCTTAAATGTATGGTACTTCCTAGCATGTCCCAGGTCCTGAGTTAGGTCTCCAGAACCCAAGGATGGGGTAGGGGTGAGAAAATATACTAGAAGAATTTAATGAGTGGTCCTGGGGATTGTTTATCGAGTTCAGTTTTTTTTAATATTCTGTGGAATTTAGAAATAATTTAGAAATAAATTGGATAAGGGCTGGGGATGTGGTTCAGGTGTTAGTGCACTCACCTGGCATGCATGCTGCCTGGGTTCCATTCTCAGCACCACATACAAACAAAGATGTTGTGCTCGCCGAAAACTAAAAAAATAAATATTAAAAAATTCTCTCTCACTCCTTCTCTGTCTCTTAAAAAAAAGAAAGAAATTTGATAGTGTAAGAGATTTTGGCACAATCTTTTGTGTGCATATTGGACATTCAATAGAATTTGTTGTAGTTTTGATTCCTTTCTGTAGATGAGCTCTTGCTAAAAGGTCAAGGCTGTGGGTTCAGGTGTACTTGTCTTGCAACTTACATGACCCTCCTCCCAAGTGTACATAGTGGACTCAGGAGTCCACTGGGCACATGGTCCAGAGGCAAAACTTTTCAGGAAACTCCCCCTCCCCCCAAAACAACAGCAGTGTTGAATTACTGCAGTCTGTATGGGGTGTGAATTTCTCCACAAAGCCATCATGGATCTCAGGTAGGTAGGCACCAGAGGCCCTGCTTGTACCCATGGGGCTATTGCAGTTCACAGGATGGTATCTTTGGTTACTGTTTTTACTACTGAGTTTTGACTTCCAAAAACCTCACGTTTTTCAAACAATTGAAGGATAAACATTTGCTTTTCAGAAAATCTGAAACTTTTGTATATGGGTTTTTGGGTGAGGAGTGGGATGAACCAGACCCGAAGCTTTTCTGAAAACTTGGCTGTGCTCATCCGGACTCCCCAAGTGTGAATAGATGATTCTGTTTTTGTTGTTGTTTTTAAATTTTAAATTCCCATTTCGGTGTTGTTTCAAAACATTGGGTAATTTGCGTTCTCATGTCCAGTACCTCATGCTGCACATCTTTGATGGTTCTCTAGAATAAGTGGTTGAAATGTGGTACTGCTTAGGAAAAGCTGAAGAAACTCTCTGTCTCCAAGTCCCATTATTAAAAGCATCACTTTCTTTACTCTTCTCAGCAGCCACTTCTAGAAAGGGAGAAGCCTCAGATGTACTCTCCTTAGCTCACCATGATGACTAAACACTATGTTCAAAATTTTTTTCTATATAAAATTGTATTTTTTGCTCCATAAGACAGAACTGAAAATGCCTGTATTTTAAGAGTAATTGAATTTCTCATATTAAAATCATCAAAAAAAAAAAAAGAAAATAACGTTTTCAATCAGGCATTGTTTAATGGTGAGGATTGTTTCTGAGAAACATATGAGGAGATTTTTCTTGTGTGGACATCATAGAGTGAACCTACAAAATCTAATATAACTCTGATGTCAACAGTAACTCAATGATATGCCACGAGGCATCAGCATCATATATCCAGTCCATCCTTGGCCACAACATTGTTATTTGGTGCATGGCTGAGAGAAAATTGCTCTGGGCTCAATCTGACTGGAATGGAGTCAACGTTGAAGCTCCTGAAGTTCCTGTGTGAAAAATGCATGTGCCCTGCAACTTTATTTGTAGGTTGGGCCTTTAAAGCCAAAGAGGCTCCACTTTGAGAGTGAATTAAATCTGTTTTCAGGCACAGGTTACTTATTTTATAAGTGACTTTCCTGCCAAGTAACCTATGTTTGTGTAACATGTACAGATTCAGATTTTCTCTTTTGGATCTTTTTCCTTGAGTTATTATTATTTTTTTTAATTTTAATGAAACAGGTAAAATTTACCCTCACCACCATTTTTAAATATATACTTCAGTGGCATCACCTACATGTCATTGTCCTGCAACCATTACCAGCAACTCTCCACAGAGCTCTTTTCACCTTATAGAACTGGTGCTTTGTGACAATTAAAGCACACCCCCCCAGAGCCCCCTCTCCAGTTCCTGAGGATTATCATTGTATTTTTGTCCTGATGACTTTGACTACTCTAGGTACCTCATACAAATTATATTGTTGGATAATATAGTAATTTTTAATGATTTTTGAGCAATGACCATATTTTTTTCCATTGTAGCTACACCATTTTGTCTTCCCACCCACAGGGCATCAGGGGTTCCAGTTCCTCTGCTCCTGCTCTGCAGTTGTTTTGTTTTGCTTATTTGGTTTGTGGATAGTAGCATTAGTGATGGGAGTGAGGTTAGATTTTCCTGTGAATTTGAATTTGCCTTCTTAATGATTTGTAATGTTGACCATCTTTTCATAGGGTTAATGACAATTTGTTTATGTTTGTTGGAGAAATGTCTATTCCAATCCTTTGCCCATCTCAGAGATATGGTTCTTTATGTCTTGATATCAACACTTTATCAGGTGTGGTTCTCAAAGGGATTCACCTGTTCCACAGATTGTCCTTTCATTTTCTTTCTTGTGTCCTTTCATGCACAGTGTTTATTTAGATAGAGTTTAATATATTTTTTTTTGTTTGTGCTTTTGATGATATATCTGTGAAATCATGGCCAAATTCAATATCATGAAAACTTCTCCCAAGTTGTTTTTTTTTTTGGCAGCAAGTTTTATGCATTTTTCTAGCTTTATTTATAATTCTTTGAATTTTGAGTTAATATTTCCCTATTCGGTAAAAGGTCCAACTCTATCCTTTCCATGTGGATATCCAGTTTTCTCAGGACCACTTGTTAAATTTAATTTCTTTTGAATCAGAAATGAATGTCTAATTTTTGTGTTCTAAGGAAGAATGATAAATACTTGTCCCAACCCAATGCCTCCTATCTACTTTATATAATCTTATTCATCCCCTACTCTTCCACCAACATATAAAGTACTGGTTAACAGATTGATATGAGCTGGTTTATCTGTATTTTCTAAATTATTGTTATGACTTAACACTCTTTATTTGTCTCTTTTTATATATTTTGAATTTTGGCTAGACTAAAATGCTTCTCTACCATGCATATTATAATCACATGTTCTCCTCATATTTTTAAGGATCGAAGTTAATCCATTTTTGGTGTTATTAATATGAAGAAGTTGTGAGGCAGAGCTCTGCATTGTTAAAATCTTGGTGAACAAATAATATTTTTTTCCTCTGGATTCTACTGGCAATCCTCAATCTTTTTCTTTCTGTTTCTGCACTTTTAGCATCTTCAGTTGGAGATAGTCCTATGGAAGTACAAGAAACAAAACAGGAAAAAGGGTTAGGAAAACCCCGGCACAAATTTACAAAACATGACTTGGAGATTCTTAATCGATCATTTGAACAGAATTCCTACCCAGATTTTGGGACCCGGCAAGAACTGGCCAAGCAAATGCATTGCCCCATCAGCTCAGTCAACGTAAGTCAAAATTTGGCAAACTTGCATGAACATATCTTTTTTATATAATACAGTAAATACAACGATCGTTTGAAAATGTCTCATGTCATTTCTTCACATAGGATATTGTTGATCTTTGTCACAGTTTCATTTCAGTGTGGGTGTGAATTTATTATGTTACTTTTATGAAAAAGCAAAAACTGTGAGGCAACTTTGGGAGTAGGCACCCAATACCATGCTCAGTAATTATTCAGAATAGTAACTGTGCCAGTTTTTAATCATGGTGCTGACTATGGAATTATGGAAAACTGGGAAGATTGGATATTTTAAAGTAGGGACAAAGAGTTTGCAGAGATGTTGAGCATTCAGTGATAAGATTTAAGGATGGCAATTCAATTTGTCCTGATTTGGTTTTTGGCAGCGACATTGGAGGATTTTATTTGCAAACTGCTAACTATGGTATGCCAATCTAACTCCCAAGAGGTGATTGCCCAAGGTGCAGGAGAAAGACTTGGTTCAATTATGTCCCACATGTGGCACCTCATAGCATTAGTAGGCACTTTGTAGCCATTTGGGACATGAGCCAATATTTTGTTTTGGGAATTTCTGATATGATGATTTTTGTGAATTATTGTTTATGCTGCACAGAGTTTTACTGTATTGGGATTGCCCTAATGTATGGTGAATTGGGTTTGCATATACCTCTCTTCTATCAATATCCAATGCTTATTGAAAATATTTGTTGTGTGAGACTAGGAGAACGTTTTCTTAGAGAAAATAAGAAAGGGAATGTAATAACAGTGTTGCAAATTAAAAGAATAGCAAATTCTCTGTCAGCTATGAATTTATTATATTTCAAACGTTGCATGAACTGGAAACATTTCAAACATCCTGCAAATCAATGATGGTATACAAAGAAGTAGAAAATCATAACCAGATAATGTCAGGGAGAGGAACTGGTTTGAAAAGCAGTGCAACACTTTAGGATAAGCCCATGTGATGCGGAAGCAAGCATGGTCAGGGAGAGGATCCTAGGGAGGCTGGAAATGAGAAAGGGAGCATCTGCCTTTTGGTCTCAAAATTTTGAACCCACCTGCTAACTGTTGACAAATGATGGATGCTCACATCTTATTTTCTTTGTGTTTAATTATGTTGGAAGGGAAAATGAGAGCATGTATTTAGAAGAACCAGTTTTGTTATGTAGAGTTATAATTTTAAACCTCCTAAGTGGGGATCAAAGATTTTCCTAGATGTTAACCTAAATTCATCCTGATTGGGAGATGGGTTTCAGGAGTGATCAAATATCAAAATGCTTCCATACACTCTTGACTGTGAGCCTCTGCAACCCTAGCTAATTAAGTTACCTAGTCTAAAAAGCATTTTGTCATTTTTAAACACATACCTCAAAGCTTTGTGGTCTCTTGCCGGCATTGCAATTGTCCTGAATTGATGCAGGAGCAAAAAATGTAGATTAGAGTCGTTCTATTTGATTGTTAGGATCACATGTATCCTACACTGTCCAGTTTTGACAAACATTTGTTTGTTCGGTTTATGGCTTTTAAATGCAACAAATTTATGAATAACCTTACAGGACATGGAGTCATTAATGGGTGTTGATGGGGCAGCTTGAGAAAAATCAAGAAGCTGTGGGAAACTGTGCAGGGAACCTGGGGCTCTCCTAGAATGCAGAGAGGTTGTTGGGAGACTTTGAAAAGCTTGTGTTTACATGGACAGAATGGTTTGGGTAGATCCTGGGAAGAGTTGGGAGTTTGGAATTGTGCACTGTTCATAACCTCCACAATCACCTCCATGATTCAGCCCAGGATGGATTGCCTTTTTTGTGTCTCCCCCAGGCTAACGAGCAGATCAGTGATAATCCTGAAACTATGTTTACTATAAAATATTTTATTGAAAATAATTTCTTTCTTTTTAGATTTGGTTTCAAAATAAAAGATCCAGACTACGACTCAAAGAGAAACAGAGAGCAGTTGTCGCCAGGAGAAGACATGAGTTCCCTGTCCAAGGGCATCATCCTGTTTTAGGGCACCAGGAGGCCCAGATGCAATATGACAACAGCACCACTGCACAGCCTTCTTGCCTCCAGCAGGCTCCACAGGGAAACGCTGGCTCCTTTCCTGTGGAGACTTGGGGACTCCCCAGTGAAAAGAATGGCTCCTGTGACTCTTTTGTGTTAGATGGACAGCAAGTTGCAAGAGAGCAGCCCAGTTCCCCAAAGCAGCAGGTCTGGGGTGAGGGCTATGAACTCTTTGATGGCTTGCCTTTGCCCTGTGTCAGTACTGTGCAGGGAAACATGCAGCAGCAGCAGGACATGGACCTGTTTGATCTGTGGGTACCACAGCAGCAGAGTGACTGTGGATATTATAATCTACAGCTGCAACAGCCCCAGAGTAATGAAGAGAAGCTGCCTGTTCAGGACCCACTTCTAATGACTGAGAAGCATGATGTCTTGGGGCAGCAGTTGCCCTCCGTTCCACAAGAGCAGGATGCGGATTCTCAAAAGAATGGAGAGGACTCAAGGTCTCAGATTCAGTGCACATCTACTCCGCAAATGGGGTTGAGTGTTCTTCCAGAGGCTTTTGCACACGATGGACAGCAAGTTGCTAGAGAGCAGCCCAGGTCCCCAAACCAGCAGGTCTGGGGTGAAGGGTATGAACTCTTTGATGGCTTGCCTTTGCCCTGTGTCAGTAGTGTGCAGGGAAAGATGCAGCAGCAGCAGGACATGGACCCCTTTGATCTGTGGGGACCACAGCAGAAGAGTGACTGGGAACATTATAATCCACAGCTGCAACTGCCTCAGAGTTACCAAGAGCAACTGCAAGTTCAGAACCCAATTCTAACGTGCCCATCTGAGCAGAGATATGAAACATTTGATGACTTGGCTGAAATTTTAACTGAAGTCCTTGGCATTGAATTTTAGGGACCTATAGTCACAAGTCATCCTGTAATCATGCTATCGGGGTCAGAGTTAAGAGTCTCTTGAATGTGCACATAAAGATGCTCAGTGTAGGAAATTTTCTTAAAAAACAAAACAAAACAAAACAAAAAACCCAAAAAACAAACAAAAAACTCAAAAAAATCTCAAAATCCCTAGAAATTAAAAAAAATACAATAAAATAAAAAACAACTCCCCCAATCCTTCTTATAACCCCCTTTATCCCAGCTAACAGCCCTTGCTCACAGCTTCCTGAACTCTCAGTGTCTTCTGGAGGGCTAGCAGTACCCAGCAGTCATAGATCCCTGACTGTGCCTCTCCTAGTGCTCTGGATAAAGCTGGACTCAGGCAGCCACTGCCACAGCAACAGGCACAAAGACAGCACTTGGGAGGCTCAAACCAATGTGTGCTTAGGTAGATCCATCTGGCACAGCCTGTTTCACAAATTATCTCCACCTTGGAGATAAGGTCCTCTACAGTGCCTTTGGCAGGGTCTGAAGGCTGCTGCTCTCCTCCCTGAAGCAGAGCAGCATCTTCAAGATATTATAGTCTGCAAGGACAGCCTGGACTCTCTGAAATTTGACAGTGTCATTGGTATCACAATGGATTTTCATGTGTGTCCACCGTCACCAAAAAAAAAAACTACAAAAACCAAGCCAGGACATTAGGAAGGAAGACATCTCAGCCAGGATTGCTTGACAAGAATTTACAAGAGTCTACTGGAATTCATCCTTTTAGAACACACTTCTGCAGCGATGTGTGTCCAGAAATTGTATGTTTAACTTTGAACTTACAGCTCTCTTGTTCTTTACTACAGTTGCCAGGATTTATTATTTGGAAATATGTGTTGTAGTTCGTTATACCTTTGCCTTTAAAAATCTCCCCCCCCCCAGCCATCAACTCTCCCACTGTGCTCACAGTGAATGTGCCTGCGGTGTACTGTGTCAGGCATATGCCGTTGCTGTGTCATTTGATTTACAATTCACATTCTTGGCAGAATCTTTCTTGGACCATAATTGAGTTGGATACCTCCATCCTCCTACATGGGATACCTTTTTTATTACATGGTCAGCAATTTGCTAGAGAGCAGCTCAGGTCCCCACTGAAAGCAGAATTTATATTGAAGCCACAGGTTTAGCTTCTGCAACTTCAAGAACACCTGGAGGCTCCTGCACTGAGATGAGAGCCCCTGTTTGTGAATCCAGAGTGTTCTGACAATCACCTGGGCATGCAGGTCAATGATATCTGAAGGTGCCCAGGGGAGACTTTGGATATTGTTGATCTGAGTTTTTGAGAGAAACTTCAAAGACAGCGGTATCACGGAACTTTTCACTTGGAACCAGTTTTGCAATTTGGGTCTCTAGGACATAGAACACCTTGAAGTCTTCCACCAGAGAGTTTCCTGTCTGTCCAACAGCTCCTGTGGACCCAGCTCTGCAGGCTACATCCCTCAGACCACTAGGGGGCACTATTCACACATGCAGGTGAAGATGCTCTTCCTGAATATCCTTTTGACTCCTGGGGTGTTTTGTGTAGAAGCAGGCCAAGGATAGAGAATTCTTTGTCAGTCCCTTTCATTTTGCTATCATTATGTTTGATTACGAAAGAGGCTATTCTCGTTCTTGTCATTTAAGCAGCACTAGGAGTAGTGAAGAAATCTTGCATTTATGGTTGTCCTTTGCCCACCCTCTTGGAACCATTGTGAAGAGTTTCAGATGCTATGTTTGTCGTGTATCTCACATTTATTTCAGTGTGAAATTCTGAAATGATATTAAATGACAAAATAAAACTTGTTTTGCATGCATTTAAAAGGTGTGTAGCATACAAACCTTTATTTTGTAAATATTTTCCTTCATATAATGAGACTGAGAATAGGTAGATAAATAGCACCTCTAACAGGGGGAATGTCTTATTTGGACAGTCACTTGGAATGTTGCTTTAAGTGGCAGATGCGTAGCAATTCTGCTTCTAGATGTTTCCACAGGAAAATGCTATCTTTTCTTACAGAACACTGAATCCCCAGATAAGAAGGCTCACATAAAGTTATCAAGTTAGCCACATAAAGTTATCAAGTTAGCTGTGTTAATTTTACCCCTACAACAGCTAATAGCTGTGATAATGCTTATTCTAATTTTTTTTGATGATCTCAGTGTTGAATCCAGGGGTCTTCTCCACTTAGCTAGTTTGCCGACCCTCTTTAGTTTTGGAGACACAGAGTTGCTTAGGTGGTTTTCATTTTTTGACCCTCCTTCCTAAGCCTCCAGAGTTGATGGAATAATAGGTGTTATCCACCTTACCAGAATTAGTTTATGTTTTTGGAGGTTTTAGTCCCTAGTCAGTTGTCATGAATTTCTCATACTTGGTTGGACATTCCACAGTAGTTTAGCTCAGTGGGAAATTATCAAAGAACACTTAAATCCACAAATATTCTCATAGCTCAAAGTTAGGGATTGGTTGCCTAATATTGTGAACTTAAGATTCAAAACACACACACACACACACACACACACACACACACACACACACTTTAATTTCTTGTTATGTTAGAGCACAAAGTAATATACTATAAAATGCAAAACATCAAACTCCTCCCTGTCACTAATTTCCTCTGCCAAATAATTCCAGTTCTGTTCCCATAACGTGGTGGACTCTCCTATTTCTTCTCTACATATTGCCTGTGTTTCCAGTATATATGGAGAAAAAATATATAAACAGGGTATCAACTAAAAATATTTTTCTTTCACATTCATGTCTACCTGTGTCCTAGCATCAATTCTTGGGAGATCATCCAAAATTTGAAAAAAGTTTATGAAAGTGAGTACGCATAAATCTACTTTATTCCATGTAGGAGCTACAAAGGATCCTGTGGATGGACATACCATTATTTATGCAGACAGTGCCCTCTTCATGTTTCTTTTTTTCCCACCAATATAAAACATGCTTCATGAACATACATCTTTTTAACACCTGCATGCATTTATTTATTTAGGTACTGAGGATTAAACCCAGAGACATTCCACCATTGAGCTATATACCCAGGCCTTTTTAAGTTTTAATTTTGAGACAGGGGCTCACTAAGTTGCAGAGCTGTCTGCCCCCAAACTTGCATTCTGTCATTTGCTGGATGCCTTCTCTAATCTCAGTATTGTTTTGGACTCTACATGCCTTATCTCATTTAATCTTTTACCAGGGAAGTATCTTTAGCCTCATTTTTCAAGGAAAATGTTTGAATGTATTTAATCTAAAGTCAGAGAGTTGCAGCTTCCAGGTTGGAAGGCACTTAGGTCTGCCTGCAAAATCCACATCTTCAGCATTATGGAGCCTCTTAACTCTCAGGTCCCAGGAAAATCACAGATAATGAGGGAATGTGGAGGGTGAACCAGGTGAGAATGAAGCTCCTGGGGTGTATGAGGGTCTCTGCCATGAGCATCCTGCTGCCAGAAAAAAACACTCTTGACCTGAGCTAATGAGGCACCCTTGATGCAGGGGCCTCCAGTCTCTCTTTTCTTTAATGCTCCCTTACCCTGCAGGTTTCAGTGATACCCACGCTGAATGCAAGGTGAGTCTGGGAGGATACAGGAGGTGGCACAAGGTACACAGAGACTATTTAGAGGTGTGGGGATTTGCCCCCAAGGTGCCCAGCTTGTACCAGTGCCCAAAGTGTGTACTCAGGTTTGCAGCCTACTCTGAGGCTTGCTCTGCTCACTCATGCCCAAAGCAAGGGTCCAAGGAAAATAGAAAGCTGGGTGGTAGCCCTCTCTCTGAGCACAGCCATAGGGTGAGAGACAGCCCAAATGGAAAGCCTCCTGGTTGGGAGTGCTTGAACCACACAATGCGTACTTGTCTTTGCCTTTTGGCACCAAGAAGGATTTCCAGATCCGCCAGTGAGACCCAGCCAAGAGAGCCCTCAGTGATGCCTCACATGGTAGTGTGGGCTTTGCCTAGGAGGCTGCTAGCCCAAGACCACAGCAAGCTATAGCCAGAGAAGAGAACCAGGACATCGGGGGCAGGGTTGGGAAAGGAGGGAGAAAACTTAGAAAGTTCAGATTTAGGAAGCTTTTTGGTTGTTTATATTTGGTTTTTAAGCTACCATCCTTTTAGTATGCATTCCCATCCTCTTGCCAGGTGGGAAAATATATAAGAGGAGAGGAGGGTCCGCTTGGTACAGGGGGGAAGGAAGAGGGTGTGATAAAGGTGATGGCTCCATGATCTCTCCTTTTGTGGCTGGGTTGTGGCTCATTGGTAGAGCACTTTCCTAGCACTTGTGAGGCACCAGGTTCAATCCTGAGCACCACACAAGAATAAACAACTAAAACTAAAAGCATTATGTCCATCTACAACTAAAAATATTTTTTGAAATTTCCTTTTGTAATAAATATCTCATGGGAGATTCTTTAATACTATGTAAATATCTGATCACCTTGTTTTTACCTACTAACCCATTCATTCATTGCTGTTTCCTGGCTCACGATTCATGAACACTGTTTCCAAAGGTGGTTTACTAGATGTAGAAGGGCTTAGGCAGTCAGGGCAAGATGGCGAGAGAGGAGGCCTGGAGTGGGGCCAGAACAAAGAAGCAGGGAGAGGGTCTTCTGATGGGGTCAACTTACTCCTTGATGAAAGTGCTCATGGAAAACACAAGTGGGGGACCCAGTCAGACAAACACTTCTGCATTCATGCTCCTAAGTGGGAAATCCAATAGAAAAACTAAAACAGACTTGTGGTCAGAGGACACCAATCAATAATAGTGAGGAGCACATGGACAGGAGAGGAGATAAGGAAAGGAGGAAATTCCAGAGATCACAAAAAGAACAAGCAAAAACTCCCCCAACAAATTTTCAGCTCTGGGTCCCTTCTTTTCAGAGAAGCCTATCTCTGTAACTCTGTTGCTTTTCCAATAAGCCTATTTCTTGCTTGCTGTCTCTGTTTTCTGTTCTTCAATTCTTTGTTGAACAGAGACAATAAACACAGCAGCCCACACCAGTAACACATTCAACAATTCCTTATGTATTTACTCATTTAGTTTTGTAGTGCTTGGGATGGAACCCATGGCTTTGCACATGCTAGGCAAGTCCTCTCCCATTGAGCTATACCCCTCAGATTTTTAGATTTTATTTTGAGACAGGGTCTTACTGTGTTGCCCAGGTTGGCCTCAAACTTGTGATCCTCCTACCTCTGCCTCTTGAGCTGCTGGGCTTATATGTGTGCACCACTGCATCTGGCCTCTGCTTCCCTTTCTTGGGGTTCTGTTTGCGCTTATTGCTACTGGAGTGCCATTGATCCCAGGCCCTCTCAGCAGACACAGCTAGGGAATACAGGTTAGCAATTCTGAAATTATTTTATAGGTTTCTACGACTGAGCAAATAATAAGAATGCTATATTTAGTAGGAGCTACTTTTCTCACTATTGATGAAATGAACTAATATTAAAGAAAGAGGGAGTGTAAAAGGAACCTTGTTGTGTTCGATTAGATCAAAGATTCTCAAGGTGAATTCATGTTTTAGACAGATGGAGAAATAAATGTGACTTAGCAATTCTACTCCTCAGTAGAAATTGCATTATTGTGAAAATATACCAATATGAATGTTCATAAATGTACTATCATAATAGTCCTAAATGGAATTACCCAAATTTCAATTTTCATCAGGTGTTGTAATAGTCTACCACTGTATGCAAACTTGTGGATGAAAATATAATCTGTTTGAGGAACTTTCACAAAAATGCTGTGATTCACTTTTTATGAAATTCTAAAATAGGCAAGATTAATCCAAGCTTTGAGAACTCAGTGTCAAGTTCTTTTGTGGGCTCAGAGAGAGTAGTGATTGTAAGAAACACCAGGGAGTGCCTGATTTTGTTCTGTCCTTTGACCTGGATGCTGGTTACACAAGTGTGATCAATTCTTTTATTTTTTGAATCCAAGATTGAACTCAGGGGCACTCGGCCACTGAGCCACATCCCCAGCCCTATTTTGTATTTTATTTAGAGACAAGGTCTCACTAAGTTGCTTAGGGCCTCACAGGTGCTGAGGCTGGCTTTGAACTCAAATTCTCCTGTCTCAGCCTCCCAAACTGCTAAGATTAAAGGCATGTGCCACCACCACTGGCAATTATGTTCAATTCTGAAAATGTCTTTGTTAATTCAATATAAAGTTTTGGCAAAATTTTCATCTCTTGGTCTAAATCTCATGTTGCTTTCATTTCAACTCAGGTGTTACAAAAGGCTCATTGAAAAAAAAAAGAACAATTCTTAACAAGCCCACCCTGCTTCTTCTTCCTGACCATATAATATGATTATAATGCTTTCATGATTGATACTATCTCTAATCCAGGTGGTGAAGGGATTATTGTCACCCCACCTACCTAGGAGTACAGGGTAAGGAAGGGAAGGGACCTGCCCAAGGGTTACCCCCTGAAGAGGTAGATTAGGAATGCAGAGCTGTTGGGGTTTAATCCAGCTAGCCATCTTTTCTTCAAGAATTCTCCACCTAATTAATGCCTTCTAGGGATTTCCCACCAAGGTTAAGTGTGAGAATTAAACTCTAAAGCCTAAGGTTTGCCTTGTTTGTAATTAACCTTTACCCTATGAATTGTTTGAAACCATATTTTTTAAAGGTCAAATTGTGACCTTCAAACAGATATAAAATGAGCACTTGCTAGGGATTTTCACTGAATCTATGAGAAAACTAGGCAGATTATAACTGACTCAAAGGAGAAGTCAAAAAGCACATATTTATATAAAGCAAAGGAAAGTTAAAGCAGAATCACAAATGAGCTTCTTCAAGGGATGGAAAGGGAATTTAGCTGAAGCCATCTGCTATAGCAGAATGTACCTGTGTAGAGTTGAGGGTTAATTTGCACACTGCTATTAGCTATCTATATTTTGCAGGATTGCAAAATAGCTTCCATGAAATCAAAATCAGATAAGGTGGAATGATGTGCTAGAGAAAAAGCTTCTTTTGTCTTCAATGTGAAAAGAAACATTGAAAATAAAACTCATTTATTTACAGTAATTCTATCAAAGAGGTCTAATATTTCTGGCACCTGTTTTTATATATAGAGACTCAAAGTTTTTGTGATTTTCAATAGGCTTTCTTGATGAGCTCAGCTATCACTAGTTTTATTCCATACCTTGGTTTGTTGTTAGTACTGGGGATTGAACCCAGGGACACTTAACCAACTAATCTACATCCTCATCCCTTCTTTATACTTTACTTAGAGAGAGGGTCTCACTAAATTGCTTACAGCCTCTCTAAATTGCTGAGATTGGCTTTGAAATTGCTATCCTCCTGCATTAGTTTCTGGAGCTGCTGGAATTACAAGCATGTACCACCATGTCAAGCCTTTTATTCCACCTTTAGGACTGATTTGAGGAAGGTGAAAATCCAAAACTGTTCAATGTGAATCCTTAATTTAGGGTTTGTGTTGGGAGAGGCATCCCAGCCCGGCCAGTTGAAATAATAAGCTTGCTTTAATTTGATCTTAATTGAAGTATGTGGTCTTTTCTTTGCATCCTGGTCTAACATATCTAAGGCTCTTAAAAGTTTAATCTGTTGTGGTATAATATCTTTATGCAATTCCAATCCGTGGTCTCTCCTGCTTCCAAGCTCAGTTCTCCTTAATCAATACTATAACAAGTGATGTGTCTCATCTTTGAGTGGAGACTGCTCTGCCTCATAGTGTGGGTTGTGATAGTGTGATGGAGAGGAGCCCAAGGTTTAAGGTGTGAGGTCAGGGGCTCACTATGACCTAAACATGTCTGTTCCCATTGTCCTCAAGTTCAATTGGGGATTAAATAGTACCAACCAAGATTAGTTTCAGGGAGTGTTAAACAGAAGATAGGATTTGAAGAGATAGGTTAGGTTCAGGTAAACAGAGGTGTTTAGGGTGTGGTGTGGACTAGGGTGGGGCAGAGTCTACTTCCCCACTTCCCTTGATGGGGATGGGGCAGAGTTGGGGGATGTTGGGTGCCTATGTCTGGGGAGGGGCTGCCTGTGGGAGTGTCTAGGGTTGGGTATAGTAATGAATGCGGCTCCAGAGTTTTTCACTTTACTACTGATAAGGCCTGAGGAGCAGAGAGTCAACATGACTTCCAAAGGAGAGGCTCTTTGCAGGAAAACTGAGATGTGTGTTTTCGGGCAGGCCATGGACACATGCACTAGTGTTTGGAAGTGGGGATGTTTGAGCCTTCACCTTTCAAGTGTAGGCTTGTGTTCCAGGGACAGCTTCTGTCACCAACAAAACTGTCTATGGTTGCTGCACACTGGAATTGGGGAACCAGGCTTTTCCAAAGGCTCCTATATTTAAAAATAAGCTCATGGTTACAGTAAAAAGATTCCTTATATTTCATAGATATATAGGGGTATTTTCAGGTCAAGCCATATATCTGGAATTCCTATCAAAAAAATGAAGGGACATGTCAAAGAGATGAGCAGAATGGTTGGGTGGATCAACTAAAATTGGCTAGGTCTGCTCTGTGTTAAGGTGGAGGGATAAATTCTTTAGGTTCTTGTATTCTTTCTTCTTTCCTGTGAGTTAAAGAGTTAGCTGGGCATGGAAGTATATGCGTGTAATCCCAGCTACTCAGGAGGGAGGTTGAGGCAGGAGGATCCTGAGCTCATGAGCAGTCTGTTTTGAAAGTTTATGGGGGGATGGGCTTGTGGATCAAATTAGAGCACTTGCTCTAACATTGTGAGGCACTGGTGAGGCACTGGGTTAGATCCTTAGAACCACAGGATAGGCTAGGGTGTGGTTCAATAGTAGAGTACTTGCCTAGCTTGCCAGAGTCCTGCATGCACAAGGCTTGCATGAAGGAGGCCCTGGTTTCCATGTGGCTTCTTCCCCCACAGAACACACAAAGAGCATGGGTATAGCTTAATTGTAGGGTACTTGCCTATCATGCCACAGATACTCTAGAATCTTAGGAGTTCGAGAGGGGTGAGAAAGTACACTGGAAAATTTAATGAGTGGACCTGGGAATTGTTTTTCCCAGTTCACAAATGATTTTTTTTTTTATTCTGTGCAATTCAGAATTAAATTGTGGAACTTTCCAAGCCTAGGATAGTGGAAGAGATTTTTCCTGCAAGGTTTCTCATCAGATGGACTTGCAAAAGTCTTGGTTCTGTCTCTGATTTTTTTTTTCTAAAGGAGCTCTAGTTTAGAGGAGAAGGTTTAGGAGTCAACTGTCTTCCAACTTATACACGACCCTCCTCCCAAACTGTACGTAGTGACTCAGGAGTCACCTGGCCAGAGGGTCTCAGAGGCAAAAATGTGCATCAAAGGGCCTTCAAACAGTGATGACTCAACTGTAGTCCCTTTGGGATGTGAAGTCTTTCACAAAGCCACCATGGAACTCAGCTAAGCAGGTGCCAGAGTTCCTGCTTCTAACCATGGGGCTACAGCAATCTAAAGGACTCGTCTCTTTGGTTACTGCTTGTTAATACTGAGTTTATTTGAAAAAAATTCACGTCTTTCAAACATTTTCAGTGTGCACATTTGCATTTCAGAAATGCTGGGAACATTTCATATTGAGTTATAGAGAAGGGAGTGAGATGAGTCTAGACCAGAAGCTCCCCTGGAATCTTGGCTGTGATGAGCTGGCCTCCCCACATGTGACATTTGCTGTGAATAGAGTGCTTTATTATTATTTTTTAAATCCCAACTTAGGTGTTGTTTCTGAACATTTGGGGAAATTGCATCTCATTGCTAGTATGTCATGTTGCAGCTCATTGATGGTTCTCTAGGATGAGAGGTAGAAAAGTGGTACTGCATACAAACTGTTGAGGAGATTTCTGCTAAGTAGCATGGTTGAAAGCATTGCCTCCTTTACCCTTCTCACCAGCCTCTCCTGGACACAGATAAGCCTCCTATGTACTCTCCAGTACTCACTATTATGACTACATAGTATGTTGAATTTGTTAATAAATGAGATTATCATTTTTGTTTAATAAGAGAGAAATTAATATGCCTGTATTTTAGGGAGAACTGTATTTCTCATATTAAGAAACATAAAAAAGCACCAAAAATGATTCCATTTGGGCATTGCTTAATGATTTGAACCAATTCTGAGAAACATATGAGGAGACATTTGTTGTGTGGACACCATTGGGTGCACTTACATAAACTAATATATCTCTGATAACTTGATGACATGCTCTGTGTCATCACCATCATATATCCAGTCCATTCGTGAGCACAGCATTGTTATTTGGTGCATTACTGTTAGTTAAACAGCTCTGGGCTCAGTCCAGCTAAAATGGATCCAATGTTGAAGTTTCTGTGTGAAAAACTTAATCCTGATGGAACAACATTGGGAGGTGTGGTCTTTAAGGCCAGGGAGGCTAAACCCTCACAGTGAGTTAAATCTATTCTATGGAATGGGTTAGTTATCCTGATGTGGCTTTGCTATAAGTGAACTATGTTTGTCTAAGGTGAATAAATTCAGGTGTTCTCTCTCGGGATGATTTCCTTGAATTACTTTTTTTATTTTATATTTACTAAGCTGATCCTCTGTGCCAGTCCTGGGTTCTCAGACCTCCTCAACATTTCAAGAACCATCCTTTAGGATGTATAGTCAGTGTATAACTTACCCTCACTACCATTTTTAAATGTGAAGTTCAGTGGCAACACCATATTGTCCTGTAAACCTTACCACCAACTGTCCACAGACCTCTTTTCATCTTGTAAAAGTGATATTTTTGTGGGCTGTCATTGTGGCTCAGTGGTAGAGCACTTGCCTGGAATGTGTGAGACTCTGGGTTTGATCATCAGCACTGCATATAAATAAATAAATAAATAAATAAATAAATAAATAAATAATTGATCCAATTATAGGTAAAAATATGTTTAAAAGTGGGAGGAGGGAAAAGCAGAGCTACTACTGCCGTTTACAAGTAAAAAAAAAAAAAGAAAACCTGATACTTTGTAATCATTAAACCATAATTCCCCATTCCCTACCTTGCTCCTTAGCCCCTGGACACTATCAAATACTACTTTTGGTTTCTATGATTTTGAGTCTCTAGGTACCTCATACAAGTCAATTTCCTGGATAATAGAGTCATTTTAAATTATTTTTTTAATTATTAAAATTATGTTGTTTTCCACAGTAGCTAAAACATTTTGCCTTCTCACCAACAGTGCATCAAGGGTTCCAGTTCCTCTGCTCCTGTTCTGCAGATCCTTTACTCTGGTTATTTGGTTTGTGGATAGTAGCCACCCTAATGAGAGTGAGGTGTTATCTCCCTGCAGATTTGAGTTTGGCTTCCCTAATGATTTGTGATGTTGACCATCTTTTCCCATGCTTAATGACAATGGGTTTTTCTTCTTTGGAGAAATGTCTATTCAAATCCTTTTCCCATTTTAATTTACAGTTCTGTGTAAGTTGTGGTTCTTTGTCTTGATATCAACACTTTGTCAGAGAGGATTTTCAAAGGGGTTCTCCTATTCTGTAGACTCTCCTTTTCTTTACTTCATTGTGTCTTTTAGTTCTTTATTTAGATGTAGTCTAATAGTCTTGCGTGTGTGCTTTTGGTGATGTAGCTAAGAAATCATTGCCAAATTCAATGTCAAGAAACTTTATCTTCAAGTTTTGTTGCAGCAGGTTTGATGCATTTTTCTAGCTTTATTTATTTCCTTTGAGTTATTTTTTTCCCTGTGGGGTAAAAGGCCCAACTTGATCCTTTGCATGTGGATATCCAGTTTTTCCAGCACCATTTGTTAAATCCTGCCTAATGTTTCTTTTGACTCAGAAATAAATGTTTCATATTTGTTTTCTATGGAAGAATGGATGCCTTCCAAGTAGATTAGGTCACCCAGAGAAAAGGAGAGGACAGAAAGAGGGAGTTGCATATGAGGGTGTTAAGAGTGTCACCCAGAATCCCATTATTCTGTACAGTTATCAATGCACTAGTAGTGGGGCATGAGGTGCATACCTGTCATTTCGGTGACTCCTGGAGCCTGAAGCAGGAGGATCTCAAGTTTGAGGCCACTTAGTTGAACCCTGTCTCAAAATGAAAAATAAGAAAGAGTTGAGATGAAGCTCTATTGTAAAGCCAGTGGAACAGCTACTGGGTTTATCTGTTACCCTTCTGAAAAATGCTGGAAAAACAAAGCCACTGGAGAGAGATATAAGTTGAAGGAGGAGAAATGAGGGCTACTACTGCCATGTTTTTTTTGGTTTGGTATGTTGTGTGTGTGTGTATGTGTGTGTGTGTGTGTGTGTGTGTGTGTGTGTGTATTTGTGTGTGTGTCCCTACCTTGTTCTTACTGCTTTAACTTGGGTTTTTTCTTTCCTTTTGATAGGGGCGTGTTTTGACTCTCTTCTCATTTCCTCTCATGTCAATTCTATGTATATTTTTCTTACAGTAAAAAAAATTAATGTTACAATATTTTATTTTCATCTTGATAACAACTGTGGTCTCATAAATCTCTATTTGTTTATAGTTCAATCCCCCACTTTAGGCTCTCATCTTCTTTCTTTTCTTCTTTCTTTCTTTCTTTCTTTCCTTCTTTCTTTTTTTCTTTCTTTTTTTCATTCTTTCTTTCATTTGTTTGTTGTGCTGGGGATTAAAACCACTGGTGCTCTACTACTGAGCTACATGCCCAGCCTTTTAGCTTTTTCTATTTTGAGTGTGATCAGTGGAAGAGTGCTTGCCTAGCATGCCTGAGGCCCTGGCTTCAATTCTCAGTACCACCAAACAAACAAAGCCCCCATAAAACACTTGGCGAGCCCTTGGCAGTAGTGTTTTAAGACTGTCATCACATTGCAGAGGGGTTAGGAAAGGGTCATGTATGCAAAAACTTCAGTATCCTTTATTTGATTTTTTTTTGAAAAAAAAAGTCCTTTATTGTGTACAAGCAATCTTTTTATAGTATTGTGAACAAAGAAGGCAGCCTTCCAACATCAATAAATCAGGTCTTTCAGCTAATTAAACATAGCATACAGAAGTTTTACTTTCTAATCAGAAGTGACCCGCTTCTCATGGCTAATCTATTCTCGGCCCGGAGTATGTTGAGCTCTGCTCTTTGTTAAGAACAGATAATAAAATTTTTCTCAGCGCCCTCCTAGCCCACTTGGCAGAGCATCCCATTTGCAGGCAAGTCCTCCCAAGGACAGCAGTCACCTCGTTTTCAAGCATGTCCGCTGTTACTATCTATACCTTGACAGAATATCCCGTTTGCAGGCAGACTCCATCAAGGACAGTAATAGTAACGCAGTTACATCTGATTCTCTACATCTCCCTCCTTTTGTTTTTGTAAATGAGCCTTAGCAGAAGCGATAAGAGAGGTTTCATGTTTCAGTTGCCTTTGCTTTTTCCAGCATTGGATGACTATATACAAAACAAAACATAAAACAAAAATTATTACAGTGTTACCTAAAGAAGTTGACAACAAGGTAGAGAAATGACTTAAAGAATTTAAATTAGCAATACTTGAAGACAATTTTTGTAAAATGTCAGATCCTGTTAGTTCAGGTAATGTCTTACTAAAAGTGTCCATAATAGTTTTTTTTTCCAAATTCATAATTTCTAAAGTTAAATTTTGATGTCCATTTAACCGTCTTTTAACAGTTTCCCAGAAATCACTGGTATTATATGGCACAGGAGTCACACAAATATGAGAAGAATTCCAGTCACACTTCAGAACACTTCTGGTAGCCAAGATAGTCACTTGATCGCCAAGCCAGGAAACAGTATGTTGTAAATTGATCACATCTGTAGCCAATTGAGAGTTTAAGTCCTTTTGTTGTTGCCATATTAAATGAGCATCTTGATGCCATATTCTCATGAAATCCGCAATTTGAATGTCTTGATGCAAAGCAACATTAGCTGTCGCAGCAGTGGCAGTTACAGAACCAACTGCAAGGAATGAAGCTATAACTATTCCTATTAATCGTAGAGAGCAATATAACAAAACTTGAACAGCATTGTACAAATGAGTAACAGACAATGAATCAGAGCAAGGATGAGTCAAATTAACAGGCACCCACAATTCTGTGCGAGCTTTAACAATAACTAAAGAATAATTATTAATTTCTATTAATTCCCAATTAGTTCTATTTACACATTGAGTAAGATAACAGTCTATACATGATATTGTTCCCCAAGTTACATTCCATTCCCAGTTTCCAATCATAAGAGAATAAGGGAATATAACACATGCAGAAGCAAAATAAGTCAGATTATTATGTAGATGTACTTCAAAAAGAGAGGAATGGGATACATCTAACGTGAAATTTCCAGTCCATACAGTGAGTTTCTCAGACACTGCCCATAATTTCCATATATCCCCTTGAATATTGGAAAACCTTATATCCTGGCAATTAATAACTGCAAGCATAGCTAATAAAAGATTAACAGGATTTAAAGGCTGATTTTCCTTTTGAAGGGTTTTTTCAGCTTCTTGAGTCAACTTTTTCTTTTTCTTTATTGGTTGTTCAAAACCTTACAAAGCTCTTGACATATCATATTTCATGCATTAGCTTCAAGTGAGTTATGAACTCCCATTTTTACCCCAAATACAGATTGCAGAATCACATCGGTTACACATCCACATTTTTACATAATGCCATGCTAGTAACTGTTGTATTCTGCTACCTATCCTATCCTCTACTATCCCTCCCTCCCCTCCCATCTTCTCTCTCTACCCCATCTACTGTAATTCATTTCTCTCCTTGTTTATTTTCCAATTCCCCTCAAAACCTCTTATATGTAATTTTGTATAACAATGAGGGTCTCTCTCCATTTCCATGCAATTCCCCTTTTCTCTCCCTTTCCCTCCCACCTCATGTCTCTGTTTAATGTTAATCTTTTCTTCCTGCTCTTCCTCCCTTCTCTATTCTTAGTTGCTCTCATTATATCAAAGAAGACATTTGGTATTTGTTTTTTAGGGATTGGCTAGCTTCATTAAGCATAATCTGTTCTAGTGCCATCCATGTCCCTGCGAATTCCATGATTTTGTCATTTTTTAGTGCTGCATAATGCTCCATGGTGTATAGATGCCACATTTTTTTTAATCCATTCATCCATTGAAGAACATCTGGGTTGGTTCCACAGTCTAGCTATTGTGAATTGTGCTGCTGTGAACATCGATGTGGCAGTATCTCTATAGTTTGCTCTTTTAAGGTCTTCAGGGAATAGTCCGAGAAGGGCAATAGCTGGGTCAAATGGTGGTTCCATTCCAGGAATCTCCATACTGCTTTCCAAATTGGCTGCACCAATTTGCAGTCCCACCAGCAATGTACAAGAGTACCCTTTTCCCCACATCCTCAGCAGCACTTGTTGTTGTTTGACTTCATAATGGCTGCCAATCTTACTGGAGTGAGATGGTATCTTAGGGTGGTTTTGATTTTCATTTCTCTGACTGCTAGAGATGGTGAGCATTTTTTCATGTACTTGTTGATTGATTGTATGTCCTCCTCTGAGAAGTGTCTGTTCAGGTCCTTGGCCCATTTGATGATTGGGTTATTTGTTGTCTTATTGTCTAATTTTTTTAGTTCTTTGTATACTCTGGATATTAGGGCTATATCCGAAGTGTGAGGAGTAAAAATTTGTTCCCAGGATGTAGGCTCCCTATTTACCTCTCTTATTATTTCTCTTGCTGTGAAAAAATTTTTAGTTTAAGTAAGTCCCATTTGTTGATTCTTGCTATCAACTCTTATGCTATGGGTGTCCTATTAAGGAATTTGGAGCCAGACCCCACAATATGTAGATTGGAGCCAACTTTTTCTTCTGTCAGACGCAGAGTCTCTGATTTGATATCAAGCTCCTTGATCCATTTTGAGTTAACCTTTGTGCATGGTGAGAGGAGGGGATTCAGTTTCATTTTGTTGCATATGGATTTCCAGTTTTCCCAACACCATTTGTTGAAGATGCTATCCTTCCTCCATTGCATGCTTTTAGCCCCTTTATCAAATATAAGATAGTTGTAACTTTGTGGATTTGTCTCTGTGTCCTCTATTCTATAACATTGGTCCACCTGCCTGTTTTGGTACCAGTACCATGCTGTTATTGTTACTATTGCTCTGTAATATAGTTTGAAATCTGGTATCACTATACTGCCTGATTAACACTTCCTACTTAGAATTGCTTTTGGTATTCTGGGTCTTTTATTTTTCCATATGAATTTCATGATAGCTTTATCTATTTCTACAAGCAATGCCATTGGGATTTTGATTGGCATTGCATTAAACCTATAGAGAACTTATGGTAATATCGCCATTTTGATGATGTTAGTTCTGCCTATCCATGAACAGGGAATATTTTTCCATCTTCTAAGATCTTCTTCTACTTCTCTCTTTAGGGTTCTGTAGTTTTCATTGTATAAATCTTTCACCTCTTTTGTTAGGTTGATTCCCAAGTATTTTTTTTTTTTTGAGGATATTTTGAATGGGGTGTTTTTCCTCATTTCCGATTCAGAAGTTTTGTCGCTGATATACAGAAATGCCTTTGATTTATGCATGTTGATTTTATATCCTGCCACTTTGCTGAATTCATTTATTAGTTCTAGTAGTCTTTTTGTAGACCCTTTTGGGTCTTCTAGGTATAGAATCATGTCATCCGCAAATAGTGATAGTTTAAGTTCTTCTTTTCCAATTTTTATGCCTTTAATTTCTTTCGTTTGTCTAATTGCTCTGGCCAGTGTTTCGAGAACAATATTGAATAGAAGTTGTGATAGAGGGCATCCCTGTCTTGTTCCAGATTTTAGAGGGAATGCCTTCAATTTTTCTCCATTCAGAATGATGCTAGCCTCAGGTTTAGCATAGATAGCTTTTAGAATGTCAAGGTAAGTTCCTGTTATCCCTAGTTTTTCTAATGTTTTGAACATAAAGGGATGCTGTACTTTGTCGAATGCTTTTTCTGCATCTATCAAGATGATCATATGGTTCTTATCTTTAAGTCTATTGATGTGGTGAATAACATTTATTGATTTCTGTATATTGAACCATCCTTGCATCCCAGGGATGAATCCTACTTGATCATGGTGCACAATTTTTTTGATGTGCCTTTGTATCCGATTCGCCAGAATTTTATTGAGGATTTTTGCATCTAGGTTCATCAGAGATATTGGTCTGTAGTTTTCTTTCTTTGAGGTGTCTTTGTCTGGTTTCGGAATCAGGGTGATGTTGGCCTCATAGAATGAATTTGGAAGAGCTCCCTCTTTTTCTATTTCCTGAAATAACTTGAAAAGTATTGGTATTAATTCTTCTTTAAAGGTTTTGTAAAACTCCGCTGTATACCCATCCGGTCCTAGGCTTTTCTTGGTTGGTAGTCTTTTTTTTTTTTTTTTTTTTTTTATTGGTTGTTCAAAACATTACAAAGCTCTTGACATAGCATATTTCTTACATAAGCTTTGAGTGAGTTATGAGCTCCCATTTTTACCCCCAACGCAGATTTCAAAATCATATCAGTTACATATCCCCATTTTTACAAAATGCCATATTAGTAACTGTTGTATTCTGCTACCTTTCCTATCCTATACTATCCCCCCTCCCCTCCCCTCCCCTCCCATCCTCTCTATCTACCCCATCCACTGTAATTTATTTCTCTCCTTATTTATTTTCCCATTCCCCTCACAGCCTCTTATATGTATTTTTGTATAACAATGCGGCTCTCCCTCCAATTCCATGTAATTCCCATTTTCTTTCCCTTTCCCTCCCCCTTCATGCCTCTGTTTATTGCTAGTCTTTTCTTCCTGCTCTTCCTCCCTTCTCTAATCTTAATTGCTCTCATTATATCAAAGAAGTCATTTTGTATTTGTTTTTTAGGGATTGGCTAGCTTCACTAAGCATAATCTGCTCTAGTGCCATCCATTTCCCTGCGAATTCCATGATTTTGTCATTTTTTAGTGCTGCGTAATACTCCATGGTGTATAGATGCCACATTTTTTTAATCCATTCATCCATTGAAGGGCATCTGGGTTGTTTCCACAGTCTAGCTATTGTGAATTGTGCTGCTATGAACATTGATGTGGCAGTATCCCTGTAGTACGCTCCTTTTAGGTCTTCAGGGAATAGTCCGAGAAGGGCAATAGCAGGGTCAAATGGTGGTTCCATTCCCAGCTGTCCCAGGAATCTCCATACTGCTTTCCAAAGTGGCCGAACCAATTTGCAGTCCCACCAGCAATGTACAAGAGTACCCTTTTCCCCACATCCTCTCCAGCATTTGTTGTTGTTTGACTTCATAATGGCTGCCAATCTTACTGGAGTGAGATGGTATCTTAGGGTGGTTTTGATTTGCATTTCTCTGACTGCTAGAGATGGTGAGCATCTTTTCATGTACTTGTTGATTGATTGTATGTCCTCCTCTGAGAAGTGTCTGTTTAGGTCCTTGGCCCATTTGTTGATTGGGTTATTTGTTATCTTGTTGTCTAATTTTTTGAGTTCTTTGTATACTCTGGATATTAGGGCTCTATCTGAAGTGTGAGGAGTAAAAATTTGTTCCCAGGATGTAGGCTCCCTATTTACCTCTCTTATTGTTTCTCTTGCTGAGAAAAAACTTTTTAGTTTAAGTAAGTCCCAATTGTTGATTCTTGTTATTAACTCTTGTGCTATGGGTGTCCTATTAAGGAATTTGGGGCCTGACCCTACAGTATGTAGATCGGAGCCAACTTTTTCTTCTATCATACGCAGAGTCTCTGTTTTGATATCAAGGTCTTTGATCCATTTTGAGTTAACTTTTGTACATGGTGAGAGGAGAGGGTTTAGTTTCATTTTGTTGCATATGGATTTCCAGTTTTCCCAACACCATTTGTTGAAGATGCTATCCTTCCTCCATTGCTTGCTTTTAGCCCCTTTATCAAATATAAGGTAGTTGTAACTTTGTGGGTTAGTCTCTGTGTCCTCTATTCTGTACCATTGGTCCACCCGCCGGTTTTGGTACCAGTACCATGCTGTTTTTGTTACTATTGCTCTGTAATATAGTTTGAAGTCTGGTATTGCAATACCGCCTGATTCACTCTTCCTGCTTCGTATTGATTTTGCTATTCTGGGTCTTTTATTTTTCCATATGAATTTCATGATTGCTTTATCTATTTCTACAAGAAGTGCCATTGGGATTTTGATTGGCATTGCATTAAACCTATAGAGAACTTTTGGTAATATCGCCATTTTGATGATGTTAGTTCTGCCTATCCATGAACAGGGTATATTTTTCCATCTTCTAAGATCCTCTTCTATTTCTTTCTTTAGGGTTCTGTAGTTTTCATTGTATAGGTCTTTCACCTCTTTTGTTAGGTTGATTCCCAAGTATTTTATTTTTTTTGAGGATATTGTGAATGGGGTGTTTTTCCTCATTTCCGTTTCAGAAGTTTTGTCGCTGATATACAGAAATGCCTTTGATTTATGTGTGTTGATTTTATATCCTGCCACTTTGCTGAATTCATTTATTAGTTCTAGTAGTTTTTTTGTAGACCCTTTTGGGTCTTCTAGGTATAGAATCATGTCATCTGCAAATAGTGATAATTTAAGTTCTTCTTTTCCAATTTTTATGCCTTTAATTTCTTTCGTCTGTCTAATTGCTCTGGCCAGTGTTTCTAGAACTATGTTGAACAGAAGTGGTGAGAGCGGGCATCCTTGTCTTGTTCCAGATTTTAGAGGGAATGCCTTCAATTTTTCTCCATTCAGAATGATGCTAGCCTGAGGCTTAGCATAAATAGCTTTTACAATGTTGAGGTAAGTTCCCGTTATCCCTATTTTTTCTAATGTTTTGAACATAAAGGGATGCTGTACTTTGTCAAATGCTTTTTCTGCATCTATTGAGATGATCATATGGTTCTTATCTTTAAGTCTATTTATATGGTGGATAACATTTATTGATTTCCGTATATTGAACCATCCTTGCATCCCAGGGATGAATCCTACTTGATCATGGTGCACAATTTTTTTAATGTGTCTTTGTATCCGATTTGCCATTATTTTATTGAGGATTTTTGCATCTAGGTTCATCAGAGATATTGGTCTGTAGTTTTCTTTCTTTGAGGTGTCTTTGTCTGGTTTCGGAATCAGGGTGATGTTTGCCTCATAGAATGAGTTCGGAAGAGCTCCCTCTTTTTCTATTTCCTGGAATAACTTGAAAAGTATTGGTATTAATTCTTCTTTAAAGGTTTTGTAAAACTCCGCTGTATACCCATCCGGTCCTGGGCTTTTCTTGGTTGGTAGTCTTTTGATGGCTTCTTCAATTTCATCCATTGATATTGGTCTGTTCAAATTGTGTGTATCCTCCTGACTCAGTTTGGGCAAATCATATGTCTTAAGAAATTTATCGATGTCCTCACTATCCTCAATTTTATAGGAATATAGGTTTTCAAAAAAATTTCTAATTATCTTCTGTATTTCTGTAGCATCTGTTGTGATATTGCCTTTTTCATCCCGTATGTTAGTGATTTGAGTTCTCTCTCTTCTTCTCTTCGTTAGCATGGCTAAGGGTCTGTCAATCTTATTTATTTTTTCGAAGAACCAACTTTTAGTTTTCTTAATTTTTTCAATAGTTTCTTTTGTTTCAATTTCATTGATTTCTGCTCTGATTTTAATTATTTCTTGCCTTTTGCTGCATTTGTTGTTGTTTTGTTCTTCCTTTTCTAGGGCTTTGAGATGAAGTGTGAGTTCATTTATTTGTTGGTTTTTCTTTTTTCTGAGGAATGACCTCCAGGAGATGAATTTCCCTCTTAAAACTGCTTTCATTGTGTCCCATAGATTTCGATATGTTGTATCTGTGTTATCATTTATCTCTAAGAATTTTTTGATTTCCTCCTTTATGTCTTCTGTAACCCATTGATCATTAAGTAACATATTGTTCATTTTCCATGTGATATAGGATTTTCCCTTCCTTCTTTTATCATTAATTACCAGTTTCATTCCACTATGGTCGGATAAAGTGCATGGTATTATCTCCACACCTTTATATTTACTAAGGGTTGCCCTATGGCATAATATATGATCTATTTTTGAGAAGGATCCATGTGCTGCTGAGAAAAACGTATATACACTAGAAGATGGTTGATATATTCTATATATGTCAGTTAAGTCTAGGTTATTAATTGTGATATTGAGTTCTATAGTTTCTTTATTCAACTTTTGTTTGGAGGATCTGTCCAATGGTGAGAGAGGTGTGTTGAAGTCACCCATAATTATTGTGTTGTGGTCTATTTGATTCTTGAACTTGAGGAGAATTTGTTTTATGAACGTCGCAGCACCATTATTTGGTGCATAAATATTGATAATTGTTATATCTTGTTGGTGAATGGTTCCTTTTAACAGTATATAATGTCCTTCCTTATCCCTTTGGATTGATTTAGTCTTGAAGTTGATTTTATTCGATATGAGGATGGCCACGCCTGCTTGCTTGCGAGGTCCGTGTGCATGATATATTTTTTCCCAACCTTTCACCTTCAGCCTGTGTACGTCTTTTCCAGTCAGATGTGTCTCCTGGAGGCAGCATATTGTTGGATTTGTTTTTTTAATCCATGTTACCAGCCTATGTCGCTTTATTGGAGAGTTTAAACCATTAACATTTAGAGTTACTATTGATGTATATTTTGAACTTCCAGCCATGTTTGATTATTTATCTCTTTTTTTTTTATATACTTTAGTTTGTTTCTCCATGGTTAGCTTTCCCCCCACCATCTGTCCTTATTGAGGTACTTCCCATTGTTGGCTTTGGTTATTGTTATTCACTTCTTCCTCGTGTAGTGTTTTGTTCAAGATGCTTTGCAATGCTGGTTTTCTGGCTACAAATTCTTTTAGCTTTTGTTTATCATGAAAGATTTTTATTTCGTTGTCGTACCTGAAGCTTAATTTTGCTGGATACAGAATTCTTGGTTGGCATCCATTGTCTTTCAGTGTTTGAAATATGTTGTTCCAGGATCTTCTCGCTTTCAGCGTCTGATGAAAAATCCGTTGTTAATCTTATTTGTTTACCCCTGAATGTAATCTGTCTCTTTTCTCTTGCAGCTTTTAATATTTTCTCTTTGTTCTGTATATTTGATATCTTCATAACAATGTGTCTTGGCGTTGGTCTACTGTGATTTTGTGTGCTCGGTGTCCTGTATGCATCTTCAATTTGTATATCTGTTTCCTTTTTTATTTCTGGAAAGTTTTCTGTAATTATTTCTTTTAGCAGGTTACTCATTCCCTTGGTTTGACTCTCTATCCCTTCCTCTATCCCGATCACTCTTAAATTTGGTTTTTTTATGTTGTCCCATAACTCTTGGATGTTTCTCTCGTGGTTTTTAACCGTCCTATCAATGTTGGCTAGACTCTTTTCAAGATGATATATTTTGTCTTCATTATCTGAAGTTCTGGCTTCTACTTGCTCCATTCTATTAGTGATACTCTCATTTGAGTTTTTAATTTGGTTTATAGTTTCCTTCACTTCTAAGATTATCGTTTGATTCTTTTTTATAATCTCTATCTCCTGATACAGATGCTTAACTTCTTCTTTTATCTGTTTATGTAATACATTCTCAATGTGTTCTTTCGCTGCTTGAATTTGCTGTCTCATATCCTCTTTAAGGTTCCGTTCCATCTGTCTAAGGTGTTCCTTGAGCTCTTTGTATGACCATTTTTCTGATGACTCTAGGTCCTCCTGAATATTTAGGCTATCCTGCATTGTTTGTACTCCTTTTCTTCCTTGCCTTTTGAAGCTGCTCATGTTGCTTCTTGTTCTGTTTGACTGTTGAGCTATTGTTTACTCCTATAAATTTATTTGATGCTTGGGATGAAAGGTATTAGAAGGGAAGGGAGGAGGTCACTAAAGAGAATGAGAGTAAGCAGGTAGAATTCAAGGAAGAGGGAATAAGAAAATTGAAAAGAAATGTAAAGACAGAGGAACAGAAGGAAAGAGAGAAAAGGATAGAGAATTAAAGAGAATTTAAGGACAAATAATAATAATAGAAATGAGAGATGAAGTTTAAAAATGGAATAAAATAAGATAAGATAAAATGGATTAAAAATCTCATTTAAAAAGACAGCAACAATAAAAATAATAATAATAATTATAAAAAAAATAAAAAATTAATAAAAAAAAATAAAGATAAAAAATAACATAAAATAAAATAAAAAAAAATAACAAGAAAAAAAATTTATAAATGCAGTCCTAGAGTGCGATTAACTGTTCTTCCAGTAGATGGCGCTGTGGCCACCGGGCCAAGTTCCTCCTCTCAGTGGTCGGGATTCAATCTCTGTGCAGCAGATCTTCCACCCGGACTGGGCGGGTCTCCACTCCTGCTGTTCGCCCTGTGGGCGGGGCCTACTGCCGAGCCCGGCGGGGGTCGTTTGTGGCGCTGGGCTGGCAGTTTGGATGTGGTCGTCTGGAGCCCAGCACCGCCAGAGGGGCCTCACAGATCTGGGCCTGCTGGAGCCGGGCAGGCAGTGCCCTCTCCCCCACTCACTGCAGCATGTGGGCAGCGGCCGCCTGTCTGCGGCTGGTGTCAATTTACAGAGCTGGACGGGCTCGGGCTCAGGCAGGCAGCGCCCGTCCCCACTGTCGCTGCAACGTGTGGGCAGCGGGCGTTTGGCGGCAGCTGACGACCACTCACAGAGCCCAATGGGCGGGGGCCCAGGCAGACATCGCCCGCTCCTAAGTTGGCTGCAACGTGTGAGCAGCTGTTGGCGGAGGTTCACAGAGCCGCCAGCGTGAGTCCAGGCAGGCCGCGCCCGCTCCCACGATCACTGCAACGTATGGGCAGCGGCAGGGGCCGGTTCCCAGAGCCGCCGGCGTGGGTACAGGCAGGTAGCGCCCGCCCCCAAGGTCGCTGCAACCCGCGGCCGGGGCTGGTTCACCGAGCCGCGGCGTGGGTCCAGGCATGTAGCGTCCGCCCCCTAGGTCGCTGCAACCAGCGGCCGGGCTGTTTCCCAGAGCCGCCGGCTTGGGTCCAAGCAGGAAGCGCCCGCTCCCAAGGTCGCTGCAACCAGCGGCCAAGGCCGGTTCACCGAGGCTCCGGCATGCGTCCAGGCAGGTAGCGCCCGCCCCCAAGGTCGCTGCAACCAGCGGCTGGGGCCGGTTCCCAGAGCCGCCCGCGTGGGACAAGGCAGACAGCGCCCGCTCCTCTGTTTACCGCACCGTGTGGGCTGCAGCCTTTTGGCGGCAGCCGGTGGGACTGTGTCCCAGCTCTGAGTTGCCGAGATTCAGGCGTCTGGGACACGCTGCCACCTCCAATTAAACTTACTAGTTCCAGGGAGGTCTCCTTTCAGCTGAATTTTGCTAGAGGTTTCTCAGTCGGACGCCTGTGGGTGTATTCTTTCTGATCCCGTTACAGCCGAGGCACTGACAGTGCTGTTTCCTCACTGGCCGCCATCTTAGTCCCCGGTTGGTAGTCTTTTGATGGCTTCTTCAATTTCATCCATTGATATTGGTCTGTTCAAATTGTGTGTATCCTCCTGACTCAGTCTGGGCAAATCATATGTCTTAAGAAATTTATCGATATCTTCACTATCTTCTATATTATTGGAATATAGGTTTTCAAAATAATTTCTAATTGTCTTCTGTATTTCTGTAGCATCTGTTGTGATATTGCCTTTTTCATCCCTTATGTTAGTAATTTGAGTTCTCTCTCTTCTTATCTTCGTTAGCATGGCTAAGGGTCTGTCAATCTTGTTTATTTTTTCGAAGAACCAACTTTTAGTTTTGTTAATTTTTTCAATAGTTTCTTTTGTTTCAATTTCGTTGATTTCTGCTCTGATTTTAATTATTTCTTGCCTTCTGCTGCATTTGCTGTTGTTTTGCTCTTCCTTTTCTAGGGCTTTGAGATGAAGTGTGAGCTCATTTATTTGTTGGTTTTTCCTTTTTTTGAGGAATGACCTCCAGGCAATGAATTTCCCTCTTAAAACTGCTTTCATTGTGTCCCATAGATTCTGATAAGTTGTGTCTGTATTTTCATTTATCTCTAAGAATTTGTTGATTTCCTCCTTTATGTCTTCTGTAACCCCTTGATCATTCAGTAACATATTGTTCATTTTCCATGTGATATTGTATTTTCCCTTCCTTCTTTTATCATTGATATCTAGTTTCATTCCATTATGATCAGATAAAATGCATGGTATTATCTCCACCCCTTTATATTTACTGAGGGTTGCCCTATGGCATAATATATGGTCCATTTTTGAGAAGGATCCATGTGCTGCTGAGAAAAAAGTATATCCACTTGATGATGGTTGATATATTCTATATATGTCAGTTAAGTCTAGGTTATTAATTGTGATATTGAGTTCTATAGTTTCTTTATTCAACTTTTGTTTGGAGGATCTGTCCAATGGTGAGAGAGGTGTGTTGAAGTCACCCATAATTATTGTGTTGTGGTCTATTTGATTCTTGAACTTGAGGAGAATTTGTTTTATGAACGTCGCAGCACCATTATTTGGTGCATACATATTGATAATTGTTATATCTTGTTGTCGAATGGTTCCTTTTAACAGTATATAATGTCCTTCCTTATCGCTTTGGATTAACTTAGTCTTGAAGTCGATTTTATTCGATATGAGGATGGCCACACCTGCTTGCTTGTGAGGATTGTGTGCATGGTATATTTTTTCCCAACCTTTCACCTTCAGCCTGTGCATGTCTTTTCCAGTCAGATGTGTCTCCTGTAGGCAGCATATTGTTGGATTTGTTTTTTTTTTAATCCATGTTACCAGCCTATGTCGCTTTATTGGAGTGTTTAAACCATTAATGTTTAGAGTTACTATTGATATATGGTTTGTACTTCCAGCCATGTTTGATTGTTTATCTCTTTTTTTTAATTTAGTTTGTTTCTCCATGATTAGTTCCCCCCTCTGTCTGTCTTTACTGAGGTACTTCCCACTGTTGGCTTTGGTTATTGTTTTTCATTTCTTCCTCATGTAGTGTTTTGCTCAAGATGCTTTGCAATGCTGGTTTTCTGGCTACAAATTCTTTTAGCTTTTGTTTATCGTGAAAGATTTTTATTTCATTGTTGTACCTGAAGCTTAATTGTGCTGGATACAGAATTTTTGGTTGGCATCCATTGTCTTTCAGTGTTTGAAATACATTGTTCCAGGATCTTCTCACTTTCAGCATCTGTGATGAAAAATCCGTTGTTAACCTTATTGATTTACCCCTGAATGTAATCTGCCTCCTTTCTCTTGTAGCTTTTAATATTTTCTCTTTATTCTGTATATTGGATATCTTCATAACAATGTGTCTTGGTGTTGGTCTACTGTGATTTTGTATGCTCGGTGTCCTGTATGCATCTACAATTTGTATATCTGTTTCCTTTTTTATTTCTGGAAAGTTTTCTGTAATTATTTTATTTAGTAGGTTACTCATTCCCTTGGTTTGAATCTCTATCCCTTCCTCTATCCTGATGACTCTTAAATTTGGTTTTTTTATGTTATCACATATCTCTTGGATGTTTCTCTCGTGATTTTTAACCAGCCTATCTGAGTTGGCTAGACTCTTTTCAAGATGATATATTTTGTCTTCATTATCTGACGTTCTGGCTTCTACTTGCTCCACTCTGTTAGTGATACTCTCATATGAGATTTTAATTTGGTTTATAATTTCCTTCATTTCTAAGATTATTGTTTGATTCTTTTTTATAATCTCTATCTCCTGATAAAGATGCTTAACTTCTTCTTTTATCTGTTTATGTAATTCATTCTCAATGTGTTCTTTCACTGCTTGAATTTGCTGTCTCGTATCCTCTTTAAGGTTCCATTCCATCTGTCTAAGGTATTCCTTGAGTTCTTTATATGACCATTTTTCTGATGGCTCTGTATCCTCCTAAATATTTAGGCTGCCCTGCATTGTTTGTAATCCTTTTCTTCCTTGCTTTTTCATACTGCTCATGTTGCTTCTTGTTCTGTTTGACTGCTGAGTTACTGTTTACTCCTATAAATTTATTTGATGTAATTCTCGGCAGGTCTCCTTTCAGCGGAATTTTGCTAGAAGTTTCGCATGTAGGTGTATTAATGGGTCTCTCTGATCCCGTTACTGTGGAGGCATTGAAAGTGCTGCCTCCTCGCCGGCTGCCATGTTGAGTCTCCTGGCTGCCATGTTGGGTCTCTATTTGATTGTTATGTTGAACAGTAAGCTCACTTTGAAATTCATATTATAGAGAAAAAATGAAGGTGGTCATAAAACATCAATACTTGTATTATCTGAATGCCTACTCCCTAGTTCATTTAATCTTATTCCTTCCCTACTCTACTGCAACCACTTAAAGTGTTGGGTGTGAGATTGATGTGAGCTGATTTATTTGTACTTTCTCAGTTACTAATATGGCTGAGCATTGCATTAGTCACTTTCTGTATATTTTTGAATTTTTGTTAGACCAAAATCCTTTCCCAGCCTGCAGATCATAATATCATGGTATCCTCATATTTTTAAAGATAGGGCCTTAATCCTTGTTTTTTTTTAATAATGAATAAAGTGTGAGGCAGTGCTCCACCTTTAAAAAATCTTAGTCAACAAATAATGTTTTCTTTCCCTGGATGCCTCTAGTATTCCTAAATTCTGTTCTTTATGTTACCATCTTTTTCAGCATCTTCAGTTGACGATAGTCATGAGGAATCAGGAGAAACAAATCAAGAAAGAAGAAAAGGAAAACCACGGCACAAATTTACAAAACATGATGTGGAGATTCTTAATCGATCATTTGAAAAAAATCCATACCCAAATTTTACGATCCGGGAGGAGCTGGCCAAGCAAATACATTGCCACATATGTGAAATCAATGTAAGTCAAAAGTCCAAAAATTACATGAACATATATTTTTGTAGATGACACAGAAAATAGAATTTTTAAAAAGTTTCATTTCAGGTGGTCTGGATGTGGGAAAAGGAGCACCCGCCTTTTGGGTTAATTTTTCTACCATACTTGCTAACTTCTCAGTCACCATTGACAAATTATGGAATGTTGCACCTCATCATTCTGTTATAATTATGTTGAAAAGAGAAAATGAGAACGTGTTTTAGAGGTCCCAGTTTTTATGAATAGTGACAATTTTAAAAATATTAAGCATGTATGAAAAATCATTTCCAGCTCTTAACCTAAAGCTATTGTGAATTTGGGAATGTGTTCCAGGAGTGATCAAATATCAAAAGGCTTACAGACACACTTGCTGTGCCCCTCTACAACCCTAGCTCATTCAGTTGCATAGTCAAAAAAGCATTTTCTCATCTCCATACTCTCACCTCTAAACTCTGGGGACTATGGCTGGCATTGCAGGTATCCTCAATTGATGCAGGAGAAAAACATGAAGACTAGAGGTGTTCAGTGCAGTTGTTCAAATCTCATGTACAATGCCCTGCCCAGTTTTGACAAATTTGGCTTGTTCTGTATGTGTATTTTAAATGCAATAAATTTAAGAATATTCTTACAATACACTGAGTCATGACTGTACCTTGATGGGGCAGCTTGAGAAAAATTAAGAAGTTGTGGGAATGTGTGTAGGGCAGCACAGGATCTGTTCATTCTAAATTCAGAAGTTGCAGAGAGGTTGCTTGGAGACTTAGAAAAGCCTGGGTTTTCATGGACAGCAGGGCTGCTACAGACTGTGGGGACAGTTTGGAATTTGGAATTGAACACCATTCACAACCTCCATTATATGAAGAACCCAGGAAGGATTTTCTTTTTTGTGTCTACTCCGGGTCAAGAAGCAAGTCAGTGGTAATGCTGAAACTAACGTTACCTATACAATATTTGATTGAAAATAATTTGTCTTTCTTTTTAGAATTGGTATCAAAACAAAAGATCCAGACTATCAGCTAGAGAGAAACAGAGGATAATTGCTGCCAGGAAACAACAGGAGTGCTCTGTCCAAGGTTATCAGGTTTTCCACCACCAGGATGTCCAGAGGCCATCTGAGAACAGCACCACTGCAAAGCCTTCTAGCCCCCAGCAGGCTCCACTGGGAAGACCTGGCTACTCTGCTATGAAGACACAAAGAGGTCCTAGTGAACGGGATGGCTCATGTGACTAGGTATTCCCAAGCATTAGAAAGTGCCCTGGAGAAGGTTGGACTTATGCAGACCCTCTACAGTAACAGACACAAAGAGAGCACTTCTCAAATTTAAACAAACATGTGTTTTGGTAGACACTTCTTGCACAGCCCTGCCTCATATATTTTCTTCCACTTGGAGGTAAGATCCTCTAAGGTGCCAGTGTATGGAGGGTTCTGCAGGGTGCTGCTTTCCTCCATGGACCGGTACAGTATATTCAGGACACAGAAGAGCTTTCTAGGACAGCCTGTACTCTCAAAAAGCTGTCAGCATCATTTATATCAAAATAGATTTCCTTCAGTGTCAAATCTAACAACAACACAACAATAAAGACCTACAAATAGACAAGATAGGACATTATGAAGGAAGCCATCTCACCCAGGATTGCCCGAGAAAAGATCACAACATTCTTCCAGAATGCAGCCTTCTAGGAACAGACTTCTGCAAGGAGGTCTGTCAATCAACTGCCTATTTATCTTTGAACTCACATAATTCTTATGATTAACATTCTTGCCTAGAATTGTTGTTTTTTTGAAATTTATTTTGTACTTCTTTTTAATTTTGCCTTTAAAAATCTTCCCCAGCCCTAAGCTCTCCCACTGTGCTCATAGTGAATATACTCAAGCATATGTGGCAGGTATATGCCTTCCTATTATACTGTGGCTGGCATATGCCTATTACAGTGTCATTCCATTTCCAATTTACATTCTTGGAAGCATCTATCTCTGTTATTTAAATAGACACCTCCATCCACCTGAAAGGCACAGCACTACCTGAGTTTTCCCCACCAAAGACATGGCTTCCATTGAAGTAGAAGCTCCAACTACTGAAATCTCAAGAACCCCTGGAGCCTCTTGCACTGGGATAAGAGTCCCTGATGGGATTCCATTGTATTTTGAGAGTCATCTGGGCATGTTGGTCTGAGGTGTCCAGGTGAGCATTCAGATATTGTCAATATGAGTTTTTGAGACAATCTTCAAAGTGAGGGGTACCAGGGAACCTCCCACTTGGAACCATTTTCACAATTTTGGTCTTTAGGACTCAGAACACTTTGAAGTATTCCAGAGTTTCCTGTTTCTTCCACAGCTCCTGCAAAAACAGCTCTGCAGGCTACATCCCTCAAACCACTAGGGGGCACCATTCATACAATGCCAGTGCTAGAGAGGAACAACAACTTTTGAATTTCCAGTTGGCTCCTGGGGTGTTTTGTGTAGAAGTAGACCAAAGCCTGAGCTCTCTTTGGTAGCACTTCCCATTTTACTCTAACAATATTTAATGACAAAATGGTGTATACTGGTTATGATCATTTAGTAACACTAGGATTTTTAGAGAAACTTTGCTCTTGTGTTTATTGTACTTTGCCCACCTCCTCATAGCCATTGTGAATATTCTGATATGCTATGTTTGTCATGTGTCTCATAGTATTTTTTACTTGCACAATCTAATAAATATAAGTATTAAATTACACAATAAAGCACGTTTTGTATGAATTTCCAAGTTGTGTAACATAAAAACCTTCATTTTGAAAATATCTTCCTTCCTATAATGAGATTGAAAACAGATGAGGAAATAGCAACTCTCCAACAGGGAAATCTGTTATTTACACAATCCCTTTAGGTAGTCACTTGGAATGTTTATTGAAATTGCAGATGTCTATCAAGTCTGCTACTAGATGTTTCCATAGGAAAATGATGGTCCATTATTACAGAACACAGAACCCCCAGATAAGAAGTTTCATATAAAGTAATCCAGCTAGCTGTGTTAGCTCTCCACCACTATAATTCATATCTGTGACACAGATTATTTGACTTTTTTTTTTTTAAGTTGTCTGGGGATTAAATCCAGGGCTTTATGACACTGAGCTACTTTCCAGGATTGTTTTTATTCTTTGAGACCTATTCTCAGGAATATGCTCAGGCAGGCCTTGAACTTGTGGTATTCCTGCCTCTGCCTCCTGAGTTGCTAGGACTATGGGTATGGTTGGCCAGGCCAGGCTTGGTTCATGGTTTTGGAGGTGTCAGTTCATGGTCAGTTGGGCCTGAAGGGAGATATTGCATCAGGGTATAGTAAAACTGTCTACCACCAGGAAGACATAGGGAGAAAGAGGGAGGGGCCAGGCCCGCATAATCCCCTTGAAGATCTGCCACCAATGACATAAAATTCTCCCCATAAGCCCCACCTCTTAAAGGTCCCAATATGTCCCAGTAGCATCACTAAACTTTACCACTTGTAGCTTTAAGGGATGTTTAAAATCTAAGGTTAGCACAGCACAGTTAAAAATAACAGACTAATTCAGTTGTTTTGAAAATGTTCTAGGATATAATGACCATTGAAATATCAAGTTTCAAAATTAGATTTATAATATAATTCTGAAAATGAATGAAAAGCTGAAAGAGTAATGATTATTCTTGAATTTACACATAGGCATTCACCCAGTAAAAATACATGGACTAGATTTATATGCCCTAAATTTTTAAAATATTTAATTAATTAGTTATAGTTGGATGCAATATATTTATTTTATTTATATGTGGTGCTGAAGATAGAACCCAGTGCCTCATGTGTGGTACATGAGTGCTGTACCTCTGAGCCACAACACCAGCCCCTGCCCTAAACATTCGAAAGTTGCATTTGGACTTGGGAAAAAGCATTTTTTTTACACCAATATTATGAGAAAACTCAACTGGGTTTGTTTTTTAACTAACTAGCTAATACATTTATTTATTTTCAAATGTTTTTTTTTTTGGTTGTCAATGGACCTTTATTTTAGTGATTTATATGCAGTGCTGAGAATCAAACACAGTGCCTCTTCCATGCTAGGCAAGCACTCTCCCACTGTACCTCAACCCCAGTCATTAACTGAATTTATTTATGCTTTCCCTTTCTGTAGATTTTGAATTTTTAAATGCTGTTTTTATTGATTGCAAGATTATAACCCAGTCATATTGATCTGCATAGATTTTTCTTAAAGACAAATGTTTTTCTTTGAGAAAGCCTAGTAGATCATCATACATGTATCCTATTTATGTGTTTCTACATTAAGGTCCCTAATACTTCAAGTAACATTTTTTCACCTATTTTTCAGGAATTCCCTGATACTCAAGTTTTTGCCAGCACTATCTTGAAGGGTTTGTAGCTTTAGTATGAATTAGATATGTCATCTCTGTTGTTATTTTCTAAAATTTTGTGCTAATTTACATGTATAACTTTATGAAATGTTTGGATTTTTTTAATGACTGAGTCTGACCTTTCCTTTACAGGAAGATTTTTTATGACTGATTCTGTATTTTTCAATGATTCCCAGTGTTTCTCCTTGAATCATTTTTGGGAAGTTGAATTTTTCCAAGAATACATTTTTGAAAGTTATCAAATGTACTGTCATAGAGTTGGTCAATGTAGCCTGGTAACTTTCAAGGCTAGAGCAAGTGTAGCAGTGTGTTACTTTCATTGTATATGGTTATAACGTCTATGTTCTATTGCACAGGTTGTTTTCACCGGCCAGTGTCTGTGACTGGCTCTGGGGTCTGCTGGGTTGGGGGTCCATGTGTTGGGTGCAGTGCTAAGCTAAGGGCTGGTTTCCATCAGCAGATCTCTGTGGGTCCAGGTGGGGTTTTGTCAAAAGGCATCTGCAAGCTCTCAGGAGGCCCACTCTGAACTCAGCCTTTGGTGTCCAAGCTGGAAGAGGTTGCTGGTTGAGAGGCATGCTGGAAAGTTGGGTTTCAGGGCCTCTGCAAAGTTATCTGTCTACAATTGGGATTAGCTTGTTGACTCCCTGCCACTTCTTGAGCCTGAAAACTGAGATGCTGAAGTGCCCAGGACCAGGTCACATTTTTGCCCATCAAGTCCCGTTTTTCTTTTTTTTTTGGATGCCAGGCACTGTCCAGTCATCTCCTCTAAAGCAGGACGGAAGCCATAATTGGAAGAAGCTGGCACAGTTCTGCTTCTGGAGTAGAAATGAGTCTTCAGCCCAGCGAGGAGCAATGAGGTATCTCTTGACAGCTCTCAGGTGGGATTCCCCCACTGCCAAGCAATTCCAAGCAGGGTTTCTGGCTAGAGCTGGGGACTGAATCCCTAGCAGGGCAGTTGACACTCCACACAGGACAGGAGTCAGGAGTTTGTGTCTGGTCACAAACCAAAGATGCTTACACTGCCTGGTGTCTCTGAGGAGCTCCATCCAGCTCTAGGAGGGGACAAACGTTCACAGGGATAAGGAAGCCATAAGACCAGTCAGATCTGATACATCAGGATCCTGACAAGGGCACTCTGCTACTTCCTTGTCACCCCAGACCTCTCCTTAAAGGTCTTTGTGTGCTCCAGGTGGCAGGGACCATTCTAAGATCTCCCATGTGTAAGAGGAACCCAGGTGGGTGTATGTAGAATTTTCAGGTGAATAAAGGCTTCAGTCTTTGAAGTGTGTCATTGTTTGGGTCCTATAAGGTGTGTTCAAAACAAATTCCCATATAAAATTTCACAGGTATTCCCATCAATTTTCAGTTGCTCCATGTACATTTTGGTTTATTTTATTTTTATTTATTTATTTTGGGTAAATGGGGTTCTTAAAAAATTATTGATTTATTTATTCCCATTAGGTACATATGCCAGAAGAATGCATTTTGAATTATTGTATAGAAATGGAACACAATTTTTTATTTCCTGGTCATACTCTATGTAGTTTTGCACCGTATCTGCAGTCATACATGTACCTAGAGTAATGATGTGCTTCTCATTTCATCATTTTTCCTGCCCCCAACCCCTTTTCCCTCCCCTCCCTCCCTTTTGCCTAATCAAAGTTCTTCCATTCTTCTCATCCCCCCCCCCCATTATGGATCAGCTTCCACTTATCAGGGAGAATATTTTAGTTTGAATCCATCCCATTTATCGATTCTTCTTTATTTCTTTCACTATAGGAGTCTTATTAATGAAGTAGGGGCCTAATCTGACATGATGGAGATTTGGGTACAAGGTCTCAGGCTTAATTCATAGGTCATTGATCCACTTTGAGTTGATTTTTGTGCATGGTGAGAGATAGAGGTTTAATTTCATTTTGTTACATGAGGATTTCCACTTTTCCCAGCTCATTTATTGAAGAGGCTGTCTTTTCTCCAATGTATGTGTTTAGCACCTTTGTCTAATACTAGATAACTGCAGTTACCTGGGTTAGACTCTCCTTCCTGTATTCTGTACCAAGGTCTACAGGTCTGTTTTGGTGCCAATAACATGCTTCTTTTGTTACTATTGCTCTGTAGTATTGTTTAAAGTCTTGAATAGTAAAGCTACCTGCTTCACTCTTCTTGCTAAGAATTGCTTTAACATCCTGGGTCTCTTTTATTTTTCCAGATAAATTTCACAATGGCTTTTTCTATTTCTATGAGAAACATCATTGGGATTTTGATTGGGATTGCATTGAATTTGTACAGTGCTTTTTGTAGTATGGTCATTTGACAATATTAAATCTGCCTATCCAAGAACAAGGTAGATCTTTCCATCTTCTAAGGTCTTCTTTAAATTTTTATTTTGATATATTTATTTATTTTAGTGTGCTCTAGTTTGTATTGTAGGTCTTTCACTTCTTTCATTAACTTTATTCCAAAGTATTTTATTGTTTTTGGAGGCTATTATAAATGGGGTGGTTTTCCTAGTTTCTCTATCTGAGGATTTGTCACTCATGTAGAGAAATGCCTTTGATATAGGTGTTCATTTTATATCCAGCTACTTTACTGAATTCATTTGTCAGGTCTAGAAGATTTCTGGTGGAATGTTTTGGGCCTTTTATGTATAGAGTCATATTTTCTGCAAATAGTGATAATTTGAGTTCTTCTTTTCTTATCCATATCCTTTTAATTTCTTTTGTCTGTCTAGTTACTGAGGCTAGAATTTGAAAAACATTTTAAATTGAAGTGGTGAAACAGGGCATCCCTGTCTTGTTCCAGTTTTTAGAGGGAATGCTTGCAATTTTTCAGCATTTACAATGATGTTGGCCTGGGGCTTAGCATAGATAGCCTTTACAAGTTTGAGGTATGTTGCTGATATCCCTATTTTTCTTATGTTTTGAACATGAAATAGTGCTGTATTTTGTCAAATGCATTCTCTACATCAATTGAGATGATCATATGATTTTTCTCTCTGAGTCTATTGATGTGATGAATTACATTTATTGTTTTCCATATGTTGAATCAACCTTGCATCCTTGGGATGAACCCTACTTGATCATGTACTATATTTTGGATTTGCCAGAATTTTATTGAGAATTTTTGCATCATATTTATTGGAGATATTCATCTGAAGTTTTCTTTATTTGATGTGTCTTTGTCTGGTTTTAAAATCAGGGTGATATTGACCTTATAGAATGTGTTCAGAAGTGTTCCCTGTTTCTATTTCATGAAACAGTTTGAAAATTATTAGTGTTAGTCCTTCTTTAAAGGTCCTACAGAACTCAGCTTTGTATCAATTTGGTCCTGGTCTTTTCTTGGTTGGTAGGCTTCTGATGGCATCCTCTATTGCACATTAAGTCCATTTTGATGATATGAATTTTTCCTGTCTTAGAACCTGAGATCTTTAAATTATCTAATGACTGAGCCACATATCCAGAAAAGTATTTTTTTTTTGTTGTTGTTTGATTTTCTTTGAGACAGATTCTTGCAATATTTCTGGGAGCCTTGTTAAGTTGAGGAAGCAGACTTTGAACTTGCAGTTCTCCATAGTTGCTGGTATTACATTCGTGCACCATTGTGCCCAGCTTCATACAAATTTTAAATCTTCCTTCAGTTCATGGTAGGTAGGTTACCGCACAGTGGTTGAAATACAGTCATTGGAAAATCCAGCTCCACATTTCAAAGGCATCTCATAACAAGATGTCTCATGAGAGAGTCTGTCCATTTACTGGACCATTGTGAAAATGTGAAAAAGTCAAACTGGGTTTTATAAATCTTGACAGATTCATGGAATGAGAGAACAGAGGGTACAAACAAATGTGGTTTGAGCAAAAGTTGATTCATTTCTTCAGACACATGCAAGATCAATCTATCTGTCATCCATTTTCTTTATCTATTCATCTGTCAAAGACCACATGCATGGTAGATAGAGTGCCCAAAAGGACCACACCTGAGATTCTTGGAATGTTGTTTTATTCATGATAAATGGACTCACACCACATCTGCTCTCAATAAAAGGTACTTGACATAAAAATGATTTGGAGAATGTGTGACTCCTATACAAATTTCAAAGGGCAATCTGAGTATTTGAAAGCAAAATGGCCTGGGTGTTATGCAGTGTGCCATTATGCCCATGATGGTGACTGATCACCATGGAATTGTGGTAAACTTCCTGAGCTGGATTGTAAAATCTGCTGTTAAAACTTCATTAAAAGTGATGGGTTGCTCTCAAAGACCGGTTTTCAGAAAAGATACATGTGCTGCACAATGTCTTTGACTTGGCTTTAGTGAAGCCTCCCTAATGAGCAGGGGCTGCCATTCCTTAATTGGTGTGTGTGCATGAGCACTCTAGTTCATTGTTGTTGACTTGTGGATTGTGAGTCCCTGGCCTCCTCTTCTTCATGAAGTAAAATTCCAAGTGACATTGCACTGTCCCTAACTGGATGCCTGAATAAGCTGGAAGAACATCTTTGATGAGATTAATTCAAAATGAGTTTATTTAAGAAACTAACAAAAATGACTTGTAAATCAGGTAGCCTTCAGATTCAGAACAGATTTGAAGAACTGTGGGCAATAACATAATTATGCATCATTGATAGAAAACAGAAGTGATGTATAGAGACAATTTAGTTGTTTACAGCTGAAGTGATACAAATGTTTCCACATGAACCAAAACTCAATGTTAGATTCCCATTGCTGTGAAAAAATACCTGAGTTAAGCAACTTCAAAGGAGTTCCAGAGGTTTCAGTCCATGATCCCTGGGTCTCATCCCTTTGGTCCCGTGGTAAAGCTGAACATCATGGTGGGAAGCATGTGGTTGAACAAAACTTCTCACATCATGGCAGCCAGGAAGCAAAAAGAGACCAGAGATGAAAGGTCAGGATCTCAACATCCCCTTCAAGTACATGATCCCAAAGATATAATGCCTTCCAATGTGTTTCTACCTGAAGTTGCCTCCTAAAGTTTCTCCCACCTCCCAGTGGCAGCACAGCCTGGCAACCCAACCCAAACATGGCCTTTAGAACCATTTCAGATGCATAGCACTCAGCTACTGGGATGGAACTCCATGTTGATTTGGTCTGTTTATTCTATTTTGGAGCCTAGGCAAAACCAATGCCTTCCCACATGTTTTATTTCACAACCCTAAATCAGTTTCTGCACATGATGTAAGCACTGGAGCAAATGCCTTTCCATGATGCTTGAAGTGGTGTGGACCTTAGGTTCTGCCTCTCCATTTTTAAGCCTGAAAAGAGAACAAGCTTCTTGAAATATTTCAATAAGGCAATGGGTTTTTCTCTAAGTTTCACAGGAAGTATATTTTGATTGACAAAAGGGACTTCATATGCAATTATAATACATGTATTTCTGGAAATTCAATAAATATTTTCAAAGACTCAATTTTATTATATGGTTTTAAAATACAACAAATTTTGTAAATCAGTCACTTTTGTCTAAATAGTGCCATGGTAATAAATAACTCCAAACATTACATTAGGTTCATAAATAAAATAAAATTGTCATTTGTAAATTGAAAAAGAAAAGAAATATGCCTAATAGGTGATAAATCTTTCTCATTATTACACACATTTCAATCTACTTATATTTAATTGTTTGATGAAAGTCACAAGACTAAATTGAATTCAGAGCTCTAAAGTCAATTATTTTTTTTTTTAAAGAGAGAGTGAGAGAGAGAGTAAGAAAGAGAGAATTTTTTTTTAATATTTACTTTTTAGTTTTCGGCAGACACAACATCTTTGTTTGTATGTGGTGCTGAGGATGGAACCCCAGCACACGCATGCCAGGCGAGCGCGCTACCGCTAGAGCCACACCCCCAGCCCTAAATTCAACTATTCTTAAAAGACATATCCTGGCCAGGCTGGTCCAATGAAGATATGCAAAGAAGATTTTGCTCTCATAAGAGAGATCATGGTTCAACTATTCAATCAGGATTATTAGTTGTCATTCTTGTGCCTGTTAGCTTTCTCTCAGTATAGCAAATACCCGAGATAATCAAATTGTAAAGAAGAAGGGTTCTTTTGGCTCAGTTTTGGAGATTCCACTACAATGTCAATTTGGCACACTGCTTTTGGGCCTGGAGGAAGGCTGCACTTCATGATGAGAGCATGTGTTTAAAAAATGTGCTCACCTTAGTTCTGGGTTGTGGATCAGTGGTAGCACTTGCCTAGCATGTGTGCAAGAGGCACTGGTTGGATTCTCAGTACTACATATAAATAAATGAATAAAATAAAACCAGAACTCACTTGGCATTGAGAGCACACCCCCAATGACCCAACAAATCTCCTCTAGGCCCTACTTCTGAACATTCATCATTTCCCAAGAGCACCATGCTGGGGACAAATCCTTAAACATCTCAGCCTTTGGGGGACTCTCAAGTCCAAACTATGGCAGTCCCTTAAGTACAAGAAAGAGTTTTCTGCTTCTTTGTCTGGAAGTGTAGAAAAGAATTTTTAAATAGTTTGGGCTCAAATTTCTATAACACTTTTATGCTTATGGAAGATTCACATGAATTTCCCTTGCTATTAGATATTGAAAACAATAATAATTATTAAAACACACTAGCATGTAGAAGAAACAGGATCTAGGTCACTAAAACAAGAATTATCATTTACGACCCCAAAGAAAATGTAAGATACAGCAAATGTAATACCAAGATGTTCCTGGGCAAAAGTTTTGAGCATCCTTTTGCTTCAGATGTGTTTTCCCCTGATTAGGTTAATTTCATATCCCTGAATGAGGCACCCAGTCTAGGTCCTCATTTCCCCCTCACCTTTCATGGTGTCATTTGTAGGGGTATTAGAGGTCATGAGTCTCTTGGTATTTTGTCATCTGATTAAAATTGTATGAGTCCAGAGAGAGAGTATCATTTCTTTATTCAAAAATGTGGTTTCTTTAATTCATTTTTTTTTCTTCTAGAACTAACACACATGGTCCATACACAGACATGTGTGACACACTCAATATGGGCTAATGTAGCTAATTGATTTTAGCTCCTACATTACATTAGTCATCCCCCAATATATTGTCTAATATTCTCTTTCATCAGAAATATCTTAAACTTATAAGTTGTATAAAAATTACACATTGTTTACCTTGTAGCAGCATAGGCAATTGAAATTATTTCTCAGTAGAATTTTCAGAATAATCATTGTTTTAAACCAATGGAGTGACAGACATGTCAACCTGGCACCCATACAAATCTTCTAAAGCCATACTTCAAATGAGCACAAGTTATTCAATTAAGAACAGTAGCAAAGTGATACTTCTACCTAAAGTTGTATAACTATCCTGTGTCAAACCGAAAAACTTTTTCCTCAAAGAGGGAACAAAATATGTATAAATGACAGTTCAACCAAGGAAACAGAATCAGTAGTGTGTGTGTGTGTGTGTGTGTGTGTATGTATGTGTTTGTGTGTGTGTATTTACTGGATCTTAAACCCAGGCCTCATACATGCTAAGCACATACTTACCACTGGGCAACATCCTTAGCCCTACTTTTTCATGTTTCATGTGGTCATATTTGTCTTCTTTTGTTTTTGTTGCCTATGCTTTTAATGCCAATCCAAGAGGCCATTTCATGTCATTAAGCTATCATTTCTTTTAGGATTTTTACGGCTTTAGGCCTTCATTTAAGTCTATCTTGTATTTCATGTTGTTTTATACATATGGTGTGAAATAAGAATCTCACTTCATTCTTTGCATATGAACATCAATTTTATTTATACTATATGTCCTTTCCCCACTGTGGAGTTGGACACCCTTGTTGAAGACCATCTTTCCATATACATATGGGTTTCTTCCTGGCTCACTGTTGTGTTTCAGTGGTCTGTCTGTTGCTCTTCATGTCAGTACCATCGTTTTTACTGTAGAATAGTGAAGTGTTGAATTTAGAATTTGTGACATCACTTAATTCTTCCATCTTTGCATTCCTTGGGCAATTCAGAATCTCTTGAGATTGCATATGAATTTTAAGTTGTTTTTTCCTATATGTACAAATATACCATTGAATCTGTACAGCAGTGAGGGTTATATGGAAATATTATCAATATGAAGTCTTTCAGCTCTTGAACTTAAGATACTTTGCTGACCCTGACCAGTGTGGCCAGCTAAACTAAGATCACTCGTGTGAATTTGCAGGGACACAAAGTAAAACACAGACACAATTTACCTTTACACTAGCTTCAGAACAGCTTCCCTGGCTCTTTTCCTGAGGCTCCCAAAATGGACAGCATGAGAAAGCCACAAGAGGTTGACAAGAGAGAGGGAACATATACAGAAGTGAGCTTTTATTGGGGGGACTCTTGTTCTTAGAAACTTCTATTCAAAAAAGGCCAGAAAGGGCAGGACTTCAAGGGAACAGGTGAGTGTAGCTCCCACCTAGGGGCACACCCCTAAAAGAGGATCTCCTTGCTCTCTGAGCAGGGGAAAAGACTGAGACACAAGTCATGACACCAATGTGCCAGACTAGAGTGATCTTCCAGATCCCTGTGGTGCATCAGGACTGGAAGGTGTGGTCACTCAATGTGACACCCCACAACACCTTTTACTTATTTGTTTTTCATTCCAGCTCTTTCCATAATGTTCTGAAGTTTTGAAAAATTGAGTCTTTTGCCTCTCTGGTAATTTTTTAACTTATTTTATTCTTTTGTAATATTTATTTTTTAGTTGTCACTGTCCACAATACCTTTGATATATTTATTTATTTTTACATAGTGCTGAGGGTCAAACCTGGGCCTTGCATGTGTTAGGCAAGTGCTCTACCTCTGAGCCACAACACCACCCACTATGTCATACTTCTTTTCCTTATGTAATAAGATTTATTTCTTCAATTCTTTTTTGGACTGTTCATTTGTAGCACATAGGAACATAAGTTATTTTTATCCTATAATTTGATGAATTTTGAAGTCATCTCTGAAAGTTTTGCAAGGAACATTTAGGCTGTTTTTTTCTGTCATCCATGAACAGACAACTTTACATCTTCTTTCTAATTTGGAGGTCTGTTATTTTTTTCTGGCCTACTTGCTCACAGAGCTTCTAGTACTCTGTTGAATAGAAATAGCAAGACTGGGCATCCTTGCTTCCTTCCTGAGCTTAGAGGAGAGGCTTCCAGTCTTTTACTATTAAGTTTGGTGTCAGCTGTGGGCTTTTCTTATATAGTTTTTATGATGCTGAGACTGATGTCTTCTACTCTTGGTTTATTAATTGTTTCTATCATGAATGAGTGTTGAACTTTGTCAAGTGCTTTCCTCCCCTGCATCAGCTGAAATGATCATGTGGTTTCTGTTCTTCCTTCCACAAATGAACTAGATTGCATTGCTTTTCCACATGTTGAATTTTCTTATATTTTAGGAATAAATCCCATTTGATCATGGTGTAGGATGGTTTATTTGTTATTCTTTTGTGTGTGTGTGTGTGTGTGTGTGTGTATGTTATTGATTATCCAACCCAGAACCTTGTGAGCATTAGATAAATACTCTCTCCCCTAGTTATATCTTAATTCTATCATTTTTAAATGCATTATTTTCTTTCTTTCTTTCTTTCTTCTTCTTCTTCTTCTTCTTCTTCTTCTTCTTCTTCTTCTTCTTCTTCTTCTTTAAATGATTCTGAGTATTAAACTTAGGGTATTGTACTTGGTAGGCATGCTCTCTGTTGCTGACCTACATTTCTAACACATACTTTATATCTTGACACCGGGTGTCACTAAATTATCTATGATGGTCAAGAATTTGTGACCCTTCTGCCTCAGCTTCCAGAGTTGCAGGTATTGCAGGCATTCACTCTCCATGGCTGGCCAAGTAATCTTCTGGGAGAAAATAATTTTAAACTTTGCTCCCATCCCTCAACAGAAATTCGCAATGCTGTATCACAGAGTACAGAGATAATGAGTACCTACAGGGGTGTTCCAGTGTGACAGCTACAGAGTAGAATGGGCATATGCCAAGATGGAGTAAGCTCCTGTTCCACACTTTTCAAGACAATAATGGAGAAAGGGCAATGCGATCAAATTTTTAAAAATATACATCAAGCATCGTGCATCCAGAGAATCAGGAGCAGTTGCTTTTACTTATTTATTTTTTTAACTTTTTATTTTGGCATGCATAAATGTTTGTGCAAGGGAGTGGAGAAAGGTGAGGCTGGAAAACCGGAAGGGTCCTGATCCTGAAGGACACTGGGTATCAATTTGTTGTGATCCTTCAGCCAAGGCAAGTTAGTGAAGGTTTTTTCATTTGTTTGTTTTCCATTAAGGAATTGAAAATGTCTGGTGTATATTGCATGAAGGTGAAGTTGGAAGCAGGGAAAATGAATTATTGAGAAACCTCTCTATGATGGGAATGGAGTTAAGATTTCATCATGTTATGGGTTAAACTATATGTGCCTTGAGCAGACAAACTCCATTTTACAGTGGGACTCCATTTCATATAACAAAATAGCTCTCACAAAAGAAAACCCACCTCTCCCATCCTTCTTAGCAGACATTGTTAAGCAATGCATAGCAGCTGAAACAGTTTTTCTTTTATTCTTATACAATGGAAGATGTTCTTCTTTTAGTCCCCCATTTTTTTGGTGGGGTGGGAGCATGTACTACTACCTTAGCTAGGTCACTTTGACCAAGTTCTTATGTTGGTAATGTTTGAGTTACTGGTTGCTTGCAATTTTTAGTTATTAAGATGTACCCTACCTTCTGCAAAGGGTCAAAGATTTCTTGTTGCCTTTGCACCCCTACCATGGTGAATGAAGTTTTATGTCCTGCTTCAAGACTGACCCAGTCATTTATTTCCAATGTGCCACAACATTTGGAGGTCACAGCCAGATTTCAGGAGTCAGGAATGTGGCTCTGGGCCATGAGGGATTCTTGAACCTTGCTTCACAGAGAAAATAGCCATTCCTCTGAAGTTGTGGGAGCTCTCGTGGTTGCGTGGTCTGGACACCCTGCGTTCATGGATTCAAGCCCACCTGTGAAAGAGGACCTGGTGCAGCTCAGACCTGGAACCCTAGCAATTTTTGACAGGGTGTTTAACACATTGAGCCAGTAAATAGACCTTGGGGATGGTCTGATGCCAGGGTATTTCAGGAGAGAGTGCCTTGTCCATGTCTGTCTCTTGCTTGTTCATGTCTGTCTCTGTTGCTGACAATGTCTTCTGACTGTTCACCCCAGCAATTCCTTTCTTTTTATTTTGGCAGATTGGACTCATCAGGGACTGAATAATCCATCATCCTCTGACTTGAGTCATGCTCAGCATGCTGTCAATTTGTTGACTTTCACCTTCCTTTTGTTTCTACTTATTGTTTTAATTGTTAGCTTTGTCATGGAAACCCAAATCCTAACCTGGCCTGATGACCCCCCACTGGGTGGTGTGGGGAATGGTTAAAAAGCCCTAGGCTCCTCATTAAGGCTTGCACTGGAGTATACATGGCTGCAAGAAGGCTCAGCAGATAACTCATGTGAAAATATAGATTTAAAAACATCTATTTAACTTCTTCCAAGCCGAGACTTAGAAAAAGTCAAAATGATTTTAGGAATCTCTCCCTCTCTCTTGATTGCACTCTCATGTTGCTTTACTAAAATTTGCCACCATAAATATGTCCCAACTATTGGAGTTGGTCAAGGAGGTTTTTAAGAACCATGGCCCACAGCTGATAAAGCTACAAAATGCCAGGCTAAAATATTGTTACTGCTATCCAAGAGACCAGGAAAAGCTGGCTTAGAACCAGATCAAAAAAACTCAGATACCTCTCAGCCCCCATCAATCTATAATAATTGCCAAGAAATGGGGCCAATGTGTCAATCTTGCAGTGGATACCCAAGCAGAATACTCTGTCCTGAACTCTCTAATAAGTCCCACAAACTGCAGGGAAAATGCCACCACACAAGGCACAACAGAATCCGATTTTAAAGGAGAAAATTCTCCCTCAAAAGTTGAACTGTTACTCTGATGGAAGCAGGCTCCCTTGCTGCTTCTTTGGGAAATCCATTCAGGGAGGGTGTGGACACAGCCTTTGTCTATATTCCCTTACAATGAAGAAAATCAAAATCCTTCTTTCTCTGAGTTCCCACAAGCCCTCACTTCTTTTATTAAATGCTTTTTACATTTGAGGGATACATCAGGCCAAACACCAGGAAGGCTTTTAGAATTGTACATTTTTTTTGAGCTTATAATTTTGATATGGCCTGCAGAGGATAATGTGTTTTTCTGATCAATCCTATTTTATCCAACTATGGAGGTTTCGTTTTTACACATTGTTTTGTTCAGAGACTAATTTAAAAGGATTAGCCCTCAATGTAAAATGTTTTAAAAAATCTACAAAGCCTTTGTTTATTGTTTTCTTTTGTGTATGTATGTACCCCATGTGTTTGCATGTGTGTATGTGTTTGGTAAATGATACAGGTTTAAAATTGCTGTCTGTCCTCACTGAAAGAATTGTACTAAGTTAAAAGTCCCAACAGGTATATTTAAATTTCTAAAAGCCAACTCCATAGTGTTTGCCCCAGCCATGTTGTTTCAATTCCCCTTTTCTTACAGAAGTAGGCATACCTAAAATTAGATCGGAATATGAAACAACAATTAAAGACAGTCAGTGTAGTTGCCTGGCGAAAATATTGGTAGCACTATCTTAGATATCAGAAAAACAGGTTTAGTATCAGATTCGGTCAGATCACAGAAATGGAAGCCAACTTGGATCCGGAAATTGGGAGACCACCTGTGGTAGATTAAAATGTTAATTCCTCCAGGGCCCTACATCCAGCCTTACCAAAATAAACTGCTTCTACTTCAAAATGTTGCTAAGTCTCTCCAAGAGGTTCAACTTAAAGCCCATTAATTTCTTTGAAGATAACCAGTCCTGAGAGACTGCTGACTTCCAACACCCATTCCAGCCCACAGAATATTCATCACACCTGAGTCAAAAGAGAAAATGTGTGTCCTAAAAAAGAACGAAAGCCCTCATGGCCCCAGCCACCCTCTAAAGAGAAGACTGAAATGAAAGTTCATCGTGTTTTTTCTCTTTCTAAGACTCTGTTAGAAGGCCCAAGCTGGTAGAAAAACCACATTTCACCAGTCACATTAATGTATTTATATGACCATTGTTAGATGCAGGGCAGGCTCAAATAAGTTGTCTTCAGGTCAGGCTGAACAAATGTTAGCTGCAAAATAACCCATTCACTCAAACCACTCTCTGTGGGGTCCTTTATCACCTGTTTGCATCATGTGTGAACACTGAACCCCACTCAAGGCTGAATACTGGACCCAAACCTGTCTGTTGCAATGGAAACCCACATCTAGCCCCTGCCTCTTCTGTCTGAAGGCAGCAAATGACAATACTGTATGATCCAATCACTGTACACCACCAAGGCAGCTTACAGCCCATAGACCCCATTAGATTTGGGCTATAAATACTCCCTCCTGCTGGGCTCCTCTCTCTTGCTCTTTCAATCTCTGTCTCCCTCTCTTCCTCTTGGTCTCCTTCTTCTCTGGGTTCTCTCTCTCTCTCTCTCTCTCTCTCTCTCTCTCTCTCTCTCTCCTTTCTATTCTTTAGCACTGCTACAATAAAGATCTCTTGGTCATTCCAATTGTTGTGGTCAATTAGGTGTAAAGGTACCCTACCTGCTGCACAGTGTCAGAGGTTGCAGAGGGGACTTGCTTGCGGCACTTCTCACGTGCCATGACAAATAAAGTTTCATGTCCTGCTTCAAGCCTGACCAGGGATTTAATTAAAATGTGCCACAACAATGATTGCCCCACTGGAAGAAATATTTCTGAGGGCCTGTTTAGTGCCAGGGGGAATACCTTGTCCCAGAAGTATGATGAAGGTCAATGAAGTCTGGGGCTCTCAGGCTGCTACAGTGTAGTTCACCTCTCAGGAAAATCAATCATAGGGATTTAATAGGGACAAGTGTCTATTTTGCATTGATCCTGTGAGATTCTGCATTCAGGGATTGTGACCAGGACTGCCCTCAGGTCATTGACTCACTAATGAACAAAGAGGAAGGGATAATCAGTGCAGAGATTTTGTGGGGCAAAGGGGACACCAGAGGATAATTTTCTGACTAAAATCTTCAAATTTTACCTAGCATTTCAGGGACAGGTGAGGCTATAACAGGGTTGCTAGCTCTTGTTAAGTCATAGCAGTTTAGGGGGACCCTGCCTCAGGACAAAACAATAAAAAGAATGGGAATATAGCTTAGTGGCACAGCAACCTAAATAAAGAAAGGACTTTACAAAAACTTCAAGTAATGATGATTAAGTATGTTGATAATTTAAGTTTGTACTCCATTTTGTCCTAAAGAATACTGGTTTCTATGTATCCTTGAAGAGATTAGAGGTGGAACAGAGAATCTACTAAAAAATATTGGCTATTTTTCTTAGGATTATTATGTTTAAGTGAACTAAATGGTGTGATGTGGGAGAATGAGGCAAGCAGGTAAAATTTAGGTGGACAAAATAAAAATTCAGTGAAAGGTCAAGTGATATCAAATCATCTCCACAAAATTCAATGTTCTACAAGCCAACTGTTGAGTCATCAGTTTTCCAAATGCACCAGTTCATGGAGTGTGGTTTTGAGACTTCCACAGGCATGTCAAATGGCCTTATTGAACACATTAATTTTCCATCATGAAACAAAGAAGTGTTATTGTGTTGTTGTTGTTGATGTTTTTAATATTGAACCTAGGGGCACTTTGCCACTGAGCCTTCTCCGCAGTCCTTTTTATTCTATTGTAAAATTTTTAGACATGATCTAATTTAGTTACTTAGGTTCTCACTAAGATACATACTGGCCTTGAACTTTAAATCCTCCTGCTTCAGTCTCCTGAATACTTGGAATTCCAGGTATGCTGCCCCAACCATGCAGGGATTATGTACTCTTAAAAGTTAACCTGAGTGGTTGGGATTTTGGCTTGATGGCAGAGTGCTTGCCTCATGGTTGTGAGGCACTGGGTTTGATCCTCAGTACCACATTAAAAAAAATAAATAAATTAACATATTATGTTCATCTACAACTAATTATAAGAAAAAAACAGGAAACAAAAACAGCAACAACAACAACAACAACAAAATAAAAACGACAGAGTTCAGCAGAATGTTGTTTCTTAGCCTGCGCTTTGCTGTTAAAAACTCCATTATTGCAAGGCTCCATCTGGAGGACCTGGTGTGTGCTGGGTTCTTACTTTCACAGGCATTTTTAACAAGGATGAAGGACTTAGGTCACATGCTCTGAAGCCAAGCTTCACATACAGAGTGTGAACTAGGAAAACAAACAAAAATGAGTGGCTAAAACTTTTGATGACTTAGAAAAATTAGCCATCAGATTGGGCCATTTGGAGCTGATTCCTTGGTGTAAATCATGGAGTGAGCTCTGAGGAGAGCCTGACTGGAGTTGAGAAGCGAATGAGAACAAGACAGTGAGGGTGTCTGTCCAGGTGGATTGAATGGAGGAGGAGAGAAAAGGAGGTCACTACCTGGCTTGAATTCAGGGTACTCAGAAAGGAATGAAACAAAGGTGATGGAAAATTTGAGTTATTGGGGTTAAAAAAAGAAAAATCCAGATAAATCAATTCAAGTCCAACATTTTATTTGATTATTAGAGGAACTCTAAAAAAAATAAGCCTGGCTTATTTTTTCTCTCCTTGTTTGTCATTGGTATCAACATTTCCACTTATATGTGGCAAGAGAGAACAAGTCACCTGTTGGTTGTAGTGACCACCAAAATTTTGGTATAATATTGGACAATATGATTTCATACTAAAACACCAACAAATTTTAAAATCTTCAAATTTGTAAATAATAAAGGAAAGAAAAAAAGGATGTTTAATCTCTGACCTTTAAGATGATCTCATACAAACGAAAAACTTATAGTCCAGCTAAGTGCATAGACACAAAAATTTCTGGAATGAGAATAAGATACCCACTTCTACTTTCCTTCTAGGAGTGAACCAGTGGCCACTAACACTGACTTTTATAGCAAGATTTTGATTATTTATTTATTTATTTATTGGCTAGTGCCTGGCTCCATTGCCAGGCAGATTTTGATCTTCTGCCTCAGTCCCCTGAGGTACTGAAGTTACAGATTGTGCCACTGCAGCCATATTTCTATTTTGATTATATATATATATATATATATATATATATATATATTCTTTTTTGAGTTTATATTGAACATGGTCAAAGTACAATAAAGGCTCTAAAGGCTAGTTTGGCTATTAAAAGTGCCTGACGCCTATGAAAATGTACAAAAATATAAAATGAAAATAAAAACTGCAATTTTTTCTTTCTAAAGTACTTTGAACAAATAAAAAGGAAAGACCAGGTCATGGGACATTTATTTATTTATTTAACATTTTCTCTCTCTCTCCTTTTGGTGCTGGTGACAGAACCAAGTGGTACTGTAACACTGAACTTCATCTCTGCTTCTTTCCATTTTCTTATTTTGAGACAAGGTCTCACTATACTGCTGAGACTTGCTCAAATGCTGAGACTGAGGCTTGGATTTGGGATCCTCCTGCTCTAGCCTTCCATGTTGCTGTGATTACAGGCCTGCACCAGGAAGACTGGCTTATTTTTTTTTCTCCTTGTTGTCTTGGCATCCTCACTGGTATCAACATTTCCATCCATATCATTTTAAGCTGCCCATTTTATCACCACCACCCCATCCACCTCCTTGACATCTCCATCCCTGCCTCACAATCAGCTTCCTGCCTCTCTTCATCTCCCTCATTGTTGGCTTGACATCCTGAAACTGTCATCCTCTTTAGCTTTCTCATTAGTCAGGCCTCTTCCCATCTGACTCCTTCTTGTTTCTTATGAAGTCGTTGTTGGAGACCTTAGAGCTCATATACATGGCCGCCTATCACATGGTAGTTAAGTTGTGATCCCATGCAGAGTGTTCCAAAAGAAAGCATGAGACCTGGAATTTGGAACTAGACATGCCAGAGCCAATGGGGGCAAAGAAGGCCATCAGCAGAGGGGGCTGTGGCTAGGGGGAGTGGGATCCCAGGACAATGCAGATGGCTTTGGGGACAACTGGTGGCTCAACCCAATTTTGGTTGTCCTACTCTCTCAGTCTCCAGTCTCCTCCAACACTTCTGGTTCCTAAAATATTCCCCCATGTTCCCCAAAGCACGTGCAGTGCCTCAAATGGCAGATTGTCCTAAGTAGACAGCTTGGGGCCCATCTGCTGTCATAGGCTGTGAAAGGCCCTCCGTAAATTTAACTGCCCATCAATCTGTTTGTTGGGCCTCTTCTTGATTTTTGGTTACAGAGAAACTGTCTATGGTGGAGTTAAGTTGGAAAACTGGATTCCTTCAGCTTTTTTGGTTTAAAAATTTTAATTTCTGCACTATTGCCATTAAGTTGCTGAGATGAAAACATAAAATAAAACAATAAAAAATGGCTATGGGTGTAGTTCAGTGTAGAGTGCCTGTATGTTCATGCTGCCTTAATGAAAACAAGAATAAAAGGTTTTTGTTTTTTTTTTAACAATGATCTACGTTTCATAAAATATTAGTCTATGCCATATAATATTATTATTCAATTCCAGTGTATACTCTCTCCTAATTCTAAGCTCAGTACTATTTAAGCAATAGTATATCCAGTGATGTGTCTCCTACTTGAGTCAAGACTGTCTAAACCCATAGTGTGTGTGGGCTGTGAGAATGTGGTGAGAGGAGGTTTGAGGTCAGTGGCTCTGAAAAGCCTAAACAATTCCATTCCTAGTACCCTCAATTCCAAGTGGGCATAAAGTAGTACAGACATTTTATGGGTGTTGTAGAGATTAAATAAGTTTAGCTTCAGTGGGTGCTCAATAAAGAAAAGCCAAGATTGGACGAGGTAGGTTAAATGTCATCAGAGGAGTCTAGGCTGTACTGTGGGCTAGGGCGGGGCTGAATCTGCAGCCCCGGGAGCCTGTCTGGGCCTGGGGCAAGGGGCGTGGTATGGGTATTTGCGTCATCACTCATGGGTGGAGCCTTCTGTGGGCGTGTCTAGCATGGGTTATATTAGAGGATGCTGCTCCAGAGTTCCTCAGTTTACCAGGGAGAAAGCGTGAGGAGTAGAAGTGCAACATGGCTTCCAAAGGTGAGGTTCTTTAGTGGAGGTTTGAGTTATGATATTTTATGGCAGGGTGTGGACTGTGTGCAAGAGGTTTCTTAGAAAATTTAGAGATATTTGGAAATATTTCCAAGCCAAACCATATATCTGGTAGTCCCACTTAAAAGACACACATGCACAATTAAGCGGAGTGCCTAGAAGATGTGCAGCATTGGTGAGTAGATCTAGTTAGATTGGTAAGGTACTGCTCTTGGTTGAGGTCCAGGGATAAGTTATTTGGGTTCTCATTCTGTTTTTCCTTTCCTGTGAGATGAAGATTTAGCCAGGCATGGTGTGTGTGTGCCTATCATCCCAGCTATGTGGGTAGCTGAGGCAGGAGGATCCTGACTTCATGGCCAGTCTAGGAGATTTTAGATATTAATGGGGACAGAGGTGGTAAAGGGCCCAGAGTGAAGAGAACAATAAAATCAAATCAACAGGATAGGCTGGGGTTTTGCTCTGTAGAAGAGTGCTTGCCGAGCAGGCAGGAGCCCCTGTGCATGAAGCCTTGGTTCTTTCTGGCTTCCTCCAGCACAAAACAAAGAAATTAAAAGCAATCAAAGACATGGGCATAGCTTAAATGTAGGGTACTTCCTAGCATGTCCCAGGTCCTGAGTTAGGTCTCCAGAACCCAAGGATGGGGGAGGGGCGAGAAAATATACTAGAAGAATTTAATGAGTGGTCCTGGGGATTGTTTATCGAGTTCAGTTTTTTTTCTAATATTCTGTGGAATTTAGAAATAAATTTAGAAATAAATTGGATAAGGGCTGGTGATGTGGCTCAGGTGTTAGTGCACTCACCTGGCATGCATGCTGCCTGGGTTCCATTCTCAGCACCACATACAAACAAAGATGTTGTGCTTGCTGAAAACTAAAAAAATGAATATTAAAAAATTCTCTCTCACTCCTTCTCTGTCTCTTAAAAAAAAAAAGAAAGAAATTTGATAGTGTAAGAGATTTTGGCACAATCTTTGTGTGCATATTGGACATTCAAAAGAATTTGTTGTAGTTTTGATTCCTTTCCGTAGATGAGCTCTTGGTGAAAGGTGAAGGCTGTGGGTTCAGGTGTAGTTGTCTTGCAACTTACATGACCCTCCTCCCAAGTGTACATAGTGGACTCAGGAGTCCACTGGGCACATGGTCTCAGAGGCAAAAATGTTGAGGAAACTCCCTCTCCCCCCAAAACAACAGCAGTGTTGAATTACTGCAGTCTGTATGGGGTGTGAATTTCTCCACAAAGCCATCATGGATCTCAGGTAGGTAGGCACCAGAGGCCCTGCTTCTACCCATGGGGCTATTGCAGTTCACAGGATGATATCTTTGGTTACTGTTTTTACTACTGATTTTTGACTTCCAAAAACCTCACGTTTTTCAAACAATTGAAGGATGAACATTTGCTTTTCAGAAAATCTGAAACTTTTGTATATGGGTTTTTGGGTGAGGAGTGGGATGAACCAGACCGGAAGCTTTTCTGAAAACTTGGCTGTGCTCACCTGGACTCCCCAAGTGTGAATAGATGATCCTGTTGTTGTTGTTTTTAAATTTTAAATTCCCATTTAGGTGTTGTTTCAAAACATTGGGTAATTTGCGTTCTCATGTCCAGTACCTCATGGTGCACATCTTTGACGGTTCTCTAGAATAAGTGGTTGAGAAGTGGTACTGCTTAGGAAAAGCTGAAGAAACTCTCTGTCTCCAAGTCCCATTATTAAAAGCTTCACTTTCTTTACTCTTCTCAGCAGCCACTTCTAGAAAGGGAGAAGCCTCAGATGCACTCTCCTTAGCTCACCATGATGACTAAACACTATGTTCAAAATTTTTTTTTCTATATAAAATTGTTTTTTGCTCCATAAGGCCGAACTGAAAATGCCTGTATTTTAAGAGTAATTGAATTTCTCATATAAAAATCTTTAAAAAAAAGAAAAAAACGTTTTCAATCAGGCATTGCTTAATGGTGAGGATTGTTTCTGAGAAACATATGAGGAGATTTTTCTTGTGTGGACATCATAGAGTGAACCTACAAAATCTAATATAACTCTGATGTCAACAGTAACTCAATGATATGCCACGAGGCATCAGCATCATATATCCAGTCCATCCTTGGCCACAACATTGTTATTTGGTGCATGGCTGAGAGAAAATTGCTCTGGGCTCAATCTGACTGGAATGGAGTCAACGTTGAAGCCCCTGAAGTTCCTGTGTGAAAAATGCATGTGCACTGCAACTTTATTTGTAGGTTGGGCTTTTAAAGCCAAAGAGGCTCCACTTTGAGAGTGAATTAAATCTGTTTTCAGGCACAGGTTATTTATTTTATAAGTGACTTTCCTGCCAAGTAACCTATGTTTGTGTAACATGTACAGATTCAGATTTTCTCTTTTGGATCTATTTCCTTGAGTTATTATTATTTTTCTTAATTTTAATGAAACCGGTAAAATTTACCCTCACCCCCATTTTTAAATGTACACTTCAGTGGCATCACCTACATGTCATTGTCCTGCAACCATTACCAGCAACTCTCCACAGAGCTCTTTTCACCTTATAGAACTGGTACTTTGTGACAATTAAAGCACATCCCCCCAGAGCCCCCTCTCCAGTTCCTGAGGATTATCATTGTATTTTTGTCCTGATGACTTTGACTACTCTAGGTACCTCATACAAATTATATTGCTGGATAATATAGTAATTTTTAATGATTTTTGAGCAATCACCATATTTTTTTCCATTGTAGCTACAACATTTTGTCTTCCCACCCACAGGGCATCAGGGGTTCCAGTTCCTCTGCTCCTGCTCTGCAGTTGTTTTGTTTTGCTTATTTGGTTTGTGGATAGTAGCATTAGTGATGGGAGTGAGGTTAGATTTTCCTGTGAATTTGAATTTGCCTTCTTAATTATTTGTAATATTGACCATCTTTTCATAGGGTTAATGACAATTTGTTTATGTTTGTTGGAGAAATATCTATTCCAATCCTTTGCCCATCTCAGAGATATGGTTCTTTATTTCTTGATATCAACACTTTATCAGGTGTGGTTCTCAAAGGGATTCACCTGTTCCACAGATTGTCCTTTCATTTTCTTTCTTGTGTCGTTTCATGCAAAGTGTTTATTTAGTTATAGTCTAATATATTTTTTGTTTGTGCTTTTGATGATATATCTAGGAAATCATGGCCAAATTCAATATCATAAAAACTTCTCCCAAGTTTTTTTTTTGGCAGCAAGTTTTATGCATTTTTCTAGCTTTATTTATAATTCTTTGAATTTTGAGTTAATATTTCCCTATTCGGTAAAAGGTCCAACTCTATCCTTTCCTTGTGGATATCCAGTTTTCTCAGGACCAGTTGTTAAATTTCATTTCTTTTCAATCAGAAATGAATGTCTCGTTTTTGTGTTCTATGGAAGAATGATAAATACTTGTCCCAACCCAATGCTTCTTATCTACTTTATATAATCTTATTCATCCCCTACTCTTCCACCAATCATTTAAATTATTGGTTATCAGATTGATATGAGCTGGTTTATCTGTATTTTCTCAATTATTGTTATGACTTAACACTCTTTATTTGTCTCTTTTTATATATTTTGAATTTTGGCTAGACTAAAATTCTTCTCTACCATGCATATTATAATCACATGTTCTCCTCATATTTTCAAGGATTGGTAGTTAATCCATTTTTGGTGTTATTAATATGAAGAAGTTGTGAGGCAGATCTCTGCATTGTTAAAATCTTGGTGAACAAATAATATTTTTTTTCCTCTGGATTCTACTGGCAATCATCAATCTTTTTCTTTTGTTTCTGCCCTTTTAGCATCTTCAGTTGGAGATAGTCCTATGGAAGTAGAAGAAACAAAACAGGAAAAAGGGTTAGGAAAACCCCGGCACAAATTTACAAAACATGACTTGGAGATTCTTAATCGATCATTTGAACAGAATTCCTACCCAGATTTTGGGACCCGGCAAGAGTTGGCCAAGCAAATGCATTGCCCGATAAGCTCAATCAATGTAAGTCAAAATTTGGAAAACTTGCATGAAAATATCTTTTTTATATAATACAGTAAATACAATGATTGTTTGAAAATGTCTCATGTCATTTCTTCACATAGGATATTGTTGATCTTTGTCACAGTTTCATTTCAGTGTGGATGTGAATTTATTATGTTACTTTTATGAAAATATCAACAACCTTGAGGCAAATTTGGGAGTAGGCACCCATTAACCTGCTCAGTAATTATTCAGAATAAGAACTGTGCCAGTTTTTGATCATGGTGCTGGCTATTGAATTATGGAAAACTGGGAAGATTGGATATTTTAAAGTTGGGACAAAGAGTTTGCAGAGATGTTGAGCATTCAGTGATAATATTTAAGGATAGCACTTCAATTTGTCCTGATTTGTTTTTTTGGCAGAGACATTGGAGGATTTTATTTGCAAACTGCTAACTATGGTATGCCAATCTAACTCCCAAGAGGTGATCACCCAAGGTTCAGGAGAAAGACTTGGTTCAATTATGTCCCACATGTGGCACCTCGTAGCATTAGTAGGCACTCTGTAGCCAATTGGGACATGAGCCAATATTTTGTTTTGGGAATTTCTGATATGATGATTTTTGTGAATTATTGTTTATGCTGCACACAGTTTTACTGTATTGGGATTGCCCTAATGTATAGTGAAGTGGGTTTGCATATACCTCTCTTCTATCAATATCCAATGTTTATTGAAAATATTTGTTGTATGAGACTAGGAGAACCTTTTTTTAGAGAAAATAAAAAAGGGAATTTAATAACAGTGTTGCAAATTAAAAGAATAGCAAATTCTCTGTCAGCTATGAAGTTATTGTATTTCAAATGTTCCTTGAACTGGAAACATTTCAAACACCCTAAAAATCAATGAAGCTATACAATGAAGTAGAAAATCATAACCAGATAATGTCAGGGAGAGGAACTGGTTTGAAAAGCAGTGCAACACTTTAGGATAAGCCCATGTGATGCGGAAGCAAGCATGGTCAGGGAGAGGATCCTAGGGAGTCTGGAAATGAGAAAGGGAGCACCTGCCTTTTGGTCTCATCATTTTGAACCCAGCTGCTAACTGTTTACAAATGATGGATGCTCACATCTTATTTTCTTTGTGTTTAATTATGTTGGAAGGGAAAATGAGAGCATGTATTTAGAAGAACCAGTTGTGTTATGTAGAGTTATAATTTTAAACCTCCTAAGTGGGGATCAAAGATTTTCCTAGATGTTAACCTAAATTCATCCTGATTGGGAGATGAGTTTCAGGAGTGATCAAATATCAAACTGCTTCCATACACTCTTGACTGTGAGCCTCTGCAACCCTAGCTAATTAAGTTACCAAGTCTAAAAAGCATTTTGTCATTTTTAAACACATACCTCAAAGCTTTGTGGTCTCTTGTCGGCATTGCAATTGTCCTGAATTGATGCAGGAGCAAAAAATGTAGATTAGAGTTGTTCTATTCGATTGTTAGGATCACATGTATCATACACTGTCCAGTTTTTACAAACTTTTGTTTTTTCAGTTTATGGCTTTTAAATGCAACAAATTTATGAATAACCTTACAGGACATGGAGTCATAAATGGGTGTTGATGTGGCAGCTTGAGAAAAATCAAGAGGCTGTGGGAAAGTATGCAGGGCACCTGGGGCTCTCCTAGAATGCAGAGAGGTTGTTGGGAGACTTTGAAAAGCTTGTGTTTACATGGACAGAATGGTTTGGGTAGATCCTGGGAAGAGTAGGTGTTTGGAATTGTGCACTGTTCATAACCTCCACAATCACCTCCATGATTCAGCCCAGGATGGATTGCCTTTTTTGTGTCTCCCCCAGGCTAACGAGCAGATCAGTGATAATCCTGAAACTATGTTTACTATAAAATATTTTATTGAAAATAATTTCTTTCTTTTTAGATTTGGTTTCAAAATAAAAGATCCAGACTACGACTCAAAGAGAAACAGAGAGCAGTTGTCGCCAGGAGAAGACATGAGTTCCCTGTCCAAGGGCATCATCCTGTTTTAGGGCACCAGGAGGCCCAGATGCAATATGACAACAGCACCACTGCACAGCCTTCTTGCCTCCAGCAGGCTCCACAGGGAAACGCTGGCTCCTTTCCTGTGGAGACATGGGGACTCCCCAGTGAAAAGAATGGCTCCTGTGACTCTTTTGTGTTAGATGGACAGCAAGTTGCAAGAGAGCAGCCCAGTTCCCCAAAGCAGCAGGTCTGGGGTGAGGGCTATGAACTCTTTGATGGCTTGCCTTTGCCCTGTGTCAGTACTGTGCAGGGAAACATTCAGCAGCAGCAGGACATGGACCTGTTTGATCTGTGGGTACCACAGCAGCAGAGTGACTGTGGATATTATAATCTACAGCTGCAACAGCCCCAGAGTTATCAAGAGAAGCTGCCTGTTCAGGACCCACTTCTAATGACTGAGAAGCATGATGTCTTGGGGCAGCAGTTGCCCTCCGTTCCAAAACAGCAGGATGTGGATTCTCAAAAGAATGGAGAGGACTCAAGGTCTCAGATTCAGTGCACATCTACTCCACAAATGGGGTTGAGTGTTCTTCCAGAGCCTTTTGCACTCGATGGACAGCAAGTTGCTAGAGAGCAGCCCAGGTCCCCAAACCAGCAGGTCTGGGGTGAAGGGTATGAACTCTTTGATGGCTTGCCTTTGCCCTGTGTCAGTAGTGTGCAGGGAAAGATGCAGCAGCAGCAGGACATGGACCTCTTTGATCTGTGGGGACCACAGCAGAAGAGTGACTGGGAATATTATAATCCACAGCTGCAACAGCCTCAGAGTTACCAAGAGCAACTGCAAGTTCAGGACCCAATTCTAACATGCCCAACTGAGCAGAGGTATGAAACATTTGATGACTTGGCTGAAATTTTAACTGAAGTCCTTGGCATTGAATTTTAGGGACCTATAGTCACAAGTCATCCTTAATCATGCTATCAGGGTCAGAGCTAAGAGTCTCTTGAATGTGCACATAAAGATGCTCAGTGTAGGAAATTTTCTTAAAAAACAAAACAAAACAAAAAAACCCAAAAAAACAAACAAAAAACTCAAAAAAATCACAAAAGCTCTAGAAATTAAAAAAAATAAAATAAAATAAAAAACAACTCCCCCATTCCTTCTTACATTTACCTTTATCCCAGCTAACAGCCCTTGCTCACAGCTTCCTGAACTTTCAGAGTCTTCTGGAGGGGTAGCAGTACCCAACAGTCATAGATCCTTGACTGTGCCTCTCCTAGTGCTCTGGAGAAAGCTGGACTCATGCAGCCACTGCTACAGCAACAGGCACAAAGACAGCACTTGCCGGATTCTAACCAATGTGTATTTAGGTAGATCCATCTTGTGCAGCCTGTCTCACAAATTATGTCCACCTTGGAGATAAGGTATTCTACAGTGCCTTTGTATGGCAGGGTCTGCAGGCTGCTGCTCTCCTCCCTGAAGCAGAGCAGCATCTTCAGGGTATTATAGTCTGCCAGGACAGCCTGGACTCTCTCAAATTTGACAGTGTCATTGGTATTACAATGGATTTTCATGTGTGTCCACCGTCACCAACAAACCAACAAGAACCAAGCCAGGACATTATGAAGGAAGACATCTCAGCCGGATTGCTTGACAAGAATTTATAAGAGTCTGCTGGAATTCAGCCTTTTAGAACAGACTTCTGCAGCAATGTGTGTCCAGAAATTGTATGTTTAACTTTGAACTTACATCTTTCTTGTTCTTTTCTACAGTTGCCAAGACTTATTATTTGGAAATATGTGTTGTAGTTCGTTATACCTTTGCCTTTAAAAATCTCCCCCCCAGCCCTCAACTCTCCCACTGTGCTCACAGTGAATGTGCCTGCGGTGTACTGTGTCAGGCATATGCCTTTGCTGTGTCATTTGATTTCCAATTCACATTCTTGGCAGAATCTTTCTTGGACCATAATTGAGTTGGATACCTCCATCCTCCTAAATGGGCTCCCTGAGATTTGGCACTGAAAGCAGAATTTGTACTAAAGCCACAGCTTCTGCTATTGCAACTTCAAGAACTCCTGGAGGCTCCTGCACTGAGATGAGAGCCCCTATTTGTGAATCCAGAGTGCTCTGACAATCACCTGGGCATGCAGGTGATATGTGAGGGTGCCCAGGGGAGCCTTTGGATATTGTTGATCTAAGTTTTTGAGACAAACTTCGAAGACGGCGGTATCACAGAACTTTTCACTTGGAACCAGTTTTGCAATTTGGGTCTCTAGGACATAGAACACCTTGAAGTCTTCCACCAGAGAGTTTCCTGTCTCTCCAACAGCTCCTGTGGACCCAGCTCTGCAGGCTACATCCCTCAGACCACTAGGGGGCACCATTCACACAGTGCAGCTGGAGATGCTCTTCCTGAATATCCTGTTGACTCCTGGGGTGTTTTGTGTAGAAGCAGGCCAAAGCTAGAGAATTTTTGTCAGTCCTTTTCATTTTGCTATCATTATGTTTTATGACAAAACAGTGTATACTCTTTATTGTAATTTAAGCAACAACAGGAGTAGTGAAGAAATCTTGCATTTATGGTTATTGTCCTTTGCCCACCCTCTTGGAACCATTGTGAAGAGTTTCAGATGCTATGTTTGTCATGTGTCTCACATTAATTTAAGTGTGAAATTCTGAAATAATATTAAATGACATAATAAAACATCTTTTGCATGCATTTACAAGGCGTATAACATACAAATATTTATTTTGTAAACATCTTCCTTCATATAGCGATATTTAGATTAGAAATGAAGTGCAGGTGTACTTTAAGCATAACGTTTAATGATAGGTTAAGAGACTTAGAGTCTGATTATGTAGTTTGACATTAGGTAATAAGAATATATTTTGGGAAAATAGTACATCCTGGGAAAATCTGAAAAATGTAAATTAGTGATGCATTTTATTAATGATTCTGTACCCTTAATAATTGAAAACTAAAGATCACATCCTGAAAAAATGTAAATTGATATTACACTTTTCTATACTCCTAATGATGGTTAAGGAAATGTCACATCTTGGCAAAGTTTTGGAATTGTATATTCAATGATGTATTCTGAATCCATAATGATGAGAAAAATTGCAATAAAAGATGATCCAGAGAAAGCTGTATTAGAGCCCTCTCTCTGGATATTGCTCCAATGGATCGACTCCTGTCTCATCCTTTTTGCCAACACCACTCATCCTTCAGGACTCCCTGGACACCCCTAGGGTAGGACCCCGGCAGGTTAGCTAGCCTTTGGGGTTAAAGATATACTAAGTTAGAATGTAGTCATGGAAACTTTGGCTATGTAATTTCGGGAATAATAAATGCAGCTGCTGAGAGAAGCGGCCACACTTTCTTCTTGCCTCTGTGCTGGGCGTGTCTCTCTCTTCTGTTTGTTTCTTTAGAGGTTTCTTTCAAGAATATTCCTTACATGAGATGAAGCCTTAGCAGGAAGAAACTGGCACCTTATGGTTTCTGGAGACCAAACTAGGCTTTAGGAAAGTGAGGCGCAATCAGGCTTCACTTGCTAGCTCTCAGGGGGGATTTTCTGCACTGAAGAGCAAGGTCAGAGTGCAGTTTCTGGCTGGAATGGGGGACTGCATCCTCAGGGGTGCAGTTGTAAATTCTCAGAGGCCCATAGTCAGGAGTTTGTGTCTGGTCACAAACAAATGATGCTTACCTTGCCAGGTGTATCTGAAGGACTCTTTCCAGCTCCAGCAGTAAACTAAGTTCCCCAGGGAAATAGTAGGACAGGCACATGTGACACATGGGTAGCCTGACAAGGTATCTCAGCTATTACTAGTAACAACATGATATCTCCTTAAAGTTCTCTGGGTACTCCAGGTGGGCAAGAATCATTCTAAAACCTCTCATGTTCATTGGAACCTACATGGTGCAGAAGTTTCAGGTGAATGAAGGATTCAGTCTTTTGAAAATTGTGTCATCATTTGGCTCAGATAAGATGTGTTTCAAACAAATTCCCATATCAAATTTCACAGGTATTCCCATCAATTTAAAGTTGTTTCAAGTAGATTTTGTTTTATTTTATTCAGGTACTTGTGATAAATGGGGTTCTGAATCACTGGGCCAAATCTCTAGCAAATTGTTTTTACTGGTTTCCCCTCCCCACCTAGACAGGGTCTTTCTGTTTCTGAGAGCCTTTCTAAGTTGTTGAAGCAGGATTTGTATTTGGCAATTCTCCTGCCACAGCCTCTGGAGCTGCTGGGATTACATTCATGCCCCACTGTGCCCAGCTTCATGTAGCTTTTTGATCACTTCTTGTTTGGTAGATGATCACAACACTGGTTCAAATGCAGCCATATTTTAGACACATGTGAGATACATCTATCCATCCATCTACCATCTATGTTCTTTATCCATTCACATAAAAATGAATACTTGAATGGTGGATAGGCACACCCCTCAGGGCCACACTGACAACCTTGGATTGTTGTCTTTTTTAATGGAAAATGACTGAGCTGTAAAAGAACACATTTGCACTCAATAGAAAGTGCTTGAAATAAATCACATGGGTGACGTGTGTTCCCTTTGCAAATTGCAAAGGATAAGCTGGGAATAAGAAAGCAAACTGGACTGACCTTTGCAGTATGCCATGATACCCCATGATTGTGCCTGAGCATTATGGAATTGTTTATGGTTCACTCCCAGAGGCTGACTGTGCAATCTGCTATCAAAGGCTTGTTGAAAGTGATGGGTTGTTCTCAAAGATCTGCATGCAGAAAAGGCCCAGGTGATGTACAATGGCTCTACTTTGAGTTCAGTGAAGCCTCCATAATGAGCAGGGGCTGACACCCCTCTCATGGCTTGTTTGCAGGAGCAGTCTAGTTCATAATCTTCTCTTGTGGATTGTGAGTTCCTGCTCTCCTTTTCCTCATCAAGAAAAATTCCACGTAGTGATTGGGTACACAAAAGTGGCATTCCTCATTCCCTAAATGAATGTCTGAATGAGCTGGGAACATGTTGCTCTTTAATATGGGCCATGGTCTTTCTTTTATGAAGATCAGCCTATGTTTTGGTCCTTTAATAGGTAAAACATTAGACAAGATTAATTTGAAATGAGTTTATTTAAGAAAAAAATGATTTGCAAATCATGCTGGCCTCAGAATCAGAACAAGTTCTGAGAACTGTGGGCAATAACATACTTAGGCAGCTTTTATAAGACATTGAAGTTAGGTATAGAGTAAATTTAATTGGTTAGAACTTAAGTGGTTTAAAAGTTTCCCACATGAACTAAAACTTACTCTTAGGTTTCCATTGCTTTGAGAAAATATCAGAGTTAAGCAACTTCAAAGGAGTTTCTGAGGTTTCAGTCCATAGTCTCTTGGTCTCATCACTTTGGCCCTGTGGAAAGACTCAAAATCACAATGGGGAGCTTGGAGTGGAACAAAACTTTTCACATCATGGTGGCCAGGAAACAAAAAGAGACCAGAGAAGAAAGGTCAGGATCTCAACATTGCCTTCAAAAACATGATCTGAAAGACCTAATGCCCTCCACTGAGTTTCTAAGTTCTACCTAAAGTTGCCTCCTAAAGTTTCTTCCACCTTCCAATAGTACCGCAGGCTGACAACCCAACCTTCAGCACATGATCTACAGGGCCATTCGAGATGCATAGCACTCAGCTACTGTAATGCAACCGCATGTTGATTTGGTCTGTTGAATCTATTCTGGAGCCTAAGCAAAATCAATGGCTTCCCACATGTTTTATTTAACAATCCCTAAATCAGTTTTTGTACATGATGTAAGCACCTGAGCAAATGTCTTTTCATGTTCCTGGATGTGGTGTGGATCTTGGGTCCTATCTCTTCATTTTTGAGCTGGAGAGGAGAACAAGCCTCTTGGAACATTTCAGTTAGAAAATTATAATAAATGTATTTCTGGAATTTCATGAAATACTTGCAAAGACTCAATTGTATGATACAGTGCCACAGTCCCGCTGCAGCAAAATAACCGGGGGGGGGGGGGTGACGAGCAACTTGCATACATTGATACAGCAGGAGTGGGAGCCGTTTATTGTAGGACAGGAGTGGTATATATACATTCCACACAGCTTATCTTAATTAACATAAACTAGATAGAGCAGTCAACCAATAAGGAATCTCCACACTTAATGGCTTGCTGGTGTTACTTCACAAACCACTCCCTCTGGCAAAATGCCAGGCGCCATCCTGACTAGTTTACAGACCCTAACAATACAGCTTTATAATATTACAGAAGTTTGGTAGATCTGTCATTTTTTCTAAATAGTGCCATGGTAATAAATAACTGCAAACATTACATTAGATTCAGAAATACAATTAGATTGTTATTTGTAAATTAAAAAAGAAAAAAATATCCCTAATAGAAGATAACTTTTTCTCATTGTTATACACAATAAAATCTACTTACATTTTATTGATTGATGAAAGTCACAGGACAAAACTTGAATTCAAAGCTCTGAAATCTACTATTCTTAGAAGACATAGCCTGACCAGGCTGGTCCTCTGACCATAAGAAAGAAACATGTTGCCCTTATTAAAGAGACCATGGTCCATCTCTCTAGTCAGGATTATTAGTTTTCATCCCTGTGTGTGTCAGGTTTCTGTTACTATAACAAATATCTGAGATTACCAAATCACAAGGAGAAAGGGTTCTTTGGCTCTCAGTTTTGGAGATTTCACTCCACAGTCAGTTTGGCCCACTGCTTTGGGGTCTGGAGAAAGGCAGCACTTCATGGTGAGAGCATGCATTGAAACAAAATCACTCACCTTAGGCCTGGGGTTGTGGATCTGTAGACTGCTTGCCTAACATGTGTTCATGAAGCACTGGTTTGACTCACAACACCACATATAAACAAATGAATAAAACTAAAACAAAAATCACTCCTTTAAGAGCACACCCCCAATGACACAATGATTTTTCTCTAGACTCCACCTCTGAGTTTTTCATCATTTCCCAATAGCACCACACTGGGGACCAATCCTTGAACACCTGGGCCTATGGGGGACTTTGAAGATCCAAACTACGGCATCCCTTTAAATTCAAAGAATAATCTTCTTCTTCTTTGTCTGAAAAAAGTAAAAAAGACTTTCAAAATAGTTGGGGCTCTAATGTCTATAACACTTTCAAGCTTCTGGCAGATTCATATAAATCTCCTTTTCTAGTAGATATCTAGGAACAAAATTACTAGTAAAACACACTAGCATTATATAGAAGGAATAGGAAATGGGTCTGTAAAATAAAAATTGTCGTTTGTGATACCAAGGGAAGGAAAGATATAGCAAATGTAATATAAAACTGTTTCTGGGGAGAAGTTTTGGTATCCTTTTTGCTTGAGAGGTATTACCCCTAATTAGGTTAATTTCTGCTCCCTGAATGAGTAACCCAGTCTACATCATTGTTTTCCCATTACCTTTCATGGTCTCATTTGTAGGGGTATTGGAGTTCATGTTTCTCTTGATATTGTGTTATCTGGACAGTGTTATGAGCCTCTTTTGGGGCTGTGTTGTGTGAACTATGCGCATTGGAACAATATGAGGGGACAGGTCTGGCACTGCAGGCTGATTGGGCTATGAACTGCACATATGCCTCTTCCCTCCCTGTGCCTGTGATCCCACACAGCACCTGAGGTGGGTGTGACTTGCCAATATTTCAATCAATCTGCTGACCACAAGATAGCAAGAAGCAAGACTCCACCTTTGAAATCTTATCCCCTGCCTTAGTTGGTAGAGAACATTCCACTGAATCTCCATTGTGGGTCCCCCCTATAAAAATAAAGATATTCCAGATGCCTGGTCTCTTTTTAATCTGACTCTTAAAGTCACAGAGCCATTCTATCCTCGATCTGAGAAACCCATGTCCATGTGTTGCATGATTTATTCACCATTTTCTTATCTTAAGATTGCAGCCAGGTCTTTTGAACCCAGATCATCTTGTCATCTCGGACAGCTGGCAAAAGGGTAGGATTCTGTGAGTCCAAACCGTGTTATTTCTTTATCCAAAAAATATATTTTCATTTAGTTCAATCCTGTTCCCAACCCCCCTCAGTACTAATACACATGGACCATACACAGACACATGTAACATAGTCAATAAAGGCTAATTAATGTAGCTAATTGTGTTTAGCTGCAGATGACATTAGTCATCCCTCAAAAAACTGTCTAATTTTCTCTGTCATCTTAAATGTCTAAAACTTATCATTTGTATAAAAATTTCATACTGTTTTCCTTGCAGCATTATAGACACTGGAAATTATTTTTCAGTAGATGCTTCAGAATAAAAATTGCTTTGAACCTAAGGTGTAATAGGCATGTCAACCTGGCACCCATACAAACTCCTAAAGCCATACTGAAAATGACCACAAGTTCTTCAAATAAGAACAATAGCAAAGTTTCACTTCTACCTAAAGGTGTATAACTATCCTGTGCCAAACCCCAACCTTTTTTCCCAGAAGAAGAGGAAGCAAAGTATGTATAAATCATGGTTCAACCAGAGAAACAGAAACAGTAATGTGTGTGTGTGTGTGTGTGTGTGTGTGTGTGTGTGTGTCTTCAATCCAGGATCTTATACATATTAAGCACATACTTACCAATGGGTCATATTCCTAGCCCTATATTTTCATGTTTGGTATGGACATATTTGTCTTGTTTTGCTTTTCTTCCCTGTAGTTCTAGTGTCAATCTAAGAGACCATAAATGAACCCCATGTCATTAAGTGATCGTTTCTTATAGGATTTTTATAGCTTCAGGCCTGAATTTAAGTCTTTCCTCTATTTCATGTTAATTTTTACATATGAGGTGAAGTAACAATCTAACTTCATTATTTGAGTGAGAGCATCAATTTTGACCATACTATGTGTTGAAGGTCCTGTCCTTTCCCCACTGTGGAGTTTGACATGCTTGTTGAAGACCATATTTCATATACATATAGGTTTCTTTCTGTCTCACTATTGTGTTTCATTGGTCTGTCTGTTGCTCTTCATGCCAGTACCATAGTTTTAGTTATTGTAGAATTTTGAAGTGTTGAAATTAGAATTTGTGAGGTCTCTTAGTTCTTCTGTTTCAAGATTGCTTGGCAATTCAGAATCTCTTGAGATTCCATGTAAATTTTAAGTTTTTTTTCCTTAAATTCAAATACACTATTGAGATTTTGATAAGAATTGCATTGAATCTGTACAGCATTGTGGGTTATATGAAAATATTATTAATATGAAGACTTTCAGCCCTTGAATATAAGATACCTTTTACTTGTTTGTTTCTTATTAAATTTATTTGAATAATGTTCTGAAATTTTCAATACTTGAGTCTTTTCCCTCCCTGGTAAGTTTATTAACTATTTTACTCTTTTTGGTGCTTTTGTAATAAGATTTATTTCTTCATTTCTTTTTTGAATTGCTTATTGGCAGCATGTAGAAATATAACTTATTTTTAATCATATAATTTGTTGAATTTTTAAGTTATGTCTGAAAGTTTTGTGTGGAATATTTAGGTTTTTCTACCTCTCATCTATGAAGAGATCATTTTACTTCTTATTTTTCTAATTTGGAAATCTTTTATTTCTTTTCCTTGCCTACTTGCTCATCAGACTTCTAGTACTATGTTGAATAGAAGTGGCAAACCATCTTTGGTTTCTTTCTAATCTTACACAAAAGGCTTTTAGTCTTTCACTGCTATATTTGGTGTCAGCTGTGGGCTTTTGCTATATGGTTTTCAGGATGCTGAAACTGATTTCTCCTTTTCCTGTCTCTTAATTGTTTTTTATCATAAATTACTGTTGAATTTTTTCAAGTGCTTTTCCCCCCTCATCAGCTGAAATAATGATGTGGTTTCTGTTCTTTCTTCCATGAATTTCACAGATTGCACCATTTTTTTACATGCTGAACCATCCTTGCATTTCAGGAGTAGATTCCATTTGATCATGGTGTAAGATATTTTTATTTCTATTTCATTGTGTGTAAATGTGTGTATGTGCATGTGTGTGTGTGTGTGTGTGTGTGTGTGTGTGTGTGTGTGTTTGCAGCTCAAATCCAGTGCCTAGTAAGCATTAGGTAAATACTCTCTCATCAAGTTATAGTCTTAGCCTTATAGTTTCTAAATGTGTTCCTGAATTAAGTTTGTTACAATTTTTTGATTTTTTTTACAACATTTTTCAGAATTTTGGGGTCTATAGTTTTTTTGTACTGTCTTGGGCTCTGAAATCTATCATTCTGACCTAAGAAAATGAATTTTGAAGTATTCCTTTCTGTTATATAATTTTTGAATGGACTTAAAATATTTCATGTTAATTTTTTTTTAAATGTGTGGTAGAATGCACCAGTATAGCTATTTGATCTGGGAATTTTCTTTCTTCACTATTTTTTGATCATAGATTAAATTACATTACAAGTTAAGGACCCTTTCAGATTTTTATTTCTTCATGTGTTTAGTCATGTGTTTGCATGCTATATTCCTGGAGCATGTTTACTTCTGGGGTATCCATTGTACTGGCATATAATTGCTCATAATAACCTCTTTAATCTTTTTCATTTCTGTGGCATCATTTTAATATCTCTTCCTTCATTTCAGACTTTAATGATTGGAGAGTTCTCTTTTTTCTTAGTTAAACTAGCTAAAAGATTTTCAATTTTTTCATCACTTAAAAAATCCACCTTTTTTTGTTGTTTCAATCTTTTTTGTATTGCATTTCAGATTTACTAATACTTTATTATATTTTTCCTTTGGGTAATTTATGTTTAGGTTGTTCATGTTTTTCTAGTGCCTTGGGTATAAAATTAGGTTGCTCTATTGCTTATTTGTGTTCTTTTCTTAAATGCCAATGTTTCTGGTAAAATATTCCTTGTTTGCTTTTTCCCCATCTGTTTTATTAAGTTTATTTGATTTGAGGTTTTGTTTCCTTTTTTTTTATGATTCTGGGGATTAAATTTAGGGCATTGTGCTTGGTAGGCAAGCTCTCTCCTGCTAAGCTACATCCCTACCCAGTCTTTTTATCTTGACACAGGATGTCACTAACTTGTGATTCTGGCCTTAAACTTGTGATCTTTCTGCCTCATCTTCCTGAGTTGCAGGGATTACAGGTATGCACCTACCATGCCTGAACTAGTTATCTTCTAGAGGAAAAATATTTTGAACATTGGTCCCTTCCCCAACACAAATTCTCAGTGCTATATCAAGGGTACAGAGACAAATAGTACTCACAGGGATTTTCTAATGTGGTGGCTAGAAAGTAGAATGGGCATGTGCTAAGATGCAGCAAACCCCTTGTTACTCACTTTTTCAGGATCATAATGAAAAAAGGGGCAATCTAAACAAATTTTTAAAAATAAAAATCAAACATTATATTCAGAAAATCAAAAGTAGTTTGTTTTGTTTCAAATTATATATATATTAGGTGTGAAGAAGTTATTGTGAAGTTGAGTAGAGGAAGAAGTGGCTGGAAAAGAAGGAACAGTTGTGATCCTGAAGGGCACTGAGTATCAATCTGTTGTAATCATTCAGCCAAGACAAGTTAGTAAGGGTTTTGTTGTTGTTGTTGTTGTTGTTTCTTTGATTGTTTTACACTATGGAATGAAAAATGTCTGGTATATATTGGATGGAGTTGAAGTAGAAGCAGGGATTATAAAAGATTGACAAAGCTCTCTATGATGAAACTGGAGTTAAAATTTTTATCATGTTTTGGGCCAAACTATATGTGCCTTGAGCAGACAAAGTCCATTTTACAGTGAGACTCCATTGTATAAATATAAAAAAAAAATTCCTCCCAAGAGAAAACCCACCTCTGCCATCCTGCTTAACACAGCCTGTCTAGAAATGCAGAGCAGCTGAATTTTTTTTTCTTTATTCTTACAAAATGTAAGATGTTCTTTTTTCAGTTCTCATTTCTCTTGGGTGTGTACTATACCCATAACTAGGTCATTTTTCCTTTGTTGCTCTGGGTTTTAGTTACTGGTTGCTTGCAGTTTTTAACTATTAAAATGTACCCTACCTTCTGCAAAGTGTCAAAGGTTGCTTGCTTCCCTGCTGCCCCTGCCATGGTGAATAAAGTTTTGTATTCTGCTTCAAGACTGACCTGGTGATTTATTTTGAATTGTCAAAACATCTGGAGACCCCATCCAGATTTCCAGAGTCAGGGCTGTGACTCTGGAGAATGAGGGGATTCTGGATCCTTGGAGAGGGTCACCATTTTTCCCAAATTGTGGGAGGTTTGCTTTGCAAGGGTCTGGACTCCCTGTCCTCATTGACTCAAGCCTGTCAGTGAATAGTATCTGGTATGGCTTTGGCCTGTAAACACAGAGGCTCTAGAAGAGGACATGCAAGTATATGTGTTTGAAGGTGCCTCATTTGTTCTCTTTGTTTTAAAAAGTATCTGATGTATCTCACACCTGTAAAATTGAGGCTCTGGAGTGTCTCATGCTTCAATCCCTGCTCTGGTGAGGCTCATGCCTGTACCCAAGCACTTTTCAATAGGATGTTTAACAAGAGGGCAGGTAAATAGAGTTTGTAGACATACTTGTTTCTGGGTATTAGAGGAGAGAGTCTCTTGTCCATGTCTGTCTGTCTTTTGTTGGTTCATGTCTGTCTCTGACTGTTCCTGACACTGTCCTCTGACTGTTCACCCCAGAAATTACTTTCCTTTTATTTTGGCAGATTGGACTCATCAGGGACCCAATTAACCACCATCCTCTGACTTTAGTCATGCTCAGTATCTTACCAAATTCTTGACTTTCTTTTTACTTTTCTTTCTTCCTATTGTTTTAACTGTGAGCTTTGTCATGAGAAACCCAAATCCTAACCTGGCCTGGTTTCCATCCACTGGGGGGGGGGGGGGCGGGGGAATGGTCAAAAATCCCCAGGCACCTTACTAAGGCTTGCACAGGAATATGCATGACTGCCAACAGGCTCAGCAGGGGACTAATTTGAAACTGTAGGTTAAAAAAAAGTCCATTTAGCTTCTCCCAGGTTGAGACTCAGAAAAAAATTAAAATGATTCCAGGGCTCCCTCTCTCTTTTTCTAGTTCTCTCATGTTGCTTTACTAAAATTTGCAGGCATAAATACTTCCTGGCCAGGGGAAGTGAGCCAGAACATTTTTAACAACCATGACAGTCCGGGTGATAAGGTTGCAAACTCCCAGGCTCAAATTTTGGTGGTCACTATCCAAGGGACCAGAACAACTGGTTTAGAATCAGTTCAAAGATTAAAAAAACATAGAACCTCTCAGCCCCCATGAGCCCATGGTAATACCCAAGATAGGGGGCCAAAGTGTCAATCATATATTAGATAACAGAGCCGAATACTCTGTCCTCACCTCTTCATTGTGTCCCATAGTCCCCAGGGAAAAGGTCACCATACAAGTTGCAATGGGACTCCAATCTAACAGAGACCACTCTTCCCCAAAAGTTAAACTGTTTAACTGATGGAAGCAGCCTCCCTTGCTGGCTCTTTGGGAAATTATTTCAGGAAGGGTTAGAATCATGGCCTTTGTCTATATTCCTTACAATTAAATCAAAATCTTTCTTTGTCTGAGTGCCCACAAACTCTCATTTCTCTTCTTGAACTCTCTTTATATCTGAGGACTCATTAGGCCAGAGGCCAGGAAGGCTTTTCAAATTGCATATTTTTTTGAGCTCATAATTTTGATCTGTCCTGTCTACGTTAATTTGTTTTTCTGATCAATCTGATTTTATTCAACTACTGATTTTTTGTTTTTACACATATTGCTTGGTTCAGAGGCCAATTTACAAGTGTTAGCTCTCAGTCTAATAGGTTTTTGAAAAGCTACAAGATCTTTGTTTGTTTTGTATATGTATGTACACCAGTGTGTTTTCATGTCTACATGTGTTTAGTAAGTAAAAAAGTTTTAAAACTGCTTTCTGTCATCACTGAAAAGAAGTGTACAGAGTTAAAAGTCCCAGCAGGTATATGTAAATTTCAAAAAGGGGGCTCCAAAGTGCTTGCCCCAGCCATGTCATTTCATTGCCATTTTTCTTACAGCAGTAAGGAATACCTAAAATAAGAGGGAAATAAAACAAAAATTAAAGACAGTAAGAGTAGTTTGGTAATTGGGTTGCTTCACAAAAATGGAGATCAGTTTGGATGCATCAATTGGGAGACCACCTCTGGTGGATTAAAATATTATGCCTCCAGGGCCTTTCATTCACCCTTAACAAGATAAACTCCTTCTAATCCAACCTTTTGCTAAGTGTCTCCAACAGGTTCAACTTAAAGCTCATAAATTCCTTTGAGAGAACCAGCCCTGTGAGACTGATGACTTCCAACACGCATTCCAGCCCGGAGAGTATGATTGAATTTCTAAAAAGAAGTACTAACACTCATCTGGAGGGACCTTATTCATCACACCTGAGTCAAAACTGCAAAGGTGTTTTCTAAAAAAGAATGGACAGCCCTCAAATACCCCAACCATTCTCTAAAGAAAAAACTGAAACAAAGTTAATCATGTTTTTTTTTCCCTCTTGCTAAGAGTATAAAGCCAAAGATGCTAAAAAATAAACAAATAAATAAATAAATAAAAATCTCATCAGTCAAGTTAATTTGTACACATAGCCATGAGAAACCCTTGCAAAATTCAAGAGACATCACAGTTTTGATTATTTCCAAAAAAAAAAAAAAAAAAAAAAAAAAGCTCTGAATGTTATGGGCCAAACTATATTTGCCTTGACCACACAAACTTTATTTTACCCTAAGACTCCATTTCTTCTAAAAAAAAAAAAAAATACTTCTCCCAAGAGAATACTCTGCCTCTGCCATTCTGCTTAGCACTCCTTGTTTAGCAACACATAGCCACTGAAAAATGTTTCTTTTATACAATGTAAGGTGTTCCCCTTATTGTCCCCATTTCTCTTGGGTGTACTCATCCCTCAACTGAGTCATGCAGACCCACTTCCTACATAATTATGATTTTGAGCTACTGGTAGTTTGGAGTTTTCAGCTATAAAAATGTAGCCTACATTCTACAAAGAGTTGAAGGTTGCAGAGGGGACTTGCTTGCTGCCCTCTAACCCACAGCAGTGAGTAAGTTTCATGTCCTGCTTTAAGACTGACCAGTGGTTTAATTCAAATGTGCCACACCAATCATTGCCCCAAACATGGAAGAAATTTTTCTGAGGGCCAGTGTAACACCAGGGCTGATGCCTCATCCCAGAGATATAATTGTAGACAAATGCGGTCTGGGGCTCTCAGGATTGTACAGTGTAGTTCAGCTGATAGGAAAATCAATAATAGGGATTTACTAGAGACAAGTGTCTATTTTGCATTGATCCTCTGAGATTCTGCATTCAGGGATTCTGACTAGGAATGTCCTCAGGACATTGACTAATGAAGAAAGGATGAAGGGATCATCAGTAGGCTGTGGAGACTTTGTGGGTGAAGAGGGCACCAGAGGATATTTTTCTCAGTAAAAGTCTTCAAATTTCACCTAGAATCCCAGGGACATGGGAGGCTATGACAGGGTTGCTAGCTCTAGGCCAGTGACAGTAATTTAGGGAGACTCTGCCTGAAAAGAGAAAATAAAAAGGACTGAAAATGTGGTTTAGTAGCAAAACATCCCTGGGTTCATGCCCAAGTATGGAAGGAAGGAAGGAAGGAAGGAAGGAAGGAAGGAAGGAAGGGAGGGAGGGAGGGAGGGAGGGAGGAAGGAAGGAAGGAAGAAGGAAGGAATAAATCTCCAAATAATGATGAATAATGATGTTGATCATTAAATTTTGTGCAGAATTTTGGCTTAAAGAATACTGATATATATATCCCTGAATAGAGTTTAGAGGTGGATCAAAGTATCAACCCAAAAATATTTGGTAGTTTTCTTAGCGTTATTAGAGTTAAGTGAAGTAAATGCTGTGATGTTGGAGGTTGAAGCAAGCAGCTAAAATTTAGGTGAAGAAAATACAAATTCAGTAAATGGGCAGTTGATATCAAATCATCTCAACAAAACTCTATGTCCTAGAAGCCAATTTGCTGAGTTATCAGTATGCCAAATTCATCCAATTTATAGGTTGGGGTTTTAACTTTTGGATAGGAATATTAAATAAACTTATTGAACATGTTCACTTTTGGTCATGGAGAAAAAGATATGGTACTTTTTTTCTTTTCTTCTTTTTGTATTGAGTATTAAACCCAGGGGCACTTTACCACTGAGCCACATCCCAATTCTTTTTAGTTTATTTTTAAATTTTGAGACAGGGTCTTTCTTAGTTGCTGAGGGTCTTGCTAAGTTGCCAGACTGGCCTTGAACTTGCAGTTCTCCTGCTTCAGCCTCCTGAGTAGTTGTGATTCCAGGTGTGCACCACCATGCCCAAGAGGGAATGTCTATTTTTAAAAGTTCAGCCAAATGTTGATGTTTGTGAGCCTGTGCTGTGCTGTTCACGCTCCATCATCACATGCTCCATCTGCAGGACCTGGTGTGTGCTGGGCTCTAACTGTTAGCAACATTTCATCTTTTTTCAGTGAGGGGTACCAAGAATTGAACTCAGGGCCACCTAAACACTAAGCAACATCCCCAGCTTTTTAAAAAATATTTTATTAAGAGACTGGGGCTGAAATGACCTTTGTGAATTTATCTGCCCATCAATCTGTTCCTTGTGCTTTTTCTTTATTTTTGGTTGTTGAGACACCATCTAACCTGGAATCCAGTTAGAAAATGAGATTCATTCAGCTATTATTATTATTATTATTATTATTATTATTATTATTATTATTATTTAACTTCTGTACTGCTGCCATTTACTTGCCCAGTTGAAACTTTATTTTTATTTTTACTTGTAATTGTTTTGGAACCAGAGATTGACCCCAGGGCACTCAACTACTGAGCTGCATACTCAGCCTTTTATTATATTTCATTTAGAGACAGGATCCAGATGAGCTGTTAAAGGCCTTGCTGGGTTAATGAGATTAACTTTGAAATGGTGCTCCTCCTGCCTCACCCTCCCAAACTGCTGGGATTACAGCTTTGCATCACCACACCCACCAGACCTTATTTTCATCTCTTTATGTTGTTGTAGTCAGTCTACTCAGAGTTTGACTTCAGGTAAATTAGTTAATTTCTCTGTGCTTGAGTAATAATCTGCAAAATCTTGTATATCCCCATAGGGCTGCTAGGGTGCTGGCTCGGATCCCCCCTGGCCCCCGGGGCTTGGTGCCGGCCCTGGTTTCTTGTTGTGCACGTCAAAGAGGCCAGCTCCCAAGGCCTTGAAAGATTTGTGGTGTCTGTTTTCATATTCAGCCTATAATGGTCATGTGGGAACGTCCTGACCTGCTTGGGTCTGATAAGGTTCCTGGTTGAAGGCTTAGTATGAGTCGACAAGGACCACCTGCCCCCCTCCGTCCTTGCTTCTGCCTACCAGTAACTTTCCATTCTGTCTGAAAGAAATATATAAGTATGAGCTGAGAGAATAAAGAGAGACTCCCCCTGGATGAAGAACCTTGGTGCCTGTGAATTTTTTTTTAACCCCGACGTCTCCCGCCGGACTCGGTCCATTTCTGCCGGACGCGGCATATTGGAGGTTCCTACCGAGAAAGCGGAGGTAAGTGGTCGGGGCTCCCTCCACGAAGAGGGAGGATTAATAGCCTTCGTAAAGAGAAGGGGAAAAATAGCCTTCGTAAAGAGAAGGGGAAAAATAGCCTTCGTAAAGAGAAGGGGAAAAATAGCCTTCGTAAAGAGAAGGGGAAAAATAGCCTTCGTAAAGAGAAGGGGAAAAATAGCCTTCGTAAAGAGAAGGGGAAAAATAGCCTTCGTAAAGAGAAGGGGAAAAATAGCCTTCGTAAAGAGAAGGGGAAAAGAAGCCTTCGTAAAGAGAAGGGGAAAAGAAGCCTTCGTAAAGAGAAGGGGAAAAGAAGCCTTCGTAAAGAGAAGGGGGAAAAATTGAAACTTAAACTAGGAACAGGTAGCTACCATGGGTAACTCAGCAGCCAAAGTTCGTCTGGCCAACGAACTCAGAGAGCTGTTAAACACACAGGGAACCAAAATAAAAACAAAAACTGTAACCGAATTTGTTGAAGTTATTGCCCAGGCATGTCCTTGGTTTCTGACAGGGGGATTTCTTAATAACAATGATTGGGATCAGGTCAGATGTGATTTACAAAGATTGTTAAGGGATCAAGGTCCGGAAAGTATCCCAATCGCCACTTTCTCTTTATGGAGACTGGTTGAAGATGCTTTGTTAATAGATAAAATAAAGATTAAGGAACAGCTTGCAGAATGTGAACAGGTCCTTAACCAGGTCCAGGAAGAGCAAATGGCAGAGTCCTTACCCCTTTCCCATTATTCTTTCATATCTCCTTCTTCATTCTTAGATCCACCCTAGCTGCTCTCAACCCTGCCTTCTCATCTTCCCCCTCCCTAATAGGCCCACAGAAAAGTCTTAACTGACCTTCTCCAAAATATTCACCATGGCTTATTTTAGGATTTTCAACAAAAGAATCTCTACAAAAAAGTTCAATGTGGATAAATTTCCTATTTTCATATTGCCCTGTTTTATTTGGCTACTGTCTGAAAAATTAGCACTCCAGGCGCTGGACACTCCCTTACTAGTTTTTCACAAAAATATGTAAACAAGGCCTCTGGCCTTGAGCTGGGCTTCACAGTGCTGAGTACATTTCTAAGATAAGGGAGTTACTAACTGGGCTCCATGGTAACAGCTGGCAGGAGGAGAAACTAGAAAGGGAGATAGAGGAACTGGAGGGTCGAATGAAGAAGCCAAGATTTAAAGCACCTATGGCCCCAATCCCTGTTGCGCTCCCTCCTTACAACCCCAATTGAGACAAGGACAACCCCAGAAGGCGGGGGGGGCAAGGGTATTCAGTGGCAGCCTAAGACGGCCCAAACTTTTCCAGTAATTGAAAACCTGGATGCCTATGGACAGCCGGCCAGAGTGTATGTTTCTTTAGCCTTTAAGGATATTAAACAACTAAAGGAGGCAGTTACTAATTACAGACCCCATGCCCCCTTCACATTGACTCTCTTCAAGTCTTTCTCTGCCAATCAGCTGACACCTAGTGACTGGCAACATCTTTGTAGGGCTGTATTGTTCGGAGGGGATTTTTTTTGTTGTGGGAAAGTGAAAATCAAGAGAGGTGTCACGAGCTAGCCCGAGTCAATCAGGACGCCGGCTTCCCACGGCGTAACCTTGAAATGTTAACAGGCTCGGGACAATATGCTATCATAAATCAACAAATTAATTATGATCCTGGGGTCTATGCTCAGATAGCTACAGCAGCCGTTCAGGCTTGGAAGGCTCTACCTATTTCAAATGCTGACACAAAAATTTCAAAAATTGTTCAAAGACCCTCTGAGCCTTATTCTGACTTCATAGCCCGATTGATGCAGATAGAAAGAAATGAAATTGTCCCGAGGGGGATAGGCGGGGTCGGGAAGGCATGCCTGGCCCCTGTCCCCAATGTGACAAGGGAAATCATTGGAGCAGCGAGTGTCCTTCCAAGTTTGTTGCTCAGGGACGCCCATTGCAGCCGGGAAACGGGAACAAGGGCCCACCCCGGGCCCCGAAAGCCAGAGTGTACGGGGCGATACAGAGACAAAACAAGCTGCTACCGCAGTAAGATCTTGGCCAGGCAGGGAAAAATGCAGACAAAATCAAACAAAATGCAATCGGCTAAGAAAACTTGGGGAACTTTTGCCCTGAAAATGGGCAGCGAACTCCATGCTGTTTACATCACCATGGTAACCATGGGCTGCCTGGCCGGAAGAGCGGCTTCCTGGTCCCACCTCCCACACTTTTGGGGCTACCGATTGGTTCTTCCACAGTCACTCAGACAGGACTTCTAGTCCCACCTTCCAGCCACTAACCTGTACTGCTGTGTTTCAGATTTCTACCGGAGCTGCTCAGAGCCTGTATTTTTAAAAGATGCCTACCTGTAAATGCTAACGAAAGATATCTTTTTCAGACAAAATTTAATTCTACAAGTTTCTATGTTACAGTCCTAAATTTAAGCTAGTTCTAAGTTAAATAACCTGACTTTTTCTTTATAGTTGTGTTACTAAATAATGTTCTATTGATGAGAGATATCAAATATGCTTCTTTATATTTTACTTTTAATTTTGGAAGTTATGAGGATGCATTTGCTTGCCACAGGAACAAGCCGGCAAAGTTCCTGTGATGACCAAAAAATCCTTATTCTAATTGCTAACTATAAAAATAAAAATGTATACTCAAGGATCTTATTTCAGTACATCAAGTGACGTCACATAGAAGAGTGCACTCCTAGTTAAAAATAAATTAAAATGGATCCAAATATTTTAAGACCACGTGGTTACATAAAGTTAATACAATTATAAGTTAAGTTCTTATTCTTAAATATATATTTTTTAGATATTTAAATAACCTATATTTGTTAATCTATAAATTAATTAGCACATGCCTAATTGATTAGTTAATATATATTTGCCTAATTGTTTTTCTTCAACAGGAAGCCCATAATTTATGTTTTATATTTACATTTATCAGATACTCTGCCTTTCCAGTTACAGATATTTGAGATAAATGTGTTTACTATAAATTTGCTTTTAAGTGAAAATACAATCAAGTAGTTTCTAATTCTCAAAGTTACTGTTTAAACTCATAAGATGATAAATTATTATAATTATTTCTACAGAATATCTAAGGGTTTTAACTATATTTTCATTGATATTTCTTATCAAAGTATAATAATTTGTTTATAGATTCTAAGGTTTTCAGAAATTGTTCCAAAGTATATTTTCTTTTTAAAAAAAAAAGATGCTTCAACAAAGAAAAGGCACACATGGATCCTAAAAAGAAGAAAGAAATCATCTTTGGGTAAAACAAGGTCTTTATATTCATTCTCCTAAGTTTAAAAAAAAAAAAAAAAAATGGGGGATTTTTATATTGGTATCTAAACAGATGATGTAAAAAGTTAGAACAATTAAAAAAGAGATTTATATATACTAAACTGACTATAATTAATTTAAGGGTATTTCAGGTTATTTTCCTAATTTAACTATACTAATGTGAGCAAAAATTTTGTCCATATTTTGACATGATAAACACCTATTAAAATGTAAGTTTATTTCTTTAAAGAAAGATCCTTATTGCCTAATAATTCTTACTGTTTAAGATAAAGATTAAGTTTGGTAAATAAATTCACATTGTTGATTAAACATTAAGTATATTGAACTACTAACTTAAACCCCTGTATGACCTTTTGAGAGGAGGCCCCTCACCCACCTCCCTGCGAAAACCTACTCCAGAAGCCTTGAAGGCACTTAGATTGACAGAGACAGCCTTACAAGAGATACAGGTAACGCAGGTGGACTACTCCCAGTCCTTGTTATTCATTGTTCTGTCGTCAAAACTCACCCCGACTGGAGTCTTTTGGCAAACAGGTCCCATCTATTGGGTCCATTTACCCGCTTCTAACTCTCGGGTAATAACCCCCTTTTATGAACTAGTGATAAATCTGATCTGGAAAGCCAAATATTTGGGTGATGCACTGTTTGGAAAAACTTTTGACATTCTCATTCAACCTTATACCCAGGATATGATTTTAAAATTACAACAAGAACATGATCTTTGGTGTCTCTTCCTTTGTAATTTCAAAGGTCAAATTGATAATCACTCTCCCCGACATAAACTTCTAGAAGACCTTAAAAAATGTCCTATTATTTTTCCTAAAATTATTAAAGGGGAACCTATCCCGGAAGCTCAGACTGTTTATACAGACGGAGCAAAAGGGGGATTTGCTGTTGTTTTTGATGGATCTCAAGTAATTCGACACCCTGTTCCTAAACTGTCTGCCCAAAGATCAAAAGTTGAGGCTCTAATTATGGCCCTTAAACTTTACAATTCCACCCCACTTAATATGTATACTGATAGTCTCTATGTTGCCAATTTAGCCTTAGTTATTGAAACAGCCCCTTATATTGGCAGGCAATCTACTATCATGGAACAATTACAAACAGTTCAGCTTCTTGTTTGGGCTAGACGAGATCCTTTATTCATTGGACATATCCGAGGACATTCAGAGCTTCCTGGGCCTCTGGCGGAAGGCAATGCTAAAGCAAATGCCGCCACTCACAATACCCCATGGTTAACTCCTTTGATATCCACTGTAATGGGACCGCTTTTCGGTCTCCTCCTTATAGCTGCTGTAGGCCCCTGCCTAGTTAAGAGAGTGACACAATTTATTAAAGATCAAATTAACATTCTGACTTCTAAGCCAATACAGGTCCATTATCAACGCCTACAAACCAAGGATGATCTTGCTGAAGTTTGTCTCCGACCAATTCGAAGATGATTTTTCTACAATGATCCCTGCTTCATGCCTTCCTCCTTTTACCCCCTTTTCCTTCTTTATTTTTGTTATTCCTCTCCTCTGACTCTATGCCTTGTCGAACCGGAACCAATTAGAGACCCAATAATGACTGGCTGGATCGCTACCACTAAATGCCTTGGTAATAACGAGCTGATCTTGTAGTACCCAGAGACGGGCAACTTTCACGCTTGCACTGCAACCTAAGACAGGGGAATGGGGCCTCCCCAGAGACGGGTAAGCACTGTAAGGGCAGTGAATGACCTAAGACAGGGGCTACTTGATTCCCTTTGACGTGCAACAAACAAAAGAGGGGGAACTGCTGGCTCGGATCCCCCCTGGCCCCCGGGGCTTGGTGCCGGCCCTGGTTTCTTGTTGTGCACGTCAAAGAGGCCAGCTCCCAAGGCCTTGAAAGATTTGTGGTGTCTGTTTTCATATTCAGCCTATAATGGTCATGTGGGAACGTCCTGACCTGCTTGGGTCTGATAAGGTTCCTGGTTGAAGGCTTAGTATGAGTCGACAAGGACCACCTGCCCCCCTCCGTCCTTGCTTCTGCCTACCAGTAACTTTCCATTCTGTCTGAAAGAAATATATAAGTATGAGCTGAGAGAATAAAGAGAGACTCCCCCTGGATGAAGAACCTTGGTGCCTGTGAATTTTTTTTTAACCCCGACGTCTCCCGCCGGACTCGGTCCATTTCTGCCGGACGCGGCACTAGGGGAATAATATAGAAAAATATCTGTTCCAGCTTCAGATTAGGCTTTCACACATTTGTAGGTTCAATCCCCAGTACTAAAAAACAAACAAACAACAACAACAAAAAACCCACAGATAAACAAAACAATTGTTTCAATAGAAAGGGGGATGGGTGGATTTCTCTGATTCAGAGGAATAATAGACAACTATCCAGAATTGGCTGTGTTTTCTGTAACTGAGGTACAAAAAAAAAAAAAAAACCTATCCAAGTATTAGCTTCTCTCCCCCATGTGGCAAAGTACAAAGTCCCAGAGTTATAGAAAAATAAAATAAAGACCTGCAATTTCTGTTTTCTGTGAAATAAAGATTTTTGCCCTATCACAGAACTCTAAGAAGAACAAGATGAATTAAGTGGGCTGCACAGAGCATACCTGTAATTCCAGTTTCTCCTGAGGCTGAATTAGGAGGATGCAAGTTGAATGTCACTCTCAGCGAATCAGCAGGAAACTCTCAAAAAAAGCGGGTGGGGGGATATACCTCAGTGGTAGATTGCCCTGGTTCAATCCCTAGTACTGAGAAAATAAATATATACCTTTTTTTTTTTTTTTTTGCAAATGATCTCAAGTTCATAAAACATTACTCTTATGTCTTATAATGTCCTTATTAACCTTCAGTCTGTGGTCTCTCCTGCTTCAAATCTCAGTACTCCTTAATCAATACTATATTAACTCATGTGGCTCTTTTTGTTTAGTCAAGTCAGTGGTCCTCACAGAGCCCGTGTCCAGTGATAGTGTGATAGAGAGGAGTACAAGGTCCTGGGTTCAAGTTCAGGGGCTTACTGTGGCTTTAACATTTCTGTTCCCCGTGTCCTCAACTCCAGGTGGGGATAAAATAGTACCGACATGATCTGGGTGCTGTAGGGACTGAGTAAGATTAGTTTCAGTGGGTGCTCATGAAGGGAAGCCAGGACTGGAATATGCAGCAGGGTCTAGGGTGGGCCACTGGCTTGGGTGGGGCCGAGTCTGCTGTCCTTGGGCCCCTGTTCCAGGTGCGCTGTGTCAGTCGGGGGCGGTTCCTCAAGGGCGTGTCTGGGGTGAGTTGCATTAATAAATGCTGCTCCGGAGTTCCTTGCTTTACCCCTGAGCACGCCTGAGGAGTAGAGTTCCACATGGCTTCCAAGGGTGAGTTTCTTTGGGGAGGACTGAGGTGTGTCTTTTTGTGGCAGCCTGTGGACTGGGTGCACTAGGTTTGGTAGTGGGGCTATTGGAGCCTTCATCTCTTGCAGGCTCAGATTTGGGGGCCAGCGACAGCCCCTGTCACCGATGGAACTGTTTATGGCTGCTGCACAATGCAATTGGGGACCAGGGCTTTTCCAAAGGCTCTTATATTTAAAAGGAAGCCTGTGGTTACACGCAAAGAGATTTTAGAGCTATAGGGAGATATTTTCAGGCCAAACCATATGTCTGACTTTCCAATGTGGGGAGAAGTATGAAGCAGCACTTCAAAAAGATGAGCTGCAAGGTTGGTTGGATCCAATAAAATTGTCCAGGTACTGCTCTGGGTTGAGGTCAAGGGATAAGCTCTTTATGTTCTTGTACTTTTTCTTCTTTCCTGTGATTTAAAGAGTTTGTCGAGCTTGGTGGCGTGTGCCTGTAATACCAGCTACTCAGGAGGGAGGCTGAGGCAGGAGGATCACGAATTCAAAGCCAGCCTCAGCAAAAGCGAGGCACTAAGCAACTTGTTGAGACCCTTTCTCTAAATAAAGTACAAAATAGGGTTGGGGATATGGCTCTGTGGTCCAGTGCCTCTGAGTTCAATACCAGGCATCCCCGCCCCCCCAAAAAAAAATATAAAAAAAAAAAAAAAAACAGGGCTGGGGATGTGGCTCAAGCGGTAGCGCGCTCGCCTGGCATGCGTGAGGCCCGGGTTCGATCCTCAGCACCACATACCAACAAAGATGTTGTGTCCGCCGAGAACTAAAACATAAATATTAAAAAATTCTCTCTCTCTCTCCTCTCTCTCTCTCTCCTCTCTCACTCTCTCTTTAAAAAAAAAATAAAAAAAATAAAAAAAAAACAAGAGTTAATGGGGCAGAGGCAGTAAAGGGCTGGGGGGAAAATTAAAATAAAATAAATAAAAATCAGAAGCATAGGCTTGGTTGTTGCTCAGTAGTAGAGGGCTTGGCTAGTATACCAGAGCCCCACATGTGGAAGTCAGGCATGGCCAGGACAGGCGTCCTTCATGAGGCCCTGGGTTGTATCTGGCTACCTCCCCCACCAAATAAACAAAAAGGAAAGAAAGGCATGGGTATCCTTTAATGGTAGGGTACTTGCCCAGCATGCCCCATGTTCTGGAATAGATTCTAGAATCCCAGGGGTGGGGGAGGGCCAAGAAAGTATACTGGCAGAATTAAATGAGTGGTCCTAGGGATTGTTTTTTGAATTCACAAGTGATGTTTATTTGTGTAGGGATTGTTTTTTGAATTCACAAGTGATGTTTATTTGTTTGTTTGATTTTTGTATTTTTTTAATTCTGTGAAGTTCAGAAATAAACTGAAAATTTTCAAATTTTGCACGCATGATTTTTGATGAGGTAGACTTGCAAGACTCTTGTTTCTGGCTGATTTATTTTTCTAGAGGAGCCCTAGTTAAGAGGAGAAGGTTGTGGGGTCAGCTTCTGCTGCCTTGCAACTTATAAATGACCTTCTTCCCAACCGTATGTAGTGGACCCAGGAGTCCACTAGGCACATGGGCTCAGAGGCAATAATGTGCTGGAAAGTTGCCCGCAAAGAGTGATGGCTCAACTGCAGTCCATTTGAAAAGCAAAAACCTCCACAAAGCTGCCATGATCTCAGGTAATCAGGTGACAGAGACCTGCTTCTAACCATGGGGCTAGAATAATCCAAAGGATTTGTCTGTTTGGGTGCTGTTTTTTTCTACTGAGCTTTTATTTGAAAAACCTTATCTCTTTAGAATTTTGAAGCATGTGTATTTTCTTTTCAGAAATATTGGAAACATTTTTTATTGAGGTATGGGGTGGGGAGTGGGAGCAACAGACCAGGATCTCCCTGGAACCTTGGCTGTCCTCAGCTGGCCACCCTATTTTTGCTGTGATTTTGCTGTGAATAGAGTGCTTTATTTTTATTTATTTATTTTTTAAAGCCCCCTTTATGTGTTGTTTCCAAACATTGGGTGAAATTGCAGTCTCATGGTTAGTACCTCATGCTGCACATCTTTGACAGTTCTCTAGGACAGGAGATAGAAAAGTGATGCTGCGTATGAAATGGGGTTCTGCTATTGAAAGCACCGCTTCCTTTACTCTTCTCAGCAGCCTCTCTGAGGCAGGGAAAAGGCTCAAATGCACTCTCCAGAGATCACTGTCATGACTAATACTATGTTCAATTTTTATGTAAAGGAGATTATTATTATTGCTCCATAAGATAGAACTCACTATACCTGTATTTTAGGGAAAATTGTATTTCTCTTATTAAAAAATCATGTCAAAAAAGATGAAAATGATTTCAATTAGACCAATTGTTTAATGACGGGGACTGGTTCTGAGAAATGTACTAGGTGATTTTTGATGTGTGGACATCATAGTGTGAATTTACATAAACTAAGATAACTCCGATGTCACTACTAACTCTATGATATAAACTGTGGCAACACCATCATGTATCCAGTTCATCCTTGACCACAATATTGTTACTTTGTACATGACTGAGAGTAAAATAACTCTGGACTCAGTCCAACTGGAATGAAAGTCAATGATGAACCCTCTAAAGTTCCTGTGTGAAAAAATTAACCCCAATGGAACAGTATTGAGAGGTGTGGTTTAAGGTCAGGTGGCTCAACTGAATTAAATCTATTTTGTGGCTATGTCATTTCTCCTGAAGTGGCTTTGTTATAAAAGTGAACTGTGTTCATCTAAAGTGTATAGATTCATGTCTTGTCTTTTGGGATAATTTCCTTGAGTTTTTTATTTTATTTTATTAAACTTCATGTAAAATTTACCCTCACCACCATTTTTAAATGTGCACGTCAGTGGTATCACCTATATTACATTGTCCTCTAAGCATTACCACCAACTTTCCATAGCTCTTTTCATCTTTTAAAACTTATACTTTGTAACCATTAAACCACAATTCCCCATTCCCCATCCCCTCCTGAGTTCATGGAGATATCATTATACACTTTGTCTCTATGAATTTGACTACTCTAGGTTCCTCATGCAAGTGAAATTGGATGATAGAGTCATTGAAAATTGTGTTTTGAGAAACTGCCATATTGTTTTCCATAGTAGCTATACCATTTTTTCTTCCCACCGACAAACAGTGCATCAGGGGTTCCAATGTCTATGCTCTTTATCTGCAGCTGTATTGTTTTGGTCCTTTGGCTTTTGGATAGTAGCCACCATAATGAGACTGAGGTGTTAACTCCCTGTGTGCACTTGATTTGGCTTCCTCAGTGATTCATGATGTTGAACAACTTTCCACATGCTTAATGACAATTTGTTTTTCTTGTTTGAACAAATGTCTATTTAAATTATTTGCCCATTTTAATTTAGAGTTCTATGTGAGTTGTGGTTCTTTATGTCTTGATATCAACCCATTTACAGATATGATTTTTCAAAGAGGTTCTCCTATTCTACAGGTTTCTTTTCATTTTGTTCATATTGTCCTTTGATGCACAATTCTTTATTTGGATGTTATGTAATTCTTTTTGTTGTTGTTTGTGCTTTTGGTGACCTATCTATGAAATCAATATCAATCAATATTTAGTTGCCTAATTCAATATCATAAAACTCCCCCCTTAAGTTTTCTTGCAGTAGGTTTTATACATTCTTTTAGCTTTTATTTTTCCATAATGAGTTGATTTTTGCCTATGGGTAAAGCATCCAACCCTTTACTTGATTTTTCTGATTCTTTGCATGTGGATATCCAGTTTTCCCAGCACCATTTGTAAATGTTTCATTTTTGTTTTCTGTGGAGGATTTGAGGCTTACAAGTGGATTAGATCCCCCAGAGAAAAGGAGAGGACAGAAAGAGGGCAAGAGTATCAATCAAACATATTTTTATACATGTATGAGCTTGTCACCAAGAATCCCATTATTTTGTAGAGTTAATAATGCACAAGTAGTGGGCAACTTGGGTGCATGCCTGTGATTGAAGTGCCTCCTTTAGCCTGAGGGAGGGGGACCTCAAGTTTGAGGTTACTTATAAAGCTCTGTGGTAAAGCCAGTGGGACAGCTGCTAGTTTTATTCCCTGCTCTTGGAAAAAATACCAAAAAACCAAGCCACTGGAGGCAGAGAGAAGGGTGAGAAGGGTAAGGAGGAGAGAAGAGTGCTACTACTGCCATTTTTCTTGTTTGGTTTGTCTTACTCCTGTGTGTGTGTTTTTTCCTTCTTTGTTCTTATTGCTTTGATTTGGTTTCTTTCTTTCTTTCTTTTTGGAAGTGGCATGTTTTGACTTTTTTTCATTTCCTTTTGTGCTATTCTGTAGCTATTCTTCTTTCAGAAAAACAAATTAATGTTTACAACATTTTATTTTAACGTTAATACTCCCTTAACTTCAATCTCATAAAATCTCTATTCCTGTACAGTTCTACCCCAACTTTATGTTTTTGGTTTTTTTTGTTGTTGTTGTTGTGCTGGGGATTGAAGCTAGAGGAGCTCTACCACTAAGCTACATCAACAGCCTTTTTGCTTTTTCTATTTTGATTGTGACCCAGTGGTAGGGGGTTTGCCTTGCATGCCTGAGGCCCTGGTTAATCATCACTACCATTAAACAACAACAAGAACAAATACCCCCTCCAGACACACACACACACAATCTTTGATGCTCTATGTCTAGTGTTTTAAGACTGCCATTATATTGGACAGGTGTTAGGAAAGGATCATGTAAACATGCTCCAAAAATTTCAGGGATCCTTTATTTGAATGCTATGTTTCCTGATAAGTTCACTTTGGACTTCATAGTATAGATCAAAAAACAAAGTGGCCATAATAATCAATACTTGTCCGATCCCAATGCTTCCTTCCTATTTTATTCAATCTTATTCATCCCCTACTCTTCCACCAACCATTTAAAGTGTTGGTTATCAGATAGATGTGAGATGGTTGATTTGTACTTCTTCAATTACTATCTTGGCTGAGCATTTTTTTAATATATTTTAAATTTCTGTTAGCCTAAAATCCTTTCCTATCCTAGAGATCATATTCTCCCATTTTCCTCAGATTTTTAGGATCAGCCATTAATCCATTGTTGGTTCTATTATTATGAATAAGTTGTGAGACACATCTCCAGGTTGTAAAAATCTTGGTGAACAAATAATATTTTTTCTCTGAATGCTACTGGCAAACCACAATCTTTTTTTTTCTGTTTCTGTACTTTCAGCATCTTTAGTTGAAGATAGTCCTAAGGAAGTAGGAGAAACAAAACAGGAAAGAGGAAAAGGAAAACCACGGCACAAATTTACAAAACATGACTTGGAGATTCTTAATCGATCATTTGAACAGAATTCATACCCAGAATTTAGCGTCCGGAAAGAGCTGGCCAAGCAAATGAATTGCCAAATATCTGAAGTAAATGTAAGTCAAAAGTCCAAAAATTGCTTGAACATATCTTTGTAGATGATACAGACAATACAAAACAAAAATTTTGAAAAAAATTTCATGTCATTTCTTCACATAGGACATTGTTGATCCTTGTTACATATTCATTTCAGTGTGGATGTGAATGTATCATTTTAGATTTATGTAAAAAATCAACTATTGTGTGGCAGGATTATTGTGAGGAGTAAGCACCAATTAAGATGCTCTGTAATTATCCAGAATAGGACCCCTGCTGGACCGTGATCATGGTGCTGGCTATGGAATTATACAGAACTAGGAAGATTGAATATTTTAATGGTAGAACTGATAGTTTGCAGAAATGTTGGATATTCCATGAGAGGAGTTAAGGATGGCTGTACAATTTGTCCTGATCAGTTTTTTGGCAGAGACATTAGGTGTTTTTACTTGAGATCTCTTAAGTTTGGTATGCCAATCAAACTGCCAAGAGGTGATCACCTAGGGTGCAGGAGAAAGGACTTGGTTCACTTATGTCCCACATGTGGCACCTCACAGCATGAGTAGGTACTTTGTAGCCATTTGGTACATGAGCCAATATTTTGTTTTGGAAATTTCTGATGATTTTTGTGAATTATTGTTAAAGCTGCACAAAGTTTTGCTATATTAGGATGGCCCTGATATACACTCAAGCAGTTTTCCATATATCTTGATTCTGTCATTATCTATGTATCAATAAAAATATTAGTTGTTTGAGACTAGGAGGACGTTTTCTTAGAGGAAATATGAAAGGGGGATAGAAGAACAGTGTTGCAAAATAAAAGAATAACAAATTCTCTGTGAGCTAAGAAGTTATTGATTATACAAATTCCATGAACTGGAAACATTTCACAGGTTCTGCAAATCAATGATTTTATACAAATATGTAGAAAATCTGAACAAGAAAATGACTGGGAGAGAAATTTGTTTGAAAAGAAGTGCAACTGTTTAGAATGGGCCCATGTGATGCAGAAGCAAGCATGGTCAGGGAGAGGATCCTGGGAGGTCTGGATATGAGAAAGGGACAACCTGCCTTTTGAATTCATCATTTGTAACTGACCTGCTAACTGCTCTGAATCTGTTGACAAATTAAGGACACTCACACCTTATTTCTTTGTGTCTAATTATAAGAGAAAATTAGAGCATGTGTTTAGAGGTACCAGTTTTGTTATGTATAGTTACAATTTTAACCATCCTAAGTATGTATCAAATATTCTTCTAGATATTAACCTAAATCCATTATGAATTTGGAGATGGGTTCCAGTTCTGATCAAATATCAAAAGGCTTCCAAATATTCTTGCCTGTGCCCCTCTCCACCCCTAGATAATTGGGTTGCGTTATCTGTAAAGCATTTTGTTATTTTTAAACACCCACCTCAAAACTTTAGGGACTATGCCTGGCATTGCAATTATCCTGAATGGATGCAGGAGAAAAAGACATAAACTAGAGTTCTGTGCAATTATTAGGATCACTTGTAAAATGCACTGTGTAGTTTTCAGAGACTTTTGTTTGTCCTGTTTGTGGCTTTTCAGTACAAGAAAATTAAGAATTATCTTACAGTACATGGAGTCATAAGTGGGTGTTGATGGGACAGCTTGAGAAAAATCAAGAAGCTGTGGGAATGTGCTTAGGGCAGCTGGGGTTCTACTCAGTCTAATTGAAGAGGTTGCAGAGAGGTTGCTGAGAGACTTTGAAAACCTGGGTTCACATGAAGATAATTCTGAGGACAGTTGTGAGTTTGAAATTGTGCACCATTCATAACCTGTACAATAACCTCCATGATTCATCCCAGGATGGATTGTCTTTTTTGTGTCTACTTCAGATCAAGAGGCAAGTCATGGATAATGCTGAAACTAAGCTTACCTATAAAATATTTGCTTGAATATGATTTCTTTCTTTTTAGAATTGGTTTCAAAATAAAAGATTCAGACTACGACACACAAAGAAAGAAAGAATGTTTGTCACCAGGAGATATGGGTTCCCTGTCCAAGATCATCTTCTTGTTTTAGGTCACCAGGATGCCCAGATGCAATATGACAACAGTACCACTACACAGCCCTCTTTCTCCCATCAGGCTCCACCAGAAGAAACTGGCTACTTTCCTATGAAGACATGTGGACTTCTCAGTGAAGGGGATGGCTCATGTATCTCGGTGTTCCCAGGCATGAGAAAGGAACCAAGTTATACTTCACTGGGTCAAGGGGCAAGAGGAAGTGAACCTTCTACCAGCTTTGCTCCAGCCACCTGTAGTCATCCTGCTTCATCTTTGCAACATTTTGAGAGGGCCATGTTCATGACAGAGGAAAGCCAACAGAGAAGGCCCTTGCCCTTGTTCAATGTTAACAGTGTGCAGGGAAAGATGCAGCAGCAGCAGCAGGACCAGCAGCTCTCTGGTCTGTGTGGAGGACAGCAGAGGAGTGACTGGGTGTATTATAATCCACAGCTGCAACAGCCCCAAGATGCAACTTGGCAAAAGAATGGAGAGGACTCAAGTTCTCAAATTCAGTGCACATCTCCTCCACAAATGGAGTTGAGTTTTCCTCCAGAGCCTTTTGGGTTAGATGGACACCAACTTGTTAGAGAGCAGCCCAGGTCTCCAAAGCAGCGGGTCTGGGGTGAGGGGTATGAACTATTTGATGACTTGCCTTTGCCCTGTGTCGATAGTATGCAGGGAAAGATGCAGCAGCAGCAGGACATGGACCTCTTTGATCTGTGGGGAGGACAGTAGGAGAGTGACTGGGTTTATTATAATCCACAGCTGCAATAGCCCCAGAGTTACCAAGAGAATCTGCCAGTTCAGGACCCACTTCTGTGGAAGACTAACCTTGCAAGTGATTGAGTCACATTCTCCGGCTGGGTGCTGAGGCACTCAGTCACAGAAATGTGGCAGAGCTTTCCCCACCCTTCTTGGGTTTGAGGGTTGGTGTCTTGTGCATGGGTGTGTCTTGCTACAGCCCCATGGGTGAAGCTATGCTCACCTGTTCCTTTGTAACATAACCCCTTGCCCTGTTTAGGATAGAATCTTCCATGAAGTGCCTTGTGTGTGTCCCCTTCTCTTACTCTGCCCTTGGGTGTGGCCTACCCAGGTGTCAGTCAACCTGCTGACAGTGGACATCATGAAGATAGACTCAGCCCCCTGAAACCTGACCCCTTGCCTCATTTGAATAGCTTTGAAATAAAAGGGGTCAGCGTGTGCTCTGGCTCTCTCTCTCTTTCTGTGGACTCTTAAGGTCAGAGGAGCCATCACAGCGACCCCAAATGAAAAGATATTTGTGTCTCTTGTGTGGTTATTTTGCACAGCCCAGTTAGCCCAGTTCAAGTGGAATGACCCCTGAGCCTTTTAGTCAAGAACAGAAACCCAGCACACTTCTAACATCTCAGAAGCATGATGACTTAGGGCAGCAGTTGCCCTTGCTTCAACAAGAGCAGGATGCAGGTTGGCAAAAGAATGGAAAGGACTCAAGTTCTCAGATTTAGTGCATATCTCCTCCACAAATAGAGATGAGCTTTGTTCCAGAGTCTTTTGTGTTATATGTACAGCAAGGTGCTAGAGAGCAGCCCAGGTCCCCAACCAAGCAGGAATGTGGGTTATGAAGAAGTTGATGACTGGGCCAAAATTATAAATGAAGTACTTTGCAATCAGTTTTAGAGAGAAGTCAGAAGTCATTCAATAATCATCCACTTAGTGTCAGGGTTAAGTCTCTGTTTAATCTGCACATAAAGATGCTCAGTTCAATAAAGTTTTATGACCAAAAAAATTAAAAAAAAAGATAAAACCAAAAATTTTAAAAATACCCCCCAATCCTTCATAGAGCCCCCTTCACCCCAGCTAATGTAGAGAAAGAGACAGAGATTTCTAAAAGACCAGTCAGTGTCTTCTGGTGGAGTAGCAGTACCCAACAGTGGTAGATCCCTGACTATGCCTCCTCCAGTGTTCTGGAGAAAGTTTGACTTATGCAGCCACTACCACAGCAACAGGCACAAAGACAGAATTGCCAAACTTAAACCAATGTTTGCTTTAGGTAGACACTTCTTGCACAGCCCTGTCTAACAAATATCTCCCCATTGGATGTAAGATCCCCTAAGGGGCCTTTCTATGGAGGAGTCTTTAGGCTGCTGCTCTCCTCCCTGGACCAGGACAGCATCTTCAGGACATCATAGCCTGCCAGGACAGCCTGGACCCTCTGAAATTTTACAGTATCATTGGCATCACAATTGATTTTTATATATGTCAACCCTCACAAAGAAACAAAAACCAAGCTAGGACATTTTGAAGGAAACCATCTTAGCTAGGATTGCTTGACAAGAATTCACAAGATTCTGTGGGAATTCAGTCATTCAGAAGAGATTTCTGCAAGGATGTCTGCTCAGCAACTGTCTGTTTAACTTTGGACTCACATTTCTCTTGGTGTTTTTCACAGTTTTCAGGACTTATTGTTTGGAAATATGTATTGTAGTTCTTTTTACTTTTGCCTTTAAAAATCTCCCCCAGCCCTCAACTCTCCCACTGTGCTCACGGTGAATGTGCCTGGGGTGTACTGTGGTAGGCATGAGCCTGTTTCTGTGTCATTCCATTTCCAATTCACATTCTTGGCAGAATCTTTCTCTGACCATAATTTAGATCAACACCTCCATCCACCTAAAATGGCCTACCTGAGTTTTGACACTGAAAGCAGAACTTACTGAGTCACGTCTTCAGCTACTGCAATCCTAAGGACCCCTGAAGTCTTCTGCACTGAAGTGAGAGCCCATGTTTGAGAATCCATAGTGTTCTGACAGTCACCTGGGCAAGTATGTCAATGATATCTGAGGGTGGCCAGGGAAACCTTTGGATATTGTTGATCTGAGGCTTTGAGGCAAAACTGCAAAGACAGCAATATGATGGAATCTCCCACTTTGGAACCATTTTCACAATTTTGGGCTTTAGGATAAAGAACTGCTTGCAGTCTTCCAGAGAGTTTCTTGTCTCCTACAGGTCCTGCCAACACCAGCTCTGCAGTCTCCATCCCTCAGACCACTAGGGGGCACCATTCACGCAGTGTCAGTGGAGGAGTGGAGGTGCTCTTCCTAAATTCCCAGTTGACTCCTGGGATGTTTCGTGCAAAAGGAGACCAAGGCTAGAGAACTCTTTTTCAGCTCTTACATTTTGCTGTCATAATAGTTAATCATAAAACAGTGTGTACAAGTTACGGTCATTTAAGCAATACCAGGAATAGTGAAGAAATCTTGCACTTATGGTTTATTGCACTTTGGCCACCCTCTTGGAACCCTTGTGATGAATTCTCATGCTATGTTTGTCATGTGTCTCATATTTATTTAAGTGTGAAATCATGAAAAAATATTAAATTGTACAATAAAGCATGTTTTGTATGAATTTATAAGGTGTGAAATATTCAAATCTTCATTCTGTAAATATCTTTCCTCCCAAAATGAGACAGAGAACCTGTAAGGAAATAGCAACTCTTCATTAGAGGAAATGTGTTGTTTGCATAATCACTTTGGACAGTCACTTGGAATGTTGATTGAAGTTGCAGATGCCTAGCAATTTTGCTACTAAATGTTTCCAAAAGAAAATGCTATGCTTTCTTACCGAACACTGAATCTCCAGACAAGAAGGCCCAGTTTCTACCACTACACCTAATACCTGTGATAAGGGTCATTTTGACTTTTTTTTTGGTGGTGGTGTAAGGATTCTGCTCAAAACAGAACTACTTTACCGATTCTTTATTTTTGGAGACATGGTCTAGCTAAGTTGCTCAAGTAGCTTTGAACTTGGAACTCTCCCTCCTCAGCCTCCTAATTTTCTGGGATTATAGGTGTTGTCCATATAACACCTATAATGGTTTTGGAGGTTTCAATCCTTGATCAGTTGTCCCTGTTGCTTTATGCCAATGGGGAGATAGCACATCATGGTAGAGTAAGACTGTCAACCACATGACCAGAAAGTCAGAGGGAGAAATAGGGGAGTGGCCAGGGCCTCATAACCCCTTAAGAGCCTTCCTCCAATGACCTAAAGGTCTTCCACAAGGCTCCAGCTCTTAAATGACCTACCATGTCCCAGTGTGTCACCATATTGGGGACTAAACCTCTAGCACATGTAGCTTTAAAGGAAGTTTAAGATATAAGCTATTAGCATAGCACAGCTGAAAACAAGAGGATAATCATATGTTATTTTGAGAGTTTGGGAGGATACACTGTCCAGTGAAGTATCAAGTTTCTAAATTAGTTTTATAGTGTGATAATTGTGAAAATGAAATAAGTGGGGAAATGGTAATGATCTTAGATTCACATATGTGCATTCTCCCAGTACAAACACAAAAACATAGACTAGATTTTTATACAGTTAATTAGAGACAGTTGCATTTGGACATAAAGGACAGTATTTATTTTTCTCCAATATTATGAGAAATTATTAACCAAGTTCTTTTTTCTTTTAATTTTTTTCTGTGATGCTGAGGATCAAACCCAGTGCCTGGCAGGTGCTAGGTCAGCACTGTCCTATTGAGCCAGAACATAGCTCTAAACTGAGTTTATTCATGCCTTAACTCTCTGTAGATTTTGAATTTTAAAACATAGGTTTCATTGATTGCAAGAATATAATCTAGTCATACAATGATCAGCATAGATTTTTCCTTATGAGTATAGTGTTCTTTGAGAAACCAAAGTAGGTCATGACCCATGTATCCTCTTTATATGATGCTAGTTTTAGGTCCCTAAGATTTCAATTAAATTTTTTGCATCTATTTTCAGGAGTTACCTCACTCTCAGGTTTTTGCCTGCACTATATTCAAGGGTTTCGTTCACAGTAATTTATACAAAGTATAAATTATATGTCACCTCTCTTACTATTCTCTAAAATCTTGTGCAAATTTACATGTATACCTTTATGAAATGTTTCATTTTCCAAACAGTGTTGAGTCTGCCCTTTCCTTTATAGGATTATTTTTTACTACTGATTCTGTATTTTTCAATGTTTCTAACTGGTTCTCCTAGAGTTATTTTTGGGAAGTTCATTTGTTTCCTAGAATATATTTGTGAAAGATGACAAGTTTACTGACATAAAGTTGTTCCAAATATCTTGGTAGTTTTCATACCTAAAGCAAGTGTAGTGATGTTCTATATTCATGTTATATGTTTGTAACATGTATGTTCTATTGCATAAGTTGTTTTTGCATGCGAGCATCTGTGACAGGCTCTGGGGTCTGCAAGGTTACATTATCTGGGTGAGAGTGGTGCTAAATCTTAGGGCTTCTTTCTATCAGGAGATCTCTCTGGGTACAGGTGGGTTTTGTCAAAAGGCATCTGCAAGCTCTCAGGATACAGCTCTTGTCCCAACCTTAGTTTCCCAAAGTCGAAGAGGTTGGTGGCCAGAACATAGCCTGGGTTGGTGTCAAGGAGTTTTTGCTCCTCTGCAAAGTCATCAGCACTCAATGAGGTTTATCTCAGTGACTCCATAAGGACTTCCCTGCCAACTACTGACCCTGAGAACTGAGGCACTGGAGTGCCTAGGAACAAGTCATACTTCTTGCCTGTCAAGTTCCATCCTGGTCCCTTTAGATGCCAAACACTGTCCAGTGACCTTCTACTAAAGCAGGGTGAAAGCTTAGGAGGAAGAAGCTCACACCTTGTGGTTTCTGGAGACCAAATCAGGCTTTAGCAGAGCAAGGCGCAATCTGGCTTCACTTGCCAGCTCTCAGGTGGGATTTTCTGCACTGCAGAGCAAGGTCAGAGTGCAGTTTATGGTAGGAGTGAGGGACTGAATCCCAGCAGGGCAGCTGGAAATTCTCACAGGCCTGAAGTCAGGAGTTTGTGTCTTGTTGCAAAGAAATGATGATTACCTTGCCAGGTGTATCTGAGGGGATTTCTCCAGCTCCAGCAGTGGACCAAGATCCCCAGGGAAAGGGAGCTGACACATGTGATACATGGGGATCCTGACATGGAACTCAGCTATTCCTAGTCACAGAACAATGTCTCCTCAAAGGCCTCTGTGTGCTCCAGGTGGGCAGGAATTATTCTGAAACCTTTCATGTCCATTAGAACCTACGTGGGTGCAGAAGTTTCAGGTGAATAAAGGATTTGGTCTGTTGAAAATGGTGTCATCATTTGGCTCAGATAGGATGTGTTTCAAACAAATTCCTATATGAAAGTTCACAGGTATTCCCATCAATTTAGATTTGCCCCAAGTAGATTTTGCTTTATTTTATTTATGTATTTGTGATAAATGGAGTTCTTAATCACTGAGCAATATCTCTTGCAAATTGTTTTCTCTCTTTTTGTTGTTGTTGTTGTTTGTTTGTTTTGTTTTTCCTAGACAGGGTCTTTCTAAGCTGCTGAGACCCTTGCTAAGTTACTGAAGCAGGCTTTGTACTTGACAATTCTGCCACATCTTTTGGAGCTGCTGGAATTACATTCATGCACCACTGTGCCCAGCTTCATGTAGGTTTTTGATCTTAATTCATTTCATGGTTGGTTGAGGTCCCCAGGCAGACAACATAGGACCCCTCTGCAGTCGTAGCCCATGAAACACCCTCTATGAATTTAACTGCAAATCAATCTGTTCTGTTGAGCCACACACAAGGAAAAGACCACCAACTCCAATTTTAAATCAAATGAAAGCAAGCTTATATTGTTTACACAAAGAAAGCTGGCCAGCAGATGTCTCTCCCTAAGCTGGGCTAGAGCTCAGCACCCCAGCTTTCCAGGAAAAGGTTTTCTAGCACAAAAAGTTGCAAAGGGGGTGTCTTGAGAACTTACCACTAGCAGGATTTTGACAAGCATAATACAAAGGCAGATAGTAGGTTAATGATCTACATGGCTTAACATTTCAAGGTAGGAAATAAATTGAGATTGTAACATCAGAATTTATGAGGCACTGTTTAGGTTTTAGAGAGGGTTGTTATTTGCTCAGGGGGAGCCAGTATTTATAAAGCACCACTAAGGTTTTAGAGAGGGTTTTTTATCTGTTCAGGGAAAGCCAGGCATGGGTGAGTTCAAGGAATTGGCAGGGATTCCAAACAAGTTTAGAAATATCAGTAATTTATAGTAAAACAGAAATTAACTTTTCATGACTTTCTGATGAGTTGGCTCCCAATCTTAAAATGGAATTAGGCTGGGTTTGTCAGTTCCTTGTGCCTTTTCTTCATTTTTGGTTACAGAGACACCATCTATCCACAAATTAAGTTAGAAAACTGGATTCCTTCATCTTTTCTTTTTTAATTTAGTTTCTGAACTGCTGCCATTAACTTGCCCAGTTGAAGACTTCTTTTTATTTTTTTTGTACTGGGGATTGAACCTAGGGGAACTCAACTGCTGAGCTACATCCCAAGCCCTTTTTTTATATTTTATTTGAAGACAGTGTCTCCTTGACGTGCTTGCATAGGGCCTTACTGAGTTACTGAGGTTGGCTTTGAATTTGGATCCTCCTGTCAAAGTCTCCTGAGCCTCTGGATTCAAGTATGGGGCACCATCCATGCCCAGCACACCTTAATTTTATCTGCTGTATATTTTTATATACTGTCTCCTCAGTATTTGACTTCCAGTAAATTAGTGAACTTCTCTGAACTTCAGGATTCATCTGTAAAATCATGTATATCCCCACTGGGCTGCTAGGAGATAATGAAGGAAAAATCTGTTTCAGCTTCAGAGTCAGCCTTCCTACATTCAATATTTATATTGAATCTACATTTGTACATTTGTAGTTTCAATCTCAGCACCAAAAAAAAAAGCAAATTGTTTCAATAGAAAAAGAGAAGTGGGAATTCTTTGATTTAGAAGAATAGGAATAAGAAGCAATGGCTGTGATTCTGTGATGGAGAGGAGTAAAGTTCGCCAAATTTCGAGGTCAGGGGCTCATGATAGCCTAAAAATCTCTGTTTCCACTATCCTCAAGTCCAAATGGGGATAAAATAGTACCAACATTATATAGATATTGTAGGGATTAAATCAGTTTAGTTTCAGTGGATGCTCATGAAGGGAAGCTAGAATTTGAAGAGGTTGGTTATGTTAAATGTCATCAGAGGTGTCTAAGGTGGGCTATGGGCTAGGGCAGGACTGTGTCTGCTGCCCCAGAGTCCCTATTTTAGGTGAGGCTGGAGGCCTTGTGGGTGTTGTCTGCATCCCTCAGAGCCATCTAAGGGTGTGTCTAGGGTAGGCTACATTAATGGATGCTGTTCCAGAGTTAGGCACTTTACCATTGAGAACACCTGAGGAATAGAAGTTCAACATGACTTCCAAAGGCAAGGTTCTTTGGTGGAGCACTGAGATGTGTTTTGTTGTTTTTGTTATTTTTGTTGTTGTTTTTTCGTGGCAGCCTGTGGATTGTGTGAACTAGTGTGAAGAGTGGAGGTGTTTGAGTCTTCATCTTTAAAGTTCAGGCTTAGAGGCCAGGGACAACTCTTGTAATCTATGAACTCTCTATGGCTACTGCACAGTGCAATTGGGGAGAAGGGCTTTTCCAAAGGCTCTTAGATTTAAAAGAGCCTGTGTTAAGGTTAAAAAATATTCCTTATATTTTCAGGCAAAACCACATGACTGGGATTCTCATTAAAAAAAAAAAAAAAAAACAGCATGTGAAGAACATGAGCAGAATGGTTGGGTGCATCTAATAAAATTGGCCAGGTACTGCTCTGTATTGAGGTCATGGGAAAAGTTCTTTATGTTCTTGTACTCTTTCTTCTTTCCTGTGAGGTAAAGAGTTAGCCAGGCATGGTGGTGTGGGCCATTCATCCCAGCTGTTTGAGAAGCTGAGGTAAGAGGATCCTGACTACATGGCCAGTCTAGTCATTTTAGATGTTAATTGGGCCAGAGTGGCAAAGGACCAGGGGAAAAAAAAGAAAAATAAATAAAAATCAACAGGATAGGCTGGGGTGTGGCTCAGTAGTTGAGAGCTTGCCTAGCATGCAGGAAGCCCCTAAGAGTGAGGCCCACATGAATGAGGCCCTGGGTAACTTGTGGCTAACTCTTGTACAAAACAAACTAACAAAAAGCAAACAAAGGCACGGATATAGCTTAATGGTAGGGTACTTGCCTAATATGTCTCAGGTCCAAAGATCTCAGGTTAGATCTCCAGAACCTGGGGTGGGGGAGGGACAAGAAAGTATACTGGAAGAATTTAATGAGTGGTCCTGTTTTGATATATATATATATATATATATATATATATATATATATATATATATACATATATATATATATATATATATATTCTATTCAATTCAGGAATAAATAGGAACTTTTCAAATCAAAGATAGTGGCAGAGAGTTTGCCACACCTGTTTTGTGAGGAGGTGAACATTCAAAAGTCTTTGTTCTGTCTCTGATTTCTTTTTCTAGATGAGCTCTATCTCAGAGGAGATTGTTGTGAGGTCATCTCTAGCTGTCTTGCAACTTATACCCAACCCTCCTCCCCAACTGTACATAGTGGAACTCACAGTCCACTGTGTACAGAGTCACAGAGGCAAAATTTGCCCCCTGCCCCCAACAGTGATGAATTACCTGCAGTCCCTTTGGTATGTGAAGTCCTCCACAAAGCTGCCATGGATCTCAGGTAAGTAGGCACCAGGCCTTGCTTCTAACCATAGGGCTAAAGCAATCCACAGGACAATCTCTTTTGTTGTTATTTTTACTATTGAACTTTCATTTGAAAAAGTTCATGTCGGGCTGGGGATGTGGCTCAAGCGGTAGTCGCTCGCCTGGCATGCGTGCGGCCCGGGTTCGATCCTCAGCACCACATACAAACAAAGATGTTGTGTCCACCGAGAACTAAAAAATAAATATTTAAAAAAAATTCATGTCTTTCAAACATTTGAAGCATGCACATTTACTTTTCAGAAAACCTGGGCCTTTTTTTATTGGAGTTATGGGGTGGGGAGTGGGATGAACCAGACCAGAAGCTACCCTGGAATCTTTGCTATGCTTATCTGGACTCCCTAAATATTATTTTGTTACGAAAAAAGTACTTTTTTATTTTAAATCCTACTTAGGTGTTGTTTCCAAACATTGAGGGAAAGTGCAGTCTCTTGATTAGTACCTCATGCTGCACATCTTTGATGATTTTCTAGGAAAAGAAGTCGAAAAGTGTTATTGCATATAAAATGTTAAGAAAATTTTCTGTCTCCTAGGTATTATTATTTAAAAATTGATTTTTTTTTTTTTTTACTTTTCTCACCAGCCCTTCCTAGACAGGGTAAACTTCAAATGCACTCTCCAGAGCTCACTGTCATGACTAAATACTATGTTCAATTTTTTATTCATAAAGAAAATTGTACTTTGCTCTATAACACAGAATTCAAAGTGCCTGTATTTTAGGGACAATTGTATTTCTCATATTAAAAACACTTCAAAAAAGAAAAAAAAAAGATTTAAACCAGGCATTGCTTAATGGTGAGGATTGGTTCAGAGAAACATATGAGAAGATTTTTGTTGTGTGGGCATTGTAGGGTGCACTTACATAAACTAATATAAGTCTGATGGCAATAGTGCTCTGAGGCATCAGCATCATATATCCAGTCCATCCTTGACCACACATTGTTACTTGGCACATGACTGAGAAGGAATAGCTCTGGGCTCAGTCTGACTGGCATGGAGTTAATGTTGAACACCCTGAAGTTCTTGTGTGAAAAACTTAACCCAGATGGAACAGTATTGCTAGGTGTGATCTTTAAGGCCAGGGAGGTTCCACCCCCAGAGTGAATTAAATCTGTTTTGAGGAGTAGGTTAGTTATCATATAAGCAGCTTTGCTGTAAAAATGAACTATGTTTGTGTAAAGTGTACAGATTCAGGTCTTCTATTTTTGGATGATTTCCTGTAATATTTTTTTTTCACTTAGTAAAACATCATGTAAAATTTACCCTCACCACTTTTTTAAGTATACATTTTAGTGGCATCACCTACATTACATTGTCCTGTAACCACTATCAGCAACTGTCCATGGTGCTCTTTTCATCTTATAGAACTGATACTTTGTAACCATTAAATCACAACTTCTTGGTGTCCCGTCCCCAGCCCCTGAGGACTATCATTGTATGTCTTCATGACTTTGACTACTCTAGGTACCTCATACAAATGATGCTGCTGGATAATATAGTTATTTTTTAAATTTTGTTGTGAGCACCAACCATATATTTTTTTTCCACAGTACCTACACCATTTTGCCTTCCCACTAACAGGGCATCAGGAGTTCCATTCCTCTGCTGCTCATTTGCAGTTGTTTATTTTGGTTATTTGGTTTTGGAATAAAACTGGGTACAGGGTCTCAGTTTTATTTAATGGGATGAGGTGTTATTTTCCTGTGAATTTGAATTTGGCTTCCCTAATGATTTGTAATGTTGACCATCTTTTCACATGCTTAATGACAATTTGTTTATCTTCTTTGGAGAAATACCTATTCCAATCCTTTGCCCACTTTAAGTTGGAGTTCTGTGTAAATTGTGGTTCTCTATGTCTTGATATCAACATTTTGTCAGATGTGATTTCCAAAGGCATTCTCCTATTCCACAGATTGTTTTACCATTTTTCATTTTATCCTTTTATGCACAGTTCTTCATTTGGATGTAGTCTGTTTTTATTTGTACTTTTTGTGGCATATCTAAGAAATCATTGCCAAAGTCAATGTCATAAAACTTTCCCCCAAGTTTTCTTGCAGCAGGGTTTATGCATTTTTTCTAGATTTTTTTTAATTTTGAATTAATTTTTGCATATAGGATAAATGGTCCAACTTGATTTTTGCATGTGGATATTCAGTTTTCCCAGTACCATTTGTTCAATCCTGCCTAATGTTTCTTTGAACTGAGAAATAAATGTTCCATTTTTTTTTTGTTTTCTGTGGAAGAATTAATGCCTTCCAAGTGGATTCATCATCCAGAGAGGAGAGGACAGAAACAGGGAGAGTGTGTGAATCAAGCATGTTTTATACATGTATGAGCTTGTTACCCAGAATCCCATTATTTTGTAAAATAACAATGTCAGTGCATGGGGGTGAAGGCCTGTCATTCTAGTGACTCCAGGAGCCTGAGGCAGGAGGATCTGAAGTTTGAGGTCACTTCGTAGGACTCTGTCTCAACATGAAAATGAGGAAGTGCTGGGATGATGCTCTTTGGTACATCCAGTGGGACAGCTACTGGGTTTATCTGCTGCCCTTCTGAAAAATACTGAAAAACCAAGCTATTGGAGGGAGAGAGAAGCAGATGAAAGAGACAGTAGAGCTACTACTGCTATTTTTGTTTTTTATATCTTACACCTGTGTGTGTATGCATATATATGTGTGGGTGTGCATTTGTGTGCTTCTGTCTCCTTTGTTCTACTGCATTGACTTGGGTTTTTATCTTTTCTTTTTGATAGTAGCATGTTTTGACTTTCTTCTAATTTCCTTTTGTGCCAATTCTGTAGCTATTTTTCTTACTGGAAATAAAATTAAAGTTACAATATTTTATTTTCATGTTACTACTAACAACTTCAATCTCACAAATATACTATTCTTTACACTTCTATCCACCATTTTATGTTCTCATTTTTATTTATTTATTTTGTTGTTGTGTTGGGGATTGAATCCAAGGGTGTTTTACCACTGAGTTACATCTCCAGCCTTCTAGCTTTTTCTATTTTGAGTGTGACCCAGTGGTAGAGGGTTTACCTAGCATTCCACAGGCCCTGGCTTCAATACTCACTACAACCAAACAAACACACCCTCCATATAAACCCTTGACTCTTTTGTCCAGGGGTTTATTATTTTATTTTACTTTTAGTTGTAGATGGACACAATTCCTTTATTTTGTTTAGTTTTTTATGTGGTGCTGGGGATCAAACCCAGTGCCTTGTGCATGCTAGGCAAGCACTCTACCACTGAGCCACAACCCCAGCCCTCTGTCCAGTGTTTTAAGACTTCCACCCCATTGGAGATGGGTTAGGAAAGAGTCATGTTACATGCTCCAAAAACTTGAAGTATCCTTTATTTGGTTTCTATTTGAAGGATAAGTTCACTTGAATGTCATTGTGCAGAGCAAAACCAACATCTTCATAATAATCAATACTTGTACCATTCCAATATTTTGTCCCTATTTTTATTCATTGTTATTCCTCTCCTACTCTACCCCAAAGATTTTAACTGTTGGCTATGAGATTAAGGGGAGCTGGTTTCTTTGTATATTATCAATTACTGTTATGGATGAGCATTTTTTATTTGCCTCTTTATATTTTTGAGTTTTTTTAAACTGACCATTTTTTTCTACCCTGTAGATCATAATCACATACTTTTAAGATTGGCCTTTAACCCATTGTTTAGCATATCTCTTTGTACATGATACAGGAAATACAAAGATTCTTTGAAAAAAGTTTTATACCATTTCTTCACATAGGACAATTTTGATATTGTCATGAATTCATTTTTTATGTGTGTGTGTGAATGTATCCTATGATTTTTTATGGAAAAATCAACTATTGTGAGGCAAGTTTGAGAATAGGCACCAATTAAAATGCTCTTGCAAATATTCAGGATAGGAATTGTGCAGTATTTGATCAGCTATTGAATTCTACAGAACTAGAAAGACTGAATATTTTGAAAGTGGACCTGATAGTTTGCAGAGGTGTTGGGTATTCAGTGAGGAAAGTTAAAGATGGCTGTACAATTTTTGTCCTGAGCAGTTGTATGCCAGAGACATTAGCAGTTTTTACTTTAGATATAAGAAGTTTGGTATGCCAGTCAAACTCCAAGAGATGATGGCCTAAATGCAGAAGAAAGGGCTTGGCACTGCAGTTATCCTCAATTGATGCAGGAGAACAACATGAAGACTAGAGTTGTTAAGTGCAGTTGTTAGAATCACATGTACAATGCACTGCCCAGTTGTGACAAATTTTGGTTGTTCTTTACATGCCTTTCAAATACAACAAATTTTAAAATGTTCTTACAATACACTGAGTCATGACTGTACCTTGATGGCGTGACTTGAAAAAATACAAAAGTTGTGGGAATGTGTGGAGGGCAGCTAGAGTTCTGATCATTCTCAAACAGAGGTTGCAGAGAGGTTGATGAGAGACTTTGAAAAGCCTGGGTTCTCATGGACAGAAGGGCTGCTGCAGACTGTGGAAACAGTTTGGAATTTGGAATTGGGCACCAATCAGAACCTCCATTATATGGAGAACCTGGAAGGATTGCCTTTTTTGTGTCTACTCAAGGTCAAAAACCACATCAGTGATAATGCTGAAATTAAGCATAAGTATAAAATATTTGATTAAAACTAATTTCTCTTTATTTTTAGAATTGATTCCAAAAAAAATCCACAGAGAATGTTTGATGCCAGGAGACAACATGAGTTCCATGATCAAGGTCATTCTGTTTTAGGTCATCAGGATGCCCAGATGCAATGTGACAATAGCGCCACTGCACAGACCCTCCACCCCCAGCAGGCTCCACTGAAAGAAACTGGCTACTTTCCTATGGAGACATGATGACTTCCCACTGAAGAGTATAGCTCATGTGTCTCTATGTTCCCAGGCATGAGAAAGAAGCCAAGTTGTACTTCGCTGGGTCAAGGGGCAAGAGGAAGTGGACCTTCTCCCAGCTTCATTCCAGCCCCCGATAGTCATCCTGCTTCATCTTTGCAGCATTTTGAGAGGGCCTCGTTCATGACAGAGGAAAGCCAGCACAGAAGCCCTTGCCTTTGCCCAATGGTAACATTGTGCAGGGAAAGATGCAGTAGCAGGAGCTCTCTGGTGCCAGGTTTCTGTTCTCACGACTTTTGCCCTGACAATGGGCAAGGGACTCCATGTTGTTTGCATCACCATGGTGACCACAGGGTGCCTGGCAGGAAGAGTGGGCTTCCTGGTCCCACCTCCCACACTTTCATGGGCTTCAGATTGGTTCTTCCACAGTCACTCAGACAGGACTTCTAGTCCCGCCTTCCAGCCACTAACCTGTACTACTGTGTTTCAGATTTCTACTGGAGCTGTTCAGAGCCTGTATTTTTAAGAATGCCTACCTGTAAATACTAATGAAAGATATCTTTTTCAGCCAAAATGTAATTCCACAGGTTTCTATGTTGCAGCCCTAAATTTAAGTTAGTTCTGACTTAAATAACCTTACTTATCTCTATAGTTGTGTTACTAAATAGTGTTCTATTGATGAGAGATATCAAACATGCTTGTTTATATTTTACTTTTAATTTTGGAGATTATGAGGATGCATTTGCTCGCCACAGGAACAAAGCTGGCAATATTCCTATGATGACCAAAAAATCCTTATTCTCATTCCTAACTATAAAAAATAAATATGTATACTCAAGGATCTTATTTCAGTTACATCAAGTGATGTCACATAGAAGAGTGCACTCCTAGTTAAAAATAAATTAAAATGGATCCAAATATTTTAAGACCACGTGGTTACATAAAGTTAACACGATTATAAGTTATGTTCTTATTTTTAATATATATTTTTTAGATATTTAGATAACCTATATTTGTTAATCTATAAAATAATTAGCACATGCCTAATTTATTAGTTAATATATATTCGCCTAATTGTTTTTCTTCAACAAAAACCCATAATTTATGTTTTATATCTACATTTATCAGATACTCTGCCTTTTCAGTTACAGATATTTGAGATAAATGTACTTACTATAAATTTGCTTTTAAGTGAAAATACAATCTTCAAGTAGTTTCTAATTCTCAAAGTTACTGTTCAAACTCATAAGATGATTAATAATTATAATTATGTCTACAAAAATCTAAGGATTTTAACTATATTTTCATTGATATTTCTTATCAAAGTACAATAATTTGTTTATAGATTCTAAGGTTTTCAGAAATTGTTCCAAAGTATAACCAAAACAATTTTCTATAAGAAAAAGATGCTTCAACAAAGAAAAAGCACACATGGATCTTAAAAAGAAGAAAGAAATCATCTTTGGGTAAAACAAGGTCTTTATATTCATATTTCAATGATAAAAGTATTTTCCTAAGCAAAAAAGATTTTTATATTATTATCTAAACAGATGATGTAAAAAGTTAAAATGATTAAAGAAGAGATTTATATATACTAAACTGACTCTAATTAATTTAAGGGTATTTCAGGCTATTTTCCTAATTTAACTATACTAATGTGAACTAAGATTTTGTCTATATTTTGACATGATAAGCACCTATTAAAATGTAAGTTTATTTCTTTAAAGAAAGATCCTTATTGCCTAAAAATTCTTACTGTTTAAGACAAAGATTAATTTTGGTAAATAAATTCACATTGTTGATTAAACATAAAGTATATTGAACTACTAACTTAAATCCTGTTTTTAACAATTGTCCTTAGAGACCAAAATTGATTGATTCTAAGACACTGAGATACTAATTTTTACATATTTTGTTTGTTAGATAATTATAAAATAAAAAAAAAACATTTTATTAAGACTAAGATTCTCCAAATTAAAGTTATATATTAATTTTAAACAATAAAGGTTACAAACTTAAAAAATTCATTGATATTATATAAATTCTCTGACTAGATCTATTGTCCATAAAATATACAGTAAGATTTATACACTGCTCCCTACAAAAAAAAATAACCTTAATCATATTTTTAAAGGCAATTAAGAGATACATATTTAAAGGATAATCTAAAATATAGAGATTTTGAGACCTTATCTAAAAATGATTGAGGATTCTTTCTAAATTGTTAGGATGGATCGACTAGTCTATATTAAAAAAATTTAATAATCAATAAAAGGTAAATCTATTCTTAATAATTTAAATACTTGTACTATTATCTATAACTTAAACTAATAATACTATGACTTATGCCAAGCCTTTACTCAATTTTATTAAATAAGGAAAAAGGGGATTACAGAATCCCAGAGAGACACCAGATTTTACACAATACTTTAAAAGTTTTCTCTTAAATTGTAATGTTGAGAGTCTTAATGTAACTGAACATGATTCAGTAAATTAAATCAGATATCAAAGGAGAGTTTAAACCAGTCATCATTATAATGACTGAGAAACCTGGCACAGGAAGGTAAATTTCCAGCTACAGAGTTTATAGCCATGCAGCTTCACAAGCTTGTCAGGTAAATAAAAAGTATGAAAAGACTTGTAGGGACCCATTTCCCAGGTTCACCTTTTTTTTTTATTATTTTATTGTTGGTTGTTCAAAACATTACATAGTTCTTAATATACCATATTTCACAGATTGATTCAAGTGGGTTATGAACTCCCATTTTTACCCCGTATACAGATTGCTGTGTCACATCAGTTACATTTCCATTGATTTACAAATTGCCTTTCTAGTGACTGATGTATTCTGCTGTCTATCCCATTCTCCACTGTCCCCTCACCCCTCCCCTCCCCTCCCCTCCCCTTCTCTCTCTCCATCCCCTCTACTATAAATCGTTTCTTCCACTTATATAATTTTCCTCCTACTCCTCCTTTCCTCTTATATGTAATTGTGTATAACCCTGAGGCTCACCTTCCAATTCCATGCAATTTCCCTTAACTCTCACTTTCCCTCCCGCCTATCATCCCTGTTTAATGTTATTCTTCTTCTCCAGCTCTTCATCTCTACCCTGTCCTTGGTTACTCCCCTTATATCAAAGAAGACATTTGACATTTGTTTTTTAAGGATTGGCTAGCTTCACTTAGCATAATCTGCTCATTAATGGATGGCATTAGCCATCCATTTCCCTCCAAATTCTATGATTTTGTCATTTCTTATTGCAGAGTAATACTCCATTGTGTATAAATGCCACATTTTTTAATCCATTCATCTATTGAAGGGCTTCTAGGTTGGTTCCACAATCTTGCTATCGTGAATTGTGCTGCTATGAACATCGATATAGCAGTGTCCCTGTAGCATGCTCTTGTTAGGTCTTTAGGGAATAGACCGAGAAGGGGAATAGCTGGGTCAAATGGTGGTTCCATTCCCAGCTTTCCAAGAAATCTCCATACTGCTTTCCAAATTGGCTGCACCATTTTGCAGTCCCACCAACAATGAACAAGTGTACCCATTTCCCCGCATCCTCGCCAGCACTTGTTGTTGTTGGACTTCTTAATGGCTGCCAATCTTACTGGAGTGAGATGGTATCTTAGGGTGGTTTTGATTTGCATTTCTCTGACTGCTAGCGATGTTGAGCATTTTTTCATGTACTTGTTGATTGATTGTATGTCCTCCTCTGAGAAGTGTCTGTTCAGGTCCTTGGCCCATTTGTTGATTGGGTTATTTGTTATCTTATTATCTAATTTTTTGAGTTCTTTGTATACTCTGGATATTAGGGCTCTATCTGAAGTGTGTGGGGTAAAGATTTGTTCCCAGGATGTAGGCTCCCTGTTTATCTCTCTTATTGTTTCTTTTGTTGAGAGAAAACTTTTTAGTTTGAGTAAGTCCCATTTGTTGATTCTGGTTGTTAACTCTTGCGCTATGGGTGTCCTATTGAGGAATTTGGGGCCTGACCCCACAGTATGTAGATCATAGCCGACTTTTTCTTCTATCAGACGCCGTGTCTCTGATTTAATATCGAGCTCCTTGATCCATTTTGAGTTAACTTTTGTGCATGGCGAGAGAAAGGGATTCAGTTTCATTTTGATGCAAATGGATTTCCAGTTTTCCCAGCACCATTTGTTGAAGATGCTATCCTTCCTCCATTGCATGCTTTTAGCCCCTTTATCAAATATAAGATAGTTGTAGTTTTGCGGATTGGTTACTGTGTCTTCTATTCTGTACCATTGGTCCACTCGCCTGTTTTGGTACCAGTACCATGCTGTTTTTGTTACTATTGCTCTGTAGTATAGTTTGAAGTCTGGTATCGCTATACCGCCTGATTCACACTTCCTGCTTAGCATTGTTTTTGCTATTCTTGGTCTTTTATTATTCCATATGAATTTCCTGATTGTTTTATCTATTTCTACAAGAAATGCTGTTGGGATTTTGATTGGGATAGCATTGAACTTATAGAGAACTTTTGGTAATATCGCCATTTTGATGATGTTAGTTCTGCCTATCCATGAGCAGGGTATATTTTTCCATCTTCTGAGGTCTTCTTCTATGTCTCTTTTTAGGGTTCTGTAGTTTTCATTGTATAGGTCTTTCACCTCTTTTGTTAGGTTGATTCCCAGGTATTTTATTCTTTTGGGGGATATTGTGAATGGAGTAGTTGTCCTCATTTCCGTTTCAGAGGATTTATCTCTGATATACAGGAATGCATTTGATTTATGCATGTTGATTTTATATCCCGCCACTTTGCTGAATTCATTTATTAACTCTAATAGTTTCTTTGTAGACCCTTTTGGGTCTGTTAGGTATAGAATCATATCGTCTGCAAATAGTGATAATTTAAGTTCTTCTTTTCCTATTTTCATGCCTTTAATTTCTTTCGTCTGTCTAATTGCTCTGGCCAGTGTTTCAAGGACTATGTTGAACAGAAGTGGTGAGAGAGGGCATCCCTGTCTTGTACCAGATCTTAGAGGGAATGCCTTCAATTTTTCTCCATTCAGAATGATGCTGGCCTGTGGCTTATCATAGATTGCTTTAACAATGTTGAGGTATGATCCTGTTATCCCTAATTTTTCTAGAGTTTTGAACATAAAGGGATGTTGTACTTTGTCGAATGCATTTTCTGCATCTATCGAGATGATCATATGGTTCTTATTTTTAAGTCTATTGATGTGGTGAATAACATTTATTGATTTCCGTATATTGAACCAGCCTTGCATCCCAGGGATGAATCCTACTTGATCATGGTGTATAATTTTTTTGATATGTTTTTGAATCCGATTCGCCAGAATTTTATTGAGGATTTTTGCATCTAGGTTCATTAGAGATATTGGTCTGTAGTTTTCTTTCTTTGAAGTGTCTTTGTCTGGTTTAGGAATCAGGGTGATGTTGGCCTCGTAGAATGTATTTGGAAGTTCTCCCTCTTTTTCTATTTCCTGAAATAACTTGAAAAGTATTGGTGTTAGTTCCTCTTTAAAGGTTTTGTAAAATTCTGCTGTATACCCATCCGGTCCTGGGCTTTTCTTAGTTGGTAGTCTTTTGATGGTTTCTTCTATTTCCTCTATTGTTATTGGTCTGTTTAGGTTGTCTATATCTTCCTGACTCAATCTGGGCAGATCATATGACTTAAGAAATTTATCGATGCCTTCACTATCTTCTATTTTATTGGAGTATAAGGATTCAAAGTAATTTCTGATCATCTTCTGTATTTCTGAAGTGTCTGTTGTGATATTGCCTTTTTCATCCTGTATGCTAGTAATTTGGGTTCTCTCTCTTCTTCTCTTCGTTAGCATGGCTAAGGGTCTGTCAATTTTATTTATTTTTTCAAAGAACCAACTTTTGGTTTTGTCAATTTTTTCAATTGTTTCTTTTGTTTCAATTTCATTAATTTCAGCTCTGATTTTAATTATTTCTTGCCTTCTACTTCTTTTGCTGTTATTTTGCTCTTCTTTTTCTAGGATTTTGAGATGATATATGAGATCGTTTATTTGTTGTTTTCTTCTTTTTTTAAGGAATGCGCTCCAAGCAATGAATTTTCCTCTTAAAACTGCTTTCAATGTGTCCCATAGATTCCGATATGTTGTGTCAGTGTTTTCATTTATCTCTAAGAATTTTTTAATTTCCTCCTTGATGTCTTCTATGACCCATTGATCATTCAGTAACCTATTGTTCATTCTCCACATGATGCATGATTTTTCCTTCCTTCTTTTATCGTTGATTTTCAGTTTCATTCCATTATGATCAGATAGGATGCATGGTATTATTTCTACTCCTTTATATTGTCTAAGAGTTGTCCTGTGACATAATATATGATCTATTTTTGTGAAGGATCCATGTGCTGCTGAGAAAAAAGTGTAACTACTTGATGTTGGGTGGTATATTCTATATATGTCAATTAAGTCTAGGTTGTTAATTGTGTTGTTGAGTTCTATAGTTTCCTTATTTAAATTTTGTTTGGAAGATCTGTCCAGTGGTGAGAGAGGTGTGTTGAAGTCTCCCATGATTATTGTATGGTGGTCTATTAGACTCTTGTACTTGAGAAGAGTTTGCTTGATGAACGTAGCTGCACCATTGTTTGGGGCATATATATTTATGATTGTTATGTCTTGTTGGTGTATGGTTCCCTTGAGCAGTATGCAGTGTCCCTCTTTATCCTTTTTGATTAACTTTGGCTTGAAATCTATTTTGTTTGATATGAGTATGGACACTCCTGCTTGTTTCCGCAGTCCATATGAGTGGAATGATTTTTCCCAGCCTTTCACCTTCAGTCTATGTATATCTTTTCCTATCAAATGTGTCTCCTGTAGGCAACATATTGTTGGATCTTGTTTTGTGATCCATTCGACTAGCCTGTGTCTCTTAATTGGTGAGTTTAAGCCATTAACATTTAGGGTTATTATTGAGATTTGGTTTGTTCCTCCAGTCATATTTGTTTATTTATGTTACTAAACCTGATTAGTTTTCCTCTTTGGTTACTTTCCCCCCTTTACTGTCCTACCTCCCACTGATGGTTTGCAATGTTATTTTCAGTTTCCTCTTCCTGTAATGTTTTGCCAAGGATTTTTTGAAGAGATGGTTTTCTAGCTGCGAATTCTTTTAACTTTTGTTTATCGTGAAAAGTTTTAATTTCATCTTCCATCCTGAAGCTTAATTTCGCCGGATACACGATTCTTGGTTGGAGCCCATTTTCTTTCAGTGTTTGAAAAATGTTATTCCAGGATCTTCTAGCTTTCAGAGTCTGTGTTGAGAGATCAGCTGTTATCCTGATTGGTTTGCCCCTAAATGTAATCTGCTTTCTTTCTCTTGTAGCTTTTAAAATTCTCTCCTTATTCTGTATGTTGGGCATCTTCATTATAATGTGTCTAGGTGTGGATCTCTTATGATTTTGCACTTTTGGCGTCCTGTAGGCTTCTAGGATATGGGATTCTGTTTCATTCTTCAAGTCTGGGAAGTTTTCTCGTATTATTTCATTGAATAGTTTGTTCATTCCTCTGGTTTGGAGCTCTGTGCCCTCCTGTATCCCAATGACTCTTAAGTTTGGTCTTTTAATGTTATCCCATATCTCTTGGATGTTCTGCTCATGGTTTCTTAGCAGTCTTGCTGAACTGTCTATGTTCTTCTCAAGTTGAAATACTTTGTCTTCATTGTCTGATGTTCTATCTTCTAAGTGATCTATTCTGTCTGGTAGTATTGTCAATTGAGGTTTTAAGTTGGTTTATTGCTTCCTGCATTTCTAGGATTTCTATTTGTTTGTTTTTTATTACTTCTAACTCCCTGTGAAATTGATCTTTTACTTCCTGGATTTGTTTCTGTAGTTCCTTGTCAATGTGATCTTTCATTGTCTGATTTTGCTGTCTCATGTCTTCCTTGAGACTCCAGATCATCTGAAGCATGTATATCCTGAACTCTTTATCTGACATTCCATCTATTGCAGCTATTACCTCTTCTAGAGTTGAGTTGACCTGCATTGCTTGTGGTCCTTTCTTTCCTTGTCTTTTCATGTTGCTTGCGTTTCTTTCTGCTTCGTGAAACTGTTGTGTTTTTGAAATTTTTCCCCCTGTTTATTTATATTGCTCTTGTATATTTGGGATATCTCTCTTGTAGGGCGGGTAGTGGCTGTGATCCTCCTCTAATCAGGGTGATCTATCAACTACGCTGGTTGGTCGTAGGTCTGCCCGCCCTGCGGGCACGGGTGGCTGCTCTACTCTGCCCCCACTCCAATTGCGGTGACGTTTTTACCACGTCCTCGGATCGTTGGTCCTGATCCGGACGTGGGCAGCAGCTCTTCTCCACCCCTACTCCAATTGATGTGACGTGTCTACCACACTGGTCGGCCTCCAAGCCTGTTCCGCCGGTGGGTCTCAGATCTGCCCACCCTGCGGGCCTGGGCGGCAGTTCTGCTCAACCCCCACTCCCAGTGGGGGTACCTAACTGCCTCTCCAATGGGTCTCTGGGCTCCTTCCGGACGCTGGCGGCGGATCTGTTCAACCCCCACTCCAACCAGTGTGACGTGACTGCCTCGATGCTACTCGTCCACCACACTGGCCGGCTGCCGAGCCTGTCCTGCCAGTGGGACGCAGGACTGCCTACCTTGCAGGGTCAGACGGCAGCTCTTCATGGCCTCCACTCCAAGTGGGTTGACTTGGCTACCCTGCTGTCAGGTCGCTGGTCCTGTTCCAGGCGTGGGCGGCTACTCTCCTCGGCCCCAGCTGCAGTTGGGGTGTCGCGATACCACACCGGCTGGACCCTTAGCCTGCTCTGGGCACAGAAGGCAGCTCCACTCTGCCCTCCAGGCCCCCGCAGCACCCAGCAGGACCCGGACCAGGAAGCAGTCCCTGTAGGATCCCCAACCCTGAGCCAGAGCCGCTTCGGGAGCCAGGAGCTGGTCTCTCCGATCCCCGCCACTTTCTGCTAGGAGCAGGCTCCTCAGGGCTACCGCCGCGGGTTCCCCAATCCCAGGCCAAAGCCGCCCCGGGAGCCCAAGCCTGGCCGCACCAGACGCTCCCTGCTCGGTGCCCAAGCCTGGCCGCACCAAACTCTCCCTGCTCGGAGCACGCTCCCCTGGGAGCAGAGTCTAAGACGCACTTCCCGCGGGCTCCCCAGCTCCGGGTCAAAACTGTTCCAGGAGACAGAGTCCCGCTACCCCTCGTCGCAAGTTTCACTTGTGGCTGGCCTCAGCTCGTGGTCCCCGCAGGCTCCGCGGCCCTGGGCTCAAGCAGCAACGAGAGCCAGACCCCAGCCTCTCCGATCCCTGCCACGCTCTGCTCGGAGCAGGCTCCACAGAGGTACCCCAGCCTCAGGCCCAGGCAGCCCCGGGAGCCCGAGCCTGGCAGCTCCAACCTCTCCCAGCTCAGTGTACGCTCAGACAGGGGCAGGGTCAAAGACACAGTCGCTGCGGGTTCCCTAGCCCCGGGCCAAGAAGGATCTCCCGCCCTGGGCCAAAGCAACCCGGGGAACTAGAATCTGGCCGCTCAAAGCCCGGGGCCCGCCTTGCCAGGGGTGAGGCCTGAAGAGTATTCTCCTCAGAGTTTCCAATCCTGAGCCTGAGCGATCTGTCTGCGCGACGCAGGCAAATAGCAGCCTGGAATCACCTGTTCTGTAGTTGAATGAGCTGATATCAGTAGAAAACAGGGATGATTGCATTAGCTCTCCATGATGGCGGCTGCAGTCCTCCTCCGTGTTCCGACCGGTGTCGGGAATCGAACTGGACCGATTCTCTCCTCTATTTCAAAGCTGGAATTCAGCACTCAGCGCGGCCAGTGTGCCACTGGCAGGAGCCTGCAGAATCCGCTTCACTGTAATCCCTCTCTGGTACCTCGCGGCTAATTAACTCGGGCGCGTCCCAGACTCCATCCACGGGGCGGTCCGCCGACCAAGTACTGCTTCCCTCCGTGCGGAGAAATCGCCCGCGACCAAGCCCCTGCAGCCGAATCCCGCGCGCTGGAATTCTGACCTCTAGATTCTGGAGCACCTCAATTTCACTGGGGATTCCCACCAAGGTAGCCTTCAGCCATTTCACTGCTGGCTCAGATTCCCCCTGGCCCCCGGGGCTTGGTACCGGCCCTGGTTTCTTGTGTGCACGCCAAAGAGGCCAGCTCCCAAGGCCTTGAAAGATTTGTGGTTTCTGTTTTCATATTCAGCCTATAACAGTCATGTGGGAACGTCCTGACCTGCTTGGGTCTGATAAGTTTCCTTGTTGAAGGCTTAGTATGAGTCGACAAGGACCACCTGCCCCCCTCCATCCTTGCTTCCGCCTACCAGTAACTTTCCATTCTGTCTGAAAGATATATATAAGTATGAGCTGAGATAATAAAGTCAGAGACTCTCCCTGGATGAAGAACCTTGGTGTCCTGTGAATTCTTTTAACCCCGACGTCTCCCGCCGGACTCGGTCCCATTCGCCGGACGCGGCAATTGGAGGTTCCTACCGAGATCACGGAAGGTAAGCGGGCAGGGCTCCCTCCACGAAGAGGGAGGATTAATAGCCTTCGTAAAGAGAAGGGGAAAAATAGCCTTCGTAAAGAGAAGGGGAAAAGAAGCCTTCGTAAAGAGAAGGGGAAAAATAGCCTTCGTAAAGAGAAGGGGAAAAAAAGCCTTCGTAAAGAGAAGGGGAAAAGAAGCCTTCGTAAAGAGAAGGGGAAAAATAGCCTTCGTAAAGAGAAGGGGAAAAGAAGCCTTCGTAAAGAGAAGGGGAAAAATAGCCTTCGTAAAGAGAAGGGGAAAAGAAGCCTTTGTAAAGAGAAGGGGAAAAAAGCCTTCGTAAAGAGAAGGGGGAAAATTGAAACTTAAACTAGGAACAGGTAGCTACCATGGGTAACTCAGCAGCCAAAGTTCGTCTGGCCAACGAACTCAGAGAGCTGTTGAACACACAGGGAACCGGAATAAAAACAAAAACTGCAACAGAATTCGTTGAAGTTATTGCCCAGGCATGTCCTTGGTTTCTGACAGGGGGATTTCTTAATAATAATGATTGGGATCAGGTCAGATGTGATTTACAAAAATTACTGAGGGACCAAAGGCCGGAAAGCATCCCAATCGCCACTTTCTCTTTATGGAGACTGGTTAAAGATGCTTTGTTAATAGATAAAATAAAGATTAAGGAACAGCTTGCAGAATGTGAACAAGTCCTTGGCCAGGTCCAGGAAGAGCAAACGGCAGAGTCCTTACCCCTTTCCCATTATTCTTTCACATCTCCTTCTTCATTCTTAGATCCACCCTAGCTGCTCTCAACCCTGCCTTCTCATCTTCCCCCTCCCTAATAGGCCCACAGAAAAGTCTTAACTGACCTTCTCCAAAATATTCACCATGGCTTATTTTAGGATTTTCAGCAAAAGAATCTCTACAAAAAGGTTCAATGTAGATAAATTTCCTATTTTCATGTTGCCCTGTTTTATTTGGCTACTGTCTGAAAAGATCAGCACTCCAGGCGCTAGACACTCCCTTACTAGTTTTTCACAAAAATATGTAAACAAGGCCTCTGGCCTTGAGCTGGGCTTCACAGTGCTGAGTACATTTCTAAGATAAGGGAGTTACTAACTGGGCTCCTTGGTAACAGCTGGCAAGAGGACGAACTGGAAAGGGAGATAGAGGAACTAGAGGGTCGAATGAAGAAGTCAAGATTTAAAGCACCTACGGCCCCGATCCCTGTTTCGCTCCCTCATTATAACCCCGATTGAGATGAGAACAACCCCAAAAGGCAGGGGGGAAATGTTCAGTGGCAGCCTAAGATAGCCCAAACTTTTCCAGTAATTGAAAACCTGGATGCCTATGGACAGCCGGCCAGAGTGTATGTTTCTTTAGCCTTTAAAGATATTAAACAACTAAAGGAGGCAATTACTAATTACAGACTCCATGCCCCCTTTACATTGACTCTCTTCGAGTCTTTCTCTGCCAATCAGCTGACACCTAGTGACTGGCAACAGCTTTGTAGGGCTGTGTTGTCCAGAGGGGATTTTTTGTTATGAAAAGGTGAAAATCAAGAGAGGTGTCGCGAGCTAGCCCGAGTCAATCAGGACGCCGGCCTCCTACGGCGTAACCTTGAAATGTTAACAGGCTCGGGACAATATGCTATCATAAATCAACAAATTAATTATGATCCTGGGGTCTATGCTCAGATAGCTACAGCAGCCATTCAGGCTTGGAAGGCTCTACCTATTTCAAATGCTGAAACAAAAATTTCAAAAATTGCTCAAGGACCCTCTGAGCCTTATTTTGACTTCATAGCCCGATTGATGCAGATAGAAGGAAAAATATTCCCCAATTTGGAACAAGTCATGCCAGTCATTAAGCAATTGGCTCTTGAAAATGCAAATTCCTACTGCCAAAATGCTATTAAATCTACCAGAGCAAAAAGTGTTAATGACACGATTCGAGCTTGTAAGGATATTAATGGAGCTCATATTACCGGAGAGGTTTTAGCTGCTGCCCTCAAAACGGGATTGTCAGGGTTTAATGGTAAAGGGGCCCAACCCAAAAGCTGCTCCCGATGTGGAAAAGAGGAACATATTAAATGAAATTGTCCCAAGGGGGATAAACGGGGTCAGGAAGGCATGCCTGGCCCCTGTCCCCGATGTGGCAAGGGGAATCATTGGAGCAGCGAGTGTCGTTCCAAGTTTGATGCTCAGGGACGCCCACTGTAGCCGGGAAACGGGAACAGGGGCCCGCCCCGGCCTGGAAGCCAGAGTGTACGGGGTGGTCCAGAGACAGAACAAGCTGCTACCGCAGTAAGATATTGGCCAGGCAGGGAAAAATGCAGACAAAAGTCAAACAAAATGCAATCGGCTAGGAAACCTTAGGGAACTTTTGCCCCGAAAATGGGCAGTGGACTCCATGTTGTTTGCATCACCATGGTACCCATGGGGTGCCTGGCCGGAAGAGCGGCTTCCTGGTCCCACCTTCCACACTTTTGGGGGCTACTGATTGGTTCTTCCACAGTCACTCAGACAGGACTTCTAGTCCCGCCTTCCAGCCACTAACCTGTACTGCTGTGTTTCAGATTTCTACCGAAGCTGCTCAGAGCCTGTATTTTTAAAAGATGCCTACCTGTAAATGCTAACGAAAGATATCTTTTTCAGACAAAATTTAATTCTACAAGTTTCTATGTTACAGTCCTAAATTTAAGCTAGTTCTAAGTTAAATAACCTGACTTTTTCTTTATAGTTGTGTTACTAAATAATATTCTATTGATGAGAGATATCAAATATGCTTCTTTATATTTTACTTTTAATTTTGGAGGTTATGAGGATGCATTTGCTCGCCACAGGAACAAGCCGACAAAGTTCCTGTGATGACCAAAAAATCCTTATTTTCATTGCTAACTATAAAAATAAAAATGTATACTCAAGGATCTTATTTCAGTTACATCAAGTGACGTCACATAAAAGAGTGCACTCCTAATTAAAAATAAATTAAAATGGATCCAAATATTTTAAGACCACGTGGTTACATAAAGTTAATACAATTATAAGTTAAGTTCTTATTCTTAATATATATTTTTTTATATATTTAGATAACCTATATTTGTTAATCCATAAATTAATTAGCACATGCCTAATTGATTAGTTAATATATATTTGCCTAATTGTTTTTATTCAACAGGAAACCCATAATTTATGTTTTATATTTACATTTATAAGATACTCTGCCTTTTCAGTTACAGATATTTGAGATAAATGTGTTTACTATAAATTTGCTTTTAAGTGAAAATACAATCAAGTAGTTTCTAATTCTCAAAGTTACTGTTTAAACTCATAAGATGATAAATTGTTATAATTATTTCTACAGAATATCTAAGGGTTTTAACTATATTTTCATTGATATTTCTTATTAAAGTATAATAATTTGTTTATAGATTCTAAGGTTTTCAGAAATTGTTCCAAAGTATATTTTTTCTTAAAAAGAAAAGGATGCTTCAACAAAGAAAAAGCACACATAGATCCTAAAAAGAAGAAAGAAATCATCTTTGGGTAAAACAAGGTCTTTATATTTATTTTCCTAAAAAAAAAAAAAAAAAAAAGAGAGAGAGAGAGAGAGAGTTTTATATTGGTATCTAAACAGATGATGTAAAAAGTTAGAACAATTAAAAAAGAGGTTTATGTATACTAAACTGACTATAATTAATTTAAGGATATTTCAGGTTATTTTCCTAATTTAACTATACTAATGTGAGCAAAAATTTTGTCCATATTTTGATATGATAAACACCTATTAAAATGTAAGTTTATTTCTTTAAAGAAAGATCCTTATTGCCTAATAATTCTTACTGTTTAAGATAAAGATTAATTTTGGTAAATAAATTCACATTATTGATTAAACATTAAGTATATTGAACTACTAACTTAAACCCCTGTATGACCTTTTGAGAGGAGACCCCTCACCCACCTCCCTGTGCAAACCTACTCTAAAAGCCTTGAAGGCACTCAGGTTAATAGAGAAGGCCCTGCAAGACATGCAGGTTACCCAGATAGATTATTCTATACCCCTATCATTTATAATCCTGCCATCAAAATTAACTCCTACTGGAGTGTTTTGGCAAACAGGTCCCATTTATTGGGTCCATCTACCCACTTCTAACTTTCGGGTGATAACTCCCTTTTATGAACTAGTGATAAATCTGATCTGGTACAAAAATTAAGGAACTTCAAGATGACTTGGAGAAAAGAAAAAGGGAGTTACTTGAAAATCCCCTTTGGACGGGACTAAATGGATTTCTGCCTTATCTCCTTCCTTTGCTTGGACCCCTATCGGACCTTCTCCTTATAGTTGCTATAGGCCCCTGCCTTGTCAATAGAATAACACAATTTATTAAAGATCAAATTAACATTCTGACTTCTAAGCCAATACAGGTCCATTATCAACGCCTACAAACCAAGGATGATCTTGCTGAAGTTTGTCTCCGACCAATCCGAAGATGACTTTTCTACAATGATCCCTGCTTCATGCCTTCCTCCTTTTACCCCCTTTTCCTTCTTTATTTTTGTTATTCCTCTCCTCTGACTCTATGCCTTGTTGAACCGGAACCAATTAAAAACCCAATAATGACTGGCTGAATAGATACCACTGAACGCCTTGACAACAACAAGCTGATCTTGTAGTACCCAGAGATGGGCAACTTTCACGCTTGCACTGCAACCTAAGACAGGGGAATGGGGCCTCCCCAAAGACGGGTAAGCAGTGTAAGGACAGTGAACGACCTAAGACAGGGGCTACTTGATTCCCTTTGGCGTGCAACAAACAAAAGAGGGGGAACTGCTGGCTCAGATTCCCCCTGGCCCCCGGGGCTTGGTACCGGCCCTGGTTTCTTGTGTGCACGCCAAAGAGGCCAGCTCCCAAGGCCTTGAAAGATTTGTGGTTTCTGTTTTCATATTCAGCCTATCACAGTCATGTGGGAACGTCCTGACCTGCTTGGGTCTGATAAGGTTCCTGGTTGAAGGCTTAGTATGAGTCGACAAGGACCACCTGCCCCCCTCCATCCTTGCTTCCGCCTACCAGTAACTTTCCATTCTGTCTGAAAGAAATATATAAGTATGAGCTGAGATAATAAAGTCAGAGACTCTCCCTGGATGAAGAACCTTGGTGTCCTGTGAATTCTTTTAACCCCGACGTCTCCCGCCGGACTCGGTCCCATTCGCCGGACGCAGCATTTCACCTCGTGTTTCTCCCGCACAGTGGCGCAGCGTACTGGTGTGCTGCACTCCCTTGGTCACCATCTTCCCAGTCCCCAGGTTCACCTTTAATGAGTCTTGCAGTGTGGACTGGAAAGTCCACCCATGAAACTAGATTAATTGTCCTGACTGTAATGGTCAGTTATACTTATATATACAGTTATACCTATATATTGATTCTATGGTAAACAGACTGTTAAAGTTCTCCCACTAGGCACAACCTTTTAAATATCCCACCATGTCCAAGTGTCATCACAGTAGAGACTAAGCCTTTGCCCCATGTAGCTTTAAGGGACATTTATGATCTAAGCTACAAGCAGAGCATAGTTAAAAATAATATACTAGTACTACATTATTATGAGGGTGTTCTATGTGACAGTATGTAGTGAAATATGATGTTTCCAAACCAGTTTTATAGTATGATGACTGTAAAAATAAAATAGGGGTTGAAACTGTAATGATTATACTGGATTCACATATATGCATTCATCTGGTAAAAATACAAAAACATGGACTGTATTTATATACACTAAATTAGTGAAAGTTACATTTGGACATGTAGGAAAGAAATTTTTTTCTCTAATATTGTGATAGTAGGAGCAAATGTGACTCCATTTTGTTTTATGACTTCATCCTGTAAAACAACCATGTCAAGTAGAAGAGTCATGACTGGAGCAACATGTTCTTTTCCTTTTGCTAAAGAAACCTTTAAGAACATGAAACTACCTAATGGGTCATTGTTTCTGTAACTAGGGTAATGGGGCTCTGTTTCTGTAACTGGGGTGACTGGGCTGTGATTGGTTAGGCTTCCCTCTGCTTGACTGCAGTGTCCCGCTTCTGTAACCTGGTTGCTTGCATTGGCTAGACCCCCTAAACATCCCTTTTGTGGTTTTCAGGCTTATAAGGAGTGCCCTTGCAATTGTTCGGGGCTGATAAGGGGAACAGCTTTATGTTCTGGTCAGCTGCCACCCGTGTGCTTCAGTAAAGGCTTGGTTCGATTATACACGAGTGGTCTGGAAGTCAGTTTATAAAACCCTAGGACAAAGCTTTAACCATAACAATATTATGAGAAATTCTTAACTGAATTTCTTTATACCTTCCCTCCCTATAGATTTTAAATTTTAAAACACAGTTTTCATTGATTGCAAGAATATAACCTATTCACATACTGATTTGCAGAGATTTTTCTTACAGATCATAGTGTTCTTGGAGAAACCCAGGTAGGTCATGATACATGTATCCTATTTATGTGTTGCTAGGTAAAGGTCCTTAATATTTCTATTAAAATATTTGAACCTATTTCAGGAATTACCGCAAACTCAGGTTTTTGCTGGCACTATGTTCAGGGATTTGGGTCATGCTAACTTAGCCTTAGTATGAATCAGGTATGTTGCCTTTCTTAGTATTTTCTAAAATCTTGTGCAAAATGACATGTACACCACTATTAAATTTTTGGATTTTCCAGTGACTGAGTCTGACCTTTATAGGACGATTTTTTTACTACTGATTTTATATTTTTCAATGATTACACCTGTTTTTTTTTTTTTGAGCCATTTTGTGGAAGTTGAATTTTTTTTAAGAATATATTTGTAAAAAATGTCAAATCTACTGTGATAAAGTTGTTCCAAATAACCTGGTAATTTTCCTACCTAGAAAATGTGTAATGGTGTGTTATTTTCATGTTATATGTTTGTAACATGCATGTTCTTTTGCACAGGTTGGTTTCTCAGGCCAGCATCTGTGACAGGCCCTGGGATTCTGTTGGGAAGGGGTTCTGAGGCAGGGGCAGTGCTAAGGCTCAGGGCGTTTTCCATCAGGGGATCTCTGTGTGTCAAGGTCGGGATTTGTCAAAAGTATCTTGAACTAAAGGGAGGCAGCTCTGGACTTGGCATTAGGTGTCCTAGCTGGAACCGGTTGGTGGCCAGCATGGCCCACATTGGTGTCCAGGGTTTTTCGTTGTCTCTGCAAAGTCATCCTCCCACAATAGGTGTTACTAAGTGACCCCCTGATATGTTCCCTGTTACTACTTCTGACTGATAACTTAGGAGATAACGTAGGAAAACTCAGAAATCTTGTGTTGGCCCAGTTCTGCCCCAGAGATGAGCCTTGGTTGTTTGATTGATGCTTCTGCTAAATAAAGAAGAGCTTGCTGATCTCAGGTGGGCTTCCTGCTTCCATTCTTTGTGCTTACATTTTCTGCTTCCCTAACTGGGAACTCACTTGAATCCCCTTTTTGCTTACAAAGTTTACTTTTCATGGTAGAGAGTAATAAAATTTTATAACTTATTGAATTACAAAATATTAAATGACATAATTAAACATCTAGTTAATTTGTTATTTTTATATAAGTCTGTAAGAAAGCACTGTTGTAGGAAACTTTAGATTGGAGACATCAGCTTAGCAGAATGTTCTTACCAATCTTATCTCTTAAAGACATATACTTGGCAAATAAAAACTTAGTTAGTAAATGTAGAAGTCAATCAAAGTATTACAATTGCCCTTATGTTTTTATATTAACTAAGTTTAGCTTTTAAAGAAAAATTTGTGTAAGCACAAAGAGTCTTTTCAGTGGATTCCCAGTAAGGACAAAGAATGGAGGCAGGAAGCCAACCTGGGATCAAAAAGCTCTTTATTCAGCAAGGAGTCAATCAAACACCCAAAGCTCATCTTCTGGGCAGAAAAAAAACAAACTGCCACAAGACAAGGGTCTGAATGTTACAGATCTCATTAAGGGTGAGGCAGAAAGGTAATTCCTGGGGTTTATCAGAGTCAGGTAATCCATTAGGGTGGGACAGAAGGTCAAATAGGGAAGTTACTAAGGTTTACTAAGCCTTGGGATCAGCAGATCCATTAGGGTAGGGAGTGAAGGGCCAGTCAGGTGCAAGTTCTTTTGTGTTCTTTTGAGTTTTTCTTTTCTCCCTTCCCTCAGGCTTGACAAAAGCTCCAATTACCATAAACAAGGCCAGTGGGCAAACAGCTATAGATTAGAGAAATGTCCTGAGGCCTATTTTCCATATCCTTCAATTTGAAATCTGGAATATAATGAGATACTTTAAAATAACAGTTACTGTTTAACCAAGATTGTACCAACCTTAATTCCTTCAAGACTAGTATTTTTGTGTGTTTTTAATGAAACTTAATAGACACTAAAAACTATTTTATTAGAATTCAAATATATTATTGTTTTAGCATTTCTCTATTCTCTCATTTTTAAAAGCCCCAATTAATAGGGGTCTAAGAAAAGAGCTTATCTATACATGTAAAAAAGCCTTAGCACAAAACCAAACTTGTCTTTTTAAAAGAGGGAAAAGGTTTAAACAACTTTAGCTAATTGTGCTAATTATTTATAAGCAATATAATTACATGCAAACTGTTTGAAATTTGTTTTGTTCCAATTTTGATTTAATTTACCCAGACATTCACAGTGTTTTACTTTACCAGTAGAAAAATTTCTTAGAACCTTGTCCATAAATCACACCTGACAGAAGCTGAACTCCTAGAAAGTCCTTTATCAGTGAAAACCTAAGGAACAAAAGAATTTTAGATCATTTTATATTAACAGAATTATACACATTGTGACATTTAAATATCTTTTAATTAAGATTGCTTGATATTTCTATGTTTAATAGATTATATTTAGCACTGTAACTTCATAAATTAATAAGTATCTTCTTTAATAAAGACATGTAAAATTAATCCCATTTATCTTAAATTTATCTTATTCTTAAAAAGTAAAAGCCAAGACATCAAACAAATGTAGATAATAATATTCAACATCTCTTTCCTGTTGAAGAAAATTGTTAGATGCAATGTATAGTATATTTTAGACATTTCACATTAATCTGCAGTTTATTAATTAACTGACTACCTGGAAAAACTTGTGAGTCAATAATGTTGAAGCCATCTTTACATTTATCTGTTTATCCAGGTTAAACAGAAATTATTTGTAAGTTACTTGAATTAATTAAAACATATTTGGATACATTTTAATTTTAATTTTAATTTATGAGCACTCATTTATCTATATGCCAATTTTTAATTTCATATACATAAAAACATAGCACAAATACAAGATAGTGTGTTCATGCATACACAAATTAGACAAATAAACAAAAAAATTATAACTTTTTCAGGTAGAGCTCTATAGGTTGGAAGTAATGGTATAGATTTTTAACAATGCTTTTCTTTGCTCTAGCAATTAAAATAAAGCCAATCAGATTTTTACATTATGACTTTAAATTAGAATTAAATTTTACAGATGGAAATATCAGGTTTGAAATCTGGCAAGCATGTGAATACTGAAATAAAAGATTTCAGGTTTGCCAGCTATATCCCCACGACCGCCAGACACACTCCTAGCATCACCCTCTCTTGAAATTGGCCTTTAAACAAAGAGAGCGCAAAACTCCTCCATAGTTAGATAAAATAAGACTGATTAGAAAAATAGAATAATTTCAAAAGACCAGACATTTAAAGAATACAAATAAACAAAAACTTATAAAAATTTTTGTTAAAAAAAAAAACTTGTACTTTTAGAATCTTTCCATTTCTCTCTCCTGAAGCTATTGAAATAGAGAAGGGCTTATTAACAAACCAGCATGGTTGTCAATTCTGCAGGATCAAGGCAGAAGCTCTGGTTGCTTTTTGTTGTTGTTGTTGATGATGATGATAATGATGGACCTTAATTTTATTTATTTGTATGTGGTGGTGAGAATCAAACCTAGGGCCTCACACATGCCAGGCAAGCACTGTACCACTGAGCCACAACCCTAGCCCTCTGGTTTGTTTTTGCAACCAGGCAGCACCAAGCAGTTTCTAGCCAAATCACCATTAAAATATTTCCTTCTGGAGTTTTATCTCCAGAAAGGTTGAAAATTTTTTCAAAAAAAAATTGCCAGAATTTTATCTTTTTCCTCCTCTTTATCCTGTCCACACTCAGAAGACAAAAACTGTTGCTGGGAAGTAGAGGGCTAGGAAAATGCCAGAGGCTGAAGAGCCTTAGCTAACATTTTGTAGCCTTTAAAATCAGAAACTGAGATAGAAACCAAACATTGTATGCTATTACAAGATGAGTGAAGACAGTTTTTATTCCACAAGATAAATGACAACAAGATAAACTCTCCCATGTGGATTTTGTCCAGTCACATGGTATGTGGTACCAAGTGCCTCCCAAGAATCTGCATCTACTGCTCCTTTCTTAAGGATACAAAGACAAGTTTGAAAAGCAAATCCTAAAATTTGCGACAATTGTGCCTTCTTCATCCAAAGCATAAAAGAGCTTTCTTTTCTTAGTTGTAGTTTCAGAATGCTGGCTCGGATCCCCCCTGGCCCCCGGGGCTTGGCGCCAGCCCTGGTTTCTTGTGTGCACGTCAAAGAGGCCAGCTCCCAAGGCCTTGAAAGATTTGTGGTGTCTGTCTCCATATTATTCAGCCTATAACGGTTATGTGGGAACGTCCTGACCTGCTTGGGTCTGATAAGGTTCCTGGTTGAAGGCTCATTATGAGTCGACATGAACCACCTGTTTTCCCCTCCTCCTTGCTCCCGCCTACTAGTGGCTTTCTATTTTATCTGAAAGAAATATATAAGTATGAGCTGAGATAATAAAGTCAGATTCCCCCTGGATGAAGGACCTCGGACTCCTGTGTCTTTTTTAATCCCGACGTCTCCCGCCGGACTCGGCCCATTCGCCGAACGCGTGCGGCATCAGAAAATATTGAAAGTTTTATACCAGGCTGACTAAACAATTTACTCCACCCCTCTCTATATTTAAAAAATGATGTGGCATCCCTTTTATGAGAAGTAGCCAAGCTCACCTAAAATTTCTCATTCTGAATGCCTCAAGGACAGATCACTGTTCAAGCATCAAATTGTCACTGGGTCCTAAAAAAGGAGGGATCATATAACCACATGGAGGAGTGAGCTGGTTGGGAAATTAAAAATCTGAAATAATATTTAGAAACAATGACAAAATACAAGAAAAAATAATTTCAGAGTGGGTGCCTGGTGAGTGGGTCAGATCTGATGAGTCCAATCTCTAAGAAGGAGTAAGGCTCTGCATGATTTATTTAAGGGGAAGCACATTAAATGGACATATTGTCAGGAAAGGTTTTTCAAGGTAAAAAAAAAAGTGGGCAGCAACAAGTGAATTGGGAATTATATATTTATGTGACATTCTTTTTCCTCTGGAAAGCTGGCACCTGAAGGTTATTGAGCTGTGCCAATATTTCTTTCACTGCAGAGCAGCAGGCATCTGAATACAAAATAATAAAACCCATAAATCCCATGCCATGCATGCAATCTGCACCATTTACAGCAGCCACCTGCAACTGGTCATGTCTTTCAGCACCGTTAAACTGAGAGAAACCCAAAATGGCTATGGAGTTTAAAGCAATGATTCATTGGTATCTCCCAACAGCCCTAAGAATCAGAAGAGCTACTATGAACTGTGGCTAACAACATAATTAGGTATCTTATGTAGAAAATAGAAGTGAGGTATACAAAAAATTTATTTGGTGACAGCTTAAGTGGTTCAAAACTTTCCCACATGAACTGAAATTCAGTGGTAGCTTTCCATTGTTGTAACAAAATGCCTGAGTTAAGCAACCTCAAAGGAGTTTCAGGGGTTTCAGTCCATTATCTCTTGGACTCATCACTTTGGGACCTGTGTTAATGCTGAACATCATGGTGGGAAGCATGTGGTTGTACAAAACTTCTCACATCATGGTTGCCAGGAAGCAAAAGAGACCAGAGAAGAAAGGTCAGGATCCCAACATCCCCTTCAAGGACATGTGCCCCCAAAACCTAACATGCTCCAATGAGGTTCTGCCTCATAAAGTTTCTATCACCTCCCAGTAGTACCAGAGGCTGGAAACAGGCCTGCATCACATGGCTTTTAGGGCCATATGAGATCCATAGCACTCAGCAACTGTGATGGAACTCCATGTTGATTTGGTCTATTGAATCTATGCAGGAGTATAGGCCAAATTAATGGCTTCCCAAACATTTTATTTCAAAATCCCTAAGTCAGTTTCACTACATCATGTACACCCCTGAGCAGTGCCTTTCCATTATTCTGGATGTGGTATGGATCTAGGGTCTGACATCTTTATTTTTGAGCCTGAGAGGAGGAAAAGCCTCTTGGAACATTTCAATTAGGAAATGTTTTTTTCTTCCAGGTTTCACAGAAAGCTTACTTCAGTTAAAAACAGGGTTAGAAGATGCAATTATAATAAATGTATGTCTGGAATTTTGATAAATACTTTCAAAGACTCAATTGTATGATAGAATTTTAAAATATAACAGCAATTTGTAGATCCATCATTTTTGTCTAAATAGTACCATAATAGTGAATGAACTCCAGACATTACATTTCAGTTCACAAACCAACACAATTTTTATTTGTAAATAAAAAAAGAAAAAAGAAAAAAAAAGTCCCAAATAGATGGTAAATTTTTCCATTATTATGCATAATGTTATCTACTGATATTTCACTGGCTGATTAAAGTCACAGAAAAAAGCTTAAATTCAAAGCTGTAAAGTCTACAATTCTTGAAAGACATAGCCTGAGCAGGCTGGCACTATGAAGATAGACAAGAAACATTTTGTCCTCATCAAAAAGATCATGGTCCATCTATTCAGTCAGGATTATAAATTTTCATTAATGTTCTGTCAGCTTCTTGTCACTATAACAGATACCTGAGATAATCAAATTATAAATAGAAAGGGTTTCTTTGGCTCACACTTATGGAGATTTCACTCTATGATCACTGGGCCCCATTACTTTTGGGCCTGTAGAGAGGCAGAACTTAATGGTGAGAGCATGTGTTGAACAAAATTATTCACCTTTGAGAGTATACTCCCAATGACCCAAAGACTCTCCTCTAGGCCCCACCTCTGAAAGATTTATCTCCTCTCAAAAGCACCACACTGGGGACCAAGCCTTGAACACCTGGGCCTTTGGGGGACTCTCAAGATCCAAATTGTGGCAGTCTCTTAAGTACAAAAATTAATCTCCTGCATCTTTGTCTGGAAGAGTAGGGAAGACTATTCAAAATAGTTTGGGCTCAAATTTCTATAACACTTTCAATCTTCTTGCAAGTTCACACAAACCTCTTCTTCTTCTAGATATCTAAGAACAAAATTATCAGTAAAACACTCTAGCATTATGTAGTAGGAACAGAAACTGGGCCACTAAAACAAAAATAATCTATTATGGGACAAAAGAAAAGGATAGGGTAGAGCACTAATACAATACCAGGATATTGTTGGGGATATATTTTCATCATCCTTTAACTTCAGATGTGTTTTCCGCTGATCTGGTTAATTTCTCCTCCATGAGTGAGGCACCCAATCTAGATTATTGGTTTTCCCTTATCATTCATGGTCTCATTTGTAGGAACACTAGAGGCCATGCATGTTTTGGCATTTTGTCGTCTGGGTAGGATTCTGTGGGTCCAGGGGCTATTATTTCTTTATCCAAAAATATGTTCATTTAGGTCAATCCTGTTTTTTTTTTGTTTTTTTTTTTGCTTTGGTTTCTTTCTTTCTGGTACTACCACATGAACCATACACAGACATAAGTAACACACTCAACAAGAGCTAATTAATGTAGCTTATTGTGTTTAGCTGTAAAAGACATTAGTCTACCCCCAAATTTTGTCTTATTTTCTCTGTCATCTTAAATATCTCAAACTTATTAGTTGTACTAAAAGCACACACTGTTTTCCTTCTAGCGGTAAAGACAAGTGAAATTATTTCTTGGTAGAAGTTTTAATCCAAACATTGCTTTAAAACAATGCTGTTTGTGCTTGCTTCAGCAGCATATCTACTAAAACAAAGGTGTGACTGCCATGTCAACTTGACACTCAAATATATCTTCTGAAGCCATACTTCAAATAAGTGCAAGTTCTTCAAATAAAGACAATAGCAAAGTCATATTTTGACATAAATTTTGTATAACTATCCTGTGTCAAACCCAAAAGCTTTCACCCAGAAGACAGCAAAATATGTATAAATGGTTCAACCATAGAAACAGAATGAGTAGTGTGTGTGCATGTGTGTGTGTGTGTGTGTGTGTGTGTCTGTATGTGTGTGTTTTTGTTTGAGTATTTACTGGGGCTTGAACCCATGCTTTTATACAATATATGCTCATGCTTCCCAATGGGCAAAATCCCTAGCCCTACATTTTCATGTGTGATGTAATCATATTTGTCTTTTCTTTTGTTGCCCGTGTTTTTAGTGTCAATCTTAGAGACCATGACCAAAGAATAAAGCTATCATTTCTCATAGGATTTTCATAGCTTCAGGCCTTAGTTTATGTTTATTCTCTACTTCAAGTAATATTTACATATGTGTGAGGTAAGGATCTAACTTCATTCTTTCAATGTGAACAATAAGTTTTCCTATACTATTTGAAGATGCTGTGCTTTCCGCATTGTATACTTTGACACCCTTGATGAAGACCATTTCCCCATATACAAATGGGTTTATTTCTTTCTGACTGTTCTGTTTTATTGGTCTGTGTGTTGGTATTCATGCCAGTACCACACTTTTAGATACTGTGGACTTGTAAATGTTGGGGTTAGAATTTGTGAGATCTCTTAGTTCTTCCATTTCAAGATTGTTTTGGCAATTCATAATATCTTGAAATTCCATATAATTTTTTTCTTATTTATACAAAAATGAAACTGAGATTTTGATAAGGATTGCACTGACTCTGTACAGCACTGTGAGTTATATGGAAATATTATCAATATGAAGTCTTTCAGTCTTTGAGCACAAGATACCTTATACTTATTTGTGTCTCATTCAATTACTTTCAACAATGTTCTGAAATTTTGAATATTTGAATCTTGTTATCTTCTTGTAAGTTTGTATTTTATTCTTTTTGATGCTTTTTGTAATGAGATTTATTTCTTTATTTCTCTCTTTTACTGTTTATTGGTATATGATTTTTATCCTATAATTCTGATGAAATTTTAAATTAGTTCTGATAGTTTTGTGTGGAATATTTATGTTTTTTTTAGCCTGTGCAATCATATCATCATCGTAAACATAGAGTTTTACTACTTCTATGCTAATTTACTTGTCTGTTATTTCTTTCTCTTCCCTACTTGCTCATAGAACTTCTAGTACATGTTGAATAGAAAGGGCAATACTGGGCATCTTTGCTTCCTTTGTGATCTGAGAGGAGAGGCCTCCAGTCTTTCACTGTTGAGTTTGGCTTCAGCTGTAGCCTTTTCTTATACGGTTTTCATTATGCTCAGACTGTTTCCTTCTACTCCTTGTCTGTTAATTGTTTTTATCATGAAATAGTGTTGAATTTTTTCAAGTGCTTTTCCCTCTGGCAACAACTGAAATAATCTGTGGTTTCTGTTGTTCCTCATATGGATGTAGTACATTGCATTGATTTTTCACATGTTGAACCAGCTTTTTATTTCAAGAGTAAGTTCTGCTTGAACATGGTAAAGAATTTTTTATTTATTTTTCTTTTCTTTTCGTGTGTGTGTGTGTGTGTGTGTGTGTGTGTGTTTGTGTGGTGTCGAGGATCAAACCCAGCACCTCATGCAAGTTAGGTGAATAACCTTTTACTGAGCTATATCCCCAGACCTATAATTTTAACAGTATGTTGTTGAGTTTAGTTTCTTAGAATTTTGGTGATGATATTCTCACCAGATTTTTCAAAATTTGTTGGTCTATATTTTTCTTTTCTTGTAGTGTCTGGCTCTGAGTTCTGGGTAACTGTGACCTTGTAGAGTGAGTTTGGAAGTATTCCTTCCTGTTAAATATTTTTTAAAGAGATTGAAAACAATATATGGCATTTATACAAAAATGTAGGGCAGAATGGTCCAGTGAAACACTGGACACCCAGGGATTTTCTTTCTTTGGTAGTTATTGACCATTGATAAAAATCTCTTCAAAATTTAAGGGCCTGTGCAAATTTTTTATTTCTTCACATGTTTAGTGTTTGAATGCTATGTTTCTTATAGCATATTAACTTCTGTGGTATCCATTTTATTGACATATAATTGCACGTAGTAATTTCTTTAATGTTTCTCTTTTCTGTGACATAAGTTTTAACATATACTCTTTCATTTCTGACTTTAATTATTTGAGCATTCTCCTTTTTTCTTAGTTAACATAGCTAAGGAATTTTCAATTTTTTAATCTCTTAAAAACTCCAGCTCTTTTTTTTTTGATTGTTGTTTTTTTTTTTTTTTTTTTTTTTGTATTGTACTCCAATTTGACTTTATTTCTACACTATGGTATTTTCTTCCATTTGCTAATTTATGTTTAGGTTGTTCATCATTTACTAATGCCTTAAAGTACAAAATCACATTGCTATGTTGCTTATTTGAGTTCTTTTTCTCCTTAAATGCCAGTGTTTCTGCTAAAAGTTTCCTAGTTTGCCCTGCTTTTCTCCATTTTTTTAATTAAATTTTTATCACTTTGAGGGATTCTTTATTTTTTAGTGATTCTGGGCATCAAACCCAAGAGCATTATACTTGTGAGGCAAGCTTCTAACCACTAATCCATACTCCATTTTATCACTGTGTTTCCCTGACTGGTCTTGAACTTGTGATAATTTTGCCTCAGCTTCTTAAGAAAATGAGATTGTAATCAAGTGCTGCCACACCTGGTTTATAGCATACTTTTAGGGACTAGTATATCATTCTGTAGTAGGTGAGCACCATGATATTCCATTACATTTGAGAAGGTCAGCTCTGGAACAAGGGTTGTGAATATCTTTTCTTGGTACTAAGGTTACTGAGTTTCCATCCTGTGAATCTAAGAAAATGTGATTTTTCAGAAGTTTTCCATTTGAGGGTCTGTGCATGGTTTCCACCACAGCCAGTCTCTGCTTTAAACTTTTATAACTGCCTAATAATTGAGACCTTTCTCTTAGCCTGGAAGTGGTGGGTATATAAGGAAAAGTTAGTGCTTTCATCTAACTTCATAGTGAGTTGTTAAGATATGAAACAAAGTGTGGAAAATCAAATTATTGCCTGCAATTTTGAAGAAGGGGAGAAAAAAAAAGAGCTTTGAGCTCAGGGTGTGAATCTTTTTCTACTGGCTTTAATATGGTTGGCTTTGCACTTACATGGGGTGTAGGAAGGAGCTCCTCAGCCAGTCTCTGAATGTCTCCCAAAATGAATCTGTCCAGGTTTGGGGGAATTGTTGTGTCCAGGGTGGGAAACAGGGTCCAAGACATCATATTCACTTTCTAGATTACATTTCTTCCTATTATTCACCAAGTGAGGTAGGCATCTGTAGGAGCAAATTTTTATCCTTAGGACGGAAAAAGCTTCTGCACTTTTGAAGGACCATGAGTCTACTTTCTTCTTTGTTTATTTCAGCCAAAACTCTTTGTAGAAACTCATGTGAAACACATCAGAATAAAAATTCTCTCATAAAATTGAACTCAGCATGCCCAGAAGTGTTTTGTGTCCACCATTTTTCCTTATGGAACCTATTATCTGTGACCCTTAACTGAACATGCTCACAAATGTGTCCTCCCTTGTTAGAGCTTGGATCTGGAATGTCCCCTAGTGTCTCAAGGGTTGAAGGTTTTCTCCCCCACTCGTGGCACTATTGGGAGGTGTTGGAAAATTTGGGAGCTGGGACCTCATTGGAGGAAATTAGTCAGTAGAGGGTATGTCTTGTTTCTGGCCCCTTCTGACTCTCTCTGCTCTTCAGCTGTCATGAGCTGAGCAGCTTTTCTCCACTATCACTCTGTTACAATGGGATACCCATAGTTACATCAAAGCTGATGGAAAGCTGACTAGCAGAGATAGCCACATGATTTTCCATATGCAACTGTGTAGGCTGTACAAACAAAATCCCACATTTTCTTTGTTGGGGAGAGCAATGTTTTCAAATAAGCTTAGTGTTCTCCTTACCTGTTGAACATAATAAATCTTTCTCCATTGTTTGGCTTTTTGGTTTGCATACATAAAGATGTGAACCCATTTTTTTTTTTTGGTTATAAAATTGGTAACTTAAAGGGGACCAATTCCCTCAGAGTCTCCCAGGATTTTGCTACTGGACTCACAAGGAGTGAGGCAGAGAACAATGGAATTTCCCAGAATGCCAGGCTCTGAGATGATAAGGGAAAGTACCATTCCAGAGCCTGATTCAGTGGCCTTGTACCACTGTCATTTTGGGAAAACTTAGTGGCCACTTGGAGCCGGGTGCTTGGAAGTATCCATAGATCAGTGAGTAGTGCTAGTCCCATGAGTCGGTTAATAGGGTTATGACAATCTAGAGAAGAACTGGGAAAGTCAAAGAAGCATGCAAGGGTGAGCCACAGATCTAGAGCATTGTTGCCTTTGTCCTGGGATCTGGGAGCTTAAAAAAAATACCCATCCTGAAGAGGAGGCTAGCCAGGGAGACCTGACCACAAGAAGTCTCAGAAAGGGTCTGAGAGATTTAAAAATAGTATTCTTGTCTTAGTTACTGGCAATTAAAAGCTTTGGATGTTGAAAGACATTTTCATCCTGCAGATCTGCATCCAAGAAAAGGAACTCCAAAAGGAACTGTGGGTTTTATTTTTTTTATATATGTATAGACATTTCAGAACTACCAGATACCTATATTTATGTTTTCAGTGCTCTGAAATCTTTGGACAATAGACTGAATTCAAAATTTATGTCTGGGTAACAACTCTGAAATTTGCACTTTTGACTAACAGTCTTTTCTCCAGCCTTTAGGGATTTCATATGAAGGCAATGATATAGGAGAACCTGAAGAAAGAGAGTCTCTATCATCACTCTCAGATGCTTGACCCTTCTTCACCAGTGACAAAAAAAAAAAAAGTTTTAAAAAAATTGCCTCTTAAATTTTTAGGAATTTTTTTTTAATTTTGTTGCCAGGGACACTGTACCACTGAGTTTAATGTCTAGGCATTTTAAATTTTATTTTGAAATAGGATCTCACTAAGTTGCTTAGGGCCTTACTTAGTTGAGGCTGGCTTCAAACTTGCAATACTCCAACCTTAGTCTTCTCAGTCTCTGGAGTGACAAGCACACACCACCACAGCCAGCACCCTAGGAATAATTTTAGTGGTGGTTTCAGTGACTGCTTCACCGTTTCACAGAATTTTCCCCTTCCTTAAAATTTTAACATTGTTGAGTCCATGATTACATTTTATGGCTTTTTAAAAAAATTCACTTTTAGGAGGCCATCCTCCCAAGATGGCAGAGTAGAGGAAGGAGGAGCTTCCCTTGTGCTCTGCTGTTTGTAATTTGAATGGCAGAAATAAGGCTTCATAATAAGATGAGTGTATGAAGAAAACCATTATAAATCATTATTTGTAGGTTCAAGATTTGGAGAATCCCAGAGATTCTAGTGCAGTGAACAAAAGATATAAGAAATTACACTAATACCTTGCAGCAACACTGGTGCTATGTCTCTACAAAGGAAGGGGAAACCAAATGTGAAAGAGAAGCACAATGGAAAAATTGGCACACAAAAAGTGCTCTGTGTTTCTCACTTTGTAAGTGAGAAGGAGACCCAGCTTGAGGGGATTATATGAGTCTTGTTCCTATGGGAACCTGAGAGTCCTTAACAAATGTTTTGATCTGTCTCAGCCAGTGTTTATTGTATAACATAAAGCACAGCTGCCAAATCACAATCCCAAAGCATTTCCATGAATAGTGGATCCAAGGGGATTTGGGACAGAGATACAGAAAAAAATGTATCCTGTGTGCTCTTTAAGGCCACTGACACATGAATGAACAGCAGAAAAGCATCAGGGAACTTGTGCAGGCAGGAGTACATAAGGTAAAAATAAGACTGATTACAATAGAGACAGAAGAATGCAATCCAATTTCCTTTAGAGCTTTGTGGCACAAATGATCAACTGCAAAGGGTAAGGGGAGATTGATCAGGTGGGCAGAATTACATTGGGGATGAAAACTTGGAAACCCAAATGTGGGTGGTAGATGGGCTACAGGAACCTTGCCTTGCACCATCCACCCAGAGGCCTGTCAATCCACCCTGTGTAGACCTCTGAAGACAATAGAGTCCTAGATGCCCATGTGAGCTTAATTTCTACTCTGCACTAGGGGTGCAAGGATTTAATCTCTCCAGAGTACTTACCCCTAACAAAGGTCCAAAGGCACACTTCCAACTACGAAGAGGTCTGGTCAAAAACCCAGTAAAAGGTTCTTCCAGTTCCATATCCCCTGTACTGACTGGTGGGTAAGCAGAGAAGTTGAGAGCAGGTTAAACAGGCTGCACTTCCAATTGACTCCAGCAGGTGGAGTGGCAAAACTCACAAAAGAAAGTTGTGCTGAAACTTACCTAGTCCTGACTCCTTCTAAGAGGCACAGTAAGGGACAGAAGGATAGTTTGGCATAGAAAGTAAATACAGAACGTCAGGTACCTCAATGGGAAAATTTCAATATTTTTAATAAAGAATTTTTAAAAACCAAGAGAAGCTACTTTCACTTCTGGCAAAATAGGTTTTAAGCCCAAATTAGTCAGAAGAAACAAAAAAGGTCACTTTATACTAGTTAAGGGAATCATTCAATAAAGAGATGTAGTTGTTTTAAATATCTATGCCCCCCAAATTTGTACACCTGCATACATAAAACAAGACCTACTCAATATAAAAAATAAAATAGACTCTAGTACAGTAATAAGGGATGACTTCAACACATCTCTTACAAAAACAGATAGGTAATTGAGACACAAACCAAGTAAAGACTTTTCAGAACTTAAAAAATACCATTAATCTAATGAATATAAGATATATTTATAAAATATTTCATACATTAATATCTAAATTTATTTTCTTCTCAGCTGCATATGCAACCTTCCCAAAAATAGACTATATTTTATGACACCAAATAAATCTTAGCAATTACAAATATACAGAGGTAACGCCTTGCATCCTATCAGCTCATAATGGAAAAAATAGAAATTAATAATGAGATAAAAACAAATCATTTCAATATCTGGAGATAAATTATAAGCTTTGCATGATGAATGGGATCATAGAAGAAACCAAGGGAGAAACACAAATTCTTAGAAGGAAATGAAAACAGAGGTACAACATATCAAAATGTCTGAGAGAGACAATTTTTGAAATGGGGTGCCTACATTAAAAAAAAAAAATAGAAGGATCCTAAATAAATAATATAATGTTACACCTCAAAGCCCCAGAAAAGGAAGAACAAACTAATTCCAAAATCAGTAGAAGACAGAAAATTATAAAGATCAAAGCCAAAATTAATGAAATTGAGAATGTGAAAGATACCAAAGATCAATGAAGTGCAGAGTGGGTTCTTTCAAAAGATAAATAAGATTGAGTATCCCCAACCAAAAGAGAGAGAAGACCCAAATCGACAAACTTAAAAGTGAAGAAGAAGATATCATCACAAACACTTCTGAAATCTAGAGCATCATTAGAAATTATTTTGAAAATATATACTCCAACAAATAGGAAAACCTAGACGATATTAACAAACTTCTTCACACATATGATCTATTCAAATTAAACCATGAAGATGTAGAAAACCTAAATTTACCAATATCAAGCAGTGAGATAGAAGCAACAAGTAAAATTTTTCCAACAAAGGAAAGCGCAAGATCAGATGGATTCTCAGGTGAGACTTTCAAACTTTTAAAGATGAACTAGTGCCCCTCCACTGAAAAACAAAACACACACTGGATGCAATACTGCACATATAAAATCCCAGCAGTTTGGGAGGCTGAGGCAAGAGGATCACAAGTCCAAAATCAACCTCGGAGCATAACAAGACTGCATGCAACTTAACAAGACCTTGTCCCAAAATAAAAGGTAAAAAAGGACTGGGAATTTGCTCAGTGATTAAGCACACAGGCTTCAATCCCCAGCCACCCACCCACTCACCCAAAAAAGAAAAGAAATAATGCCAAACATCCTCTAATGATTCCTTGAAATAGGAAGGGAAGAAGCATTCTCAAATTTATTATATAAAGCCAATATCATACTGATGTCAAAATATGACAAAATACATCAAGGAAATAAACTACAGACCAATATACATGATCACATAAGCACAAAAATCCTTAATAAAATATTAGCAAAGCATATTCAAAAACACATCAAGAAAATAATACACCATAATCAAGTAAATTTTATCACAGGAATGCAACGTTGGTTCAACATACACAAATGGATGAATGAAATTCACCACATAAATAGAATTAAGAGCAAGAATTAAGGCAGAAAAAGCCTTTGACAAAATATAGCACTGATACATGTTAAAAACTCTGGAAGAACTAGGGATAAAAGGAATTCACCTCAACATTACAAAAGTTATATATGACAAATGCAAAGCAGCAACATCAAACTGGATGAAAAAAATTATGAAAATGTTTTCTCTAAATCAGGAACAAGACAAGGATGTCTGCTCATCACTCTTATTTAATAGAGTTCTTGAAACTCTAGTCATAGCACTGAGGCAAGTGAAGGCAATTAAAGAGATACAAATAGGAAACAGACAAGTCAAATTATCTCTGTTTGTGACATGATTCTATATCCACAAGACTCCAAAAATCCATCAGAAGCCTTTGGAGCTGATAAACAAAATTAGCAAAGCAGCGGGATACAAGATCAGCATACTGATATCAATAGCTTTCCTATTCTTGAATAATAAACCAGATAAGAAAGAAATCAGGAAAACTATTCCATTCACAATGATCTCAAAAATTGGGGGAGGGGGGATACATGTAATCAAGATGCATGAAAGGAAATAAAATTAATTGAAACCCCTATTCCTCACCCTGAGCGAAACTCAACTCAAACTGGATCAAAGACTTAAGTACTAGAATAAAACCCTGTGCCTAAAAGAAGAAAAAGTAGGTGCAAATCTTCACCATTTCAGCCTAGGAAATGACTTTCTTACCAAGATTCCTAAAGCACAAAAAGTAAAATCAAGAATCAACAAATGGGATTTATTCAAACAAAAAAGCTTCTTTCCAGCAAAGGAAACAATAACACAATGAAAGAGGCTACAGAATGGGACAAAATCTTTACCACATGAACCTCAGATAGAACATTCATCTCTAGGATATATAAAAAACTCAAAAAACTTAACGCCAAAAAATAACAAATAACCCAGTCAATAAATTGGCAAAGGAAATCAACTGGGACTTCACCTAAGACGAAATACAATCAATCACAAATACATGAAAAAAAGGTTCAACATCTTTAGCAATTAGAGAAATGCAAATCAAAGGTACTCTAAGATTCATCTTACCTCAGTCAGAATGGCAATTATCAAGTATACAAGAAACAATAAACATTGGCAAGGATATGGGGACAAAGGTACAGTCAGACATTCCTTGTGGGAATGAAAATTGGTGCAACCACTGTGGAAAGGGGTATGGAGATACCTCAGAAAATTTAGAATGGAACCATCATTTGATCAACTTATGTCACTACTTGTTTTATACCCAAAGACTTAAAATCAGCATATTACATTGAAACATCCACACCAATGTTTATAGCAGCTCAACTCACACCATAGCTAAACTTGGAACCAACCTAAGTGCCTTTCAACAGATGAATGGGTAAAGAAAATATGGTGTGGGTTTCTATAACATGTACAACTAAAAGAATGAGAAATTATACTCCATCTATGATGATGTATTAAAGTGCATTAAATGTCACAAATAACCAATTAAAACAAAATTTTTAAAAAAGTTTCGGCCCAACCAAGGAAAAAAGAGAGAGCCTACAGAATGTAAGAAAATATTTGCCAGCTACTCTTCTGATAAGGGATTAATATCCAGAATATATAAATAACTCAAAAAAACTTAACACTAAAAAAAATACCCCAAATAACCTAATCAATAAATGGGCACTTCAACCTAATGTATGAAATATCATATGTCAAGAGCTTTGTAATCTTGTGAACAACCAATAAAAAAATAAATAAATGGGCAAAATAACTAGACAGATATTTCTCAAAAGAAAAAATACAAATGGCCAAAAAATACAAGAAAAAAATGTTCAATATTGCTAATAATCAGGGAAATGCAAATCAAAAGTACATTGAGATTTCATCTCACTCCATTTAGAATGGCAATCATCAGGAATACAATATTAATAAATGATGAGGAGGAAGTGGGGAGAAGTGTATACTCATATATTGTTGGTGTGTTATATATTAGTACATTTACTCTGGAAAGCACTATGGAGAATCCCCAAAAGACTAGAAATGGAACAACCACATGATCCATCTATTTCATGTCTTTATATTTATCCATAAAGAATTAAAATCAGCATTCCGATACAGGGGCCTCAATGTTTAGAGCAGTGCCATTCACAATAGTCAAGTTATGAAACCAGCCCAGGTGCCTATCAACAGATAATGAAAATGTGGTATATAGACGCATGGAATTTACTCAGCCATTAAGAAGAATAAAATTATGGCATTTGCCAGTAAGTAGATGGAACTGGAGAACATCATGCTAAGTGAAATAAGCCAGGCTCATAAAGCTAAAGGTTGAATGTTTTCTGTCATTTCTCACAAAGAACAAAGTAAGGGGGAAAAAAGAGAGAGGGGGGACACCATGAAAATAAAAGGGAGCTAATGGAGTATGGGTACATACTTGGGAGTAGGAGGAGAGACAGAAAAAGGGAGAAACCATGGAATGAAACTTAACAACTTATGCTCTGTACATATGTCAGTATACTTCAGTGAATTTTACTTGCATGTATACCTATAAAGCACAAATATAATAATACAATAAATAGAAGGAAGATCAGAAGAATAGAAAAAAATGGGGGGGGGAAGGACAGGGAATGAGGAAGTAGTGAGGACTTTAATGAAGCAAATTTTATTCCACACTGCATGTTTATCTCAAAACCAATCTACTCTTATGTGCACTAATATATATAAAACATTAAAAATTTACTTTTCATTTATGCACCTAACTTAAAATTATGTCTGATTGGCGCATATAACATAGTTTTCTTTCAAACAACTTTAAGATAATTTTAATAACTATAATGTACAAATAATAAAAGAATAAAGATAATTTTAAAAATTTCATGGTCATTTGGAGGTTTATAATTCAGTCAGTCTTAGCTGGAAGGCAAATATCTGATATTAAGTTCTAAACTTATCTGAATGTTAAAAAAGAAAAGAAAAACAAAACAAAAGAAAACATAAAAGAGCTTAAAAAATACTAACTATTCTTGTCTGGAATTTTGGTCATTCTGGGTTATCTAGAAGTAATTGTTAAAAGTAAATAAACTAAATAAATGTAATTGAGATATGGGTTTATAACTGTGTTCTTCATGTACAGTCTAAGTTATGTGACAAATATAAAACATGAGTTATTTCTAAGAAAGTTTAAATACTGAAATATTAGTAGCTAAATAGTGGGTATTTTTTAAAAAATTATTTGTTCATTTTTACATACATGACAGTAGAATGTATTTTGACATTTTATACATATGTGGAGTATAACTTCCCATTAACTTATGGCTTCTTAAATCCTATAGAGAACATATATTTGAGTCTATTAATAAAATGTGTTCTCATCAGTTGTTGGTGTGGGGAAGAAGATGGGTTTTCATTAATAAACAAAGTGACTTAAACAAAATGTCTGGGGATTAAGGACCATAGGGAGCTATATTTTGGTTTTATAACTTCTGAACTAAACACATTGGTGGAAAGACTAGGTAGAGCTCACAATCTAAGGATCTTATTGTTAGTCTATCATGCGCACATCAAGAATCCAGATATCATATAAGATTTTTAGTTAGATGTGAGTAGTTTATGGCAATCCATGAAGAATCCACAGTCAAACGGATTTTCAGAAGGGCTTCCCCTCTTCATCCAACTTGCCTTTCACATGGGACATGGTACTTGAATTCTGAACTTCAAGACATCTGCACTGTTGTCCCCTCTGGGCTTACCTCTGGACACTTTCTCTATTCTGGATGGCTTGATGACCTAAACAGGGAAAACAAGAACTGTTTATTTTCTCCCATAAGATTGGGCTATGGGGCTGGGATTGTGGCTCAGTGGTAGAGCACTTGTCTAACACGGGCGGTACCCGGGTTCGATCCTCAGCACCACATTTAAATAAATAAATAAATAAAGGCATTGTGTCATGTCCATCTACACCAAAAAAAATAAATATTAAAAAAAGATTGTCCTATGAGGTATTAAGACACATGATAAAGAACTGTAACAACTAAAAACCTTTGATATTTGACATGCAAAAACAAACAAATTGATCAATGGGAAATAATACCCACTAATAGAACTCATGTATCCAAGCATTTATTTTAGAAATTTGTATTTCAAATTAAGGAGGAAAAATAGACAATCTGCTAAATTCTTCTGGGGCAATTAATTAACTCTTTGGATCTCACTAATTTGCTTAGGCTCACCTCAAACTTATGATTCATCTGTCTCAGCTACCTGAGTTGCAGGGATTATAGGCGTGCCCCCACCATGCCTGACCTTGTTATCATTTTGGAGGAAAACAATTGTAAACCTTATTTCCCATCCCGAAGCAGAAATTCTCTATGCAGTATCAGGGGCTACAGAGATAAATAGCCCTGGGGTTGTTCTGAGGAGATGGCTAGAGAGTAGAAAGGGCATGTGCCAAAATGTAGTAAACCCCTTCCTCCAAACTTTTTGAGGATAATAATGGGGTGGGGGCAATCGAAACAATTTTAAAAAAATATCAAGCATTGTATGTCGAGACAATCAAAAGCAGTATTTTTTGTTTTGTTTTGTTGTTTTTTGTGTTGAAGAAATGAATGTGAAATTCAGTGAAGAAAGATGAAGGTGGAAAAGCAGGAAGGGTTCTGATCATAAATGGCACTGGGTATCAACCTGTGGTGATCCTACAGCCAAGGGAAGTTAGGGAAGGTTTTTTGTTGATCATTTTACATCAGGGAATTGAAAATGTCTGTTGTACATTGAATGAAGGTGAAGCTGGAAGCAGGAATACTGAAAGAATCACAATGATGGGAATGGAGGAGAATCTATAAAGAATCTATATGATGGGAATGGAGGAGAAATTTCATCATTTCCTCAAATAGGAATAAATATTTCTCAGGGCCTGTTTAGTGCCAGGGGTAATGCTTGGTCCCAGAGCTACAACGATGAAGAAGACAGATGCAGTCTGGGGGCTCTTGGGTTGGTTCAGTGTAGTTTAGCTGACAGGAAAATCAATAATAGGGATTTACAAGAGACAAGGGTCTGTTTTGCATTTATCCTGTGAGGTTCTGCATTCAGGGATTGTGACCAGGAATGTCCTCAGGATACTGAATTAACTAATGAGAAAAAGGGCAGGGATAATCAGTAGGGTATGAAGACTTTGTGGGGCAAAGGGGACACCAGAGGATATTTGATGTGACTAAAAATCTTCAAATTCCACCTAGAAACCCAGGAACTTGGGAAGCTGAGAAAGGATTAGACGTTCTAGGCAAGTCACAGAACTTTAGTGAGACCCCACCTCAAAAAAAATAAATAAATAAAACGACTAGGAATATGGCTTAGTAGCAAAGCACAGGCCACCCCTGGGTCCAAGCCTAAGTACTAAATAAATAAAGAAATAAGGAAAAAAAAACTTATAATAATGATGATTAATGATGTTCATAAATAAATTATTTTGTGCAGGCTTTTGGCCTATAGAAGGATTGAAAAGAGATTTAAGGAGGAACAAAGTATAAACTAATAATTGTTAGCTGATTTCTTGGCATCATTACAATTGAGTGAACTAAATGCTGTGATATGGGAGAATGAGGCAAAGAGCTAAAATTTACATGGACAAATTCAGTTAATGGGCAATTATTATCAAGTCTTCTCAACAAAATTCAATGTCCTAGAAGCCAATTTGCTGAGTGATCACTTTTCCAAATTCACTCAATTTATAGGGTGTGGTTTTAATACTTTGACAGGAATGTTAAATAGGCTTTTGAACATATTTACTTTGGGTCATGGAGAAAAGAAATGGTACTTTTTTGTTTTGTTTTGTTTTTCTATGAGTATTGAAGCCAGGGGCACTTTATCACTGAACTACATCACCAAAACTTTTTATTTTATTTTTTTAAATTTTGAGACATGGTCTTGCTTAGTTCCTGAGGGTCTTGCTAAGTTGCTAGACTGGCCTTAAACTTGTGGTCCTCCTGCTTTGGCCTCCTGAGTAGTTGTGATTCCAGCTGTGCACCCCTGTGTCATGCAGGAATTATATTTTTAAATGTTCACCTGAATGTTGATTTTTCTGAGCCTGAACTGTGCAGTTCACAACTCCATCATCACAAGGTTCCAACTACAGGACCTGTTGTGTGCTGGGTTCTTACAATGGTGGGCATTTTTAAATTGTTTTTTTTTTTTTTATTTTTTAGGTACCTAGAATTGAACCCAGAGTCAGTCACCTAACCTCTGAGCCACATCCCCATCCTTTTTTTTATATTTGATTTAGAGTCAGTTTCTTGTTGAGTTTCTTAGGGCCTCACTAAGCAGATAAGGCTGACTTTGAACTCAAGGTCCTCCTGCTTGAATCTCCCAAAACACTGGGATTACATACGTATGCCACCACTCCTGGCTCCTTATGGGCATTTGTAACAAGGATGAAGGACTCAAAAAACATGCTCTGAAGACAAGATTCATATAAAGAATGTGAAGTAGGATAGCAAATACAAAAGAGATTGGCCAATATGTGTGATAACTTGTGAAAATCACCCATGAGACTGGGTCATATGGAGCTGATTCCTTGGTATGAATCATGGAGTGAGCTCTGAGGAAAGCCTGACTGGAGCTGAGTAAAGAATGAAAGCAAGGCAGCAAGGGTGTCTGTCCAGTAGTTCGGGGAAGCAGCTTGATGGAGGAGGGGAGGAAGGGCAACTGGTGTGAATTCAGGGTACTGAGAAAAGAAGGATAAAAAGCTGATGGGAACTTTGAATTATTGGGAAATAAATAAAATCAATCTAAGACCTACCTTTATATTTGATTGTTAGAAGAATTCAAAAAAAAATAAAATTCTGGTATAGTATTGGACACCAATGGGCCAACCACATTTAAAAAATAGCAACTTTATAGACAATAAGAAAAAAAAGAAAACTGTTATCTTTGACCATTAAGATTATCTCACACAAACCATGTATTTATAGTCCAGCTGAGTACATAGACACAAAAATTACTGGAATGGTGGGAATAAGATACCTCCACCCCTTTTGCTCCTGAGGAGTGAACCAGGCCACTAAAACTGAGTTACATCCTGAGACCTTGATTTTTATCTTGGTCAGGGTCTGGCTCCATTGCCAGGCAGACTTTGGATACTCTGCCTCAGCCACCTGAAGTGCTGGGTTCTATGTTTGTGGCACTGCAGCCACTTTTTTCATCTTTTATTATTATTTTTTTCTTCTTTGGGTTTATAATGAACATGGTCACACGAAAATAAAATCAGAACTCTTCAAAGGCTGTTTGGTTTTCTATGATGATTAAAAATGCTTGACCACTGTGAAAATGTACAAAAATATGAAATGAAAATGAAAACTTTCCCTTTTTAAAGTACTTTGAAGAAGAAAAAAAAAGAACCCTACTGTGTTGCAAATTCATATTGTGGTTTTGGTTGAGTGGAGGGAGAGCTCAGGTCATCTGCCAAAGGTGCTGACCAAAGTGGGCCCGTGGGACTTTCTACTAGAAAGTGACCATGTTTAGATTAAGACAGGAGGTGAAGAATGACTAGGTCACATGACATTTAAAAACATCTTAACTTTTCATTCTTTCTCTCCTTGTTTTCTTTTGTTTTTCTTTTTCTTTGGTGCTGGGGACTGAACCAGTGGTGTTTTACCACTGAGCTTCATCCCTTGTTCTCTTCATTTTCTATTTTGAGACAGGGTATCACTATGCTGCTTAGTCTAGCTAAAATGCTGAGGCTGAGGCTCCAATTTGTGATCCTCCTGCCTCAGCTGCATGCCTGTGTTGCTGGGATTACAGGCCTGTACCACCATGCCTGGCTTATTTTTTGTCCTTGCTGTCTTGGCATCCTCATTGGTATCAACATTGCCATCCACATCACCTTCAGCTGCCTGTTTGCCATAGGTACTGCAGCCTCCTCCTTGACATCTCCATCCCCTTCCTCACCATCAATTTCCTGCCCTTGTTCATCTCATTGTCTGCCTGGTCTCCTGTTCCCCATCATCCTCATTAGCATTCCCATTAGCAGGGGCTCTTCCATTCTGACTCCTCCACAATTTCCTTTTTCTCACTAAAGTCCTTGGTGGTGATCTCAGAGCTGGTGCACATGGCAGCATTTTGCATGGTGAGTAAGTCATGATTCCATGCAGAGGGTCCAAAAAGAAAACATGAGATCTGAATTTTGGAGCTAGACCTGCCAGAATCCAGGGCTGAAGAAGGCCATCAGCAGAGGGGGCTGTGGTTAGCAGGAGTGGAATCCTGGAATAATAAAGATAGCTTTGAAGCCCCTCGTGGCTCAACCCAATTTTGGTTTGCTCTACTCCCTCAGTCGCTAATCTTATTCAAGCCTTCCCTTTCCCAAAATATTCCTCCATATACCCCAAATCACCTTTATTGCCTCAAATGACAGTTTGAGGTTCCCAAGCAGAAAGCACAGGACCCATCTGCAGTCAAACCACACGAAATGACCTCCATTAATTTATTTGCCCATCAATCTGGTCCTTGTGCCTTTCTTCATTTTAGATGAAGAGACACCATCTATTCTGGGATCAAATTAGAAAACTATATTCCTCTCCCCTGCCCTTTAAAATTTATCTTCTGTAGTGCTGCCATTAACTTGCCCAGTTGCAAACATCTTTCTTTCTTTCTTTCTTTCTTTCTTTCTTTCTTTCTTTCTTTCTTTCTTTCTTTCTTTCTTTCTTTCTTCTTTCTTTTTTCCTTTCTTTGTACTAGGGGTTGAACCCAGAGGCATTCGACCACTGCAAATCCAGCCCTCTTTTATATTTTATTTAGTGATAGGGTGTCACTACACTGCAGAGGGCTGTACTGCATTATGGAGGTTGGCTTTGAACTTGTGATCCTTCTGCCTCAGAGCCCCTGGGATTACAGGTGTGCACCACCATGTCTGGCAAACCTTATTTTTATCTGCTTTATCTTGTTGTAGTCAGTCTCCTCAGAGTTTGACATCAGGTAATTTAGTTAATCACTTTGAGCTTCAGGACTCATCTGTATGATCATGTATATCCCCATAGGGTCACTAGGAGAAAATGTGAAAAAAATCAGTTCCAGCTGCAGAGTTAGCCTTCAAACATTTGGAGGTTCAATCCCCAGGACCAAAAAAGAAAAGAAAAGAAAAGAAAACAAAACAAAACATTTGTTTCAATAGAAAGAGAGGCAGGCAGATCACTCTGATTCAGAAGAATGAGAAACAACTGTCAAACATGTGTTGCATTCTCTACACCTGAAGTACAGAAAAAAACCCTTCAAAGTATTATTACCTTCTCCCCACATGTGGGAACGTACAAAGCCCCAGAGCCGTGAAGAAAACTCAAAGGCCTGCAGTTTCTCCATTTGTGAAATGAAGATTTTTGCTCTCTATCACAGGACTGTATGAAGAACAAGATGAATTAAGTGGGCTCTGTGGTACATACCTGTAATTCCATACCTGTAATTTTTAGGCTGAAGCAGGAGGATTACAAATTGGATTCCAGCTTCAGCAAATCAGCAGAACTGACTCAAAAAAAAAAAAATCCTGAGGGCTATGGCTTAGTGGTAGAGAGCCTCTGGGTTCAGTCCACAGTACTGACAAGAAAAAATATGTATCTATTGTGATTATTTTTTGACAACCAATCTAAAGATAATAAAACATAAGTCTTATGTCTTATAATGTTCCTATCGTTCCTATGTCCTTATTCAATTTCAATCTGTGGCCTCTCCTGCTTCTAAGCTCAGTACTCCATAATCAATACCCTATCAAGGGATGCAACTCAGCTTTGAGTCAAGAATGATGAGAGTGTGATAGAGGATCACAAGGGTTTAGGTTCAAGGTCAGGGGAATACTATGGCTTAAACATCTCTGTTCCATTGAACTCACATCCAGGTGGGGAAAAAATAGTACACTATGGCAGGGAGGGGGTGGGGGTGCTGGGGTTGTGGCTCAGAGGTAGAGCGCTGGCCTACCATGCATGAGGCATAGGGTTTGATCCTCAGCACTGCATAAAAATAAAGATATTGTGTCCACCTGTAACTAAAAAGTAAATACTAAAAAGAAGTACCCTATGTTATATGCCTTATATGGATGTTGTAAGGATTAAATAAGATTAGTTTCAGTGGGTGCTCAATGAATGGAAACTAGGATTTGCAGAGGTAGGTGTTAGGTTAAACGTAATCAGATGTGTCTAGGGTGGGCTGCAGGCTAGGGCGGGACCAATTCTGCTGGCCCATGCCCCTATTGGGTGGGCTGGTTGTCTCTGTCAGGGGCTAGGCCATCTGAGGGCGCATCTAGGGTGGGCTATATTAATGGATGCTGCTCCAGAGTTGCTCACTTTACCACTGAGAAAGCCCAAGGAGCAGAGGTTCAACATGACTTCCAAAGGTGAGGTTCTTTGGTAGAGGATTAAGATATGTTTTTTCGTGGCAGGCTGTGGACTGCATGCACTAATGTTGGGGCGTTGGGGTGTAGGGATGTTTGAGCCTCCTCCTTCTCCTTCTTCTTCTTCTTCTTCTTTTTTTTTTTTTTGTGGTGCTGGGGATTGAACCCAGGGCCTTGTGTGAGACAAGCATTCCACCAACTGAGGTATATCCCCAGCCCCATTTTTTAGTGGGCAGGTTTGGGGGCCAGAGATAGCCCATGTTACTGACAGAATTGTCTATGGCTGCTGCACAGTGGAATTGGGGAGCATGGCTACTCCAAAGCCTCTTATATTTAAAAATTAGCCCCTGGTTACATTAAAAGAGATTTCTTATATTTTAGAGAGATATGGAAGTATTTTCAGGGCAACGATATATCTGGGATTCCCATCCAATCAATGAAGGGGAATGTCAAGGAGATGATGAGAATAATAGGGTGGATCAAACAAAATAAAATAGCCAGGAACCACTCGGTGTTAAGGTCAAGGGATAAGTTTATGTTCTTGTTCTTTTTCTTCTTTCCTGTGAGTTAAAAAGTTGGCCACCTGTCATGATATGCACCTGTGATCCAGATACCCAGGAGGCTGTGGCACGAGGATCCTGGCTTCATGGTTAAAAATTTCAGTTTTAAAAGTTAATGGGAGTGAAGGCAGTAAAAGTATGGGAGAAAAAAAATATAAATAAATAAAAATCAGCAGAATAGGCTGGGGGGAGGCTCAATAGTAAAATGCTTGCTCAGCATTTTAGGCCTGCCATTGTGAGGCAGGCAGGCAGGAGGCCCTGAGTTCCATCTGGCTACCTCCCCCATCAAAGAAACAAAAAGTAAAGAAAGCATGGGTATAGCTTAATGGTGGAGTGTTGCCTAGCAAGCCCAGGTTCAGGACTCCATCTCCAGAATCCCAAGGCAGGGAGGGGTGAGAAACTACATTGCAAGAATTTTATGAGTGGTCCTGGGGATTGTTTTTCAAGCACACAATTTTTTAATATAGTATAAAATTTAGAAATAAATTAGAACATTTGAAACCTAGGATAGTGAAGAGATTTTGGCATGGCAGTTTTTTGAGGAAGTGCACTTAGAAAAGTCTTGATTTTGGTTCTGATTTCTTTTCTTTTCTTTTTTTTTAGATGAGCCCTAGTTTAGAGGAGAAGGTTGTGGGGTCAGCTGTGGCTGTCTTGCAACTTATACATGACCTTCCTCCCCAGCTGTACATAGTAGACCCAGGAGTCCACTGGCCACATGGTCTTAGAAGGAAAAACATGCATCAAAGGGCCCCCCAAACAGTGATGACTCAACAGCAGTCACTTCTGGATGTGAATCTGCCATGGATCTCCGGTAAGCAGGTGGGAGAGTCCATGCTTTTGACCATGGGGCTAGAGTGATTCAAAGGACTGTCTCTTTGGTTGCTCCTCCTCCTACTGAGATTTCATTTGAAAAACCTCAAGTCTTTCAAATATTTTGAAGCATGCACATTTATTTTTTCATAAAATCTGAGACTTTTATGAGTTATGGGGTAGGGAGTGGGATAAAACAGACAAGAAGCTTCTCTAGAATCTTGGTGGTGCTCATCTGAACTCCCCAAGAGTGATTTTGCTGTGAAGAGAGTGTTTTTTTTTTAATTTTAAATCCCCACTTAGGTGTTGTTTCCAAACATGGGGAACTTGCAGTCTCATGGCTAATTCCTCCTGCTGCACATCTTTTATGGTTCTCTAGGACAAGAGGTTGAAAATGGTCCTGCATATGAAATGTTGGGGAAACTTTCTGTCTCCTAAGTACCACTATTAAAAGCATTACTTCCTTTACTCTTCTCAACAGCCCCTCCTAGAGAGGCAGAAGCCTCAAATATACTCTGCAGAGTTCACTGTCATGACTAATACGGTGTTCAATTATTTTTTTTTGTAAAGGAAATTGTACTTTGCTCCATAAGACAGAACACAGAATGCCTGTATTTTAGGGACAGCTGTATTTCTCATATTAAAAACATGTCAAAAAAAGAAAAAGAAACAATTCCAATCAGGCATTGCTTAATGGTGAGGGTTGGTTCTGAGAAATGTATGAGGAGATTTTTGTTGTGTAGACATCATAGAGTGCATTTACATTAACTAATATAACTCTGATGTCAATCTTCACTTGATGATATCCTCTGTGGCATCACCATCATGTATCCAGTCCATCCTTGACCACAGCATTGTTACTTGGTGCATGACTGAAAGTAAAACAGCTCTGGGCTCAGTCCAACTGGAATGGAGTCAACGTTGAACCCCCTGAAGTTCCTGTGTGAAAAACTTATGCTCAACTGAACAGCATTTCGAGGTGTGGTCTTTAAGGCCAGGGAGGCTCCACCCCCTGAGTGAATTAACTCTGTTATGTGGAGTGGGATAGTTATCACATAAGTGGCTTTGCTGTAAAAGTGAACTAGGTTTGTCTAAAGTGTAGAGATTCAGGTCTTCTCTTTTGAGATGATTTCCTTGTGTTATTTTTTTAAAATTTCAATAAAACATCATGTAAAATTTACCCTCACCACTAATTTTATACGTACATTTCAGTGGCATCACCTATATAACATTCTCCTGTAACCATTACCAACAACTGTCCACAGAGCTCTTTACATTTTGTAGAACTGATACTTTGTAACCATTAGAAAAGAACTCCCCAGTGCCCCCTCCCCAGCTCCTGAGGACTATCATTGTACATCTCTATGACTTCAACTATTCTAGATACCTCATAAAAATAACACTGCTGGATAATAGTTATTTATTTATTTTTTTGTGAGCACCAACCATATTTTTTTGTCATAATAGCTACACCATTTTGCCTTCCCACCAACAGTGCATTAGGGGTTCCAGTTTCTCTGCTCGTCCTCTGCAATTGTTTTGTTTTGGTTATCTGGTTTGGGGATGGTAGCCATCCTAATGGGAGTGAGGTGTTATTTTTCTGTGGATGTGAATTTGGCTTCCCTAATGATTTGTAATATTGACCATCTTTTCACATGCTTAATGACAATTTGTTTATCTTCTTTGGAGAAATATCTATTCCAATCCTTTGCACACTTTAAAAATGGAGTTCTGTGTAAGTTGTAGTTCTCTGTCTTGATATCAAAACTCTGTAGGATGTGATTTCCAAAGGGATTCTCCTATTCCACAGATTTTTCTTTCCCTTTTTTATGTGTCCTTTCATGCACAGTTTTTTATTTGGATGTAGTCCAAATTTCTTGTGTATGTGCTTTTGGTGACATATCTAAGAAATCATTGCCAAATTCAATGTCATGAAACTTTCCCCCAAGTTTTCTTGCAGAAGGTTTTATATGTTTTTCTAGCTTGATTTTCTTCAATTTTTAGTTAATTTTACCTATGGGGTGAAAGGTCCAACTTGATGCTTTATGTGGATATCCAGTTTTCCCAGCACCATTTGTAAAATCCTGCCTATTGTTTCTTTTGAATGAGAAATAAGTGTTCCATTTTTGTTTTCTATGGAAGAATGGATGCCTTCCAAGTGGTTTAGTTCAGCCAGAGAGGAGAGAAGGACGGAAACAGTGAGGGCCTATCAATCAAACATTTTTATACATGTTTGAGCTTTTCACCTCAGAATCCCATTATTTTGTACAATGAACAATGCACTAGAAGTGGGGCACAGGAGTGCGAGCGTGTTATTACAGTAACTCATGGAGCCTGAGGCAGGCAGATCTCAAAAGGATCTCAAAAGAGGCCATTTTGCAGGACTCTGTCTCAAAATGAAAATAAAAAAAGGACTAGAATGAAGCTCTGTGGTAAAACCACTGGAACAGCTGCTGGGTTTATCCCCTACCCTTCTGAAAAATACCTAAAGACCAAGCCATTGGAGGGAGAGAGAGAAGGGAAAGGAGGAGAGAGGAGGTAGGAGGACTACAACTGCCATTTTTCTTGTTTGGTATATATTACAGCTGTGTGTGTGTGGGGGGGGGAGGTGTGTGTGTGTCCCTCCTTTGTTCTACTGCTTTGACTCAGGTGCTTTCTCTTTGGTAGTGGCAAGTTTTGACTTTCTTGTCATTTCCTTTTGTGTCATTTCTGTAGCTCTTTTTCTTACCGTAAAGAAATCAAATTTGTAATATTTTATTTTTATGTTAATACTAACTTAACTTCAGTCTCATAAAATCTCCATTCCTTTACAGTGGTATCACATGCTTTATGTTCTCACTTCTTTCTTTTGTTGTTGTGCTGGGATTGAATGCAGGGATGCTGTACCACTGTGCTATGTGTCTAGCCTTTTTGCTTTTTCTAATTTGTGTGTGAACCAGTGGTAGAGTGTTTTCCTAGCATACCTAAGGCTTTGGCTTCAATCCTCACTGCCACTAAACAAACCAACCCTCCATACAATCCCTTGCCATCCCATTGGAGAGGGGTTAGAAAAAGGTCATGTAAACATGCTCTAAAAACTTCAAGTATTCTTTATTTGATTGCTTCATTGAATGGTAAGCTCACTTTGAACTTCATAATACAAAGAAAAAACGCAAAGTGGTCATAAAAATCAATACTTGTCCCATCCCAATGTTCGCTCCCTATTTTATTTAATTTTATTCCTCCCCTCCTCCTTCACCAACTACTTAAACTCTGGGGTATGAGATTGATGTGAGGTGGTTTATTGGTACTTTCTCAATTACGATTATGACTGAGCATTTTTTGTCTTCTTCCTATTTTTAAATTTTTGTTAGACTAAAATCCTTTCCTACCCTGTAGAACAAAATCTCATGTTATCTTTATATTTTTAAAGATAGGCCCTTAATTCCACCCCCCTTTTTTAAAATGAATAAGTAGTGAGGCACAGCTCCACCTTTTAAAACACAATTTGAGTCTAATGTATGAAAGATGATATATCATGAGCTATGTAATGCTTTAAATAATCAATAAAAAATTAAAAAAAAAATCTTAGTCAACAAATAATCTTTTCTTTCTTTGGATGCCTCTAGTATTCCTTAATTCTTTTCTTTCTGTTTCATATTTTTTTTCAGCATCTTCAGTTGAAAATAGTCATAAAGAAGTAGAAGAAGCAAAACAGGAAAGAGGAAAAGGAAAGCAGTGGCACACATTTAGAAAACATGATTTGGAGATTGTTAATCTATCATTTGAACAGAATCTGTACCTGGATTTTTCCGTCAGAGAGGAACTGACCAAACAAATGCATGGCCACATATGTGAAATCAAGGTAAGTCAAAAGTCCAAAAATTATATAAACATACCTTTCTGTAGATGGTACAAGAAATACAAAGAATTTTTTTGAAAAATGTTCATACCATTTCTTTACATAGGATAGTGTTGATACCTGTCATGTATTCATTTCAGTGTGGATATGGATGTATCATATGACTTTTATGGAAAAATCGACTATTGTGAGGCAAGTTTGGGGGTAGGCACTAATTAAGATGCTTTTGTAATTATCCAGGTTAGAAATTGTTCAGGTTTTGATCAGGGTGCTAGCTGTGGAATTCTGCAGAACTAGGAAGATTAAATACTTTAATGGTGGAACTGATAGTTTGCAGAGATGTTGAATGTTCAATGAGAGGAGTTAAGGATGGCTCTAAAATTTTGTCCTGATCAATTTTTTGCTAGACACATTAGGAGTATTTACTTAGATCTGTTAGTTTAGTATGCCAATGAAACCTCCAAGAGAAAATCACATAGACTGAAGGGGAAAGGAATTATTTTGATTGTGTCTCACACAGGGCAACTCAGAGTATACTTAGCCATTTGTTATGTGAGCTAATATTTTGTTTTGGGAATTTCTTATATGGTTATTTTGTAAATTATATCTGCACAAAATTTTACTATACTAGGATTGCCCTAACATACACTCACTGAAGAAGGTTTCCATAGATCTCTATCCTGTCATTATCTATGGTTCATTGAATATTTTTGTTGCTTGACAGTAGGAGGACATTTTCTTAGAGAAAATGGAATATGGGAACAGCATTGAAAAATAAATGAATGGCAAATACTATGTAAGCATGAAGTTATTGTTTTATAAATTTTCATGAACTAGAAATATCTCAAAGTTCCTGCAAAGCAATGATGTTATATGAATAAGTAGAAAATCTGAACAAGATAATGACTGGAGATAAATGTGAATTGAAATGAGGTGCATGTGCTTAGAGAAGGCCCATGGGATCACTAAGTAAGCCTGGTTGGGGAGAGGATCCTAGTAGGTCTGAATGTAAGATAGGGAGCACCTGCCTCTTGGTTTCATCATTTTGTAACTTACCTGCCACCTGGGTCTGTTACCACTGACACATTATAGATACTTATACCTCATCTTTCTGTGAGCAATTATATTGGAGAGAGAAAATGAGAGCATGTGTTTAGAGACACCTGTTTTGTTATGTATAGTTACAATTTTAATCATCTTAAGTGTGGATCAAAGATCTTTCTACCTGTTAACTTAAAGCCATTCTGAACTTGGAGATGGGTTCTAGGAGTGATCAAATATCAAAAGGCTTCCTGACACTCTTGCCTGTGCCCTTCTAAACCTCAGCGAATTGTGCTATTTAGTCTAACAAGCATTTTATCATTTCCATACACCTACCTCTAAGCTTTGGGGACTATGGCCCACATAGTCCTCTATTTATGTAGGAGAAAAATATGAAGACTAGAGTATTCAGTGCACTTACTAGGACCAATTGTATAATGTACTGTCCAGTGATGACAAACCCTTGCTTGTTCTGTTTGTTGCATTTAAACACAAAACAGTTAAGAATATTTTTACAATACATTGAGTCATGAATGTATGTAATGGGGCATCTTGAGAAAAATAAAGATGTTGGGGGAATGTATGTAGGCCAGCTGAGGAATCTGTTCAGTCTAAATACAGAGTTTGCAGAAGGGTTGCTGGGAAAATTTTAAAAGCCTAGGTTCACATGGACAGAAGTGCTGCTTCAGACTCTGTGGACAGTTGGGGGTTTGGAATTATGCAGCATTCATGACCTCAGTCATATGGACATCCCAGGAAGAATTGCCTTTTTTGGGTCTACTCAAGGTCAAGAAGCAAGTAAGTGATAATTCTAAAACTAAGCTAAACTACGGCATATGTTTTTAAAAATATTTTTTGTTGTTGATAGACCTTTATTATTATTCATTTATTTATATGTGGTGCTGGAATCAAACCCAGTGCCTTACATATACCATGCAAGTGCACTACCACTAAACCCCAGCCCCATCCTTTACGTTATATTTTATTACAAATAATTTCTCTTTCTTTTTAGATTTGGTTTCAAAACAAAGAAGCCAGACTATGACCTAGGGATTAAAAGAGATTGTTTGTCACCAGAAGATGACAATCAACCTCGTCTTCCCAATGGAGCCTGCTGGGGGAAAGAGGGCAGGACAGTCTTGCTGTTGAGAGATTGCATCTTGGGAATCTTGCTATCTTAAAATTGGATAACCTTGAAACAGGTGGCTTAAAACAGAAAGATGCAACAGCATCAGGACCAGGAAGTTCCTTGTAAGTATTTACTGTATGAAGGACAGCAGCAGAATGACTGAGGATATTATCTTCAGCAGCTTCAATTGCTCCAAGATTACCCAAAGAAACTGCCATTTCAAAACTGTTTCTAATGTCCAAGAAGCATGGGGACTTAGAGCAGCATATGCCTTCCCTTCTACAACAGCAGGGTCCAGGTTGTCTAAGGAATGGAGTGGCCCTGAGCTCTCAGATATGCATGTCCTCCTGCCTGCTGTTACACAGATAGCTGTTTAAAACCACCACCAGGACCATGGCAGGGGCCAAGGAACAGAGCCAGCAATGGCCTGCTCTGAGCTCCCTGTGCCCTGGCCAAGAGTGTGGGCATGGTAGACTGCAGCAGTGGAGTACAGGAAGGCCAGGATGTGCCACAGCTCAGAATGAATGTGAGGGTGGGCACACAAGCAGATTGGCTCCCAGGCTGTGGCCTGAGCCACTGATGGACAAGCCTACCCTCTGCTGAGCAGGAAGTCTGGTCACCAGGAGACTGACAGCTAGCTGAGGTCTCTGGTGGGCAGCTGAGGTATGTCTGCTGCTGCTCAGGGAGCAGAGGGCCTCGGGGGTGGAGTTGGAGTCTCCAGGAGGCAGGTATGGAGAGAAGGGAGCCGGGGGGGGGGGCAGGGGGGGAGTCCCTAGTGACAGCCATGCAGCCAGCAGAGAGGCAGCCTGGACACCCTCTGCCTAGACCTGCTTGCTCAGGAACACTCTGCCTCCAGTTGGCAGGTCTCTGGAGTGTCCTGAAGGCCATTTTCTCTGGCTCATTACTGTGTGCCATTGTTCTTTGTTCAGTGTTTTTATTTATGAAGTCCCAGTGGCTCTGTGTCCACAGAGATTTGTGCTAATGTCTTGAATTTAAAAAAGAGAGTCTCTGGCCAGTCCACTGGGGGGGAAAAAAGATATGCATGTCCTCCACAAATCATAGTCAGTTCTCTGCCAGTGCCCATTGGGCAAGCTGGACAGCAAGGTGCTGCAGAGCAGCCCAGGTCCCCAACCCAGCAGCTTTGGGATGAAGGATCTGAAGAGATCTACAACTGGGACAAAATTATAACTAGAGAATAACATGGCATTAAATTTTAGAGAGCTATAGACATAGGTCATTGTGTAACTATCCACAGGGGTTCAGGTCAAAGGACTCTCTAGAGTCTGCATATAAGTTATCGAGTTCAGGAAGGCTCTGTGAAGAAAACCACAAGAAGAAAAAAAGCAAAAACACACAAAACAAATATAGAGGAAAAACCCCAAATCCTTCATACAACCCCCTGCTCCCTAGAAAACACACACACACACACACACACACACACACACACACACACACACACACAGAGAGAGAGAGAGAGAGAGAGAGAGAGAGAGAGAGAGAGAGAGAAAATTTCCTGAATTGTCATTGTCTTCTGGTAGGGCACTAGTAACCCCCCAGTAGATCCCTGACTGTGCATCTTCTAGTGCTCTGGAGAAAGGTGGACTTATGCAGCCACTACCACAGCAACAGGCACAAAGACAGCAAGACCACCTCCAAATAACAGCAGTTTCCAAATTCAAACCAACGTGTGTTTAGGTAGACACTTCTTGCACAGCCCTGCCTCACAAATTATCTCCTCCTTGGAGGTAAGATACTCTAAGCTCCCTTTGTATGGAGGGGTCCACAGACTGCTGCTCTCCTCTGTGGCCCAGGAAAGCATCTTCAGGACACAGCATAGCCTGCCAGGACAGCCTGGACTCTCTGAAAGTTATCAGCATCATTGGTATCACATGAATTTGCTTGTGTGCCAACCCTAACAAAAAAAAGAGAAACAACCGAGGAGGTTATGAAGAAAGCCTCACCCATTATTGCTTGACAAGAATTCTGCCAGAATGAAGCCTTAAAGGGAAAAGACTTCTGCAAGGGTGTCTGCCCAGCAACTATCTGCTTAACTTTGGACACATGTGTACCTTGTTGCCGCAGTCTTGGCTGGGCACAGAATCACGAGCCACTCAAGCAGGAACAAAACTTTATTTTTGAAAAAGCCGCCAATACTCTGTAGGCGCCGGCAAACCAAACCCGGTCTTCCCCACGCGGGCGTCTGCCGGAACCGCGCGTCCCCCGGAACCGGGGGGCCCCCGGACCTCCCCCGGAATTTCCTCCTACTATCCTTCCCCAACCAATGGGAACTCTCCAGGAGTCCCGTAACATGAGTCCGGTAGCAGGCCAAGGTGAACAGCAGGAGCCCAATTTCCATATGAATGTAAATCTTAACATAATCATATCATCTCAGTGGCTAGCTGGCATCACTTTACAACCAAAGGTGCCATGCATCATTTATCTGCTTGTGGCTCCTAGCATCTGCCCCCTTCTGTTTAATTAAGCAACAAGCAATGTGGCTAGGGACCGTGCCTGGTAGGTTGTGCAATTCAACATATGGTTCTTACCCGTCATGGGAGAACTGACCTTTAGGCGTCAGCTTCCTGTCATAGGTTGAATCCACTGCAATCAGATCAACCCGTCACTGACTACCGGTCCAGCATTCAGCCATGCTTGTGGATAGGCCTATGCACCAGTGGGGGGGTGAGGTTCTTGCCTTACCTCTGTTGGCCCCCAAATGTAGCCTTGGTGCCAGTGGGGGGGTGAGGTTCTTTGCCTCACCTCTGTTGGCCCCCAAATTTTAGACCATCACCAGTAGAAGGGAGGAGGATACAGAAATGCCACGACACCAAGCCAATTGATGGCTCCTTTGGAAAAATTGCGTCACTGGTGACACCATCAGCAAAGATATGCCAGTATTACCACAATTAACATGGGGTGAGCTGGCAAGGAAATTGCATCACTGGTGACACCATCAGCAAAGATATGCCAGCAGTACCACAATTCGGTGCACTAGATGATATTTCACAATGTATGCAACTGATATATAGTCCAGGCAAGTTCTGCAAGCAGTTCAAATTGGAGGAGTCTATCAATATGTCCATTTCCTCCCAAAGTAAATCAAGTCCTTGATTGAGCATTACTTGTTGAGTTATATTCATTGATGCATCAGTTTATACAGTTTACTGTGATAGCTATTATAGAAGCTGTAGTTTGGTTTTATCTCAGTCTTCACCAGAATTGGGATGGAGATGGAAATTCTGGCAATGATGCTAAAGAGACATTATCCTGAACAGAATTATTAAATATAATGAAAAGGAAAGGTGAAAGTAAACAAACAGATCTGTTAAACTCCTTTAAAAACAATCCTTAACAGCTGTTTACCTAATTTAAATTAAACCATAAAAATCACGTGAATAAAGAAAAAATTCGGATCCATTTTTCCATGAGCTCTCCTCATATAAGAAATATGGACATACACACATACAGACATACAACACAAAACAGAAGTGTGCACACAACATATAACACATAAGACAATAGTAAATAAAGGCCTTGTAGCTATACCTAGGTGAAATCTCCATTGCAATGTTTAAAAACTCTAGTCAAAAAATAAAACACAGTCAAAAAATAAAACTGATCAGAAAAACATTAACCTAGGTTTGTATGAGCTCAAAAATAAAATAGAACTTTATGATGTGGGAAAAATGCAATAATAAAATAGATATTGAAAAAAACACCTTGGTTAATCACTGTCACAGATGTAAGAATAGCCAAGCTGGAGCTCTGGATATCAGCTATTATGGATTTGAGTCAAATCATCTTCTTTTTCTGTAGAAATTGTTTTAGTTAATCTCTCTGGAATCCAAATCGGTTGCTGTTCCTCCTGCGGAAAAACACAGACAGAGCCCCGATTCCAGACTATCACTGGATCCGGGCCTTTCCATTGTCCTGTTAGAATATCTTTCCAAAGTACCTTAGGCTTATGTACATTTTTTGGGTACAAATGTCTTTCCGCAGCACTAAGTCCCGATGAATCCAAATTTAAAAAGTTTAGAGTAAAAAGGGTTATTTTAAGTTTATCTTTGGGGGATATATACCCCTTTCCAATTCCCTCCTTTTGTTTTAATAAGTACATTTTAATAGTTTGATGAGCTCTTTCAACTATGCCTTGTCCTTGTGGATTGTATGGAATTCCTGTTATGTGAGTAATGCCAAATGATGAGCAAAATTGTTTAAAAGAGGTGGAAGTATAACCAGGACCATTGTCCGTTTTTAACTGTTTTGGAATGCCCACAGTGGCAAAATTTTGTAAGCAATGAGCTATAACATCTTTAGTTTTTTCTCCGGCATGAAGGGAGCCCATCAAAAATCCGGAAGAAGTATCAACTGTAACATGTAAATATTTTAATTTTCCAAATTCTGGCAAGTGTGTGACGTCCATCTGCCAAATATGGTTAGTTATCAGTCCTCAAGGATTGACTCCAAGATTAACTTGTGGTAAAAATGTCACACAATTTTGACATTGTTTTATTATATGTCTGGCTTGTTCTTTAGTTATTTTAAAATGCTTTTGTAAAGTATTAGCATTGACATGGAATCTTTTATGAAAATTTATAGCTTCTTCTACTGTGGAGAAAATATGTATGTCATGTGTAGATTTATCTGCTAGTTCATTGCCCATACTAAGGGCTCCAGGCAATCATGTATGTGCCCTGATATGACCTATAAAGAATGGATCTTTTCGGTCCCAGATTAGACTTTGTATAGCGGAAAACAAAGAGAAAACAGTAGAAGAAGGTGAAATCCTACCAGCATCTTCAAGGGATACTATAGCATTAACTACATACTGATTATCAGAAAATAAATTAAATACAGAATCTTTAAACATCATAAAAGCTTGTAATCCTGCATTAAGCTCTACCTTTTGAGCTGATTGTTTGGGTACTAAAAATGTAAAAGTTTGATCAGGAGTAACTACCGCTGCTGTACCATTGTTTGACCCATCAGTGAATATATTTGGAGCATTTATGATAGGGGTTTTTCTTGTCATTTTTGGAAAAACTACAGGATGCTTAGACCAAAAAGACAACAAAGGATTAGATGGTAAGTGATTATCAAATGAAACACTAGTTTTACACATGATTATTGCCCAAGTATTTAACTCATTAGCTAACTCATCAATTTGATCCATAGTATATGGAGTAATAATTTTATTGGGAGAAGTCCCAAACACTCCCTTTGCTGCTTTTATTCCTTTGAGTATTAATTGTCCTACAGCCTCAGGATATCTAGTAAGACTAGTGTTAGGAGAATAAGATAAATGTATCCACAATAATGGACCTTCTTGCCAAAATACTCCTGTAGGAATATTTTTTGTTGGTAGTACAATAAATAATAAAGGCAAACTTATATCAATTCTATCCAAATGCATATTTTCCATATATGTTTCAATGATTTTTAATGTTTTTCTTGATTCAGGCGTTAACATGCGGGGTGAATTTGGATCTGATGGACCTTTTAGAATATCAAATAAAGGTCCTAACTCTCCTGTTGGTATGCCTAGATAAGGCCTTATCCAATTTATGTCTCCCAATAACTTTTGAAAGTCATTAAGTGATTTGAGTTGATCTACTAGTATTTGAATTTTTGGTGGACGGACCATGGTTGAGGATAATAGAACTCCTAAATAATTAATTGGAAGATTTAATTGTACTTTATCTATTGCTATCTCTAGATTATAATTTTTCAATAAGTTTGTAAGTGTGGCATAACATTCTAGTAATGTGTTTTTATCTTTATGTGCCAATAACACATCTTCCATATAGTGAAATATTTGTAGTTCAGGATTTTGATTTCTAAGTGGCTGTATTGCTTTATTAACATAAATTTGACACATAGTTGGGCTGTTAGCCATCCCTTGAGGGAGTACTTTCCATTCATATCTCTGATCAGGACCTTCATGATTCAGTGCAGGGATAGTAAATGCAAAATGTGGACTATCCTCGGGATGAATTGGAATTGAAAAGAAACAATCTTTAATATCTATAGCTAAAACATGCCAGGTTTTTGGTAAAGCAGACAATTGGGGAATCCCTGATTGAGCAGGTCCCATAATAACCATCTCATTATTAATGGCTCTTAAATCTTGTAATAATCTCCATTTACCAGATTTCTTTTTAATGACAAAAATGGGAGTATTATGGGGGGATACGGAAGGTTGTATATGTCCTTCCGCTAATTGTTGTCTGACCAAGTCATGGGCTACTTGTATCTTTTCTTTAGTCAGGGGCCACTGAGGAACCCACACTGGTCTTTCTGATTTCCAAGTAATTTTGATTGTCTCAGTGGCCCTTTCTGAAAACCCAAACCATGTCTACTTATTTCTTGATCTATTTGAATAGGTGCTGTCATACCTTGTTCTTGTTCTCTTAATCTTTTTTCTTTCCTAAAGCCTTGTTTAGCCCTAGTAGTGGGCGCGTTAGGATTCATGTTATTTGTTAATGTCAATCCTAATTGATCTAGGACATCTCGTCCCCATAAATTTACGGGAAGATGATCCAATACATAGGGCTGTATAGTTCCTTCACATCCTTCAGGATCTCTCCAATCTAATACCATAGCACTTCTATGGGGATTTGTTGCCACTCCTAGGCCTCGAAGCATTTGAGTGGCTTGTTGTAATGGCCAATGTTTTGGCCATTCTTGACGAGAGATGATGCTAAGGTCTGCACCTGCGTCCAGCAGCCCATTAAAGACATGTCCTTGAATATTTAATTTTAGCATTGGGCGAGAATCTAAATTTAAAGACAGCATAGCCCAATCTACACCTGTGGAGCCTAATCCCTTGGAACCTCTTTCTACATTACAACTGGAAAATTTATCATGCAGGCTGTGTATTATTAATAACTGTGCTATTCTATCTACTGGTGAAATTACTGATATACCTCTTGGAGAACTAGCTATAATTTTTATTTCACCCTCATACTCGGGATCAATTACACCAGGACTTATCATAAATCCTTTTAGTGTAGAAGAACTGCGTCCCAATAATAAGCCTACTGTTCCCTGGGGAAGAGGTCCTTTTACTCCTGTGGGAATGATTTGAACTCCCATCTCTGGAGTTAGTACTGCTCTGGCAGAGGCACAGATGTCCAACCCTGCGCTCCCTCTAGTTTGTCTGATGAGGGATTTAATGGATAATGCGTCCTGGGCACTACCTTGATGGTGCTGCTGGGTTCCTCCATTGCCCCATATATTTGTGGTTTTGGGCCCCGGGGCATTGGGCCCTCTAGTCCGTTTTTTGGCAATGGAGCCTGATACCTTTCTCCACGATATTGTGGGTAAACACTTGGTCCTTGTCCGTTTTTTGATAACGGAATACCCTCTATGGTGGTTTGAGAACGGCATTCATTAGCCCAATGTTTCCCTCTATGGCATCGTGGGCGAATACCCGGTATTCTATTCCTTTGATACCCAGCTTTGTTAAACCCTCCTCTTATGGGGCAACTCCTTTTAAAATGTCCTGTTTGATTACAATTATAGCATGTTTTTGGCCTGGCATCTAAAGTCTGTTGTACTGCTGCTAAGACTTGCCCTTGTTCATTAATGTCTCTACATAATTTAATATATGTGTTTAAATCTTCATGTCTCCATGGTCTAATGACCTCTGTGCAGCAACGATTTGCTTGGTCATAAGCCAGTTGTTTTATAAATGGCATTACCTGTTCTGTATTTCCAAATATCCTAGAGGCTGACTGAATAAGTCTATCTACAAATTCAGCGTAAGGTTCATTAGTTCCTTGTAGTACCTTAGATAATTGACCTTGTAAGTCTCCATGCCCCTGTAAAGTTTTCCATGCCCTAACTGCATCTACAGCAATTTGTGCGTATACGCCAGGGTCATATTTAATTTGCTGTCTTTGACCCTCATAAGGTCCCTTTCCCAATAGCATATCTATATTTCTTTGAGGGTAACTGGCTTCTGCATTTCGCCTAGCTGTCTCCATGCAAAATTCCTCATTGGCAACCTTCCATAACAAATATTGTCCTCCGTTTAGCACAGATCGACACATGTTAGCCCAATCTGCTGGTGTCATGTCCAAGTTGGTAACAGATTCGACCATGCTTATCGTGAAGGGAGCTTGCGGCCCATAGGTTGTTACAGCCTCCTTTAATTGCTTTACTGTTTTGAAATCTAAAGCACGATGAATTCGTTGCCCTCCTGCCTGCTCAAGTACAGGGCATGCTAATCTTTGGGGTCCTGCCTCAGAATTCCGTCTATCAACTACGGGAGTTGAGGGCCGCTCAGTTGTAGATGGAGCTGTTGGTTGAATTACGCCCTCTGGTGATAGAACGGAGTTAGTAGCAACCTCCTGTTGTAATTCTCCACCTGATGGCTGTTTTTCCTTTAAGCTTGCTTTCTTTAAATTTTCCTCTGTCTGACTAGCTTGAGAGACCTTCTCTTTTGGTTGACCTAGCGTTTTTTCTACCATAGTTTGGACCTCTAACAATTTACTTAACAGTTTTTTGGTTTGTTTTTTACTAGATTCTAATCTACTATAAAGGTAACGTAACCCAATAAGATAGCAAAAAACAAAGCCAAAACAGAATGAAACAAAAACGGAACAGAGAATGGTTATATCAATTTTCTCTTTCTCAGGGCCGAATAACTTCAAACCTTGAGCCAACCATTTTTCCCAGTTCGCCTGAGAAAATTCTAGGGCTAGGGAGCTTGAAATAAGAACAAAATAAATCAAAACAAGAACACATTGTTTTTTGAAATGGTCACCCATTCTGTCGCCTTCCCTCAGGGGCGAGCAATTTTACTCACCTCTAAGTTTCAGGCGTTCCCCGTACGGGCCACCAAATGCCGCAGTCTTGACTGGGCACAGAATCACGAGCCACTCAAGCAGGAACAAAACTTTATTTTTGAAAAAGCCGCCAATACTCCGTAGGCGCCGGCAAACCAAACCCGGTCTTCCCCACGCGGGCGTCTGCCGGAACCGCACGTCCCCCGGAACGGGGGGGCCCGGACCTCCCCCGGAATTTCCTCCTACTATCCTTCCCCAACCAATGGGAACTCTCCAGGAGTCCCGTAACATGAGTCCAGTAGCAGGCCAAGGTGAACAGCAGGAGCCCAATTTCCATATGAATGTAAATCTTAACATAATCATATCATCTCGGTGGCTAGCTGGCGTCACTTTACAACAAAAGGTGCCATGCATCATTTATCTGCTTGTGGCTCCTAGCACCTTGTTATTCGCCAATGTTGCCAGGACTTATTGTTTTGAAATATATGTTGTAATTCCTTTTATCTTGCCTTTAAAAATCCTCCCTAGCTTACTCTCCCACTGTGCTCACAGTGAGTGTGCCTGGGGTTTCCTGTGCCAGGCATCTGCCTATTGCAGTGTCATTCTACTTTTAATCCACATCCTTGGCAGACTCTTTCTCTGTTAGTTTGATTGATTCCCTCCATCCACCTAAAAGGCACAGCGCTACCTGAGTTCTCCCCACTAAAGGCAGGGCTTTCACTGAAGCCACAGTTCCAGATTCTGCAATCTCAAGAACCCTAGGAGGCTTCTGCACAGGTCTGAGGGCCCCTGTTTGGGAATCCAGAGTGTTCTGACAGTCACCTGGGCATGTGCATCAATGATATCTGAGGGGTGCTCAGGGAAGCATTTGGATATAGTTGACCTTTATTTTTGAGACAAAAGTTCAAAGTGAGGGTATCTGGGAATGTCCCACGTTGAAAACGTTTTCATAATTTTAAACCTAAGGTATAGAACTCTTTGAAGAATTCCAGAGAATTTCCTGTCCCTGGAATAGCTCCTGCCAACATAGCTCTGCAAGCTACATCCCTCTAACCACTAGGGGGCACCATTTACACAGTGCCACTGCAAAAGTGGAGCAACTGCTGAATTCCCAGTTGCTCCTGGTGTGTTTTGTGTAGAGGCAGGCCAAGGCTAGAGCTCTCTTTTGTAGTGCTTTCCATTTTCCTCTGGCAATATTTGTTCATAAAACAGTGTATACTGCTTATGATTGTTTAAACAACAGCAGGAATTGTAAAGAAAGCTTGCATTTGTGGTTCTTGCACTTTGCCCACCCTCTTGGAACTATTGTGAACAGTCTCAGATGCTGTTTGTGATGTCTCATATTTGATAGTGAAATTATGAATTATTATACTTATTAAACTGCACAGCAAATGGTTTGAATTCCCAAGGCATGTAACATACAAATCTTAATTTGGCAAATATCTTCCTTCCTATAATGAGATAGAGAACTGGGGGAAATAGCAACTGTCCAACTGTAAAAATGTGTTATCTGCACAATCACTTTGAATGGTTACTTGGAATATTGATTGAAGTTGCAGATGCCTAGTAATTCTGCTACTAGATGTTTTCTACAGGAAAATACTTATACTTTCTTACAGAACACAGAACCCCTAGATACAAAGGGTCATATAAAGTAATCAAGTTAGGTGTGTTATTTTTCCACCACTATATCTAATACCTGTGATGAGACTTATTGTGACTTTGTGTGTGTGGTCTGGGGACTGAATCCAGGGTTCCTCTACATTGAGCTACTTTCCCAGCCGTCTTTATTTTTTTGAGACAGGGTCTCACTCAGTTCCTCAGGCTGGCCTTGAATTTGTGATCTTCCTGCCTCAGCCTGCCAAGTTGCTGGGATTATGGGTGTTGTCCACCACATCAGGCTTCATTCATGATTTTGGAGGTTTTGGTTCCTAGTCAATTGGCCCCATTTTTTTTTTTTTTTTTTTTTTTTTTTTTTTTTGGCCAAAGGGGTCACAGCACATTAGAGTAAAACTATCAACCACATGACCAGGAATCCATAGGTTGAAAGAGGGAGGGGCTAGAGCCCCATATCCCCTTGAGAGCCTGCCTCCAATGACCTAAAGATCTCCACTAGGCCCCACCTCATAAACATCCCACCATGTTGCTGTGTCACCACGGTAGTGACTAAACCATACTACATGTAGCTTTAAGAGATGTTTAAGATCTTAGCTATTAGCATAGTGCAGTTAAAAATAATAGACTAGCCCTATGTTATTTTGAGAGGGTTCAAGAATACACTTTCCAGTGAAATATCAAGTTTATAAATTAGTTTTACAGTATGTTGACTGAAAATGAAATAAGGAATGAAACAATAATGATCTATCTTGGAATCACACATATGTATTCACCCAGTGAAAACAAGAAGATGAACTAGATTTATGTACAGCAAATTAGTGACAGTTGCATTTGGACATGGAGGAAAAGTTTTATTTTATTCAATATTATGAGAAATTCTTAACTCAGTTTCTCTTTTATTTATTTTTTAAAAGTGGTGCTAAGATTGAATGTATGCTTCAGTGGCTTCACCTACATTACATTGCCTTGTAAGCACCGCCAGCAACTGTCCATAGAGCTCTTTTCATCTTGTAAAACTGAAACTTTGTAAGCATTAAAGCAGAACTCCCCAATGTCCCCTTCTCAGCCCCTGAGGACTATCATTGTATTTCTGTCTCTATGATTTTGACTACTCTAGGTACCTTGTACAAATTATATTGCTGGATATGTTAATTTTATTTTTATTATTTATCTATTTATTTATTTTTGAGCAATGATCATATTTTTTTCCCATGGTACCTACTCCATTTTGCATTCCCACCAACAATAATGTTGACCATCTTTTTACATGCTTATTGAAAATTTGTTTATTTTCTTTGGAGAAATGTCTATTCTAATCCTTTGCCTACTTTAAATTACAGTTGTGGTTCTTTATGTCTTGGTATCAACATTTTATCCGATATGATTTTCAAAAGGATTATCCTATCCACAGATAGTCCTTTTATTTTCTTCATTGTGTTCTTTGATTCACAGTTCTTTATTTGATTGTAGTCTAATATATTTTTGTTTTTGTTTGTGTTTTTGGTGACATACCTATGAAATTGTTGCCAAATTCAATATTATGAAAACTTCCCCTAAGTTTTCTTGCAGTAGGTTTTATGCATTTTTTTTCCATTTTGAGCTAATTTTTGCCTATGGGGTAAAAAGTACAAGTTGATTCTTTGCACATGAATATCTAGTTTTCCTCCACCATTTGTTAACTTCTGCCGAGTGTTTCTTTTGAATCAGAAATAAATGTTCCATTTTTGTTTTCTATGGAAGAATGGATTTCTTGCAAGTGGATTAGGTAACCCACAGAGGAGGAAAGGACTAAAAAAAAAAAAAGGAAGTATCAATCAAACATGTCTTTAATACTTGGTTAAGTGTGCCATGCAGAACCCCATTATTTTTTTTAGAATTAACAGTGTACTTGTAGCAGGGTACAGGGTTTCGTGCCTGTCATTGCAGTGACTCCTTTAGCCTTAGGCAGGAAGATCTCAATTTTGTGGCCACTTTGTAGGACCCTGTCTCAAAATAAAAATTAAAAAGGGCTGGATGAAGCTCTGTGGTAAAGCCAGTAAGACAGCTGCTGGGTTTATTCCCTGCCCTACTGAAAACTACCAAAACAAAACAACAAAAAACAAGCCACTGGGGAGAGAGAGAGGCAGGAGGAGGAGGGAATAGGGCTACTCCTGCCATTTATTTTCTTTGATATATCTTACAGTGTTCTCTCTCTCTCTCTCTCTCTCTCTCTCTCTCTCTGTGTGTGTGTGTGTGTGTGTGTGTGTGTATTTTTGTTTCTCCACTTGTTATTCTACTGCTTCAACTTGTTTGTTTGTTCTTTTCTCTTTTTTTTTTTTTTTTTTTGTAGTGGCATGTTTTGACACCCTTGTCATTTCCTTTTGTAGTATCTGTAGTTCATATCTGTAGTTCTTTTTCTTACAGAAAAAAAGAATTAAATTTACAATATGTTATTTTCATGTTAATACTAACTTAGCTTCAATCTCATAAATACACTAGTGCTGTACAGTCCTATCCCCCACTTTGTATTCTCATTTTTCTTTATTTTTTAGGTCATTCTGGGATTAAACCCAGTGGTGTTCTCCCACTGAGCTACATGCCTAGCCTTTTTGCTTTTTCTATTTTGAGTGTGACCCAGTGGTAGAGGCTTTGCCTAGTATGCCTGAGGCCTTGGTTTCAATCCTCAATACCATCAAACAAACATACTCCCCAACAACCCTTGACATTCTATGTCCAGTGTTTTAACACTGCCATCCCATTGGAGGGGGGTTAGGAAAGGGTAATAAACATGTTCCAAAACTTGAAGTATCATTTATTTGATTGCTATGTTAAAGGATAAGCTTACTTTGAATGTCATAGTATGAGCAAAAACCAAAAATAGTCAGAATCATCCATACTTTTCCCATCACAATGCTTATTCCCTATTTTATTTAATCTTATTTGATCCTATTCTTCCACCAATGATTTAAAGTGTTGGTTATCAGGTTGATGTGAACTGGTTTATTTGTACTTCCTTGATTACTGTTATGGCTGATCATTTTTTATTGGTCTCTTTCTATATATTATGAATTTGGGTTAGACTAAAATCCTTTCTGACCCTGAAGATCATAATCTCATGTTCTCATATTTTTAAGGATCAGCCATTAATCCATTGTTTGTTTTATTATTAAGAATCAGTTGGGAAGCAGAGCTCCACCTTGTAAAAATCTTGGGGAGCAAATGTTCTTTTCTTTCTCTGGATGCTTCTAGTATTCCTCAATTCTTTTCTATCAGTTTTGATATTTTTTCAGCATCTTCATTTGAAGATAGTCACAAGAAAGTAGGAGGAACAAAACAAAACAGATGAAAAGAAAAACCATGGCACACATGTGGAAAAAATGATTTAGAGATTCTTAATTGATCATTTGTACAGAATCCATCCCCAGATGCCGCAGTCTGGCTGGGCACAATTCAGGAGCCACTTGTCAAAAGAAACAAACTTTATTTTTTGAACCACACACACCAAACAAAACAGCTCCTCAGGAAAACCTTCAGAGCCCAACTGCCACCACCGGTTCCCACAAGAATCTCCCACAACCACAAGCCTCTCCACCTCCCACAATCCTCCTGCTCTTGAGGCTGATTGGCTAAGTCATGTGGGCGGAGTCAAAAAAGTCCCCCAATGAGCAGCTCCGTGGTCTGAAAGGGCAGGGAAACAGCCCAATGAGCATCACCGCAGAGGAGCCAATCAGCTAGAAGTTGCTGGGGCCACTGTGAGCCAATCATCAGCTGGAAGTCTGAAAGGGCGGGGAAACAGCTCAATGAGCATCACTGCAGAGAAGCCAATCAGCTAGAAGTTGCTGGGGCCACTGTGAGCCAATCATCAGCTGGCAGTCTGAAAGTTTGCTGGGGCCCCTTCGGCTGTGGCTCTCAACACCCAGATTTTTTAATCAGAAAAGAGCTACCAAGCAAATGCATTGCCATATATGTGAAATCATTGTAAGTCAAATCCAAAAATTTGCAAGAACATATTTTTTTACATGACACAGGAAATACAAAATTTTCTTTAAAAATATTTCATGTCATTTCTTCACATAGGATATTGTTGGCCCTTGTCACATATTTATTTCAGTGTGGCTGTGAATGTATCATATCATTTTTATGAAAAAATCAAATATTGTGAGGCAGGTATTGGAGTAGACACCAATTAAGATGCTCTGTAATTATACAGAATAGGAATCCTGCTGGATTTTTATCATGGTGCTGGCTGTGAAATTAAACAGAACTAGAAAGATTGAATATTTTAAAGGTTTAACTGGTAGTCGGCAGAGATGTTGGGTATTCTGTGAGAGGAGTTAAGGAGGACTCTGTAATTTGTCTGATCAATTTTTGATGGAGATATTAGAAGTTTTTACTTGAGATCTGTTAAGTATGCCAATCAAACCTCCAAGAGGTGATCCCCTAAGATTCAGGAGAAAGGATTTGGTTCGCCAACATGTGGCACCTCATACTGTTAGTAGGTACTTTGTAGCCATTTGTTACATGGGCCAATATTTTGTTTTGGGAATTTATGATATGATATTTTTTTTCCAATTATTATTAAAGCTTCACAAAGTTTTATTGTATTGGGATTACACTAATATACACTGAATCAGGTTTCCATATATCTCTCTTCTATCATTATTCATCCGTTATTGAAAATATTGTTTGCTTGAGACTAGGATGACATTTTCTTAGAGAAAATAAGGGAATATAAGAACACTGTCGCAAAATAAAAGAATAGCAAATTCTCTGTAAGCTATGGTGTTATTGTGTTATAAAAGTTCCATGACCTGGAATCATTTCAAAGGTCCTGTAAATCAATGATGCTGTAGAAATCAGTAGAAAATCTGAACAAGATAATGACTGGGAGAGAAATTTGTTTGAAAAGCAGTGCAACTGTTTAGAATGGGCCCATGTGATCCAGAAGCAAGCATGTTCAGGGAGAGGATCCTAGGAGGTCTGGATATGAGAAAGGGAGCACCTTCCTTTTGGCTTCATCTTTTTGTAACAGACCTGTTAACAGATCTGTATCCATTGACAAATTATGGATGCTAGCACCTTATTTCATTGTGTCTAATTATATTGACAAAAGGATTCTCAGATGCAATTATAATAAATGTATATCTAGAAATTTAATAAACATTTTCAAAGACTCAATTGTATGATACAGTTTTAAAATACAACAGAAGTTTTGTAGATTGGTCATTTTTGTCTAAATAGTGTCATGGTAATAAATAACTCCAAACATTACATTGAATTCATAAATGCAATAAAATGGTTATTCATAAATTTAAAAAGATTTTGCCCAATAGATGATAAATCTTTCTCATTATTACACACATTACAATCTACTTATATTTTATTGGTTGATGAAAGTCACAAGACAAACTTAAATTCCAAACTCTAAAGTCTACTATTCTTGAAAGACATAGCCTGGCCAGCCAGGTCCAATGAAGATATGCAAAGAACATTTTGCTCTCATAAAAGAAACCGTGGCAAACCTATTTGGGCCAGGAGAAAGGCTGCACTTCATGGTGACAGCATGTATTGAAACAAAACCACTCACTTTAGTCCTGGATTGTGGATCAGTGGTAGCACTTGCCTAGCATGTGTGCAAGAGGCACTAGTTGGATTCTCAGTACCGCATATAAATAAATGAATAAAATAAAACCCAAAATCACTTGCCTCTGAGAGCACACCCCCAATGACCCAACAACTTTCCCCTAGGCCCCACCTCTGAACATTCATCATTTCCCAAGAGCATCACCCAGGGGAACAATTCTTGAACACCTTGGCCTTTGGGGGACTCTCAAGTCCAAACTATGGCAATCTCTTAAGTAAAAATAAACAAACAAACAAACAAATAAATAAATAATAGGCACACAGCCATCCATCCTTCCCTTTCCCTTTCTCCCCCGTCCTTCCTCCTCTCCAGGCCCCCATGTCCGCCAAGGGCAGGCGGGGGGGGGGCGGGGGCACTGGCCGCCAGCATGAGTTCCTTTAGCTATGAGCCTATACCTCCTACAAGTGGTACTATGTGGAGACTCCCTGGGTGCACATTTCCAGCGTGCGTGGCGGCTACAGCACCGCGCGCTCCACTTACTCCAACTACTCGGCCCCGGTGTCCTCCTGGCTCTCCGTGCGCCGCAGCTACTGTCCAGTTCCGGCTCCTTGATGCACAGCCTGGAGAATCTAGACCTGAGCCAGGTAGTCGCCATTAGCAACGACCTCAAGTCCATCCACACTCAGGAGAAGGTGCAGCTCCAGGACCTCAAAAACCGCTTTGCCAGCTTCATCAAGCGCGTGCACGAGCTGGAGCAGCAGAACAAGCTGCTGGAAGCCGAGCTGCTGGTGCTGTGCCAGAAGCCTTCGGAGCCGTCCCGCCTCTGGGCACTGTAGGAGCAGGAGATTAGCCACCTACGCCTGGCGGGGGGACGCTACCAACAAGAAGCAGGCGCTCCAGGGCGAGCGCTAAGGGCTGGAGGAGACTCTACACAACCTGCAAGCACGCTAGGAAGAGGAGGTGCTGAGCCGCAAGGACGCCGAGGGCGGCCTGATGGAGGCGCGCCAAGGCGCAGAGGAGGCGGCGCTGGCCCCCGCTGAGCTCTAAAAGCTTATCCACAGCCTGATGGACGAAATCACTTTTTTAAATCTCCAAAGCCTCATTCTGTGTCAGCCTTTCCTTCTCTCTTTTTAGGCTCCTCCTCTCCTTTAGTACTTGTTCTTATCTTCATTTCTCCGCCCTTCTCTGCCTCTGTTTTCTCACCGCTGTCTCTCCCCTTCAGTCAGTGTCTCTCTCTCTCTCTCTCTCTCTCCCTCTCTCTCCCTCTCCCCCTCTCTCCCCCCTCTCTCTCCCCCCCTCTCCCCCTCTCTCTTTCCCCCCCCTCTCCCCCTCTTTCTTTGCCTCTATCATTCCTATCTTGCCATCCGGGGTCTCCCTGGGTTCCCTGCCCGCGCCCCCGGTCCCACCCACCCGCCAAAGCGCCCTTGGCGCTGAGCAGGGCGAGCCCAGCCTGTGCACAGAACAGTTGCCCCAAGGTGCTGACCTGGCAAATTTCAGTGCCCCATTTGCTGGCAGAAGCCCTCCTCAGGATAGCGCCAGGCCGGCCCGTGAGGAAATGCTCCAAGACTGAGCCAAAATTCCTGGACAGCTTGGCGCTTTCTGGCTCCAAAACACTCTTCCCCTCCAGAGGCCCCGCGGCACCTCGTGGATCTCAGACACCCCAAAGACCTAATCTCTAGGTTCCAGCCAGGGCGCCACCCCAGGAAGGAAGGGTGTTCTTGCACAGGAGGGGATTTGGGGAAGACATGTAGTCCTAGGAGGCTGCCCCAGGGGTCCAGAGGTTCCTTATGAGCCCATTTCTCTGAGAGAAGTGCTTTCCTCTTTGTCACTGCAGGTTGTTGGCACAGGACCTGAAGCCGGACTCCTAGAGAGCTTTTCTGTCTACCCAAGGACAAGATATTAACGCTAATGCTGTCCAACTCCATCTGACCCTGAGAGGGAGATTCAGTCAAGGTGTCTGCCCTCCACAGAAATCCACTGCTTTGGTAAAGAAGTAGCAGCAATATTAAAAGACGCCTTTCAAAAGAAAATAAATTCATGGCTGTCATACAGATAGAAAATGAGCATGTGCCAAAGATTTTATTTAGCTCATTGTTAATGAGGGAACAAGTAGATGTTACAAGCAGTCCTAAGAATGGACTTAGATTAGGAAAAGCAGCTTGCACATGCAAAAAGAATTGAACTCTTGCACTCCAGGAGGGATGGGAACCACTGCAACCTGTAGCAGACAGAATTGCAGATCTCTAGACTATCTATATCTATCTATATTTATATCTATATCTATTTTTTTTTGGGGGGGGGGGTGAAGGCACAGCTCAGTGGTGGTGTGCTGGCCCAGCATGTGAAAGAACCTGGGTTCAGTCACTGGTAGTGGCCCTCTAGTAGTGTTAGGTAGACTGTAGGGAAAGAGGAAAGGGAAATCACATATTCACACATTGTGTCTAACCTTTAAGGAGATCATGCTCTAGTAATTGTTGTGATACTAATAAACAGCTGCTGAGCTTTGATCCATTGACTTCTACTCTTTGCCACTTCTGATCTTTCCTTAAAGGTAATTTAAAGCAAGTCATTGTCCATTATGCAGATCAAGAAATCCAGGTTCAAAGAGGTCAAGAACTTTGTAGATAACTTGGAGATAAGTCACACAACTGGCACAAAGAGGGGTCAGGACTAGAATCTAACTTGTCTGCCTCTGCATAGCCTGGTTCTTAGATAATAACACACTACATCCTGTTGTGTTTATGCTAAGAAAAGTGTGTGTGGGGGGTTCTTCATTCCAAAAGTTGGGTGAGTTTTTTCGTGATCTTCTAATCATCCCCCAACTTCCTCCAGTTTAGAACACAGAAACTGAGACAAGTGCAACAAATAATAGTTTTAGTGAAAATACAAATAAAGGTACAGCCCTAACAAATCTGAGAGCTCTGAGTACTTGGAGTACCTTGCTTGCTTCACATGGAACACTTTCATGGCCAAGCCTGGGAGAATGACTTTATCCATCAAGAGTCCCCATCAGGTTTATTTGGAGGAGCCCCTGCAGGCCAGGTCTGCCTCTCTGCCTTTTCTGTTCCTAGCTCAGTGCAATTGTCCCACATAATTACCTAATCAATAATCTTCACATCCCATCTCCTCCTGGACAGTAAGACAACAGCCTCAGGCACAGACATTCTGATTCTGAGTCATCAGATGTGTCACCAAGACTAATATTTAATTAATATATATATATATATATTGTACACAACACCTTAATTTCTTTATTTATTTTTATGTGGTGCTGAGGATTGAACTCAGCATACTGTACATGCTAGGTAAGCACTCCACCATTGAGCAACAACCCCAGCCCCTAGGATCTAATTTTTAAAAAGCTTACATGGGGATTATGATGCCCAGATGAGCTAGGCTAGAAGGAAGGGTTTATTTAAAGAATGCATTGAATTTCTCATACTTGGTTGGACATTCCACAGTAGTTTAGCTCAGTGGGAAATTATCAAAGAATACTGAAATCCACAAAATTCTTATAGCTCAAATTTAGGGATTGGTTGCCTAATATTATGAATTTAAGATTAGAAACACACACACACACACACACTTTGATTTCTTGTTATGTTAGAGCACAAAGTAATAAAGTATAAAATGCAAAACATCAAACTCCTCCCTGTCACTAATTTCCTCTACCCAATAATTCCAGTTCAGTTCCCATAGCATGGTGGACACTTCCAATTTCCTCTCTACATATTCCCTGTATTCTTAGTATGTATGGAGAAAAAATATAAACATGGTATCAAATAATAAATATTTTGCTTTTAAATTCATGTCTACCTCAGTCCTAGCATCAAATCCTGGGAGATCACTAAAAAATTGGGAAAATTTTATGAAAGTGAGTACACATAAATCTACTTTATTCCATGTAGGAGCTGCAAAGGATACTGTGAATGGGTATACCATTATTTATCCAGACAGTGCCCTATTTATGGACAAAGGGACTGTTTCTTTTTTCCACAATATAAAACATGCTTCAAGTACATACTTGTGTATATATCATTTTAACAGTTCCATGTATTTATTTATTTAGAGACATTTCATGACTGAGCTATATCCCCAGTCCTTTTTAAGTTTTTATTTTGAGACAGGGTCTCACTAAGTTGCAGAGTTGTCTGCCCCTGAACTTGCAATTCCTTGCCCCAACCTCTGGATTACCAGAGATTAGTGAAATTGTCAGCATGTGGCACAGTGTCTGGCCTCCTATATTTTAATAGCAAATTCACAAAAGCAGCCCAGAAGATGGACAGTATTAAAAATCTGCACTAGCATGTAGGACAACTCAGAAAGGCATAGTGAGTGAAATCCACTGTATGATCAAAATTCTACAAACGACATTTAGTGGCTGTCAGTAAGAAGTTAACTTAGTTTTCAAAAAATCTAAATGCTGCCATGGTCAAAAAAGAAAAGAAAAAAGAGCAGACCTTTATAATCATTATGCAGTTGAATCACCAAAAGTTGTTCACTGAAACATTTTGATCTGCATTCCTGCTTTGCATAATTAACATTTATATAAAAAACTCAACACAAATAAAAATGGAAAAGCTGCCAATACCATATTCCTCTCCCCTAGTTTTGTACTTATACTCATCCACTGAGGCATCTTTTGACACCATGGGGACAAAGGGGACATTTAACATCAGACCTACCAAGAGTGGTTTGGTTTGTTGTTTTTGAGATGCTGTGGATCAAACCCAGGGCCTCGTGCATGGGTGGCTTTCACACAGCTACACATACATCCCGCCCCATCGTAGGTTCTTACATAAGTTCTCAATGTGTCAGAGTGCTATTTGGAGGCCATTTGGCATAACCACTGAACCATTTGCCATGGAGCGCACAGATCTTATTTGTGTCTTCTAAAAAGACAACCAGAGAGTGCCGCGTCCGGCGAATGGGACCGAGTCCGGCGGGAGACGTCGGGATTAAAAAAGACACAGGAGTCCGAGGTCCTTCATCCAGGGGGAATCTCTGACTTTATTATCTCAGCTCATACTTATATATTTCTTTCAGACAGAATGGAAAGTTACTGGTAGGCGGAAGCAAGGACGGAGGGGGGCAGGTGGTCCTTGTCGACTCATACTAAGCCTTCAACCAGGAACCTTATCAGACCCAAGCAGGTCAGGACGTTCCCACATGACCATTATAGGCTGAATAATATGAAAACAGACACCACAAATCCTTCAAGGCCTTGTGAGCTCCTTCAAGGCCTTGTGAGCTGGCCTCTTTGACGTGCACAACAAGAAACCAGGGCCGGCACCAAGCCCCGGGGGCCAGGGGGGATCCGAGCCAGCAGTTCCCCCTCTTTTGTTTGTTGCACGTCAAAGGGAATCAAGTAGCCCCTGTCTTAGGTCGTTCACTGCCCTTACAGTGCTTACCCGTCTCTGGGGAGGCCCTATTCCCCTGTCTTAGGTTGCAGTGTAAGGGTGAAAGTTGCCCGTCTCTGGGTACTACAAGATCAGCTCGTTGTTCCCAAGGCATTTAGTGGTAGCGATCCAGCCAGTCATTATTGGGTCTCTAATTGGTTCCGGTTCGACAAGGCATAGAGTCAGAGGAGAGGAATAATAAAAATAAAGAAGAAAAAGGGGGTAAAAGGAGGAAGGCATGAAGCAGGGATCATTGTAGAAAAGTCATCTTCGGATTGGTCGGAGACAAACTTCAGCAAGATCATCCTTGGTTTGTAGGCGTTGATAACGGACCTGTATTGGCTTAGAAGTCAGAATGTTAATTTGGTCTTTAATAAATTGTGTCATTCTTTTGACGAGGCAGGGGCCTACAGCAACTATAAGGAGGAGACCGAAAAGCGGTCCCATATTGTGAGTGGCGGCATCTGCTTTAGCATTGCCTTCTGCCAGAGGCCCAGGAAGCTCTGAATGTCCTCGGATATGTCCAATGAATAAAGGATCTCGTCTAGCCCAAACAAGAAGCTGAACCGTTTGTAATTGTTCCATGATAGTAGATTGCCTGCCAATATAAGGGGCTGTTTCAATAACTAAGGCTAAATTGGCAACATAGAGACTATCAGTATACATATTAAGTGGGGTGGAGTTGTAAAGTTTAAGGGCCATAATTAGAGCCTCAACTTCTGATCTTTGGGCAGACAGTTTAGGAACAGAGTGTCGAATTACTTGAGATCCATCAAAAACAACAGCAAATCCCCCTTTTTCTCCGTCTGTATAAACAGTCTGAGCCCCCGGGATAGGTTCCCCTTTAATAATTTTAGGAAAAATAATAGAACATTTTTTAAGGCCTTCTAGAAGTTTATGTCGGGGGAAGTGATTATCAATTTGACCTTTGAAATTACAGAGAAAAAGACACCAAAGATCATGTTCTTGTTGTAATTTTAAAGTCATATCCTGGGTATAAGGCTGAATGAGAATGTCAAAAGTTTTTCCAAACAGTGCATCACCCAAATATTTGGCTTTCCAGATCAGATTTATCACTAGTTCATAAAAGGGAGTTATCACCTGAGAGTTAGAAGCGGGTAGATGGACGCAATAGATGGGACCTGTTTGCCAAAACACTCCAGTAGGAGTTAATTTTGATGGCAGGATTATAAATGATAGGGGTATAGAATAATCTATCTGGGTAACCTGCATCTTTTGTGGGGCTGTTTTTATTAACCTGAGTGCCTTCAAGGCTTTTGGAGTAGGTTTTCACAGGGAGGTGGGTGAGGGGTCTCCTCTCAAAAGGTCATACAGGGGTTTAAGTTAGTAGTTCAATATACTTAATGTTTAATCAACAATGTGAATTTATTTACCAAAATTAATCTTTATCTTAAACAGTAAGAATTATTAGGCAATAAGGATCTTTCTTTAAAAAATAAACTTACATTTTAATAGGTGTTTATCATATCAAAATATGGACAAAATTTTTGCTCACATTAGTATAGTTAAATTAGGAAAATAACCTGAAATACCCTTAAATTAATTATAGTCAGTTTAGTATATATAAATCTCTTTTTTAATTGTTCTAACTTTTTACATCATCTGTTTAGATAACAATATAAAAATCTTTTTCTCCTTTTTTTTTTTTTTTTTTTTACTTAGGAAAATGAATATAAAGACCTTGTTTTACCCAAAGATGATTTTTTTTCTTCTTTTTGGGATCCATGTGTGCCTTTTCTTTGTTGAAACATCTTTTTCTTAAAAAAAATAGACTTTGGAACAATTTCTGAAAACCTTAGAATCTATAAACAAATTATTATACTTTAATAAGAAATATCAATGAAAATATAGTTAAAACCCTTAGATATTTTGTAGAAATAATTATAATAATTTATCATCTTATAAGTTTAAACAGTAACCTTGAGAATTAGAAACTACTTGATTGTATTTTCACTTAAAAGCAAATTTATAGTAAACACATTTATCTCAAATATCTGTAACTGAAAAGGCAGAGTATCTGATAAATGTAAATATAAAACATTAATTATGGGTTTCCTGTTGAAGAAAAACAATTAGGCAAATATATATTAACTAATCAATTAGGCATGTGTTAATTAATTTATGGATTAACAAATATAGGTTATTTAAATATCTAAAAAATATATATTAAGAATAAGAACTTAACTTATAATTGTATTAACTTTATGTAACCACGTGGTCTTAAAATATTTGGATCCATTTTAGTTTATTTTTAACTAGGAGTGCACTCTTTTATGTGACGTCACTTGATGTAACTGAAATAAGATCCTTGAGTATACATTTTTATTTTTATAGTTAGCAATGAGAATAAGGATTTTTTGGTCATCACAGGAACTTTGCCGGCTTGTTCCTGTGGTGAGCAAATGTATCCTCATGACCTCTAAAATTAAAGGTAAAATATAAAGAAACATATTTAATATCTCTCATCAATAGAACATTATTTAGTAACACAACTATAAAGAAAAAGGTTATTTAACTTAGAACTAGCTTAAATTTAGGACTGTAACATAGAAACCTGTAGAATTAAATTTTGTCTGAAAAAGATATTTTTCGTTAGCATTTACAGGTAGGCATCTTTTAAAAATACAGGCTCTGAGCAGCTCCGGTAGAAATCTGAAACACAGCAGTACAGGTTAGTGGCTGGAAGGCGGGACTAGAAGTCCTGTCTGAGTGACTGTGGAAGAACCAATCAGTAGCCCCAAAAGTGTGGAAAGTGGGACCAGGAAGCCGCTCTTCCGGCCAGGCAGCCCATGGTTACCATGGTGATGCAAACAACATGGAGTCCGCTGCCCATTTTCAGGGCAAAAGTTCCCCAAGTTTTCTTAGCCAATTGCATTTTGTTTGATTTTGTCTGCATTTTTCCCTGCCTGGCCAAGATCTTACTGCGGTAGCAGCTTGTTTTGTCTCTGTATCGCCCCGTACACTCTGGCTTTCGGGGCCCGGGGTGGGCCCCTGTTCCTGTTTCCCGGCTGCAGTGGGCGTCCCTGAGCAACAAACTTGGAATTACACTCGCTGCTCCAATGAGTCCCCTTGCCACATCGGGGACAGGGGCCAGGCATGCCTTCCTGACCCTGTCTATCCCCCTCGGGACAATTTCATTTAATATGTCCCTCTTTCCCACATTGGGAGCAACTTTTGGGTTGGGCCCCTTTACCATTAAACCCTGACAATCCCATTTTGAGGGCAGCAGCTAAAGCCTGTCCAGTAATATGAGCTCCATTAATATCCTTACAAGCTCGAATCATGTCATTAACACTCTTTGCTCTGGTAGATTTAATAGCATTTTGGCAATAGGAATTTGCATTTTCAAGAGCCAATTGCTTAATGACTGGCATGACTTGTTCCAAGTTAGGGAATATTTTTCCTGGTATCTGTATCAATCAGGCTATGAAGTCAGAATAAGGCTCAGAGGGTCCTTGAGCAATTTTTGAAGTTTTTGTTTCAGCATTTGAAATAGGTAGAGCCTTCCAAGCCTGAATGGCTGCTGTAGCTATCTGAGCATAGACCCCAGGATCATAATTAATTTGCTGATTTATGATAGCATATTGTCCTGAGCCTGTTAACATTTCAAGGTTACGCCGTGGGAAGCCGGCGTCCTGATTGACTCGGGCTAACTTGTGACACCTCTCTTGATTTTCACTTTTCCACAACAAAAAAATCCCCTCCGAACAACATAGCCCTGTAAAGCTGTAGCCAGTCACTAGATGTCAGCTGATTGGCAGAGAAAAACTTGAAGAGAGTCAATGTGAAGGGGGCATGGGGTCTGTAATTAGTAATTGCCTCCTTTAGTTGTTTAATATCCTTAAAGGCTAAAGAAACATACACTCTGGCCGGCTGTCCATAGGCATCCAGGTTTTCAATTACTGGAAAAGTTTGGGCCGTCTTAGGCTGCCACTGAACACCCTTGCCCCCCGCCTTCTGGGGTTGTCCTCATCCCAATTGGGGTTGTAAGGAGGGAGCGCAACAGGGATTGGGGCCATAGGTGCTTTAAATCTTGGCTTCGACCCTCCAGTTCCTCTATCTCCCTTTCCAGTTCCTCCTCCTGCCAGCTGTTACCATGGAGCCCAGTTAGTAACTCCCTTATCTTAGAAATGTACTCAGCACTGTGAAGCCCAGCTCAAGGCCAGAGGCCTTGTTTACATATTTTTGTGAAAAACTAGTAAGGGAGTGTCTAGCGCCTGGAGTGCTGATTTTTTTTTCAGACAGTAGCCAAATAAAACAGGGAAACATGAAAATAGGAAATTTATCTACATTGAACCTTTTTGTAGAGATTCTTTTGCTGAAAATCCTAAAATAAGCCATGGTGAATATTCTGGAGAAGGTCAGTTAAGACTTTTCTGTGGGCCTATTAGGGAGGGGGAAGATGAGAAGGCAGGGTTGAGAGCAGCTAGGGTGGATCTAAGAATGAAGAAGGAGATGTGAAAGAATAATGGGAAAGGGGTAAGGACTCTGCCATTTGTTTTTCCTGGACCTGGTCAAGGACTTGTTCACATTCTGCAAGCTGTTCCTTAATCTTTATTTTATCTATTAACAAAGCATCTTTAACCAGTCTCCATAAAGAGGAAGTGGCAATTGGGATACTTTCCGGACCTTGATCTCTCAGCAATCTTTGTAAATCACATCTGACCTGATCCCAATCATTGTTATTAAGAAATCCCCCTGTCAGAAACCAAGGACATGCCTGGGCAATAACTTCAACAAATTCGGTTACAGTTTTTGTTTTTATTTTGGTTCCCTGTGTGTTCAACAGCTCTCTGAGTTCGTTGGCCAGACGAACTTTGGCTGCTGAGTTACCCATGGTAGCTACCTGTTCCTAGTTTAAGTTTCAATTTTTCCCCTTCTCTTTACGAAGGCTTCTTTTCCCCTTCTCTTATCGAAGGCTTCTTTTCCCCTTCTCTTATCGAAGGCTTCTTTTCCCCTTCTCTTATCGAAGGCTTTTTTTTTTTTCCCCTTCTCTTATCGAAGGCTTCTTTTCCCCTTCTCTTATCGAAGGCTTCTTTTCCCCTTCTCTTATCGAAGGCTTTTTTTTCCCCTTCTCTTATCGAAGGCTATTAATCCTCCCTCTTTGTGGAGGGAGTTCTGACCATTTACCTTCCGCTTTCTGGTCTCGGTGGGACCTCCAATTGCCGCGTCCGGCGAATGGGACCGAGTCCAGCGGGAGACGTCGGGATTAAAAAAGACACAGGAGTCCGAGGTCCTTCATCCAGGGGGAATCTCTGACTTTATTATCTCAGCTCATACTTATATATTTCTTTCAGACAGAATGGAAAGTTACTGGTAGGCGGAAGCAAGGACGGAGGGGGGCAGGTGGTCCTTGTCGACTCATACTAAGCCTTCAACCAGGAACCTTATCAGACCCAAGCAGGTCAGGACGTTCCCACATGACCATTATAGGCTGAATAATATGAAAACAGACACCACAAATCCTTCAAGGCCTTGTGAGCTCCTTCAAGGCCTTGTGAGCTGGCCTCTTTGACGTGCACAACAAGAAACCAGGGCTGGCACCAAGCCCCGGGGGCCAGGGGGGATCCGAGCCAGCAAGAGAGTCTTCATTTGCTTCCCATAAAGCAGGATACCTGCCCTTTAGAAGCACAAATCTGTTTTTAAATTGGATCAGTTTCTCACACCAGACCCTGGAAGAGGAGTTAATGAATCTGAAAATTAGTGGACAAACTAGATATCAGAGCACCACAACACTGGGCCTGTAACTCTGAGTTTCTTCACCTCTACACTAGAGGGCGCTCGTTACAAGCGATTTTTGTAGTCAATGACTAGGGCGTTTACTATTTGTGGATTTGGGATTAGTGGGCTTTGGTGGAGGACTCCTTTTGAGACCTTCTTGCTCCCTTCTCCTGGAGGTCAGCGCACTTGAGGAAGTGCAGGCGTTAGAGGGGGAGGGTGGCTGTATATACCATGTTTCTTTTCTTTTTTTTCTTTCTCCTTTTCTCCCTTTCTTTCTCCCTCCTTCCTTCCTTCCTTCCTTCCTTCCTTCCTTCCTTCCTTCCTTCCTTCCCCTGTGCTGGGGATTGAACCCAGTGCCTGCATGGGCTAGGCAAGTGCTCAACCACTGAACCACATTCCCAGTCCCTATATTCATGTATTCTGGAAAGGCTAGATTCCTGGCAGGGCAATCACAGAATGAGAGAACCTTTATTTTTTGTCCATAAGGCAAACATTGCCCCCAACTCTCACTAAACCACAGATGAGCCAGTGCACTCCCAACTATGACATCACTGTCTGCATTGGAATAGTGCTGGAGGAGGTGTCATTTATATAAAATACTTCTGGAGGGGCAGGACCTGAAGTCACAGAACCAGGTGTCCAGGGCTGTTCCCCAACACCTATTTTTTTTTTTAATAAAACCATCCTATGCTACAAAACAGTATTTCTTGTTGGTTTTATTTAGTTGCTGCTATTTAGAAGTGAGATTGGGTTGCATTTGCCTACTCAAATACTTTTCCCTTCTGTTTTCTCCCCTTTCTTTGTATATTCTGATTATTAATGTAAATGCCTTTCATTGGTGCTGGCAATGTTTTCCCTAGACCTCCCTTTAACTATCTTTTTTGGTGACTTTGCTCAGGAATTTCAGATATTAGGTAGCCAAATTTCTCAAGATTTTCCTTTATGACTTCTAGAGTTTACAATTTGCTTATGATTCCACACTTCAAAATTATAAATTTTTTCCATTATTTTCTCCAAGTACTTTTAAAGGTTATTAAATATATAATCTTTATTCCATTTACAATTTTTCTGTGGTTTTGAAGAAAGAAAAATATTTCTGACTTAATTTTTTTTCTGGAAATGGACATTAAATATCCTTTGCTCTATTGTATAATCTATCTTTAGCTGCTAGTTTTCTTTCCTTCTTTCTTTTTGTATTAGGAATTTAAGACAAGGGTAATTTACCAATGAGCCACATCCCCACATCCCTGAGACTTTGCTGTGGAGAATGGGGAATGCAAGAACTTTCTAGACAAAGGACATGGAAAAAGACGGAAGTCATGGAGTGCTTGAGGAATTGAAAGAAATCCAGTTTGATTTAGTACACACAGCAATAAGAAGGCAGAAATCAAATCAGAAAGAAAAGCAGAGACTCAACCTTGCAACATAAATTACCCTTAAATTTTATCTTAAGGGCAATAATAAACATATATTAAGTGATCTTATTCTTTTAAATCATTTCAGAAGATAAAAGTATATAATTAAAAAAAAGTAAAAGAAAGAAAGAGGGGAAGGATAGACCCGCCTGATTTTCTCTTAAGATTGGGAGCCATCTTGCACAAAGCCATGAAAAGCTAATTTCAGCTTCACTATAAATTACTGCAAATTCTGAACCTGCTTGGAATGCCTGCCCTTCATTGAACTCACCCATGCCTGGCTCTCTCTGAGCAGAGAGCAGCCCTCTCTGAAACTTTAATGATGCCTCACAAATCCTGGCCTTCCCCAGTCAGATAATGACCCTCTTTGAGGCTCTAATGACTTTCATAAATTCTGATGTTGGGGCCAGTAAAAATGTAACATTTGTGTTATGCTCCTCAGAGTTTTGTTAACTGTAACCCCCACTTTGTATAACTTTCTGGGCTGTAAAGCTGGGCTGCAAGAAACCTTTGGCTGCTGTTTTGTTCCTGTGGTTTTTGCTGGGAGAGGCAGCCCGGCTGGTCAAAATAATAAGCTTGCTTTAATTTGATTTTAACTGGAGTCGGTCATCTTTTCTTGCGTCCTGGTCTAACAATTGCCTCGAAGTCACTGAGGCTGGCTTTGAACTCAATTTCTCTTGTCTCAGCCTTCCAAACTGCTGGGATTACAGGTGTGTGCCACCACCCAGGCAAGTGTGTTCAATTCAGAAAATGTCTTTGTTACCTCAATATAAAGTTTTTGCAAAATCTTCATCTCTTGGTCTAAATTTCTTGCAACCCTCATTTAAACTCAGGAGTTACAAAGCCTCATTAAAAAAAAATAGAACAATTCTGAACAAGCCCACCGGGCTTCTTCTTCCAGACCATTGCATAAGCATGATGATAACCCTTTCGTGACTGACAACATCTCTAACCCAAGAGGTGAAGGGATTACTGTCACCCCACCTACCTAGGAGCACAGTAGAAGGGAGTGAAGTGACCTGCCCAAGGGTTACCCGCTGCAGAGAGAGAGTAGGACTGCAGAGCTGTTGGGGGTTGATACAGCTAGTCATCTTTCCTTCTAGAATTCTCCACCTAGTTAATGCCCTCTAGGGATTTCCCACCAAGATTTAAGGGTGAGAATTAAACTCTAAAGCCTAAGGCTTGCCTTGTTTGTAATTAACATTTACCCTATGCATTGTTTGAAAACATATTTTTTCAAGGTCAAATCATGACCTTCAAACAGATATAAAATGAACACTTTCTAGGGATTTTCACTGAATCAATGAGAAAACTAGGCAGATTATAACTGACTCAAAGGAGAAGTCAAAAAGCACAGACTTATATAAAGCAAAGGAAAGTTAAAGCAGAATCCCAGATAGAGCTAAAATAAGCTTCTTCAATGGTCAGAAAGGAAACTTAGCTGAACCTGTCTGCTACAACAGAACATACCTGTGTAGAGATGAGGGTTATTTGGCCTTTCTATTAGATATCTATATTTTGTAGAACTGCAAAATAGTTTCCATGAAATCAAAACCAGATAAGGTGGAAAGGTATGCTATAGACAATGCTTCTTTTGACTTCAATGTGGAAAGAAATATTGAAAAAAAAACCTCATTTATTCACAAGCAATTCATCAGTAATCCTATCAAATAGGCCTAATGTTTATGGCACCTGTTTTTATAAGGTAGAGTCACAAAGTTTTTGTGATTTTTCAATGGGCTTTCTTGATGAGCTCAGCTATCATTAGTTTTATTCCACACCCTTTTTCCTTTGTTGGTACTGGGGATTGAACCCAAGGACACTGAACCAACTAATCTACATCTTCAGCCCTTTTTTATAGTTTACTTAGAGACAGGGTCTCACTAAATTGCTTGCAGCCTCTCTAAATTGCTGAGATTGGTTTTGAATTTGTATCCTCCTGCCTTAGTCTCTGGAGCTTGGGGTTACAGGCATGCACCACCACACCAAGCCTTTTATTCCACCTTTAGGACAGATTTGAGGAAGATGAAAATCCAAAGCTATTCAGTGTAAACCCTTAATTTAGAGCCATGGGTGCTTGAGAAATAACACTTGTTTTCCTCTTTGAAGGGGACATTTAAGAATAAACCTAGAAAGTGACAGGAAGAGGAAAGAAGTTTAGCTCTCTCCTCAGTGAGAAATTTTATTTTATTAAATAATCAAGGACATAATAAAATCAATGTAAAAGTTAATAAATTATTCTGGTGAAACAAACCCAGAATCTTTCAACATAGATAAGTTATATTGAGGAAAAAAAAACAAAAAAACAAAACAAAAAAAACTTTGTATCATAGCTGAAGATGGCAAACAGCAAATCAAGGGAATGAGGCCATCAAAATTACACAAACTTTTCTAAGATTTCTAAAGTATTTTGTAGTGTAAAAAAAATGTATGATACATTTTTAAAGACTTTTTTATTGTTTTTAGTTGTAGATGAGCACAATACCTTTATTTTATTTATTAATGTGGTGCTGAGGATTGAACCTAGTGCCCCCTGCATGTGAGATAAGAGCTCTACCATTGAATCACAACCGCAGGCCTGTATGATACATTTTGGTTATTTATTTGGTACTAGGGATTGAACCCAGGGGCACTTTACCACTTAGCTAAACCCCATTCTTTTTTAAGTTTTTTATTTTGAGACAGGCCTCACTAAATTGCTGAGGCTGGCCTCCAACTTGTGAACTTCTTGCCTCAGGCTCTCCAGTAGCAAGGATAATAGGCATGTACCACCTGGAGTGGTTTTGCATATGATACATTTTATAAGCATTACATGTAACCTGTTATAAATATTATTATATATGGTGTTAATTTTGTATGATAAAATTCATAGTGTGATAAAAGCAACTTTTCGTAATGTTTTTAACATTTCTCATCATATTTAACCCATTTCAGACTCAACTATTATAAACAAATCAAATAAAATTTATTTTATTAAATTAAATTTTTCCTGGGCTGGTGATTGAACCCTTGGCCTTGCTCTTGCTGGGTAAGTGCTCTCCTACTGAGCCATGTTTCTGGCCCTACAACTCATTTTAAATTCTTCATTATGCTTTTTCATATTCTATAACAAAATAATTCTTTCCTTAGGACTAATTTCATTCTTTTTACAATTTCTTTTTATGGTACTAGAATTGAACCAATGGAGATGTAGTTTGAGGGAGAGTTTGGTGAGAGTCTCCTTTAGGGTGAGGTTAATGCGTTCTACCTTGCCTGAAGAGGTGGGATGATACAGGGTGTGTAGATTCCAGGGAATGTGGAGAGCCCCAGCAATGCATTGTGTGATTTGAGAAGCAGGAGGATCTCAAGTTTGAGGCCAACTTTGTTGGACCCTGTCTCAAAATAAAAAATAAGAAAGGGTTAAATGAAGCTCTATGGTAAAGCCAGAGGAACAGCTATTGGGTTTATCTGTTATCCTTCTGAAAAATACTGAAAACCAAAGCCACTGGAGAGAGAAAGAAGTGTGATAAAAAAAGTAGGGGCTACTACTGCCATTTTTCTTCTTTGGTATGCCTCACACCTCTGTGTGTGTGTGTGTGTGTGTGTGTGTGTGTGTGTTTGTGTGTGTGTGTGTGTTTGTGTGTGTGTGTGTGTGTACGTGTGTGTGTCTACTTTGTTCTTACAGCTTTAACTTGGGTTTTTTCTTTCATTTTGATACTGGCATGTTTTGACTCTCTTCTCATTTGCTTTCAGGCCAATTCTGTGTATATTTTTCTTATGGAAAAGAAAATAAATATTACAATATATTATTTTCATCTTATTAATAACTCCAGTCTCATAAAATCTCTATTCCCCATTTTAGACTCTCATTTTTCTTTCTTTCTATTTTTTTTGTTTGTTTATGTGCCGGGGATTGAACCCAAAAGTGCTCTACCAGTGAGCTACATGTCCAGCCTTTTAGCTTTTTCTATTTTGAGTGTGTTCCAGTGGAAGAGTCCTTGCCTAGCATGCCTGAGGCCCTGGCTTCAAATCTCAGTACCACCAAACAAACAAACAAAGTCCCCCTACAAACACTTGGAGAGGCCTTGGCACCAGTGTTTTAAGACTGCCATCCTGTTGGAGAGGGGTTAGGAAAAGGTCATGTAAACATCCTGCAAAAACATCAGTATCCTTTATTTGATTGCTATGTTGAACAGCAAGCTCAGTTTGAACTTCATATTATAGAGCAAAAACTGAAGGTGGTCATAAAACATCAATACTTGCATCATCTGAATGATTACACCCTATTTTATTTCATCTTATTCCTCCCATAATCTACTGCCAACCACTTAAAATGTTGGGTGTGAGATTGATGTGAGCTGATTTATTTGTACTTTCTCAGTTACTATTCTGGCTGAGCATTTTGCATTAGTCTCTTTCTTTATATTTTTGAATTTTGTTAGACCAAAATCCTTTTCCAGCCTGCAGATCATAATATCATGGTGTCCTCATATTTTTAAAGATAGGCCCTTTATCAATTTTTTATTATTATTATGAATAAGGTGTGAGGCAGAGCTCCACCTTTAAAAAATCTTTGTCAACAAATAAACTTTTCTTTCTCTGGATGCCTCTAGTATTCCTAAAATCTGTTCTTTATGTTTCCATCATTTTCAGTTGAAGATAGTCATGAGGAAGAAGGAGAAACAAATCAAGAAAGAGCAAAAAAACTGCCACACAAGTTTACAAAACATCATTTAGAGATTCTTAGTCGATCATTGGAACAAAATTCTTACCCAAATTTTGTGATCTGGGAGGAACAGGACAAGCAAATGTATTGCCAAATATGTGAAATCAATGTAAGTCAAAAAGTCCCAAAATTACACGAACATATCTTTTTGTAGGTGAAATAGAAAATAGAATTTTTGAAAAAGTTTTATGTCATTTCTTCATGTAGGACTGCATGATACTTTGTCACGTATCACTTCACTGAGTTTGTGAACTTATCAAATGACTTTCATAGAAAAATCAACTCTTGTGAGGCAAGTTTGGGAGTAGGCATCAAGTAAGGCACTCGTGTAATTATCCAACATAGAGCCTGTGCAGTTTTGATCAGGGTGCTAGCTGATCAAAGACCTAGGAATATTAAATATTTTGAAGGTGGAACTGATACTTTTTAGAGATGTTGGGTATTCAGTGAGAGGATTTAAGAATGGCTGTACAATTTTGGCCTGATCCATTTTATACCAGGGACATGAGGAGTTTTTCTTTAGATATGTGAGGTTTGGTATGTCAATCAAACCTCCAAGAGGTGATGGCCTAGGGTGCAGGAGAATGGGCTTGGTTGGATTATGTCCCTCACATGGCATTTCACAGCATTAGTAGGTTCTTTTAGGAATTTGTTACATGAGCCAATATTTTGTTTTGGAAATTTCCAATGTAGTTACTTTTGTAAAATAGCTATATAATAACAAAATAATTGTTAAGGCTGCACAAAATTTTACCATCTCAGGATTTCCATAGTATACATTGAAGAGGGATTTTCATGTATCTCTATTCTGTCATTATCCATGGGTCAGGAAATATGTTGGTTGTTTGACACAAGGAGGACAATTTTGAAGGAAATAAGAAAGGGAATATAAGAACAGCTTTGGAAGATACAGGAATAGCAAATAGGATGTAAGCAATGAAGTTACTGTGTTAGAAAAATTCCATAAAATGAAGCATTTCAAAGATCCTGCAAATCAATGATGGTAGACAAATAAGTAGAAAATCTGAACAAGGTAATGACTGGGAAAACTTTTGAATTGAAATGAGATACACATGCTTAGAGAATGCCCATGTGATCAGAAGGCAGGATAGTCAGGGAGAGGATCATAGGTGGTCTGGATGTGAGAACAGGAGCACCTGCCTTTTGGCTTAATTTTTGTAACCTACTTGCTAACTTCTGTCACCGCTGACAAATTATGGAATCTTGCAACTCATCTTTCTGTTATAATTATGTTGGAAGAGTAAATGAGAGCTTTGGAAAGAGAAAATGAGAGGTCCCAGTTGTTATATATAGTGACAATTTTAACAATCTTAAGCATGTATGGAAGATAACTTCCAGCTCTTAACCTAAAGCTATTCTGAACTTGGGGAGAGGTGCCTGGAGTGATCAAATATCAAAAGGCTTACAGACATTCTTGGCTGTACCCCTCTACAACCCTAGCACATTGGGTTGCATAGTCAAAAAAGCATTTTCTCATCTCCATACACTCATCTCTAAACTCTGGGGACTACTTCTGGCATTGAGGTTATCCTCAATTGATGCAAGAGAAAAACATCAAGACTAGAGTGGGTCAGTGCAGTTGTTCAAATCACATGTACAATTCACTGCCCAGTTATGACAAATGCTTGCTTGATCTGAATGTGTAATTTAAATACAACAAATTTAAAAATATTCTTACAATACACTGAGTCATGACTGTACCTTGATGGGGCAGCTTGAGAAAATTAAGAAGTTGTGGGAATGTTTGTATGGCAACTTGGGATCTGTTCATTCTAAATACAGAGGTTACAGAGACGTTTCTGGGAGACTTTGAATAGCCTGAGTTCTCATGGACAGAAGGGCTACATCAGACTGTGGGGACAATTTGGAATTTGGAATTGGGCACCATTCACAACCTCCATTATATGGAGAGCCCAGGAAGGATTTTCTTCTTTGTGTCTACTCCAAGTCAAGAAGCAAGTCAGTGATAATGCTGAAACTAAGATTATCTATAAAATATTTCAATGAAAATATTTGTCTTTCTTTTTAGGATTGGTGACAAAACAAAAGATCCAGACTACCAGCTAGAGAGAAACAGAGGATATTTGCTGCCAGGAAACGACAGGAGTCCCTTGCCCAAGGTTATCCAGTTTTCTACCACCAGGATGCCCAGAGGCAATCTGACAGCATCACTGCACAGCCCTCTGGCCCCCAGCAGGAAAGACCCAGTTACTTTGCCTTGGAGACACAGAGAGGTCCTGGTGAAGAGGACGGTTCATGTGATTGTGTATTCCCAAGCATGAGAAAGGAACCAAGTTGTGTTTCTCTGGGTCAAGGGGCCAGAGAAAGTGGACCTTCTTCTAGTTTCAGTACAGCCATCTATAAGGCCATGTTCATGATAGAAGAAAGCCAGCAGAGCAGGCTTTTGCATTTGCCCTTTGTTGATAGTGTACAGGGAAAGATACAACAAGAGCAGGACAAGGAGATCTCTGGTCTCCCTAAAGCACAGCAGATTACTGACTAGAGATATTCTATTTTACAGCAGCAACAGCCCCAAAACTACCAAGAGAGGCTGCTAATTCAGGACCCATTATTAATCTCCCAGAAGCATGGGGACTTAGGGCATCAGGTGCCCTCCCTTCTACAAGAGCAAGATGCAGGTTGTCAAACAAATGGACAGGATTCAAATGCTCAGATGCATTTTGTATCTCCTCCACAAATGGAGGCCAGTTCTGTGCCAGCACTTTTAGGGCAAGATAGAAAGCAAGGTGATACAGAGCAGCCCAGATCCCCAACCCAGAATCTTTGAGATGAGTGGTCTAAAGAGAGCTTTGACTGGACCAAAATTATAATTGGAAATCATAACATTAAAATTTAGAAAGCTATAGTCATAATCATACTGGAATCATCCACAGCAGCTCAGGGCAAAGGACTGTCTCAAATCTGCATAGAAACATGTTGAGTTCAGGATCTCTATGAAAACAACAACAAACAACACAAAAAAAAAACTTGAAAGAAAAGAAAAACAAAACCTGAAACCTTCATACAACCCCCATACCACCCCAGTGAACACACACACAGACACACACACACACACACTCAGATTTCATATCTGTCAGTGTCTTCTGGTGGAGCAGCAGTACCCACCACTAGTCAATCCCTTACTGGGCATCTTCTAGTGCTCTGGAGAAAGTTGGACTTATGCAGGCCCTCCACAGCAACAGACACAAAGAGAGCCCTTGCCAAATTTAAACGAACATGTGCTTTTGGTAGACACTTCTTGCACAGCCCTGCCTCAGACATTTTCTTCCACTTGGAGATAAGATCCTCTAAGGTGCCAGTGTATGGAGAGTTCTGCAGCTGCTGCTGTCATCCATGGACCACCACAATATCTTCAGGACACAAAATAGCTTTCCAGGACAGCCTTGACTCTCAAAAAGGTGTCAGCATCATTGATATCAAAATGGATTTGTTTCTGTGACAAATCTAATAACAACAACAACAAAGAACGACAGATAGACAAGCTAGGACATTATGAAGGAAGCTTTGTCACTCAGGATTTCCTGACAAAAGTCCACAACATTTTGCCAGAATGCAGCCTTCTAGGAACAGACTTCTGCAAGGAGGTCTGTCCATCAACTGTCTATTTAGCTTTGAACTCACATAATCCTTGTGATTAACCATTGTTGCCAAGACACAGTGTTTTGAAATTTCTTTTGTTCTTCTTTTTAATTTTGCCTTTAAAATCTTCCCCAGCCCTAAACTCTCCCACTGTGCTCATAGTGAATATACTCAGGCATATGTGGCCGGTATATGCCTGCCTACTATACTGTTCCAGGCATATGCCCATTAGAGTGTCATTCCACTTTCAATTACTATTCTCAGAAGCATCTTTCTCTGTTATTTAAATAGACACCTCCATCCACCTAAAAACAGCAGTACCTGAGTTTTCCCCACCAGAGGCAGGGCTTCCACTGAAGCTGCAGCTCCAACTACTGAAATCTCAAGAACCCCTGGAGCCTCCTGCACTGGGAAAAGAGTCCTTGTTGGTATTCCATTGTATTTTGACAGTCACCTGGGCATGTGGGTCTATGATATCTGATCGTGCGCAGGTGAGCATTCAGATATTGCCAATCTGAGTTTTTGAGACAAATCTTCAACGTGGGGGGGTAACTAGGAACCTCCCATTTGGAACAACTTTCATCATTTTGGTCTTTAGGACTCAGAACACTTTAAAATATTCCAGAGAGTTTCCTGTTCCTTCCACAGCTCCTGCAAAAAAGAGCTCTGCAGGGTATATCCCTCAAACCACTAGGGGGCACCATTAACACAATGCCAATGAAAAAGAGGAACAACAACTTTTGAATTTCCAGTTGACTCCTGGAGTGTTTTGTGTAGAAGCAGGCCAAGGCTAGAGTTCTCTTTGGTAGCACTTCCCATTTTATTCTAACAATATTTAATTACAAAATTGTGTATACTAGTTATGATCATTTAGTAACACTAGGACTTTTAGAGAAAGCATGTACTTATGTTTATTGTACTTTGCCCACCCCCTCATAACCATTGTGAATAATCTGATATGCTATGTTTGTCATGTGTCTCATATTTATTAGATTGTGCAAGTACAAAATACTATATTTATTAAAGTATACTATAAAGCACATTTTGTATGAATTTCCAAGGTGTGTAACATAAAAATTTCATTTTGAAAATATCTTCCTTCCTATAATGAGATTGAGAACAGATGGGGAAACAGCAACTCTCCAACAGGGAAATCTGTTATTTACGCAATCACTTTAGGTAGTCACTTGGAATGTTTATTGAAGTTGCAGATGTCTATCAAGTGTGCTACTGGATGTTTCCATAGGAAACTGATGGTCCTTTCTTACAGAACACAGAACCCCAGATAAGAATTTTAATTTAAAGTAATCTAGCCAGCTGTGTTAGCTCTCCACCACTATAATTAATACTTCTAGCAAGGCTTGTTTTGACTTTTTAAAAAAAGTTGTCTCTGGATTAAATCCAGGGTTTTGACAATGAGCTGCTTTCCCGGGTGTTTTTATTCTTTGAGAAATGTTCTCACTAAGTTGCTAAGGCTGGCCTTGAACTTGTGATATTCCTGCCTCAGAATTGTGGGTTGCTGAGACTATGGGTGTGGTTGAACAGGCCAGACTTGGTTCATGGTTTTGGAGGTTTCAGTTCATTATCAGTTGGGAATGAAGGGAGACAGCGCATCAGGGTAGAGTAAAACTGTCTACCACCAGGAAGACATAAGGAGAAAGAGGGAGGTGCCAAGGGCCATAATCCTCTTGAACATCTGCCTCCAATGACCTAAAGTTCTCCCCATAAGTCTCACCTCTGAAATGTCCCAATATGTCTCAGTAGCAACACAGTGGGAACTAAAACTTTACCACTTGTAGCTTTAAGGGATGTTTAAGATCTAAGGAATTAGCACAGTACGGTTAAAAATAACAGACTAGTGCTGTTATTTTGAGAATGTTCTAGGATATAATGTCCAGTGAAATATCAAAGTTTCAAAATTAGCTTTATAATATGATAATTCTGAAAATCAAAGAAGAGCTGAAACTGTAATGATTATTCTTGAATTTACACATAGTAAAAACACAAAAACATGGACTACATTTATATGCCCTAAATATTTTTAAATATCTATTTTTTTAGTTGTAGTTGGATGCAATGTTTTTATTTTATTTATATGTGGTGCTGAAGATAGAACCCAGTGCCTCACTTGTGGTACACAAGCACTCTACCTCTGATCCATAACCCCAGCTCCTGCCCTAAATTTTTGAAAGTTGCATTTGGACTTGGACAAAAGCATTCTTTTCTCCAATATTATGAGAAAACTACACTGGGTTTGTGTTTAACTAACTAGCTAACTAATTCATTTATTTATTTTTAAATGTTTTTTGGTTGTCAATGGACCTTTATTTTAGTGATTTATATGCAGTGCTGAGAATCAAACACAGTGCTTCTTCCATGCTAGGCAAGCACTCTCCCACTGAACCTCAACCCCAGTCATTACCTGAATTTATTTGTGCCTTCCCTTTCTGTAGATTTTGAATTTTCAAATGCTGTTTTCATTGATTGCAAGATTATAACACAGTCATATAGTAATCTGCATAGATTTTTCTTAAAGAAAAATCCTTTTCTTTGACAAAGCCTAGTAGATCATCATACATATATCCTATTTATGTGTTTCTACATTAAGGTACCTAATACTTCAATTAAAATGTTTGCACCTATTTTCACGAATTTCCTGATACTCAGGTTATTGCCAGCACTATCTTCAAGAGTTTGGGTCATAAGATAGCTTTAGTATGAATTGGGTATGTCATCTCTCTTGCTCTTCTATAAAATCTTGTGCAAATTTACATGTATAACTTTATGAAATATTTGGATTTTTCTGTGACTGAGTCTGACCTTTCCTTTACAGGAAGATTTTTTTATGACTGATTCTGTATTTTTTCAGTGATTCCCAGTAGTTCTCCTTGAGTCATTTTTGAGAAGTTGAATTTTTCCAAAAATATATTTGTGAAAGGTATCAAATGTACTCTCATACAGTTGTTCCAAATAGGCTGGTAACTTTCAAGGCTAGAGCAAGTGTAGTGGTGTGTTATTTTCATGTTATATGTTTGTAATGTGTATGTTATATTGCACAGGTTGGTTTTTCAGGCTAGCACCTCTGACAGCCTCTAGGATCTGCTGGGGTGGGTTCCATATGTTGGGGGCCATGCTAATCTAAGACCTGGTTTCCATCAGCAGATCTCTGTGGGTCCAGGTGGGGTTTCATCAAAAGGCATCTGCAAGCTCTCAGCAGGCCCACTCTGGACTCAGCCTTTTTGTCCAAGCTGGAAGAGGTTTCTGGATGAGATGCCGGGGTGGAAAGTTGGGTTTCAGGGCCTCTGCAAAGCCATCCGCCTACAATGGGGATTAGTTTGGTTACCCCATAAGGAGTTCCATGCCACCTCTTGAGCCTGAAAACTGAGATGCTGAAGTACCCAATACCAGGTCACATTTCTTGCCTGTCAAGTCCGTTTTTGTTGTTGTTGTTGTTGTTGTTTGTTTGTTTGTTTTGTTTTCTTGGATGCCAGGTACTGTCTGGTCACCTCCTCTAAAGCAGGGAGGAAGCCTTAATTTGAAGAACCTGGCACTGTTCTGCTCCTGGAGGAGAAATCAGGCTTCAGCCCAGCGAGGTGCCATGAGATATCTCTTGACAGCTCTCAGGTGGGAATCCCCCACTGCCAAGCAAAGGCCAAGCAGGGTTTCTGGCTGGAGCTGGGGACTGAATCCCTAGCAGGGCAGTTGACACTCCACACAGGACAGGAGTCAGGAGTTTGTGTCTGGTCACAAAGTAAAGATGCTTACACTGCCTGGTGTCTCTGAGGGGCTCCATCCAGCTCTAACAGAGGACCAATGTTCACAGGGATAAGGAAGCCATAAGACCAGGCAGACCTGATACATCAGGATCCTGACAAGGGCACTCTGCTATTTCCTGGTTACCTCAGACCCCTCCTTAAAGGTCTTTGTGTGCTCCAGGTGGCAGGGACAATTCTAAGATCTCCCCCATGTAAGAGAAACCCAGGTGGGTGTATGTATAATTTTCAGGTGAATAAAGGCTTCAGTCTTTAAAGTGTGTCATTGTTTGGGTCCTATAAGGTGTGTTCAAAACAAATTCCCATATAAAAAATCACAGGTATTCCCATCAATTTTCAGTTGCTCCATGTACATTTTGATTTATTTTATTTTATTTATTTATTTTTGGCAAATGAGGTTCTCTGTAAAGTTGTTTCAAGATTATTTTTTTAATTTATTACAATTAGGTTTTATTTATTACAATTATTACAATGCCAGCAGAATGCATTTTGATTTACTGTACAGAAATGGAACACAATTTTTCATTTCCTGGTCATACTCTATGTAGCTTTGCACCATATGTGCAGTCATACATTTACCCAGGGTAATGATGTGCTTTCATTTCATCATCTTTCCTTCCCCCAACCCCCTTTCCCTCTCCTTCCTCCCTTTTGCCTAATCAAAGTTCTTCCATTCTTCTCATCCCCCCCCCCCCACTATGGATCAGCTTCCACTTATCAGGGAGAATATTTTAGTTTGAATCCATCCCATTTATCGATTCTTTAGTTTAATTCTTGCACTATAGGAGTCTTATTAATGAAGTAGGGGCCTAATCTGACATGATGGAGATTTGGATACAAGGTCTCAGGCTTAATTCATAGGTCATTGATCCACTTTGAGTTGATTTTTGTGCATGGTGAGAGATAGAGTTTTAATTTCATTTTGTTACATGAGGATTTCCACTTTTCCCAGCTCATTTGTTGAAGAGGCTATCTTTTCTCCAATGTATGTTTTTGGCACCTTTGTCTAATACTAGATAACTGCAGTTACCTGGGTTAATCTCTCGTTCCTGTATTCTGTACCAAGGTCTACAGGTCTGTTTTGGTGCCAATAACATGCTTCTTTTGTTACTGTTGCTCTGTAGTATTGTTTAAAGTCTTGAATAGTAAATCTACCTGCTTCACACTTCTTGCTAAGAATTGCTTTGACATCCTTGGTCTCTTTTTTTCCAGATATATTTCAAAATTCATTTTTCTATTTCTATGAGACATATCATTGGGATTTTCATTGGCATTGCATTGAATCTGTACAGTGCTTTTGGAAGTATGGTCATTTTGACAATATTAAATCTGCCTATCCAAGAACAAGGTAGATCTTTCCATCTTCTAAGTTCTTCTTTAATTTTTTATTTTGATATATTAATTTATTTTAGTGTACTCATGTTTGTATTGTAGGTCTTTCACTTCTTTCATTAAGTTTATTCAAAAGTATTTTATTGTTTTTGGAGCCTATTGTAAATGGGGTGGTTTTCCTATATTCTCTATCTGATAATTTGTCACTCATGTAGAGAAATGCCTTTGATATATGTGTTCATTTGATATTCAGCTACTTTACTGAATTCATTTTTTAGGTCTAGTAGATTTCTGGTGGAATGTTTTGGGCCTTTTAGGTATAGAGTCATATTTACTGCAAATAGTGATAATTTGAGTTCTTCTTTTTTTATCCACATCCCTTTAATTTCTTTTCTCTGTCTGATTGCTGAAGCTATAGTCTGAAAAACTATGCTAAATTGAAGTGGTGAAAGAGGGCATCCCTGTCTTGTTCCAGTTTTTAGAGGGAATGCTTGCAATTTTTCAGCATTTAGAATGATGTTGGCCTGGGGCTTAGCATAGATAGCCTTTACAACTTTGAGGTACGTTGCTGATATCCCTAATTTTCTAATGCTTTGAATGTGAAAGAGTGCTGTATTTTGTCAAATTCCTTGTCTGCATCTACTGAGATGATAATATGATTTTTCTATCTGAGTCTATTGATGTGATGAATTACATTTATTGTTTTCCATATGTTGAATCAACCTTGCATCCCTGAGATGAACCCTACTTGATCATGTACTATCTTTTAGATATGTTTTTGTATTTTTTTTTTCTGTTTTCACATTTCAGGTTTATTATAGTCTTAGGTTTAAACCTGCTCTGAAGGTTCACTTTTTTTATATTATTTTATTGTTGGTTGTTCAAAACATTACATAGTTCTTAATATACGATATTTCACAGATTGATTCAAGTGGGTTATGAACTCCCATTTTTACCCTGTATACAGATTGCTGTGTCACATCAGTTACATTTCCATTGATTTATAAATTGCCTTTCTAGTGACTGATGTATTCTGCTGTCTATCCCATTCTCCACTATCCCCCCTCCCCTCCCCTCCCCTTCTCTCTCTCCACCCCGTCTACTATAAATCGTTTCTTCCACTTATATAATTTTTATCCTACTCCTCCATAGCAGCACAATTCACGATAGCAAGATTGTGGAACCAACCTAGAAGCCCTTCAATAGATGAATGGATTAAAAAAATGTGGCATTTATACACAATGGAGTATTACTCTGCATTAAGAAATGACAAAATCATAGAATTTGCAGGGAAATGGATGGCATTAGAACAGATTATGCTAAGTGAAGCTAGCCAATCCTTAAAAAACAAATGCCAAATGTCTTCTTTGATATAAGGGGAGTAACCAAGGACAGGGTAGAGACGAAGAGCTGGAGAAGAAGATTAACATTAAACAGGGATGATAGGCAGGAGGGAAAGGGAGAGTTAAGGGAAATTGCATGGAACTGTTTTTGTATTTGATTTGCCAGAATTTTATTGAGAATTTTTGCATCAGTATTTAATAGAGATATTCATCTGAAGTTTCCTTTCTTTGATGTGTCTTTGTCTGGTTTTGAAATCAGGGTGATATTGACCTTATAGAATGTGTTCAGAAGTGTTCCCTGTTTCTATTTCATGAAACAGTTTGAAAATTATTAGTGTTAGTCCTTCTTTAAAGGTCTTACAGAACTCAGCTTTGTATCAATTTGGTCCTGGTCTTTTCTTGGTTGGTAGACTTCTGATGGCATCCTCTATTTAATATTAAGGCCATTTTGATGATATGAATTTTTCCTGTCTTAGAACCTGAGAGATCTTTCCATTACCTAAAGACTGAGCCACATTTCCAGAAAAGTATTTTTGTTGTTGTTTGATTTTTTTTTTTTGAGACAGGTTCTTGAAATATTTCTGGGAGCCTTGTTAATTTGATGAAGCAGACTTTGAACTTGCAGTTCTCCAGAGTTGCAGGTATTGCATTTGTGCACCATTGTGCCCACCTTCATACAAATTTTAAATCTTCCTTCAGTTCATGGTAGGTAGGTTACCACATAGTGGTTGAAATGCAGTCATTGGAAAATCCAGCTCCACATTTCAAAGGCATATCATAACAAGGTGTCTCATGAGAGAGTCTGTTCATTTACTGGTCCATTGTGAAAATGTGAAAAAGTCAAACTGGGTTTTATAAATCTTGACAGATTCAGGGAATGAGAGAACAGAGGGTACAAACAAATGTGGTTTGAGCAAAAGTTGATTCATTTCTTCAGACACATGCAAGATCAATCTATCTGTCATCTATTTTCTTTATCTATTCATCTGTCAAAGACCACATGCATGGTAGATAGGGCACCCAAAAGGACCACACTTGACATTCTTGGAATGTTGTTTTATTCATGATAAATGGACTCACACCACATCTGCTCTCAATAAAATGTACTTGAGAGATAAATGATTTGGAGAATGTGTGACTCCTATACAAATTGCAAAGGGCAACCTGAGAATGAGAAAGCAAAATGGCCTGGGTGTTATGCAGTGTGCCATTATGCCCATGATGGTGACTGAGCACCATGGAATTGTGCTTAACTTCCTGAGCTGGATTGTAAAATCTGCTGTTAAAGCTTCATTGAAAATAATGGGTTGCTCTCAAAGACTGGTTTGCGGAAAAGATACAGGTGCTGCACAATGTCTTTGACTTGGGTTTAGCAAAGACTCCCTAATGAGCAAGGGGTGCCACTCATCACTTGGTGTGTGTGCAGGAGCACTCTAGTTCATTATTGTTAACTTGTGGATTGTGAGTCCCTGGCCTTCTCTTCTTCATGAAGTAAAATTCCAAGTGTCATTGCCCTGTACCTAAATGGATGCTTGAATAATATGGAAGAACATCTAAGATGAGATTAATACAAAAGAGTTTATTTAAGAAACTAAAAACAAATGACTTGTAAATCAGGTAACCTTCAGAATCAGAACAGATTTGAAGAACTGTGGGCAATAACATAATTATGCATCATTGATAGAAAACAGAAGTGATGTATAGAGACAATTTAGTTGTTTACAGCTGAAGTGATTTAAATGTTTCCATATGAACCAAAACTCAATGTTAGCTTCTCATTGCTGTGAGAAAATACCCGAGTTAAGCAACTTCAAAGGAGTTCCAGAGGTTTCAGTCCATGATCCCTGTGTCTCATCCCTTTGGCCCTGTGGGAAAGCTGAACATCATGGTGTGAAGCATGTGGTTGAGCAAAACTTCTCACATCATGGTAGCCAGGAAGCAAAAAGAGACCAGAGATGAAAGGTCAGGATCCCAACATCTCCTTCAAGTACATGATCCCAAAGATCTAATGCCTTCCAATGTGTTTCTACCTGATGTTGCCTCCTATAGTTTCTCCCACCTCCCAGTGGTAGCACAGCCTGGCAACCCAACCTGCAGCACATGGCCTTTAGAATCATTTGAGATGCATAGCACTCAGCCACTTGGATGGAACTCCATGTTGATTTGGTCTGTTTATTCTATTTTGGAGCCTATTCAAAATGAATGGCTTCCCACATGTTTTATTTCACAATCCCTAAATCAGTTTCTGCATATAATGTAAGAACCATAGCAAATGCCTTTCCATGATCCTGGAAGTGGTGTGGACCTTAGGTTCTACCTCTCCATTTTTGAGCCTGAAAAGAGAACAAGGCTCTTGAGACATTTCAATAAGGAAATGGGTTTTTCTATAAGTTTCACACAAAGTACATTTTGATTGACAAAAGTATCCTCATATGCAATTATAAAAAATGTATTTCTGGAAATTCAGTAAATATTTTCAAATTCTCAATTGTATTATATGGTTTAAAAATACAACAGAAGTTTTGTAGATCAGTCATTTTTGTCTAAATAGTGCCATGGTAAAAAATAACTGCAAACATTACATTAGATTCATAAATAAAATAAAATGGTAATTTGTAAATTAAAAAAGAAAAGAAATATACCTAATAGGTGATAAATCTTTCTCATTATTACACACCTTTCAATCTACTTATATTTCATTGGTTGATGAAAGTCACAATACTAAATTGAATTCAGAGCTCTAAAGTCAACTATTTTTTTTTAAAGAGAGAGTGAGAGAGAGAGAGAGTGAGAAACAGAGAATTTTTTAATATTTATTTTTTAGTTTTCGATGGACAGAACATGTTTGTTTGTATGTGGTGCTGAGGATCGAACCCAGGGCAAACGCATGCTAGGTGAGTGCGCTACCACTAGAGCCACATCCCCAGCCCTAAATTCAACTATTCTTAAAAGACATATCCTGGCCAGGCTGGTCCAATGAAGATATGCAAAGAAGATTTTTCTCTCATAAGAGAGATCATGGTTCAACTATTCAGTCAGGATTATTAGTTTTCATTCTTGTGTCTGTCAGCTTTCTCTCAGTATAGCAAATATCTGAGATAATCAAATTGTAAAGAAGAAGGGTTATTTTGGCTCAGTTTTGGAGATTTCACTCCAATGTCAATTTGGCACACTGCTTTTGGGCCTGGAGGAAGGCTGCATTTCATGGTGAGAGCATGTGTTTAAAAAAAATCTGCTCACCTTAGTCCTGGGTTGTGGATTAGTGGTAGCACTTGCCTAGCATGTGTGCAAGAGGCACTGGTTGGATTCTCAGTACTGCATATAAATAAATGAATAAAATAAAACCAAATATCACTAGACATTGAGAGCACACCCCCAATGACCCAACAAATCTCCTCTAGGCCCTACTTCTGAACATTCATCATTTCCCAACAGCACCATGCTGGGGACAAATCCTTAAACATCTCAGCCTTTGGGGGACTCTCAAGTCCAAACTATGGCAGTCCCTTAAGTACAAGAAAGAGTTTTCTGCTTCTTTGTCTGGAAGAGTAGAAAAGAATTTTTAAATAGTTTGGGCTCAAATTTCTATAAACACTTTTATGCTTATGGGAGATTCACATAAATTTTCCTTCCTATTAGATATTGAAAAACAATAATAATTATTAAAACACACTAGCATGTAGAAGAAACAGGATCTAGGTCACTAAAACAAGAATTATCATTTACGACCCCAAAGAAAATGTAAGATACAGCAAATGTAATACCAAGATGTTCCTGGGCAGAAGTTGTGAGCATCCTTTTGCTTCAGATGTGTTTTCCCCTGATTAGGTTAATTTCATATCCCTGAATGAGGCACCCAGTCTAGGTCCTCATTTGCCCTTCACCTTTAATGGTCTCATTTGTAGGGGTATTAGAGGTCATGAGTCTCGTGGTATTTTGTCATCTGGTTAAAAATCTATGAGTCCAGAGAGACTATCATTTCTTTATTCAAAACTGTGGTTTCTTTTAGTTCAATTTTTTTCCTTCTGGAACTAACACACATAGTCTATACACAGACATGTGTGACACACTCAATAAGGACTAATGCAGCTAATTGTTTTTACCACCTAGATTGCATTAGTCATCCCCCAATATATTGTCTAATATTCCCTTTCACCTGAAATATCTTAAACTTATCAGTTGTATAAAAATTACACATTTTTGCCTTGTAGCAGCATAGGCAATTGAAATTATTTCTCAGTAGAATTTTCAGAAAAATCATTGTTTGAAACCAAAGGAGTGACAGGCATGTCAACCTGGCACCCATACTAATCTTCTGAAGCCATACTTTAAATGAGCACAAGTTATTCAAAAGAACAATAGAAAGTGTTACTTCCTCCTAAAGTTGTATAACTATCCTGTGTCAAACCCAAAAACATTTTCTTTTCAAAGGGGGAACAATATATATATATATATATATATATATATATATATATATATATATATATATATAAACAGTTCAACCAGGGAAACAGAATCAGTAGTGTGTGTGTGTGTGTGTGTGTGTGTGTGTGTATGTATGTATGTGTTTGTGTGTGTGTATTTACTGGAGCTTAAACTCAGGCCTTATACATGCTAAGCACATACTTACCACTGGGCTACATCCTTAGCCGTACTTTTTCATGTTTCATGTGGTCATACTTGTCTTCTTTTGCTTTTATTGCCTGTGATATTAATGCCAATCCAAGAGGCCAATTTAATGTCACTAAGCTATCATTTCTTTTAGGATTTTTACAGCTTTAGGTCTTCATTTAAGTCTATCTTGTATTTCATGTTGTTTTATACATATGGTGTGAAATAAGAATCTCACTTCATTCTTTGCATATGAACATCAATTTTATTTATACTATATGTCCTTTCCCCACTGTGGAGTTGGACACCCTTGTTGAAGACCATCTTTCCATATACACATGGGTTTCTTCCTGGCTCACTGTTGTGTTTCAGTGTTCTGTCAGTTGCTCTTCATGTCAGTACCATCGTTTTTACTGCAGAATAGTGAAGTGTTGAATTTAGAATTTGTGACATCTCTTAATTCTTCCATCTTTGGATTCCTTGGGCAATTCAGAATCTCTTGAGATTGCATATGAATTTTAAGTTGTTTTTTTCCTATATATACAAATATACCGTTGAGATTTTAATAAGAACTGCATTGAATCTGTACAGAAGTGTGGGTTATATGGAAATATTATCAATATGAAGTCTTTCAGCTCTTGAACTTAAGATACCTTGCTGCCCCTGACCAGCGTGTGCAGCTAAACTAAGATCACTTGTGTGAATTTGCAGGGACACAAAATAAAACACAGACACAATTTACCTTTACACAAGCTTCAGGACAGCTTCTCTGGCTCTTTTCCTGAGGCTCCCTAAATGGACAGCATGAGAAAGTCACAAGAGGGTGACAAGAGAGAGGGAACATATACAGAAGTGAGCTTTTATTGGGGGGACTCTTGTTCTTAGAAACTTCTATTCAAAAAAGACCGGAAAGAGAAGGACTACAAGGGAACAGGTGAGTGTAGCTCCCACCTAGGGGCACACCTCACAAAGAGGACCTTTTGGCTCTCTGAGCAGGGGAAAAGACTGAGACACAAGTCATGACACCACTGTGCCAGACTACAGTGATCTTCCACATCCATGTGGTGCTTCAGGACTGGAAGGTGTGGTCACTCAATGTGACACCCCACATTGAGTGACACCCTTTTACTTATTTGTTTTTCATTCCAGGTATTTCCATAATGTTCTGATGTTTTGAAAAATTGAGTCTTTTGCCTCTCTGGTAATTTTTAAATTATTTTATTCTTTTGTAATATTTATTTTTTAGTTGTCACTGTCCACAATACATTTGATATATTTATTTATTTTTATGTGGTGCTGAGGGTCAAATCTGGGCTTTGCATATGTTAGGCAAATGCTCTATCTCTGAGCCACAACACCACCCACTATGTCATTCTTCTTTTCCTTATGTTATAAGATTTATTTCTTCAATTCTTTTTTGGACTGTTCATTTGTAGCACATAGGAACATAAGTTATTTTTATCCTATAATTTGATGAATTTTGAAGTCATCTCTGAAAGTTTTGTAAGGAAAATTTACGCTGTTTATTTCTGTCATCCGTGAACAGACAACTTTACTTCTTCATTCTAATTTGGAGGTCTGTTATTTTTTTTTTCTGGCCTACTTGCTCATAGAGCTCCTAGTACTCTGTTGAATAGAAGTAGCAAGACTGGGCATCCTTTTTTCCTTCCTGATTTTAGAGGAGAGGCTTCCAGTCTTTTACTATTAAGTTTGGTGTCAGCTGTGGGCTTTTCTTATATAGTTTTTATGATGCTGAGACTGATGTCTTCTACTCTTTGTTTATTAATTGTTTCTCTCATGAATGAGTGTTGAACTTTGCAAGTGCTTTCCTCCCCTGCATCAGCTGAAATGATCATGTGGTTTCTGTCCTTCCTTCCAAGAATGTACTAGATTGCATTGCTTTTCCACATGTTGAATTATCTTATATTTCAGGAATAAATCCCATTTGATCATGGTCTAGGATGGTTTATTTGTTTTTCATTGTGTGTGTGTGTGTGTGTGTGTGTGTGTGTGTGTGTGTGTGTTATTGATGATCCAACCCAGGACCTTGTGAGCATTAGATAAATACTCTCTCCCCTAGTTATATCTTAGTCCTATTAATTTTTAAATGTATTATTTTTGTTCTTTTTTTCTCTTCTTCTTCTTTTCTTCTTCTTCTTCTTCTTCTTCTTCTTCTTCTTCTTCTTCTTCTTCTTCTTCTTCTTCTTCTACTTCTTCTTCTTAAATGCCTCTGAGTATTAAACTTAGGGCATTGTACTTGGTAGCCAAGCTCTCTGTTGCTGACCTACATTTCTAACCCATACTTTATATCTTGACACTGGATTTCACTAAGTTACCCATGATGGTCTAGAACTTGTGACCCTTCTGCCTCAGCTTCCTGAGTTGCAGGTGTTAAAGGCATTCACACTCCATGGCTGACATAGTAATCTTCTGGGAGAAAATAATTTTAAACTTTTCTCCCATCCCTCAACAGAATTTCTCAATGCTGTATCACAGGATACAGAGATTAAGAGTACCTACTAGGGTGTTCTAGTGTGATGGCTACAGAGTAGAATGGGAATGTGCCAAGATGGAGCATGCCCCATGTTCCACACTTTTTCAAGGCCATAATGAAGAAAGGGCAATATGATCAAATTTTTAAATATATACATCAAACATTGTACATCCATTGAATCAGGAGCAGTTGTTTTTATTTATTTTTTTTAACTTTTTATTTTGGCATGCATAAATGTTTGTGCAAGTGAGTGGTAGAAGGTGAGGCTGGAAAACAGGAAGGTTCCTGATCCTAAAGGACATTGGGTATTATTCTGTTGTGATCCTTCAGCCAAGGCAAGTTAGTGAAGGTTTTTTCATTTGTTTGTTTTCCATTATGGAATTGAAAATGTCTGGTGTATATTGCATGAAGGTGAAATTGGAAACAGGGAAAATGAATGATTGAGAAAGCTCTCTATGAATGAAATGAAGTTAAGATTTCATCATGATATGGGTTAAACTATATGTGCTTTGAGCAGACAAACTCCATTTTACAGTGAGACTCCATTTCACATAAAAATAGCTCTCACAAAAGAAAACCCACCTCTCCCATCCTTCTTTGCAGACACTGTTAAGCAATGCATAGCAGCTGAAAGTGTTTTTCTTTTATTCTTATACAATGGAAGATGTTCTTCTTTTAGTCCCCCATTTATTGGTGGGGTTGGAGCATGTACTACTCCCTTAGCTATGTCACTTTGACCAAGTTCTTATATTGGTAATGGTTTGAGTTACTGGTTGCTTGCAGTTTTTAGTTATTAAAATGCACCCTACCTTCCACAAAGGGTCAAAGACTGCTTGTTGCCTTTGCACCTCTACCATGGTGAATGAAGTTTTATGTCCTGCTACAAGACTGACCAAGTCATTTATTTCCAATGTGCCTCAACATTTGGAGCCTCCACCAGATTTCAGGAGTCAGAAATATGGCTCTGAGGGCATGAGGGATTCTTGATCCTTGCTTCACAGAGATGGGTGCCATTCCACTGAAGTTGTGGGAGCTCTCAGGGTTGCGTGGTCTGGACACCCTGTGTTCATGGATTCAAGCCCACCTGTGAAAAAGGATTGGGTGCAGCTCAAACCTGGAACCCTAGCACTTTTTGACAGGGTGTTTAACCCATTGAGCTAGTAAATAGACCTTGGGGATGGTCTGATGCCAGAGTATTGGAAGAGAGAGTGTCTTGTCCATGTTTGTCTCTTGTTTGTTCATGTCTGTCTCTGTTCCTGACAATATCCTCTGACTGTTCACCCCAGTAATTTCTTTCTTTTTATTTTGGCAGATTGGACTCATCAGGGACCCAATAAACCACCATCCTCTGACTTGAGTAATGCTCAGCACCCTGTCAAATTGTTGACTGTCACCTTTCTTTTTTTTCTACTTATTTTTTTTTTTTTTAATTTTTAGCTTTGTCATGGGATACTCAAATCCTAACCTGGCCTGATTAACACCCACTGGGTGGTGGGGGAAATGGTTAAAAAGCCCTAGGCTCCTCACTAAGACTTACACTGGAAAATACATGGCTGCCAAAAGGCTCAGTAGAGAACTAATGTGAAACTATACATTTTAAAACATCTATGTAACTTCTTCCAGGCTGAGACTTAGAAAAAGTCAAAATGATTTTAGGAGTCTCTCCCTCTCTCTTTATTGCACTCTCATGTTGCTTTACTAAAATTTGCCACCATAAATATGTCCCAACTATTGGAGTTGGTCAAGGAGGTTTTTAAGAACTATGGCAGCACAGCTGATAAAGCTACAAAATGGCAGCCTAAAATATTGTTACTGCTATTTAAGAGACCAGGAAAAGTTGGCTTAGAACCAGATCAAAAAAAAAAAAAAAAAAACTCAGATACATCTCAGCCCCCATCAATCTATAATAATTGCGAAGATATGGGGCCAATGTGTGAATCTTGCAGTGGATACCCAAGCAGAATACTCTATCCTGAACTCTCTAATAAGTCCCACAAACTCCAGGGAAAATGCCACCACACAAGGCACAACAGAACCCAGTTTTAAAGGAGAAAATTCTCCCTCAAAAGTTGAACTGTTACTCTGAAGGAAGCAGGCTCCCTTGCTGCTTCTTTGGGAAATCCCTTCAGGGAGGGGTGTGGACACAGCCTTTGTCTATATTCCCTTACAATTAAAAAAATCAAAATCCTTCTTTCTCTGAGTTCCCACAAGCCCTCACTTCTTTTATTAAATGCTTTTTACATTTGAGGGCTACATCAGGCCAGACACCAGGAAGGCTTTTGTAATTGTACATTTTTTGAGCTTATAATTTTGATATGGCCTGCAGAGGATAATGTGTTTTTCTGATCAATCCTATTTTATCCAACTATGGATGTTTCATTTTCACACATTGTTTTGTTCAGAGACCAAATTACAAGTGTTAGCCCTCAATGTAAAAAGTTTTTAAAAATCTACAAAGCCTTTGTTTATTGTTTTCTTTTGTGTATGTATGCACACCATGTGTTTTCATGCCTGTATGTGTTTGGTAAATAATACAGGTTTAAAATTGCTGTCTGTCCTCACTGAAAAGAATTGTACTAAGTTAAAATTCCTCACAGGTATATTTAAATTTCTAAAAGGCAACTCCAAAGTGTTTGCCCCAGCCATGTCATTTCAATTCCGCTTTTCTTACAGCAGTAGGCATACATAAAATTAGATCGGAAAATGAAACAACAATTAAAGACAGTCAGTGTAGTTGCCTGGAGAAAATATTGGTAGCACTATCTAAGAGATCAGAACAACAGGTTTAGTATCAGATTTGGTCAGATCACAGAAATGGAAGCCAGCTTGGATCCAGAAATTGGGAGACCACCTGTGGTAGATTAAAATGTTAATTCCTCCAGGGCCCTACATCCACCTTTATCAAAATAAACTTATTCTACTTCAAACTGTTGCTAAGTCTCTCCAAGAGGTTCAACTTTAAGCTGATTAATTTCTTTGAAGATAACCAGTCCTGAGAGACTGCTGATTTCCAACACCCTTTCCAGCCAACATAATATTCATCACACCTGAGTCAAAAGAGACAATGTTTGTCCTAAAAAAAGATTGAAAGCCCTCATGGCCCCAGCCACCCTCTAAAGAGAAGACTGAAAAAAATGTTCATCATGATTTTTTCTCTTTCTAGGACTATGTTAGAAGGCCCAAGCTGGTAGAAAAACCACATTTCACCAGTCACATTAATGTATTTACATGGCCATTGTTAGATGCAGGGAAGGCTCTACTAAGTTGTCTTCAGGTCAGGCTGAACAAACGTTAGCTGCAGGATAAACCATTCACTCAAAACCCGCTCTGTTGGGTCCTTTATCACCTGTTTGCATCAAGTCTGAACTCTCAACCCCACTCAAGGCTGAATACTGGACCCCCACCTGTCTGGTGCAATGTAAACCCACATCTAGCCCCTGCCCTTTCTCTCTGAAGGCAGCAAATGACACTGCTGTATGATCCAATCACTGTATACCACCAAGGCAGCTTGCAGTCCCAGAGACCCCATTAGATTTGGGCTATAAATACTCCCTCCCTCTCTTGCTCTTGGTCTCCTTCTTCTCATGGTTCTCTCTCTCTCTCTCTCTCTCTCTCTCTCTCTCTCTCTCTCTCTCTCTCTCTCTCCTTTCTCCTCTTTTGCACTGCTACAATAAAGATCTCTTGGTCATTCCAATTGTTGTGGTCAGTTAGGTGTAAATGTACCCTACCTGCTGCATAGAGTCAGAAGTTGTAGAGGGGACTTGCTTGCTGCACTTCTCACATGCCATGACAACGTTTCATGTCCTGCTTCAAGCCTGACCAGTGATTTATTTAAAATGTGCCACAATAATGATTGCCCCACTGAAAGAAATATTTATGAGGGCCTGTTTAGTGCCAGGGGGAATACCTTGTCCCAGAAGTATGATGAAGGTCAATGCAGTCTGTGGCTCTCAAGTTGGTACAGTGTAGTTAACCTCTCAGCAAAATCAATCATAGTGATTTAATATGGACAAGTTGACCTGAGTGGTTGGGATCTTGGCTTGATGGCAGAGTGAAAACATAAAATAAAACAATAAAAAATGGCTATGGGTATAGTTCAGTGTAGAGTGCCTGTATGTTCATGCTGCCTTACTGAAAACAAGAATAAAAGGTGTTTTTTTTAACAATGATCTAAGTTTCATAAAATATTAGTCTATGTCTTATAATATTATTATTCAATTCCAGTGCATAGTCTCTCCTAATTCTAAGCTCAAAACTATTTAAACAATACTCTATCCAGTGATGTGTCTCCTCCTTGAGTCAATGCTGTCAGAACACCTAGTGTGTGTGGGCTGTGAGAGTGTGGTGACAGGAGGTTTGAGGTCAGTGGCTCTGAAAAGCCTAAACAACTCCATTCCTGGTACCCTCAAGTCCAAGTGGGCCTAAAGTTGTACAGACATTTTATGGGTGTTGTAGAGATTAAATAAGTTTAGTTTCAGTGGGTGCTCAATGAAGGGAAGCCAAGATTGGAAGAGGTAGGTTAAATGTCATCAGAGGAGTCTAGGCTGTACTGTGGGCTGGGGCGGGGCTGAGTCTGCATCCCCAGGGAGCCTGTCTGGGCCTGGGGCAAGGGGCGTGGTATGGGTATTGGCGTCATCATTCAGGGATGGAGCCATCTGTGGGCGTGTCTAGCGTGGGATATATTAGAGGATGCTGCTCCAGAGTTCCTCAGTTTACCAGGAAGAATGTGTGAGGAGTAGAAGTGCAACATGGCTTCCAAAGGTGAGGTTCTTTAGTGGAGGGTTGAGTTATGTTATTTTGTGGCAGGGAGTGGATTGCGTGCAAGAGATTTCTTAGAAAATTTAGAGATATTTGGAAATATTTCCAAGCCAAACCATACATCCGGTAGTCCCACTTAAACACACACGTGCACACACACACACACACACACACACACAAATTAAGCGGACTAGAAGATGTGCAGCATGGGTGAGTGGATCTAGTTAGATTGGCCAGGTACTGCTCTGGGTTGAGGTCCAGGGATAAGTTCTTTGGCTTCTCATTCTCCTTCTCCTTTCCTGTGGGATGAAGAGTTAGCTAGACATGGTGTGTGTGTGTGTGCCTATCATCCCAGCTATGTGGGTAGCTGAGTCAGGGGGATCCTGACTTCATGGTCAGTTTAAGAGTTTTTAGATATTAATGGAGACAGAGGTGGTAAAGGGCCCAGAGTGAAGAGAAAAATAAAATCAAATCAACAGTATAGGCTGGGGTGTGGCTCCGTAGCAGAGGGCTTGCCGAGCAGGCAGGAGCCCATATACAGGAAGCCTTGGCCTTTCTGGCTTCCTCTAGCACAAAACAAAGAAATTAAAAGCAATCAAAGACATGGACATAGCTTAAAGGTAGGGCATAGCTTAAAGCAATCAAAGACATGGGCATAGCTTAAAGGTAGGGCATAGCTTAAAGGTAGACTTGCCTAGCATGTCCCAGGTCCTGAGTTAGATCTCCAGAACCCAAGGATGGGGGAGGGGTGAGAAAATATACTAGAAGAATTTGATGAGTGATCCTGGGGATTGTTTATTGAGTTCAGTTTTTTTTTAATATTCTGTGGAATTTAGAAATAAATTAGAAAAATTTAAACCTAAGATAGCGGCAGAGATTTTGGCACAATCTTTTGTGTGCAGAGTGGACATTCAAAGTCTTTGTTGTAGTTCTGATTTCTTTTTGTAGTTGAGCCCTTGCTGAAAACGGAAGGCTGTGGGTTCAGGTGTAGCTGTCATGCAACTTACATGACCCTCCTCCCAAGTGTACATAGTGGACTCAGGAGTCCACTGGGCACATGGTCTCAGAGGCAAAAATGTTCAGGAAACTCCCCCTCCCCCCAAAACAACAGCAGTGTTGAATTACTGCAGTCTGTATGGGATGTGAATTTCTCCACAAAGCCATCATGGATCTCAGGTAAGTAGGCACCAGAGGCCCTGCTTCCACCCATGGGGCTACTGCAGTTCACAGAATGATAACTTTGGTTGCTGTTTTTACTACTGAGCTTTGACTTCCAAAAACCTCATGTTTTTCAAACATTTGAAGGATGAACATTTGCTTTTCAGAAAATCAGAAACTTTTGTTTATGAGTTTTTGGGTGAGGAGTGGGATGAACCAGACCAGAAGCTTTTCTGAAAACTTGTCTGTGCTCATCTGGACTCCGCAAGTGTGAATAGATGATTCTGTTGTTGTTGTTTTTAAATTTTAAATTCCCATTTAGGTGTTGTTTCAAAACATTGGGTAATTTGCATTCTTATGTCCAGTACCTCATGCTGCACATCTTTGATGGTTCTCTAGAATAAGTGGTTGAAGAGTGGTACTGCTTAGGAAAAGCTGAAGAAACTTTGTGTCTCCTAGGTCCCATTATTAAGAGCATTGCTTCCTTTCCTCTTCTCAGCAGCCTCTTCTAGAAAGGGAGAAGCCTCAGATGCACTCTCCTTAGCTCACCATGATGACTAAATACTATGTTCAAAATTTTTTTTTCTATATAAAATTGTTTTTTGCTCCAAAAGACAGAACTGAAAATGCCTGTATTTTAAGAGTAATTGAATTTCTCATATTAAAATCATCAAAACAAACAAACAAACAAACAAACAAACAAAAAACCATTTTCAATCAGGCATTGCTTAATGGTGAGGATTGTTTCTGAAAATCATATGAGGAGATTTTTCTTGTGTAGACATCATAGAGTGCACTTACAAAATCTAATATAACTCTGATGTCAACAGTAACTCAATGATATGCCATGAGGCATCAGCATCATATATCCAGTCCATCCTTGGCCACAACATTGTTATTTGGTGCATGGCTGAGAGAAAATCGCTCTGGGCTCAATCTGACTGGAATGGAGTCAATGTTGAAGCCCCTGAAGTCCCTGTGTGAAAAATGCATGTGCCCTGCAACTTTATTTGTAGGTTGGGCCTTTAAAGCCAAAGAGGCTCCACTTTGAGAGTGAATTAAATCTGTTTTCAGGTACAGGTTAGTTATTTTATAAGAGACTTTCCTGCCAAGTAACCTATGTTTGTGTAAAGTGTACAGATTCAGATTTTCTCTTTTGGGTCTATTTTCTTGAGTTATTTTTTTTTTTTTTAATTTTAACGAAACAGGTAAAATTTACCCTCACCACCATTTTTAAATGTACACTTCAGTGGCATCACATACATGTCATTGTCCTGTAACCATTACCAGCAACTCTCCACAGAGCTCTTTTCACCTTATAGAACTGGTACTTTGTGACAATTAAAGCACAATCTCCCCAGAGCCCCCTCACCAGTCCCTGAGGACTATCATTGTACTTTTTTCCCGATGACTTTGACTACTCTAGGTACCTCATACAAATGATATTGCTGGATAATATAGTAATTTTTAATGATTTTTGAGCAGTGACCCTATTTTTTTCCATTGTAGCTACACCATTTTGTCTTCCCACCCACAGGGCATCAGGGGTTCCAATTCCTCTGCTCCCCCTCTGTAGTTGTTTTGTTTTGCTTATTTGGTTTGTGGATAGTAGCATTGGTGATGGGAGTGAGGTTTGATTTTTCTGTGCATTTGAATTAGGCTTACTTAATAATTTGTAATGTTGACCATCTTTTAACAGGCTTAAAGACAATTTGATTACCTTAGTTGGAGAAATATCTATTCCAATCCTTTGCCCATCTCAGAGACATGGTTCTTTATGTCTTGATATCAACACTCCATGAGGTGTGGTTTTCAAAGGGATTCACCTGTTCTACAGATTGTCCTTTCATTTTCTTCCTTGTGTCCTTTCATGCACAGTTCTTATTTAGTTATAGACTAATAATTTTTTTGTTTGTGCTTTTGATGATATATCTATGAAATCATGGCCAAATTCAATATCATGAAAACTTCTCCCAAGGTTTTTTTTTTTTCCAGCAAGTTTATACATTTTTCTAGCTTTATTTATAATTCTTTGAATTTTGAGTTAATATTTCCCTGTTCAGTAAAAGGTCCAACTCTATCCTTTCCATGTGGATATCCAGTTTTCTTAGGACCATTGCTAAATTTAATTTCTTTTGAATCACAAATAAATGTCTCATTTTTGTGTTCTAAGGAAGAATGATAAATACTTGTCCCAACCCAATCCTTCCTTTCTACTTTATATAATCTTATTCATCACCTACTCTTCCACCAACCATTTAAAATATTGGTTATCAGATTGATATGAGCTGGTTTATCTGTATTTTCTCAATTATTGTTATGACTCAACACTCTTTATTTGTCTCTTTTTATATATTTTGAATTTTGGCTAGACTAAAATTCTTCTCTACCATGCAGATTATAATCTCATGTTCTCCTCATATTTTTAAGGATCAGCAGTTAATCCATTTTTTGTGTTATTACCATGAAGAAGTTGTGAGGCAGAGCTCTGCATTGTTAAAATCTTGGTGAACAAATAATATTTTTTTCCTCTGGATTCTACTGGAAATCCTCAATCTTTTTCTTTCTGTTTCTGCACTTTTAGCATCTTCAGTTGAAGATAGTCCTATGGAAGTAGAAGAAACAAAACAGGAAAAAGGGTTAGGAAAACCCCGGCACAAATTTACAAAACATGACTTGGAGATTCTTAATCGATCATTTGAACAGAATTCCTACCCAGATTTTGGGACCCGGCAAGAGCTGGCCAAGCAAATGCATTGCCCGATAAGCTCAATCAATGTAAGTCAAAATTTGGAAAACTTGCATGAAAATATCTTTTTTATATAATACAGTAAATACAACGATCGTTTGAAAATGTCTCATGTCATTTCTTCACATAGGATATTGTTGATCTTTGTCACAGTTTCATTTCAGTGTGGGTGTGAATTTATTTTGTTACTTTTATGAAAAAATCAACAACCGTGAGGCAACATTGGGAGTGGGCATCCATTAACAAGCTCAGTAATTATTCAGAATAGGAATTGTGCCAATTTTTGATCATGGTACTGGCTATGGAATTATGGTAAACTGGGAAGATTGGATATTTTAAAGTTGGGACAAAGAGTTTGCAGAGATGTTGAGCATTCAGTGATAAGATTTAAGGATAGGACTTCAATTTGTCCTGATTTGTTTTTTTGGCAGAGACATTGGAGGATTTTATTTGCAAACTGCTAACTATGGTATGCCAATGTAACTAGCAAGAGGTGATTGCCAAAGGTGCAGGGGAAAGACTTGGCTCAATTATCTCCCACATGTGGCACCTCATAGCATTAGTAGGCACTCTGTAGCCATTTGGGACAGGAGCCAATATTTTGTTTTGGGAATTTCTGATATGATGATTTTTGTGAATTATTTTTTATGCTACACAAAGTTTTACTGTATTGGGATTGCCCTAATGTATAGTGAATTGGGTTTGCATATACCTCTCTTCTATCAATATCCAATGTTTATTGAAAATATTTGTTGTATGAGACTAGGAGAATGTTTTGTTAGAGAAAATAAGAAAGGGAATTTAATAACAGTGTTGCAAAATAAAAGAATAGCAAATTCTCTGACAGCTATGAAGTTATTGTATTTCAAATGTTCCTTGAACTGGAAACATTTCAAACATCCTGAAAATCAATGAAGCTATACAATGAATTAGAAAATCATAACCAGATAATGTCAGGGAGAGGAACTGGTTTGAAAAGCATTGCAACAGTGTAGAATAATTTCATGTGATGCAGAAGCAAGCATGGTCAGGGAGAGGATCCTAGGGAGTCTGGAAATAAGAAAGGGAGCATCTGCCTTTTGATCTCATCATTTTGAACCCACCTGCTAACTGTTGACAAATTATGGATGCTCACATCTTATTTTCTTTGTGTTTAATTATGTTGGAAGGGAAATGAGAGCATGTATTTAGAAGAACCAGTTTTGTTTTGTAGAGTTATAATTTTAAACCTCCTAAGTGGGGATTAAGGATTTTCCCAGATGTTAACCTAAATTCATCCTGATTGGGATATGGGTTTCAGGAGTGATCAAATATCAAAATGCTTCCATACACTCTTGACTATGAGCCTCTGCAAACCTAGCTCATTAAGTTACCTATTCTAAAAAGCATTTTGTCATTTTTATACACATACATCAAAACTTGTGGACTGTTGCCAGCATTGCAATTATCCTGAATTGATGCAGGAGGGAAAAAAAATGTAGATTAGAGTTGTTCTGTTCGATTGTTAGGATCACATGTATAACACACTGTCCAGTTTTGACAATCTTTTGTTTGTTCGGTTTATGGCTTTTAAATGCAACAAATTTATGAATAACCTTACAGGACATGGAGTCATGAATGGGTGTTGATGGGGCAGCTTGAGAAAAATCAAGAGGCTGTGGGAAAGTGTGCAGGGCACCTGGAGCTCTCCTAGAATGCAGAGAGGTTGTTGGGAGACTTTGAAAAGCTTGTGTTTACATGGACAGAATGGTTTGGGTAGATCCTGGGAACAGTTGGGAGTTTGGAATTGTGCACTGTTCATAACCTCCACAATCACCTCCATGATTCAGCCCAGGATGGATTGCCTTTTTTGTGTCTACCCCAGGCTAACGAGCAGATCAGTGATAATCCTGAAACTAAGCTTTAATATAAAATATTTTATTGAAAATAATTTCTTTCTTTTTAGATTTGGTTTCAAAATAAAAGATCCAGACTACGACTCAAAGAGAAACAGAGAGCAGTTGTCGCCAGGAGAAGACATGAGTTCCCTGTCCAAGGGCATCATCCTGTTTTAGGGCACCAGGAGGCCCAGATGCAATATGACAACAGCACCACTGCACAGCCTTCTTGCCTCCAGCAGGCTCCACAGGGAAACGCTGGCTCCTTTCCTGTGGAGACATGGGGACTCTCCAGTGAAGAGAATGGCTCCTGTGACTCTTTTGTGTTAGATGGACAGCAAGTTGCTAGAGAGCAGCCCAGTTCCCCAAAGCAGCAGGTCTGGGGTGAGGGCTATGAACTCTTTGATGACTTGCCTTTGCCCTGTGTCAGTACTGTGCAGGGAAACATGCAGCAGCAGCAGGACATGGACCTGTTTGATCTGTGGGTACCACAGCAGCAGAGTGACTGGGGATGTTATAATCTACAGCTGCAACAGCCCCAGAGTTATCAAGAGAAGCTGCCTGTTCAGGACCCACTTCTAATGACTGAGAAGTATGATGTTTGGGGGCAGCAGTTGCCCTCCATTCCAGAAGAGCAGGATGCGGATTCTCAAAAGAATGGAGAGGACTCAAGGTCTCAGATTCAGTGCACATCTACTCCACAAATGGGATTGAGTGTTCTTCCAGAGCCTTTTGCACTCGATGGACAGCAAGTTGCTAGAGAGCAGCCCAGGTTCCCAAACCAGCAGGTCTGGGGTGAAGGGTATGAATTATTTGATGGCTTGCCTTTGCCCTGTGTCAGTACTGTGCAGGGAAAGATGCAGCAGCAGCAGGACATGGACCTCTTTGATCTGTGGGGACCACAGCAGAAGAGTGACTGGGAATATTATAATCCACAGCTGCAACTGCCTCAGAGTTACCAAGAGAAACTGCAAGTTCAGGACCCAATTCTAACGTGCCCAACTGAGCAGAGATATGAAACATTTGATGACTTGGCTGAAATTTTAACTGAAGTCCTTGGCATTGAATTTTAGGGACCTATAGTCAGAAGTCATCCTGTAATCATGCTATCAGGGTCAGAGCTAAGAGTCTCTTGAATGTGCACATAAAGATGCTCAGTGTACGAAATTTTCTTTTAAAAAAAGCAAAAAAAATCCTGCCAAAAAACAAACAAAAAACTCAAAAAAATCACAAAAGCTCTAAAAATTAAAAAAATAAAATAAAATAAAAAACAACTCCCCCAATCCTTCTTACATCCCCCTTTATCCCAGCTAACAGCCCTTGCTCACAGCTTCCTGAACTCTCAGTGTCTTCTGGAGGGGTAGCAGTACCCACCAGTCATAGATCCCTGACTGTGCCTCTCCTAGTGCTTTGGAGAAAGCTGGACTCAGGCAGCCATTGCCATAGCAACAGGCACAAAGACAGCACTTGGGAGACTCAAACCAATGTGTGCTTAGGTAGATCCATCTGGCACAGCCTGTTTCACAAATTATCTCCACCTTGGAGATAAGGTCCTCTACAGTGCCTTTGTATAGCAGGGTCTGAAGGCTGCTGCTCTCCTCCCTGAAGCAGAGCAGTATCTTCAGGATATTATAGTCTGCCAGTACTGCCTGGACTCTCTGAAATTTGACAGTGTCATTGATATTACAATGGATTTTCATGTGTGCCCACCGTCACCAAAAAACCAACAAAAACCAAGCCAGGACATTATGAAGGAAGACATCTCAGCCAGATTGCTTGACAAGAATTTACAAGAGTCTGCTGGAATTCAGCCTTTTAGAACAGACTTCTGCAGTGATGTGTGTCCAGAAATTTGTGTTTAAATTTGAACTTACATCTCTCTTGTTCTTTACTACAGTTACCAAGACTTATTATTTGGAAATATGTGTTGTAGTTTGTTATACCTTTGCCTTTAAAAATCTCCCCCCCCCCACCATCAACTCTCCCACTGTGCTCACAGTGAATGTGCCTGCGGTGTACTGTGTCAGGCATATGCCGTTGCTGTGTCATTTGATTTCCAATTCACATTCTTGGCAGAAACTTTCTTGGACCATAATTGAGTTGAATACCTCCATCCTCCTACATGGGCTACCATTTGTGTTACATGGACAGCAAGTTGCTAGAGAGCAGCCCAGGTCCCCACTAAAAGCAGAACTTTTATTGAGCCACAGGTTCAGCTACTGCAACTTCAAGAACTCCTGGTGGCTACTACACTGAAATGAGAGCCCCTGTTTGTGAATCCAGAGTGTTCTGAGAATCACCTGGGCATGCATGCAGGTCAATGATATCTGAGGGTGCCTGCGGAGACTTTGGAAATAGTTGATCTGAGTTTTTGAGAGAAACTTCGAAGACAGCGGTATCAGGGAGCTTTTCACTTGGAACCAGTTTTACAATTTCGGTCTCTAGGACACAGAACACCTTGAAGTCTTCCACCAGAGAGTTTCCTGTCTGTCCAACAGCTCCTGTGGACCCAGCTCTGCAGGCTACATTCCTCAGACCACTAGGGGGCACCATTCACACATGCAGCTGGAGATGCTCTTCCTGAATATCCTGTTGACTCCTGGGGTGTTTTGTGTAGCAGCAGGCCAAGGATAGAGAATTTTTTGTCAGTCCTTTTCATTTTGCTATCATTATGTTTTTTTTACGAAAGAGGCTATACTCGTTCTTGTCATTTAAGCAACACCAGGAGTAGTGAAGAAATCTTGCATTTATGGTTGTCCTTTGCCCACCCTCTTGGAACCATTGTGAAGAGTTTCACATGTTATGTTTGTCGTTTATCTCACATTTATTTCAGTGTGAAATTCTGAAATGATATTAAATGACAAAATAAAACTTGTTTTGCATGCATTTAAAAGGTGTGTAGCATACAAACCTTTATTTTGTAAATATTTTCCTTCATATAATGAGACTGAGCATAGGTAGATAAATAGCACCTCTAACAGGGGGAATGTCTTATTTGGACAGTCACTTGGAATGTTGCTTTAAGTGGCAGATGCCTAGCAATTCTGCTTCTAGATGTTTCCACAGGAAAATGCTATCTTTTCTTACAGAACACTGAATCTCCAGATAAGAATGTTCACATAAAGTTATCAAGTTAGCCACATAAAGTTATCAAGTTAGCTGTGTTAATTTTCCCCCTACAATAGCTAATAGCTGTGATAATGCTTATTCTAAGTTTTTTTTTTTTTTTTTGATGATGATCTAAGTGTTGAATCCAGGGGTCTTCTCCACTTAGCTAGCTTGCTGACCCTCTTTAGTTTTGGAGACACAGAGTTGCTTAGGTGGTTTTCATTTTTTGACCCTCCTTCCTAAGCATTCAGAGTTGTTGGAATAATAGGTTTTGTCCACCTTACCAGGATTAGTTCATGTTTTTGGAGGTTTCAGTCCCTAGTCAGTTGCCATGAATTTCTCATACTTGGTTGGATATTCCACAGTAGTTTAGCTCAGTGGGAAATTATCAAAGAACACTTAAATCCACAAAAATTCTTATAGCTCAAAGTTAGGCATTGGTTGCCTAATATTGTGAACTTAAGATTCAAAACACACACACACACACACACACACACACTTTAATTTCTTGTTGTGTTAGAGCACAAAGTAATATACTATAAAATGCAAAACATCAAACTCCTCCCTGTCACTAATTTCCTCTGCCAAATAATTCCAGTTCTGTTCCCATAACGTGGTGGACTCTCCTATTTCTTCTCTACATATTGCCTGTGTTTCCAGTATATATGGAGAAAAAAATATATAAACACGGTATCAACTAAAAATATTTTTCTTTCACATTCATGTCTACCTGTGTCCTAGCATCAATTCTTGGGAGATCATCAAAAATTTGAAAAAAGTTTATGAAAGTGAGTACACATAAATCTACTTTATTCCATGTAGGAGCTACAAAGGATCCTGTGGATGGACATACCATTATTTATGCAGACAGTGCCCTATTCATGTTTCTTTTTTTCCCCCCAATATAAAACATGCTTCATGAACATACATCTTTTTAACACCTGCATGCATTTATTTATTTAGGTACTGAGGATTAAACCCAGAGACATTCCACCATTGAGCTATATCCCCAGGCCTTTTTAAGTTTTTATTTTGAGACAGGGGCTCACTAAGTTGCAGAGCTGTCTGCCCCCAAACTTGCATTCTGTCATCTGCTGGATGCCTTCTCTAATCTCAGTCTTGCTTTGGACTCTACATGCCTTATCTCATTTAATCTTTCTACCAGGGAAGTATCTTTATCCTCATTTTTCAAGGAAAATGTATGAATATATTTAATCTAAAGTCAGAGAGTTGCAGCTTCCAGATTGGAAGGCACTTAGGTCTGCCTGCAAAATCCACATCTTCAGCATTATGGAGCCTCTTAACTCTCAGGTCCCAGGAAAATCACAGATAATGAGGGAATGTGGAGGGTGAACCAGGTGAGAATGAAGCTCCTGGGGTGTATGAGGGTCTCCGCCATGCGCATCCTGCTGCCAGAAAAAAACACTCTTGGCCTGAGCTAATGAGGCACCCTTGATGCAGGAGCCTCCAGTCTCTCTTTTCTTTAATGCTCCCTTACCCTGCAGGTTTCAGTGATACCCACGCTGAATGCAAGGTGAGTCTGGGAGGATACAGGAGGTGGCCCGAGGTACACAGAGACTATTTAGAGGTGTGGGGATTTGCCCCCAAGGTGCCCAGGTTGTACCAGTGCCCAAAGTGTGTACTCAGGTTTGCAGCCTACTCTGAGGTTTGCTCTGCTCACTCATGCCCAAAGCAAGAGTCCAAGGAAAATAGAAAGCTGGGAGGTAGCCCTCTCTCTGAGCACAGCCATAGGGTGAGAGACAGCCCAAATGGAAAGCCTCCTGGTTGGGAGTGCCTGAACCACACAATGCGTACTTGTCTTTGCCTTTTGGCACCAAGAAGGATTTCCAGATCCACCAGCGAGACCCAGCCAAGAGAGCCCTCAGCGATGCCCCACATGGTAGTGTGGGCTTTGCCTAGGAGGCTGCTAGCCCAAGACCACAGAAAGCTATAGCCAGAGAAGAGAACCAGGACATCTGGGGCAGGGTTGGGAAAGGAGGGAGAAAACTTAGAAAGTGCAGATTTAGGAAGATTTTTGGTTGTTTATATTTGGTTTTTAAGCTACCATCCTTTTAGTATGCATTCCCATCCTCTTGCCAGGTGGGAAAATATATAAGAGGAGAGGAGGGTCCGCTTGGTACAGGGGGAAGGAAGAGGGTGTGATAAAGGTGATGGCTCCATGATCTCTCCTTTTGTGGCTGGGTTGTGGCTCATTGGTAGAGCACTTTCCTAGCACTTGTGAGGCACCAGGTTCAATCCTGAGCACCACACAAGAATAAACAAATAAAACTAAAAGTATTATGTCCATCTACAACTAAAAATATTTTTTGAAATTTCCTTTTGTAATAAATATCTCATGGGAGATTCTTTAATACTATGTAAATATCTGATCACCTTGTTTTTACCTACTAACCCTTTCATTCATTGCTGTTTCCTGGCTCACGATTCATGAACACTGTGTTTCCAAAGGTGGTTTACTAGATGTAGAAGGGCCTAGGCAGTCAGGGCAAGATGGCGAGAGAGGAGGCCTGGAGTGGGGCCAGAACAAAGAAGCAGGGAGAGGGTCTTCTGATGGGGTCAACTTACTCTTTGATGAAAGTGCTCATGGAAAATACAAGTGGGGGACCCAGTCAGACAAACACTTCTGCATTCATGCTCCTAAGTGGGAAATCCAATAGAAAAAAAACTAAAACAGACTTGTGGTCAAAGGACACCAATCAATAATAGTGAGGAGCACATGGACAGGAGAGGAGATAAGTAAAGGAGGAAATTCCAGAGATCACAAAAAGAACAAGCAAAAACTCCCCCAACAAATTTTCAGCTCTGGGTCCCTTCTTTTCAGAGAAGCCTATCTGTGTAACTCTGTTGCTTTTCCAATAGGCCTATTTCTTGCTTGCTGTCTCTGTTCCCTGTTCTTCAATTCTTTGTTGAACAGAGACAATAAACACAGCAGCCCACACCAGTAACACATTCAACAATTCCTTATGTATTTACTCATTTAGTTTTGTAGTGCTTGGGATGCAACCCATGGCTTTGCACATGCTAGGCAAGTCCTCTCCCATTGAGCTATACCCCTCAGATTTTTAGATTTTATTTTGAGACAGGGTCTCACTGTGTTGCCCAGGTTGGCCTCAAACTTGTGATCCTCCTACCTCTGCCTCCTGAGCTGCTGGGATTATAGGTGTGCAGCACTGCATCTGGCCTCTGCTTCCCTTTCTTGGGGTTCTGTTTGTGCTTATTGCTACTGGAGTGCCATTGATCCCAGGCCCTCTCAGCAGACACAGCTAGGGAATACAGGTTAGCAATTCTGAAATTATTTTATAGGTTTCTACGACTGAGCAAATAATAAGAATGCTATATTTAGTAGGAGCTACTTTTCTCACTATTGATGAAATGAACTAATATTAAAGAGGGAGTGTAAAAGGAACCTTGTTGTGTTCGATTAGATCAAAGATTCTCAAGGTGAATTCATGTTTTAGACAGATGGAGAAATAAATGTGACTTAGCAATTCTACTCCTCAGTAGAAATTGCATTATTGTGAAAATATACCAATATGAATGTTCATAAATGTACTATCATAATAGTCCTAAATGGAATTACCCAAATTTCAATTTTCATCAGGTGTTGTAATAGTCTACCACTGTATGCAAACTTGTGGGTGAAAATATAATCAGTTTGAGGAACTTTCAAAAAAATGATGTGATTCACTTTTTATGAAATTCTAAAATAGGCAAGATTAATCCAAGCTTTGAGAACTCAGTGTCAAGTTCTTTTGTGGGCTCAGAGAGAGTAGTGATTGTAAGAAACACCCTGGAGTCCCTGATTTTGTTCTGTCCTTTGACCTGGATGCTGGTTACACAAGTGTGATCAATTCTTTTATTTTTTGAATCCAAGATTGAACTCAGGGGCACCCGGCCACTGAGCCACATCCCCAGCCCTATTTTGTATTTTATTTAGAGACAAGGTCTCACTAAGTTGCTTAGGGCCTCACAGGTGCTGAGGCTGGCTTTGATCTCAAATTCTCCTGTCTCAGCCTCCCAAACTGCTAAGATTAAAGGCATGTGCCACCACCACTGGCAATTATGTTCAATTCTGAAAATGTCTTTGTTAATTCAATATAAAGTTTTGGCAAAATTTTCATCTCTTGGTCTAAATCTCATGTTACTTTCATTTCAACTCAGGTGTTACAAAAGGCTCATTGAAAAAAAAAAGAACAATTCTTAACAAGCCCACCCTGCTTCTTCTTCCTGACCATATAATATAAGTATGATGATAATGCTTTCATGATTGATACTATCTCTAATCCAGGTGGTGAAGGGATTATTGTCACCCCACCTACCTAGGAGTACAGGGTAAGGAAGGGAAGGGACCTGCCCAAGGGTTACCCCCTGAAGAGATAGATTAGGAATGCAGAGCTATTGGGGGTTAATCCAGCTAGTCATCTTTTCTTCAAGAATTCTCCGGGATTTCCCACCAAGGTTAAGTGTGAGAATTTAACTCTAAAGCCTAAGGTTTGCCTTGTTTGTAATTAACCTTTACCCTATGAATTGTTTGAAACCATATTTATTAAAGGTCGAATTGTGACCTTCAAACAGATATAAAATGAGCACTTGCTAGGGATTTTCACTGAATCTATGAGAAAACTAGGCAGATTATAACTGACTCAAAGGATAAGTCAAAAAGCACAGATTTATATAAAGCAAAGGAAAGTTAAAGCAGAATCACAAATGAGCTTCTTCAAGGGATGGAAAGGGAATTTAGCTGAAGCCATCTGCTATAGCTGAATGTACCTGTGTAGAGTTGAGGGTTAGTTTGCACACTGCTATTAGCTATCTATATTTTGCAGGATTGCAAAATAGCTTCCATGAAATCAAAACCAGATAAGGTGCAATGATGTGCTAGAGAAAAAGCTTCTTTTGTCTTCAACGTGAAAAGAAACATTGAAAATAAAACTCATTTATTTACAGTAATTCTATCAAAGAGGTCTAATGTTTCTGGCACCTGTTTTTATATATAGAGACTCAAAGTTTTTGTGATTTTCAATAGGCTTTCTTGATGAGCTCAGCTATCATTAGTTTTATTCCATACCTTGGTTTGTTGTTAGTACTGGGGATTGAACCCAGGGACACTTAACCAACTAATCTACATCCTTATCCCTTTTTTATATTACTTAGAGAGAGGGTCTCACTAAATTGCTTACAGCCTCTCTAAATTGCTGAGATTGGCTTTGAAATTGCTATCCTCCTGCATTAGTTTCTGGAGCTGCTGGAATTACAAGCATGTACCACCATGCCAAGCCTTTTATTCCACCTTTAGGACTGATTTGAGGAAGGTGAAAATCCAAAACTATTCAATGTGTATCCTTAATTTAGGGTTTGTGTTGGGAGAGGCAGCCCAGCCCGGCCAGTTGAAATAATAAGCTTGCTTTAATTTGATCTTAATTGAAGTATGTGGTCTTTTCTTTGCATCCTGGTCTAACATATCTAAGGCTCTTAAAAGTTTAATCTGTTGTGGTATAATATCTTTATGCAATTCCAATCCGTGGTCTCTCCTGCTTCCAGGCTCAGTTCTCCTTAATCAATACTATAACAAGTGATGTGTCTCATCTTTGAGTGGAGACTGCTCTGCCTCATAGTGTGGGTTGTGATAGTGTGATGGAGAGGAGCCCAAGGTTTAAGGTGTGAGGTCAGGGGCTCACTATGACCTAAACATGTCTGTTCCCATTGTCCTCAAGTTCAATTGGGGATTAAATAGTACCAACCAAGATTAGTTTCAGGGAGTGTTAAACAGAAGATAGGATTTGAAGAGATAGGTTAGGTTCGGGTAAACAGAGGTGTTTAGGGTGTGGTGTGGACTAGGGTGGGGCAGAGTCTACTTCCCCACTTCCCTTGATGGGGATGGGGCAGAGTTGGGGGATGTTGGGTGCCTATGTCTGGGGAGGGGCCACCTGTGGGAGTGTCTAGGGTTGGGTATAGTAATGAATGCGGCTCCAGAGTTTTTCACTTTACTACTGATAAGGCCTGAGGAGCAGAGAGTCAGCATGACTTCCAAAGGTGAGGCTCTTTGCAGGAAAACTGAGATGTGTGTTTTCGGGCAGGCCGTGGACACATGCACTAGTGTTGGGGAGTGGGGATGTTTGAGCCTTCACCTTTCAAGTGTAGGCTTGTGTTCCAGGGACAGCTTCTGTCACCAACAAAACTGTCTATTGTTGCTGCACACTGGAATTGGGGAACCAGGCTTTTCCAAAGGCTCCTATATTTAAAAATAAGCTCATGGTTACAGTAAAAAGATTCCTTATATTTCATAGATATATAGGGGTATTTTCAGGTCAAGCCATATATCTGGAATTCCTATCAAAAAAATGAAGGGACATGTCAAAGAGATGAGCAGAATGGTTGGGTGGATCAACTAAAATTGGCTAGGTCTGCTCTGTGTTAAGGTGGAGGGATAAATTTTTTAGGTTCTTGTATTCTTTCTTCTTTCCTGTGAGTTAAAGTGTTAGCTGGGCATGGAAGTATATGCGTGTAATCCCAGCTACTCAGGAGGGAGGTTGAGGCAGGAGGATCCTGAGCTCATGGGCAGTCTGTTTTGAAAGTTTATGGGGAGATGGGCTTGTGGATCAATGTTAGAGCACTTGCTCTAACATTGTGAGGCACTGGTGAGGCACTGGGTTAGATCCTTAGAACCACAGGATAGGCTAGGGTGTGGTTCAATAGTAGAGTACTTGCCTAGCTTGCCAGAGTCCTGCATGCACAAGGCTTGCATGAAGGAGGCCCTGGTTTCCATGTGGCTTCTTCCCCCACAGAACACACAAAGAGCATGGGTATAGCTTAATTGTAGGGTACTTGCCTATCATGCCACAGATACTCTAGAATCAGGAGTTCGAGAGGGGTGAGAAAGTACACTGGAAAATTTAATGAGTGGACCTGGGAATTGTTTTTCCCAGTTCACAAATGATTTTTTTTTTAATTCTGTGCAATTCAGAATTAAATTGTGGAACTTTCCAAGCCTAGGATAGTGGAAGAGATTTTTCCTGCAAGGTTTCTCATCAGATGGACTTGCAAAAGTCTTGGTTCTGTCTCTGATTTCTTTTTCTAAAGGAGCTCTAGTTTAGAGGACAAGGTTTAGGAGTCAACTGTCTTCCAACTTATACATGACCCTCCTCCCAAACTGTACGTAGTGACTCAGGAGTCACCTGGCCAGAGGGTCTCAGAGGCAAAAATGTGCATCAAAGGGCCTTCAAACAGTGATGACTCAACTGTAGTCCCTTTGGGATGTGAAGTCTTTCACAAAGCCACCATGGAACTCAGCTAAGCAGGTGCCAGAGTTCCTGCTTCTAACCATGGGGCTACAGCAATCTAAAGGACTCGTCTCTTTGGTTACTGCTTGTTAATACTGAGTTTATTTGAAAAAAATTCACGTCTTTCAAACATTTTCAGTGTGCACATTTGCATTTCAGAAATGCTGGGAACATTTCATATTGAGTTATAGAGAAGGGAGTGAGATGAGTCTAGACCAGAAGCTCCCCTGGAATCTTGGCTGTGATGAGCTGGCCTCCCCACATGTGACATTTGCTGTGAATAGAGTGCTTTATTATTATTTTTTAAATCCCAACTTCGGTGTTGTTTCTGAACATTTGGGGAAATTGCATCTCATTGCTAGTATGTCATGTTGCAGCTCATTGATGGTTCTCTAGGATGAGAGGTAGAAAAGTGGTACTGCATACAAACTGTTGAGGAGATTTCTGCTAAGTAGCATGGTTGAAAGCATTGCCTCCTTTACCCTTCTCACCAGCCTCTCCTGGACACAGATAAGCCTCCTATGTACTCTCCAGTACTCACTATTATGACTACATAGTATGTTGAATTTGTTAATAAATGAGATTATCATTTTTGTTTAATAAGAGAGAAATTAATATGCCTGTATTTTAGGAAGAACTGTATTTCTCATATTAAGAAACATCAGAAAGCACCAAAAATGATTCCATTTGGGCATTGCTTAATGATTTGAACCAATTCTGAGAAACATATGAGGAGACATTTGTTGTGTGGACACCATCGGGTGCACTTACATAAACTAATATATCTCTGATAACTTGATGACATGCTCTGTGTCATCACCATCATATATCCAGTCCATTCGTGAGCACAGCATTGTTGTTTGGTGCATTACTGTTAGTTAAACAGCTCTGGGCTCAGTCCAGCTAAAATGGATCCAATGTTGAAGTTTCTGTGTGAAAAACTTAATCCTGATGGAACAACATTGGGAGGTGTGGTCTTTAAGGCCAGGGAGGCTAAACCCTCACAGTGAGTTAAATCTATTCTATGGAATGGGTTAGTTATCCTGATGTGGCTTTGCTATAAGTGAACTATGTTTGTCTAAGGTGAATAAATTCAGGTGTTCTCTCTCGGGATGATTTCCTTGAATTACTTTTTTATTTTATATTTACTAAGCTGATCCTCTGTGCCAGTCCTGGGTTCTCAGACCTCCTCAACATTTCAAGAACCATCCTTTAGGATGTATAGTCAGTGTATAACTTACCCTCACTACCATTTTTAAATGTGAAGTTCAGTGGCAACACCATATTGTCCTGTAAACCTTACCACCAACTGTCCACAGACCTCTTTTCATCTTGTAAAAGTGATATTTTTGTGGGCTGTCATTGTGGCTCAGTGGTAGAGCACTTGCCTGGAATGTGTGAGACTCTGGGTTTGATCATCAGCACTGCAAATAAATAAATAAATAAATAAATAAATAAATAATTAATTGATCCAATTATAGGTAAAAATATGTTTAAAAGTGGGAGGAGGGAAAAGCAGAGCTACTACTGCCGTTTACAAGTAAAAAAAAAAAAAAAGAAAACCTGATACTTTGTAATCATTAAACCATAATTCCCCATTCCCTACCTTGCTCCTTAGCCCCTGGACACTATCAAATACTAGTTTTGGTTTCTATGATTTTGAGTCTCTAGGTACCTCATACAAGTCAATTTCTTGGATAATAGAGTCATTTTTAATTATTTTTTTAATTATTAAAATTATGTTGTTTTCCACAGTAGCTAAAACATTTTGCCTTCTCACCAACAGTGCATCAAGGGTTCCAGTTCCTCTGCTCCTGTTCTGCAGATTCTTTACTCTGGTTATTTGGTTTGTGGATAGTAGCCACCCTAATGAGAGTGAGGTGTTATCTCCCTGCAGATTTGAGTTTGGCTTCCCTAATGATTTGTGATGTTGACCATCTTTTCACATGCTTAATGACAATGAGTTTTTCTTCTTTTGAGAAATGTCTATTCAAATCCTTTTCCCATTTTAATTTACAGTTCTGTGTAAGTTGTGGTTCTTTGTCTTGATATCAACACTTTGTCAGAGAGGATTTTCAAAGGGGTTCTCCTATTCTGTAGACTCTCCTTTTCTTTACTTCATTGTGTCTTTTAGTTCTTTATTTAGATGTAGTCTAATAGTCTTGCGTGTGTGCTTTTGGTGATGTAGCTAAGAAATCATTGCCAAATTCAATGTCAAGAAACTTTATCTTCAAGTTTTGTTGCAGCAGGTTTGATGCATTTTTCTAGCTTTATTTATTTCCTTTGAGTTATTTTTTCCCTGTGGGGTAAAAGGCCCAACTTGATCCTTTGCATGTGGATATCCAGTTTTTCCAGCACCATTTGTTAAATCCTGCCTAATGTTTCTTCTGACTCAGAAATAAATGTTTCATATTTGTTTTCTATGGAAGAATGGATGCCTTCCAAGTAGATTAGGTCACCCAGAGAAAAGGAGAGGACAGAAAGAGGGAGTTGCATATGAGGGTGTTAAGAGTGTCACCGAGAATCCCATTATTCTGTACAGTTATCAATGCACTAGTAGTGGGGCATGAGGTGCATACCTGTAATTTCGGTGACTCCTGGAGCCTGAAGCAGGAGGATCTCAAGTTTGAGGCCACTTAGTTGAACCCTGTCTCAAAATGAAAAATAAGAAAGAGTTGAGATGAAGCTCTATTGTAAAGCCAGTGGAACAGCTACTGGGTTTATCTGTTACCCTTCTGAAAAATGCTGGAAAAACAAAGCCACTGGAGAGAGATATAAGTTGAAGGAGGAGAAATGAGGGCTACTACTGCCATTTTTTTTTTGGTTTGGTATGTTGTGTGTGTGTGTGTGTGTGTGTGTGTGTGTGTATTTGTGTGTGTGTCCCTACTTTGTTCTTACTGCTTTAACTTGGGTTTTTTCTTTCCTTTTGATAGGGGCGTGTTTTGACTCTCTTCTCATTTCCTCTCATGTCAATTCTATGTATATTTTTCTTACAGTAAAAAAAATTAATGTTACAATATTTTATTTTCATCTTGATAACAACTGTGGTCTCATAAATCTCTATTGTTTACAATAGAGATTTCTTTCTTTTCTTCTTTCTTTCTTTCTTTCTTTCCTTCTTTCTTTTTTTCTTTCTTTTTTTCTTTCTTTCTTTCATTTGTTTGTTGTGCTGGGGATTAAAACCACTGGTGCTCTACTACTGAGCTACATGCCCAGCCTTTTAGCTTTTTCTATTTTGAGTGTGATCAGTGGAAGAGTGCTTGCCTAGCATGCCTGAGGCCCTGGCTTCAATTCTCAGTACCACCAAACAAACAAAGCCCCCATAAAACACTTGGCGAGCCCTTGGCAGTAGTGTTTTAAGACTGTCATCACATTGCAGAGGGGTTAGGAAAGGGTCATGTATGCAAAAACTTCAGTATCCTTTATTTGATTTTTTTTTGAAAAAAAAAGTCCTTTATTGTTTACAAGCAATCTTTATATAGTATTGTGAACAAAGAAGGCAGCCTTCCAACATCAATAAATCAGGTCTTTCAGCTAATTAAACATAGCATACAGAAGTTTTACTTTCTAATCAGAAGTGACCCGCTTCTCATGGCTAATCTATTCTCGGCCCGGAGTATGTTGAGCTCTGCTCTTTGTTAAGAACAGATAATAAAATTTTTCTCAGCGCCCTCCTAGCCCACTTGGCAGAGCATCCCATTTGCAGGCAAGTCCTCCCAAGGACAGCAGTCACCTCGTTTTCAAGCATGTCCGCTGTTACTATCTATACCTTGACAGAATATCCCGTTTGCAGGCAGACTCCATCAAGGACAGTAATAGTAACGCAGTTACATCTGATTCTCTTCATCTCCCTCTTTTTGTTTTTGTAAATGAGCCTTAGCAGAAGCGATAAGAGAGGTTTCATGTTTCAGTTGCCTTTGCTTTTTCCAGCATTGGATGACTATATACAAAACAAAACATAAAACAAAAATGATTACAGTGTTACCTAAAGAAGTTGACAACAAGGTAGAGAAATGACTTAAAGAATTTAAATTAGCAATACTTGAAGACAATTTTTGTAAAATGTCAGATCCTGTTAGTTCAGGTAATGTCTTACTAAAAGTGTCCATAATAGTTTTTTTTTCCAAATTCATAATTTCTAAAGTTAAATTTTGATGTCCATTTAACCATCTTTTAACAGTTTCCCAGAAATCACTGGTATTATATGGCACAGGAGTCACACAAATATGAGAAGAATTCCAGTCACACTTCAGAACACTTCTGGTAGCCAAGATAGTCACTTGATCGCCAAGCCAGGAAACAGTATGTTGTAAATTGATCACATCTGTAGCCAATTGAGAGTTTAAGTCCTTTTGTTGTTGCCATATTAAATGAGCATCTTGATGCCATATTCTCATGAAATCCGCAATTTGAATGTCTTGATGCAAAGCAACATTAGCTGTCGCAGCAGTGGCAGTTACAGAAGCAACTGCAAGGAATGAAGCTATAACTATTCCTATTAATCGTAGAGAGCAATATAACAAAACTTGAACAGCATTGTACAAATGAGTAACAGACAATGAATCAGAGCAAGGATGAGTCAAATTAACAGGCACCCACAATTCTGTGCGAGCTTTAACAATAACTAAAGAATAATTATTAATTTCTATTAATTCCCAATTAGTTCTATTTACACATTGAGCAAGATAACAGTCTATACATGATATTGTTCCCCAAGTTACATTCCATTCCCAGTTTCCAATCATAAGAGAATAAGGGAATATAACACATGCAGAAGCAAAATAAGTCAGATTATTATGTAGATGTACTTCAAAAAGAGAGGAACGGGATACATCTAACGTGAAATTTCCAGTCCATACAGTGAGTTTCTCAGACACTGCCCATAATTTCCATATATCCCCTTGAATATTGGAAAACCTTATATCCTGGCAATTAATAACTGCAAGCATAGCTAATAAAAGATTAACAGGATTTAAAGGCTGATTTTCCTTTTGAAGGGTTTTTTCAGCTTCTTGAGTCAACTTTTTCTTTTTCTTTATTGGTTGTTCAAAACCTTACAAAGCTCTTGACATATCATATTTCATGCATTAGCTTCAAGTGAGTTATGAACTCCCATTTTTACCCCAAATACAGATTGCAGAATCACATCGGTTACACATCCACATTTTTACATAATGCCATGCTAGTAACTGTTGTATTCTGCTACCTTTCCTATCCTCTACTATCCCCCCCTCCCCTCCCATCTTCTCTCTCTACCCCATCTACTGTAATTCATTTCTCTCCTTGTTTATTTTCCAATTCCCCTCAAAACCTCTTATATGTAATTTTGTATAACAATGAGGGTCTCTCTCCATTTCCATGCAATTCCCCTTTTCTCTCCCTTTCCCTCCCACCTCATGTCTCTGTTTAATGTTAATCTTTTCTTCCTGCTCTTCCTCCCTTCTCTATTCTTAGTTGCTCTCATTATATCAAAGAAGACATTTGGTATTTGTTTTTTAGGGATTGGCTAGCTTCACTAAGCATAATCTGTTCTAGTGCCATCCATGTCCCTGCGAATTCCATGATTTTGTCATTTTTTAGTGCTGCATAATGCTCCATGGTGTATAGATGCCACATTTTTTAATCCATTCATCCATTGAAGAACATCTGGGTTGGTTCCACAGTCTAGCTATTGTGAATTGTGCTGCTGTGAACATCGATGTGGCAGTATCTCTATAGTATGCTCTTTTAAGGTCTTCAGGGAATAGTCCGAGAAGGGCAATAGCTGGGTCAAATGGTGGTTCCATTCCAGGAATCTCCATACTGCTTTCCAAATTGGCTGCACCAATTTGCAGTCCCACCAGCAATGTACAAGAGTACCCTTTTCCCCACATCCTCAGCAGCACTTGTTGTTGTTTGACTTCATAATGGCTGCCAATCTTACTGGAGTGAGATGGTATCTTAGGGTGGTTTTGATTTTCATTTCTCTGACTGCTAGAGATGGTGAGCATTTTTTCATGTACTTGTTGATTGATTGTATGTCCTCCTCTGAGAAGTGTCTGTTCAGGTCCTTGGCCCATTTGATGATTGGGTTATTTGTTGTCTTATTGTCTAATTTTTTTAGTTCTTTGTATACTCTGGATATTAGGGCTCTATCTGAAGTGTGAGGAGTAAAAATTTGTTCCCAGGATGTAGGCTCCCTATTTACCTCTCTTATTATTTCTCTTGCTGTGAAAAAACTTTTTAGTTTAAGTAAGTCCCATTTGTTGATTCTTGCTATCAACTCTTATGCTATGGGTGTCCTATTAAGGAATTTGGAGCCAGACCCCACAATATGTAGATTGGAGCCAACTTTTTCTTCTGTCAGACGCAGAGTCTCTGATTTGATATCAAGCTCATTGATCCATTTTGAGTTAACCTTTGTGCATGGTGAGAGGAGGGGATTCAGTTTCATTTTGTTGCATATGGATTTCCAGTTTTCCCAACACCATTTGTTGAAGATGCTATCCTTCCTCCATTGCATGCTTTTAGCCCCTTTATCAAATATAAGATAGTTGTAACTTTGTGGATTTGTCTCTGTGTCCTCTATTCTATAACATTGGTCCACCCACCTGTTTTGGTACCAGTACCATGCTGTTATTGTTACTATTGCTCTGTAATATAGTTTGAAATCTGGTATCACTATACTGCCTGATTAACACTTCCTACTTAGAATTGCTTTTGGTATTCTGGGTCTTTTATTTTTCCATATGAATTTCATGATAGCTTTATCTATTTCTACAAGCAATGCCATTGGGATTTTGATTGGCATTGCATTAAACCTATAGAGAACTTATGGTAATATCGCCATTTTGATGATGTTAGTTCTGCCTATCCATGAACAGGGAATATTTTTCCATCTTCTAAGATCTTCTTCTACTTCTCTCTTTAGGGTTCTGTAGTTTTCATTGTATAAATCTTTCACCTCTTTTGTTAGGTTGATTCCCAAGTATTTTATTTTTTTGAGGATATTTTGAATGGGGTGTTTTTCCTCATTTCCGATTCAGAAGTTTTGTCGCTGATATACAGAAATGCCTTTGATTTATGCATGTTGATTTTATATCCTGCCACTTTGCTGAATTCATTTATTAGTTCTAGTAGTCTTTTTGTAGACCCTTTTGGGTCTTCTAGGTATAGAATCATGTCATCCGCAAATAGTGATAGTTTAAGTTCTTCTTTTCCAATTTTTATGCCTTTAATTTCTTTCGTTTGTCTAATTGCTCTGGCCAGTGTTTCGAGAACAATATTGAATAGAAGTTGTGGTAGAGGGCATCCCTGTCTTGTTCCAGATTTTAGAGGGAATGCCTTCAATTTTTCTCCATTCAGAATGATGCTAGCCTCAGGTTTAGCATAGATAGCTTTTACAATGTCAAGGTAAGTTCCTGTTATCCCTAGTTTTTCTAATGTTTTGAACATAAAGGGATGCTGTACTTTGTTGAATTCTTTTTCTGCATCTATCAACATGATCATATGGTTCTTATCTTTAAGTCTATTGATGTGGTGAATAACATTTATTGATTTCTGTATATTGAACCATACTTGCATCCCAGGGATGAATCCTACTTGATCATGGTGCACAATTTTTTTGATGTGCCTTTGTATCCAATTCGCCAGAATTTTATTGAGGATTTTTGCATCTAGGTTCATCAGAGATATTGGTCTGTAGTTTTCTTTCTTTGAGGTGTCTTTGTCTGGTTTCGGAATCAGGGTGATGTTGGCCTCATAGAATGAATTTGGAAGAGCTCCCTCTTTTTCTATTTCCTGAAATAACTTGAAAAGTATTGGTATTAATTCTTCTTTAAAGGTTTTGTAAAACTCCGCTGTATACCCATCCGGTCCTAGGCTTTTCTTGGTTGGTAGTCTTTTGATGGCTTCTTCAATTTCATCCATTGATATTGGTCTGTTCAAATTGTGTGTATCCTCCTGACTCAGTCTGGGCAAATCATATGTCTTAAGAAATTTATCGATATCTTCACTATCTTCTATATTATTGGAATATAGGTTTTCAAAGTAATTTCTAATTGTCTTCTGTATTTCTGTAGCATCTGTTGTGATATTGCCTTTTTCATCCCTTATGTTAGTAATTTGAGTTCTCTCTCTTCTTGTCTTCGTTAGCATGGCTAAGGGTCTGTCAATCTTGTTTATTTTTTCGAAGAACCAACTTTTAGTTTTGTTAATTTTTTCAATAGTTTCTTTTGTTTCAATTTCGTTGATTTCTGCTCTGATTTTAATTATTTCTTGCCTTCTGCTACATTTGCTGTTGTTTTGCTCTTCCTTTTCTAGGGCTTTGAGATGAAGTGTGAGCTCATTTATTTGTTGGTTTTTCCTTTTTTTGAGGAATGACCACCAGGCGATGAGTTTCCCTCTTAAAACTGCTTTCATTGTGTCCCATAGATTCTGATATGTTGTGTCTGTATTTTCATTTATCTCTAAGAATTTTTTGATTTCCTCCTTTATGTCTTCTGTAACCCATTGATCATTCAGTAACATATTGTTCATTTTCCATGTGATGTAGGATTTTTCCTTCCTTCTTTTATCATTGATTTCCAGTTTCATTCCATTATGATCTGATAAAATGCATGGTATTATCTCCACCCCTTTATATTTACTGAGGGTTGCCCTATGGCATAATATATGGTCCATTTTTGAGAAGGATCCATGTGCTGCTGAGAAAAAAGTATATCCACTTGATGATGGTTTATATATTCTATATATGTCAGTTAAGTCTAGGTTATTGATTGTGATATTGAGTTGTATAGTTTCTTTATTCAAATTTGTTTGGAGGATCTGTCCAATGGTGAGAGAGGTGTGTTGAAGTCACCCATAATTATTGTGTTGTGGTCTATTTGATTCTTGAATTTGAGGAGAATTTGTTTTATGAATGTCGCAGCACCATTATTTGGTGCATAAATATTGATAATTGTTATATCTTGTTGTCGAATGGTTCCTTTTAACAGTATATAATGTCCTTCCTTATCCCTTTGGATTAACTTAGTCTTGAAGTCGATTTTATTCGATATGAGGATGGCCACACCTGCTTGCTTGCGAGGATTGTGTGCATGGTATATTTTTTCCCATCCTTTCACCTTCAGCCTGTGCATGTCTTTTCCAGTCAGATGTGTCTCCTGGAGGCAGCATATTGTTGGATTTGTTTTTTTTTAATCCATGTTACCAGCCTATGTCGCTTTATTGGAGTGTTTAAACCATTAATGTTTAGAGTTACTATTGATATATGGTTTGTACTTCCAGCCATGTTTGATTGTTTATCTCTTTTTTTTAATTTAGTTTGTTTCTCCATGATTAGTTCCCCCCTCTGTCTGTCTTTACTGAGGTACTTCCCACTGTTGGCTTTGGTTATTGTTTTTCATTTCTTCCTCATGTAGTGTTTTGCTCAAGATGCTTTGCAATGCTGGTTTTCTGGCTGCAAATTCTTTTAGCTTTTGTTTATCGTGAAAGATTTTTATTTCATTGTTGTACCTGAAGCTTAATTTTGCTGGATACAGAATTTTTGGTTGGCATCCATTGTCTTTCAGTGTTTGAAATACGTTGTTCCAGGATCTTCTCGCTTTTAGCATCTGTGATAAAAAATCCGTTGTTAACCTTATTGATTTACCCCTGAATGTAATCTGCCTCCTTTCTCTTGTAGCTTTTAATATTTTCTCTTTATTCTGTATATTGGATATCTTCATAACAATGTGTCTTGGTGTTGGTCTACTGTGATTTTGTATGCTCGGTGTCCTGTATGCATCTACAATTTGTATATCTGTTTCCTTTTTTATTTCTGGAAAGTTTTCTGTAATTATTTTATTTAGTAGGTTACTCATTCCCTTGGTTTGAATCTCTATCCCTTCCTCTATCCTGATGACTCTTAAATTTGGTTTTTTTGTTATCACATATCTCTTGGATGTTTCTCTCGTGATTTTTAACCAGCCTATCTGAGTTGGCTAGACTCTTTTCAAGATGATATATTTTGTCTTCATTATCTGACGTTCTGGCTTCTACTTGCTCCACTCTGTTAGTGATACTCTCATATGAGATTTTAATTTGGTTTATAATTTCCTTCATTTCTAAGATTATTGTTTGATTCTTTTTTATAATCTCTATCTCCTGATAAAGATGCTTAACTTCTTCTTTTATCTGTTTATGTAATTCATTCTCAATGTGTTCTTTTGCTGCTTGAATTTGCTGTCTCGTATCCTCTTTAAGGTTCCATTCCATCTGTCTAAGGTATTCCTTGAGTTCTTTATATGACCATTTTTCTGATGGCTCTATATCCTCCTAAATATTTAGGCTGCCCTGCATTGTTTGTACTCCTTTTCTTCCTTGCTTTTTCATACTGCTCATGTTGCTTCTTGTTCTGTTTGACTGCTGAGTTACTGTTTACTCCTATAAATTTATTTGATGTAATTCTCAGCAGGTCTCCTTTCAGCGGAATTTTGCTAGAAGTTTCGCATGTAGGTGTATTAATGGGTCTCTCTGATCCCGTTACTGTGGAGGCATTGAAAGTGCTGCCTCCTCGCCGGCCGCCATGTTGAGTCTCCTGACCGCCATGTTGGGTCTCTATTTGATTGTTATGTTGAACAGTAAGCTCACTTTGAAATTCATATTATAGAGAAAAAATGAAGGTGGTCATAAAACATCAATACTTGTATTATCTGAATGCCTACTCCCTAGTTCATTTAATCTTATTCCTTCCCTACTCTACTGCAACCACTTAAAGTGTTGGGTGTGAGATTGATGTGAGCTGATTTATTTGTACTTTCTCAGTTACTAATATGGCTGAGCATTGCATTAGTCACTTTCTTTATATTTTTGAATTTTTGTTAGACCAAAATCCTTTCCCAGCCTGCAGATCATAATATCATGGTATCCTCATATTTTTAAAGATAGGGCCTTAATCCTTGTTTTTTTTATAATGAATAAAGTGTGAGGCAGTGCTCCACCTTTAAAAAATCTTAGTCAACAAATAATGTTTTCTTTCCCTGGATGCCTCTAGTATTCCTAAATTCTATTCTTTATGTTACCATCTTTTTCAGCATCTTCAGTTGATGATAGTCATGAGGAATCAAGAGAAACAAATCAAGAAAGAAGAAAAGGAAAACCACGGCACAAATTTACAAAACATGATGTGGAGATTCTTAATCGATCATTTGAAAAAAATCCATACCCAAATTTTACAATCCGGGAGGAGCTGGCCAAGCAAATACATTGCCACATATGTGAAATCAATGTAAGTCAAAAGTCCAAAAATTACATGAACATATATTTTTGTAGATGACACAGAAAATAGAATTTTTAAAAAGTTTCATTTCAGGTGGTCTGAATGTGGGAAAAGGAGCACCCGCCTTTTGGGTTAATTTTTCTACCATACTTGCTAACTTCTCAGTCACCATTGACAAATTATGGAATGTTGCACCTCATCATTCTGTTATAATTATGTTGAAAAGAGAAAATGAGAACGTGTTTTAGAGGTCCCAGTTTTTATGAATAGTGACAATTTTAAAAATATTAAGCATGTATGAAAAATCATTTCCAGCTCTTAACCTAAAGCTATTGTGAATTTGGGAATGTGTTCCAGGAGTGATCAAATATCAAAAGGCTTACAGACACTCTTGCTGTGCCCCTCTACAACCGTAGCTCATTCAGTTGCATAGTCAAAAAAGCATTTTCTCATCTCCATACTCTCACCTCTAAACTCTGGGGACTATGGCTGGCATTGCAGGTATCCTCAATTGATGCAGGAGAAAAACATGAAGACTAGAGTTGTTCAGTGCAGTTGTTCAAATCTCATGTACAATGCCCTGCCCAGTTGTGACAAATTTGGCTTGTTCTGTATGTGTATTTTAAATGCAATAAATTTAAGAATATTCTTACAATACACTGAGTCATGACTGTACCTTGATGGGGCAGCTTGAGAAAAATTAAGAAGTTGTGGGAATGTGTGTAGGGCAGCACAGGATCTGTTCATTCTAAATTCAGAAGTTGCAGAGAGGTTGCTTGGAGACTTAGAAAAGCCTGGGTTTTCATGGACAGCAGGGCTGCTACAGACTGTGGGGACAGTTTGGAATTTGGAATTGAACACCATTCACAACCTCCATTATATGAAGAACCCAGGAAGGATTTTCTTTTTTGTGTCTACTCCGGGTCAAGAAGCAAGTCAGTGGTAATGCTGAAACTAACGTTACCTATACAATATTTGATTGAAAATAATTTGTCTTTCTTTTTAGAATTGGTATCAAAACAAAAGATCCAGACTATCAGCTAGAGAGAAACAGAGGATAATTGCTGCCAGGAAACAACAGGAGTGCTCTGTCCAAGGTTATCAGGTTTTCCACCACCAGGATGCCCAGAGGCCATCTGAGAACAGCACCACTGCAAAGCCTTCTAGCCCCCAGCAGGCTCCACTGGGAAGACCTGGCTACTCTGCTATGAAGACACAGAGAGGTCCTAGGGAACAGGATGGCTCATGTGACTAGGTATTCCCAAGCATTAGAAAGTGCCCTGGAGAAGGTTGGACTTATGCAGACCCTCTACAGTAACAGACACAAAGAGAGCACTTCTCAAATTTAAACAAACATGTGTTTTGGTAGACACTTCTTGCACAGCCCTGCCTCATATATTTTCTTCCACTTGAAGGTAAGATCCTCTAAGGTGCCAGTGTATGGAGGGTTCTGCAGGCTGCTGCTTTCCTCCATGGACCGGTACAGTATATTCAGGACACAGAAGAGCTTTCTAGGACAGCCTGTACTGTCAAAAAGCTGTCAGCATCATTTATATCAAAATAGATTTCCTTCAGTGTCAAATCTAACAACAACACAACAATAAAGACCTACAAATAGACAAGATAGGACATTATGAAGGAAGCCATCTCACCCAGGATTGCCCGAGAAAAGATCACAACATTCTTCCAGAATGCAGCCTTCTAGGAACAGACTTCTGCAAGGAGGTCTGTACATCAACTGTCTATTTATCTTTGAACTCACATAATCCTTATGATTAACATTCTTGCCTAGAATTGTTGTTTTTTTGAAATTTATTTTGTACTTCTTTTTAATTTTGCCTTTAAAAATCTTCCCCAGCCCTAAGCTCTCCCACTGTGCTCATAGTGAATATACTCAAGCATATGTGGCAGGTATATGCCTTCCTATTATACTGTGGCTGGCATATGCCTATTACAGTGTCATTCCATTTCCAATTTACATTCTTGGAAGCATCTATCTCTGTTATTTAAATAGACACCTCCATCCACCTGAAAGGCACAGCACTACCTGAGTTTTCCCCACCAAAGACATGGCTTCCATTGAAGTAGAAGCTCCAACTACTGAAATTTCAAGAACCCCTGGAGCCTCTTGCACTGGGATAAGAGTCCCCGATGGGATTCCATTGTATTTTGAGAGTCATCTGGGCATGTTGGTCTGAGGTGTCCAGGTGAGCATTCAGATATTGTCAATATGAGTTTTTGAGACAATCTTCAAAGTGAGGGGTACCAGGGAACCTCCCACTTGGAACCATTTTCACAATTTTGGTCTTTAGGACTCACAACACTTTGAAGTATTCCAGAGTTTCCTGTTTCTTCCACAGCTCCTGCAAAAACAGCTCTGCAGGCTACATCCCTCAAACCACTAGGGGGCACCATTCATACAATGCCAGTGCTAGAGAGGAACAACAACTTTTGAATTTCCAGTTGGCTCCTGGGGTGTTTTGTGTAGAAGTAGACCAAAGCCTGAGCTCTCTTTGGTAGCACTTCCCATTTTACTCTAACAATATTTAATGACAAAATGGTGTATACTGGTTATGATCATTTAGTAACACTAGGATTTTTAGAGAAACTTTGCTCTTGTGTTTATTGTACTTTGCCCACCTCCTCATAGCCATTGTGAATATTCTGATATGCTATGTTTGTCATGTGTCTCATAGTATTTTTTGCTTGCACAATCTAATAAATATAAGTATTAAATTACACAATAAAGCACGTTTTGTATGAATTTCCAAGTTGTGTAACATAAAAACCTTCATTTTGAAAATATCTTCCTTCCTATAATGAGATTGAAAACAGATGAGGAAATAGCAACTCTCCAACAGGGAAATCTGTTATTTACACAATCCCTTTAGGTAGTCACTTGGAATGTTTATTGAAATTGCAGATGTCTATCAAGTCTGCTACTAGATGTTTCCATAGGAAAATGATGGTCCATTCTTACAGAACACAGAACCCCCAGATAAGAAGTTTCATATAAAGTAATCCAGCTAGCTGTGTTAGCTCTCCACCACTATAATTCATATCTGTGACACGGATTATTTGACTTTTTTTTTTTTTAAGTTGTCTGTGGATTAAATCCAGGGCTTTTTGACACTGAGCTACTTTCCAGGATTGTTTTTATTCTTTGAGACCTATTCTCAGGAATATGCTCAGGCAGGCCTTGAACTTGTGGTATTCCTGCCTCTGCCTCCTGAGTTGCTAGGACTATGGGTATGGTTGGCCAGGCCAGGCTTGGTTCATGATTTTGGAGGTGTCAGTTCATGGTCAGTTGGGCCTGAAGGGAGATATTGCATCAGGGTATAGTAAAACTGTCTACCACCAGGAAGACATAGGGAGAAAGAGGGAGGGGCCAGGCCCGCATAATCCCCTTGAAGATCTGCCACCAATGACATAAAATTCTCCCCATAAGCCCCACCTCTTAAAGGTCCCAATATGTCCCAGTAGCATCACTAAACTTTACCACTTGTAGCTTTAAGGGATGTTTAAAATCTAAGGTTAGCACAGCACAGTTAAAAATAACAGACTAATGCAGTTATTTTGAAAATGTTCTAGGATATAATGACCATTGAAATATCAAGTTTCAAAATTAGATTTATAATATAATTCTGAAAATGAATGAAAAGCTGAAAGAGTAATGATTATTCTTGAATTTACACATAGGCATTCACCCAGTAAAAATACATGGACTAGATTTATATGCCCTAAATTTTTAAAATATTTATTTAATTAGTTATAGTTGGATGCAATATATTTATTTTATTTATATGTGGTGCTGAAGATAGAACCCAGTGCCTCATGTGTGGTACATGAGTGCTGTACCTCTGAGCCACAACACCAGCCCCTGCCCTAAACATTCGAAAGTTGCATTTGGACTTGGGAAAAAGCATTTTTTTTACACCAATATTATGAGAAAACTCAACTGGGTTTGTTTTTTAACTAACTAGCTAATACATTTATTTATTTTCAAATGTTTTTTTTTTTTTTTTGGTTGTCAATGGACCTTTATTTTAGTGATTTATATGCAGTGCTGAGAATCAAACACAGTGCCTCTTCCATGCTAGGCAAGCACTCTCCCACTGTACCTCAACCCCAGTCATTAACTGAATTTATTTATGCTTCCCCTTTCTGTAGATTTTGAATTTTCAAATGCTGTTTTTATTGATTGCAAGATTATAACCCAGTCATATTGATCTGCATAGATTTTTCTTAAAGACAAATGTTTTTCTTTGAGAAAGCCTAGTAGATCATCATACATGTATCCTATTTATGTGTTTCTACATTAAGGTCCCTAATACTTCAAGTAACATTTTTTCACCTATTTTTCAGGAATTCCCTGATACTCAAGTTTTTGCCAGCACTATCTTGAAGGGTTTGTAGCTTTAGTATGAATTAGATATGTCATCTCTGTTGTTATTTTCTAAAATTTTGTGGTAATTTACATGTATAACTTTATGAAATGTTTGGATTTTTTTAATGACTGAGTCTGACCTTTCCTTTACAGGAAGATTTTTTATGACTGATTCTGTATTTTTCAATGATTCCCAGTGTTTCTCCTTGAATCATTTTTGGGAAGTTGAATTTTTCCAAGAATACATTTTTGAAAGTTATCAAATGTACTGTCATAGAGTTGGTCAATGTAGCCTGGTAACTTTCAAGGCTAGAGCAAGTGAAGCAGTGTGTTACTTTCATTGTATATGGTTATAACGTCTATGTTCTATTGCACAGGTTGTTTTCACCGGCCAGTGTCTGTGACTGGCTCTGGGGTCTGCTGGGTTGGGGGTCCATGTGTTGGGTGCAGTGCTAAGCTAAGGGCTGGTTTCCATCAGCAGATCTCTGTGGGTCCAGGTGGGGTTTTGTCAAAAGGCATCTGCAAGCTCTCAGGAGGCCCACTCTGAACTCAGCCTTTGGTGTCCAAGCTGGAAGAGGTTGCTGGTTGAGAGGCGTGGTGGAAAGTTGGGTTTCAGGGCCTCTGCAAAGTTATCTGTCTACAATTGGGATTAGCTTGTTGACTCCCTGCCACTTCTTGAGCCTGAAAACTGAGATGCTGAAGTGCCCAGGACCAGGTCACATTTTTGCCTATCAAGTCCCGTTTTTTTTTTTTTTTTTTGGATGCCAGGCACTGTCCGGTCATCTCCTCTAAAGCAGGACAGAAGCCATAATTGGAAGAAGCTGGCACAGTTCTGCTTCTGGAGTAGAAATGAGTCTTCAGCCCAGCGAGGCGCAATGAGGTATCTCTTGACAGCTCTCAGGTGGGATTCCCCCACTGCCAAGCAATTCCAAGCAGGGTTTCTGGCTGGAGCTGGGGACTGAATCCCTAGCAGGGCAGTTGACACTCCACACAGGACAGGAGTCAGGAGTTTGTGTCTGGTCACAAACCAAAGATGCTTACACTGCCTGGTGTCTCTGAGGGGCTCCATCCAGCTCTAGGAGGGGACAAACGTTCACAGGGATAAGGAAGCCATAAGACCAGTCAGATCTGATACATCAGGATCCTGACAAGGGCACTCTGCTACTTCCTTGTTACCCCAGACCTCTCCTTAAAGGTCTTTGTGTGCTCCAGGTGGCAGGGACCATTCTAAGATCTCCCATGTGTAAGAGGAACCCAGGTGGGTGTATGTAGAATTTTCAGGTGAATAAAGGGTTCAGTCTTTGAAGTGTGTCATTGTTTGGGTCCTATAAGGTGTGTTCAAAGCAAATTCCCATATAAAATTTCACAGGTATTCCCATCAATTTTCAGTTGCTCCATGTACATTTTGGTTTATTTTATTTTTATTTATTTATTTTGGGTAAATGGGGTTCTTAAAAAATTATTGATTTATTTATTCCCATTAGGTACATATGCCAGAAGAATGCATTTTGAATTATTGTATAGAAATGGAACACAATTTTTTATTTCCTGGTCATACTCTATGTAGTTTTGCACCGTATCTGCAGTCATACATGTACCTAGAGTAATGATGTGCTTCTCATTTCATCATTTTTCCTGCCCCCAACCCCTTTTCCCTCCCCTCCCTCCCTTTTGCCTAATCAAAGTTCTTCCATTCTTCTCATCCCCCCCCCCCATTATGGATCAGCTTCCACTTATCAGGGAGAATATTTTAGTTTGAATCCATCCCATTTATCGATTCTTCAGTTTATTTCTTTCACTATAGGAGTCTTATTAATGAAGTAGGGGCCTAATCTGACATGATGGAGATTTGGGTACAAGGTCTCAGGCTTAATTCATAGGTCATTGATCCACTTTGAGTTGATTTTTGTGCATGGTGAGAGATAGAGGTTTAATTTCATTTTGTTACATGAGGATTTCCACTTTTCCCAGCTCATTTATTGAAGAGGCTGTCTTTTCTCCAATGTATGTGTTTGGCACCTTTGTCTAATACTAGATAACTGCAGTTACCTGGGTTAGACTCTCCTTCCTGTATTCTGTACCAAGGTCTACAGGTCTGTTTTGGTGCCAATAACATGCTTCTTTTGTTACTATTGCTCTGTAGTATTGTTTAAAGTCTTGAATAGTAAAGCTACCTGCTTCACTCTTCTTGCTAAGAATTGCTTTAACATCCTGGGTCTCTTTTATTTTTCCAGATAAATTTCACAATGGCTTTTTCTATTTCTATGAGAAACATCATTGGGATTTTGATTGGGATTACATTGAATCTGTACAGTGCTTTTTGTAGTATGGTCATTTGACAATATTAAATCTGCCTATCCAAGAACAAGGTAGATCTTTCCATCTTCTAAGGTCTTCTTTAAATTTTTATTTTGATATATTTATTTATTTTAGTGTGCTCTAGTTTGTATTGTAGGTCTTTCACTTCTTTCATTAACTTTATTCCAAAGTATTTTATTGTTTTGGGAGGCTATTATAAATGGGGTGGTTTTCCTAGTTTCTCTATCTGAGGATTTGTCACTCATGTAGAGAAATGCCTTTGATATAGGTGTTCATTTTATATCCAGCTACTTTACTGAATTCATTTGTCAGGTCTAGAAGATTTCTGGTGGAATGTTTTGGGCCTTTTATGTATAGAGTCATATTTTCTGCAAATAGTGATAATTTGAGTTCTTCTTTTCTTATCCATATCCTTTTAATTTCTTTTGTCTGTCTGGTTACTGAGGCTAGAATTTGAAAAACTATTTTAAATTGAAGTGTTGAAACAGGGCATCCCTGTCTTGTTCCAGTTTTTAGAGGGAATGCTTGCAATTTTTCAGCATTTACAATGATGTTGGCCTGGGGCTTAGCATAGATATCCTTTACAAGTTTGAGGTATGTTGCTGATATCCCTATTTTTCTTATGTTTTGAACATGAAATAGTGCTGTATTTTGTCAAATGCATTCTCTACATCAATTGAGATGATCATATGATTTTTCTCTCTGAGTCTATTGATGTGATGAATTACATTTATTGTTTTCCATATGTTGAATCAACCTTGCATCCTTGGGATGAACCCTACTTGATCATGTACTATATTTTGGATTTGCCAGAATTTTATTGAGAATTTTTGCATCATATTTATTGGAGATATTCATCTGAAGTTTTCTTTATTTGATGTGTCTTTGTCTGGTTTTGAAATCAGGGTGATATTGACCTTATAGAATGTGTTCAGAAGTGTTCCCTGTTTCTATTTCATGAAACAGTTTGAAAATTATTAGTGTTAGTCCTTCTTTAAAGGTCCTACAGAACTCAGCTTTGTATCAATTTGGTCCTGGTCTTTTCTTGGTTGGTAGGCTTCTGATGGCATCCTCTATTGCATATTAAGTCCATTTTGATGATATGAATTTTTCCTGTCTTAGAACCTGAGATCTTTAAATTATCTAATGACTGAGACACATATCCAGAAAAGTATTTTTTTGTTGTTGTTGTTTGATTTTCTTTGAGACAGATTCTTGCAATATTTCTGGGAGCCTTGTTAAGTTGAGGAAGCAGACTTTGAACTTGCAGTTCTCCATAGTTGCTGGTATTACATTCGTGCACCATTGTGTCCAGCTTCATACAAATTTTAAATCTTCCTTCAGTTCATGGTAGGTAGGTTACCGCACAGTGGTTGAAATACAGTCATTGGAAAATCCAGCTCCACATTTCAAAGGCATCTCATAACAAGATGTCTCATGAGAGAGTCTGTCCATTTACTGGACCATTGTGAAAATGTGAAAAAGTCAAACTGGGTTTTATAAATCTTGACAGATTCATGGAATGAGAGAACAGAGGGTACAAACAAATGTGGTTTGAGCAAAAGTTGATTCATTTCTTCAGACACATGCAAGATCAATCTATCTGTCATCCATTTTCTTTATCTATTCATCTGTCAAAGACCACATGCATGGTAGATAGAGTGCCCAAAAGGACCACACCTGAGATTCTTGGAATGTTGTTTTATTCATGATAAATGGACTCACACCACATCTGCTCTCAATAAAAGGTACTTGACATAAAAATGATTTGGAGAATGTGTGACTCCTATACAAATTTCAAAGGGCAATCTGAGTATTTGAAAGCAAAATGGCCTGGGTGTTATGCAGTGTGCCATTATGCCCATGATGGTGACTGATCACCATGGAATTGTGGTAAACTTCCTGAGCTGGATTGTAAAATCTGCTGTTAAAGCTTCATTAAAAGTGATGGGTTGCTCTCAAAGACCGGTTTTCAGAAAAGATACATGTGCTGCACAATGTCTTTGACTTGGCTTTAGTGAAGCCTCCCTAATGAGCAGGGGCTGCCATTCCTTAATTGGTGTGTGTGCATGAGCACTCTAGTTCATTGTTGTTGACTTGTGGATTGTGAGTCCCTGGCCTCCTCTTCTTCATGAAGTAAAATTCCAAGTGACATTGCACTGTCCCTAACTGGATGCCTGAATAAGCTGGAAGAACATCTTTGATGAGATTAATTCAAAATGAGTTTACTTAAGAAACTAACAAAAATGACTTGTAAATCAGGTAGCCTTCAGATTCAGAACAGATTTGAAGAACTGTGGGCAATAACATAATTATGCATCATTGATAGGAAACAGAAGTGATGTATAGAAACAATTTAGTTGTTTACAGCTGAAGTGATACAAATGTTTCCACATGAAACAAAACTCAATGTTAGATTCCCATTGCTGTGAAAAAATACCTGAGTTAAGCAACTTCAAAGGAGTTCCAGAGGTTTCAGTCCATGATCCCTGGGTCTCATCCCTTTGGTCCCGTGGTAAAGCTGAACATCATGGTGGGAAGCATGTGGTTGAACAAAACTTCTCACATCATGGCAGCCAGGAAGCAAAAAGAGACCAGAGATGAAAGGTCAGGATCCCAACATCCCCTTCAAGTACATGATCCCAAAGATATAATGCCTTCCAATGTGTTTCTACCTGAAGTTGCCTCCTAAAGTTTCTCCCACCTCCCAGTGGCAGCACAGCCTGGCAACCCAACCCAAACATGGCCTTTAGAACCATTTGAGATGCATAACACTCAGCTACTGGGATGGATCTCCATGTTGATTTGGTCTGTTTATTCTATTTTGGAGCCTAGGCAAAACCAATGCCTTCCCACATGTTTTATTTCACAACCCTAAATCAGTTTCTGCACATGATGTAAGCACTGGAGCAAATGCCTTTCCATGATGCTTGAAGTGGTGTGGACCTTAGGTTCTGCCTCTCCATTTTTAAGCCTGAAAAGAGAACAAGCTTCTTGAAATATTTCAATAAGGCAATGGGTTTTTCTCTAAGTTTCACAGGAAGTATATTTTGATTGACAAAAGGGACTTCATATGCAATTATAATACATGTATTTCTGGAAATTCAATAAATATTTTCAAAGACTCAATTGTATTATATGGTTTTAAAATACAACAAATTTTGTAAATCAGTCACTTTTGTCTAAATAGTGCCATGGTAATAAATAACTCCAAACATTACATTAGGTTCATAAATAAAATAAAATTGTCATTTGTAAATTGAAAAAGAAAAGAAATATGCCTAATAGGTGATAAATCTTTGTCATTATTACACATACTTCAATCTACTTATATTTAATTGTTTGATGAAAGTCACAAGACTAAATTGAATTCAGAGCTCTAAAGTCAATTATTTTTTTTTTAAAGAGAGAGTGAGAGAGAGAGTGAGAAAGAGAGAATTTTTTTTTAATATTTACTTTTTAGTTTTCGGCGGACACAACATCTTTGTTTGTATGTGGTGCTGAGGATGGAACCCCAGCACACGCATGCCAGGCGAGAACACTACCGCTAGAGCCACACCCCCAGCCCTAAATTCAACTATTCTTAAAAGACATATCCTGGCCAGGCTGGTCCAATGAAGATATGCAAAGAAGATTTTGCTCTCATAAGAGAGATCATGGTTCAACTATTCAATCAGGATTATTAGTTGTCATTCTTGTGCCTGTTAGCTTTCTCTCAGTATAGCAAATACCCGAGATAATCAAATTGTAAAGAAGAAGGGTTCTTTTGGCTCAGTTTTGGAGATTCCACTACAATGTCAATTTGGCACACTGCTTTTGGGCCTGGAGGAAGGCTGCACTTCATGATGAGAGCATGTGTTTAAAAAATCTGCTCACCTTAGTTCTGGGTTGTGGATCAGTGGTAGCACTTGCCTAGCATGTGTGCAAGAGGCACTGGTTGGATTCTCAGTACTGCATATAAATAAATGAATAAAATAAAACCAGAACTCACTTGACATTGAGAGCACACCCCCAATGACCCAACAAATCTCCTCTAGGCCCTACTTCTGAACATTCATCATTTCCCAAGAGCACCATGCTGGGGACAAATCCTTCAACATCTCAGCCTTTGGGGGACTCTCAAGTCCAAACTATGGCAGTCCCTTAAGTACAAGAAAGAGTTTTCTGCTTCTTTGTCTGGAAGAGTAGAAAAGAATTTTTAAATAGTTTGGGCTCAAATTTCTATAACACTTTTATGCTTATGGAAGATTCACATGAATTTCCCTTGCTATTAGATATTGAAAACAATAATAATTATTAAAACACACTAGCATGTAGAAGAAACAGGATCTAGGTCACTAAAACAAGAATTATCATTTATGACCCCAAAGAAAATGTAAGATACAGCAAATGTAATACCAAGATGTTCCTGGGCAAAAGTTTTGAGCATCCTTTTGCTTCAGATGTGTTTTCCCCTGATTAGGTTAATTTCATATCCCTGAATGAGGCACCCAGTCTAGGTCCTCATTTCCCCCTCACCTTTCATGGTGTCATTTGTAGGGGTATTAGAGGTCATGAGTCTCTTGGTATTTTGTCATCTGATTAAAATTGTATGAGTCCAGAGAGAGAGTATCATTTCTTTATTCAAAAATGTGGTTTCTTTAATTCATTTTTTTTTCTTCTAGAACTAACACACATGGTCCATACACAGACATGTGTGACACACTCAATATGGGCTAATGTAGCTAATTGATTTTAGCCCCTACATTACATTAGTCATCCCCCAATATATTGTCTAATATTCTCTTTCATCAGAAATATCTTAAACTTATAAGTTGTATAAAAATTACACATTGTTTACCTTGTAGCAGCATAGGCAATTGAAATTATTTCTCAGTAGAATTTTCAGAATAATCATTGTTTTAAACCAATGGAGTGACAGACATGTCAACCTGGCACCCATACAAATCTTCTAAAGCCATACTTCAAATGAGCACAAGTTATTCAATTAAGAACAGTAGCAAAGTGATACTTCTACCTAAAGTTGTATAACTATCCTGTGTCAAACCGAAAAACTTTTTCCTCAAAGAGGGAACAAAATATGTATAAATGACAGTTCAACCAAGGAAACAGAATCAGTAGTGTGTGTGTGTGTGTGTGTGTGTGTGTGTGTGTATGTATGTGTTTGTGTGTGTGTATTTACTGGATCTTAAACCCAGGCCTCATACATGCTAAGCACATACTTACCACTGGGCAACATCCTTAGCCCTACTTTTTCATGTTTCATGTGGTCATATTTGTCTTCTTTTGTTTTTGTTGCCTATGCTTTTAATGCCAATCCAAGAGGCCATTTCATGTCATTAAGCTATCATTTCTTTTAGGATTTTTACAGCTTTAGGCCTTCATTTAAGTCTATCTTGTATTTCATGTTGTTTTATACATATGGTGTGAAATAAGAATCTCACTTCATTCTTTGCATATGAACATCAATTTTATTTATACTATATGTCCTTTCCCCACTGTGGAGTTGGACACCCTTGTTGAAGACCATCTTTCCAAATACACATGGGTTTCTTCCTGGCTCACTGTTGTGTTTCAGTGGTCTGTCTGTTGCTCTTCATGTCAGTACCATCGTTTTTACTGTAGAATAGTGAAGTGTTGAATTTAGAATTTGTGACATCACTTAATTCTTCCATCTTTGTATTCCTTGGGCAATTCAGAATCTCTTGAGATTGCATATGAATTTTAAGTTGTTTTTTCCTATATGTACAAATATACCATTGAATCTGTACAGCAGTGAGGGTTATATGGAAATATTATCAATATGAAGTCTTTCAGCTCTTGAACTTAAGATACTTTGCTGACCCTGACCAGTGTGGCCAGCTAAACTAAGATCACTCGTGTGAATTTGCAGGGACACAAATTAAAACACAGACACAATTTACCTTTACACTAGCTTCAGAACAGCTTCCCTGGCTCTTTTCCTGAGGCTCCCAAAATGGACAGCATGAGAAAGCCACAAGAGGTTGACAAGAGAGAGGGAACATATACAGAAGTGAGCTTTTATTGGGGGGACTCTTGTTCTTAGAAACTTCTATTCAAAAAAGACCGGAAAGAGAAGGACTACAAGGGAACAGGTGAGTGTAGCTCCCACCTAGGGGCACACCCCTAAAAGAGGATCTCCTTGCTCTCTGAGTAGGGGAAAAGACTGAGACACAAGTCATGACACCAATGTGCCAGACTAGAGTGATCTTTCAGATCCCTGTGTTGCATCAGCCCTGGAAGGTGTGGTCACTCAATATGACACCCCACAACACCTTTTACTTATTTGTTTTTCATTCCAGTTCTTTCCATAATGTTCTGAAGTTTTGAAAAATTGAGTCTTTTGCCTCTCTGGTAATTTTTTAACTTATTTTATTCTTTTGTAATATTTATTTTTTAGTTGTCACTGTCCACAATAGCTTTGATATATTTATTTATTTTTATGTGGTGCTGAGGGTCAAACCTGGGCTTTGCATGTGTTAGGCAAGTGCTCTACCTCTGAGCCACAACACCACCCACTATGCCATACTTCTTTTCCTTATGTAATAAGATTTATTTCTTCAATTCTTTTTTGGACTGTTCATTTGTAGCACATAGGAACATAAGTTATTTTTATCCTATAATTTGATGAATTTTGAAGTCATCTCTGAAAGTTTTGCAAGGAATATTTAGGCTGTTTTTTTCTGTCATCCATGAACAGACAACTTTACATCTTCTTTCTAATTTGGAGGTCTGTTATTTTTTTTTTCTGGCCTACTTGCTCACAGAGCTTCTAGTACCCTGTTGAATAGAAGTAGCAAGACTGGGCATCCTTGCTTCCTTCCTGATCTTAGAGGAGAGGCTTCTGGTCTTTTACTATTAAGTTTGGTGTCAGCTGTGGAGTTTTCTTATATAGTTTTCATGATGCTGAGACTGATGTCTTCTACTCTTGGTTTATTAATTGTTTCTATCATGAATGAGTGTTGAAATTTGTCAAGTGCTTTTCTCCCCTGCATCAGCTGAAATGATCATGTGGTTTCTGTTCTTCCTTCCACGAATGTACTAGATTGCATTGCTTTTCCACATGTTGAATTATCTTATATTTCAGGAATAAATCCCATTTGATCATGGTGTAGGATGGTTTATTTGTTATTCATTTGTGTGTGTGTGTGTGTGTGTGTGTGTGTGTGTGTGTGTATCTATCTGAAGTGTGAGGAGTAAAAATGTGTTCCCAGGATGTAGGCTCCCTATTTACCTCTCTTATTGTTTCTCTTGCTGTGAAAAAAACTTTTTAGTTCAAGTAAGTCCCATTTGTTGATTCTTGTTATTAACTCTTGTGCTATGGGTGTCCTATTAAGGAATTTGGATCCTGACCCCACAATCTGTAGATCGGAGCCAACTTTTTCTTCTATCAGATGCAGAGTCTCTGATTTGATATCAAGCTCCTTGATCCATTTTGAGTTAACTTTTGTGCATGGCGGCAAGAGAAGGGGATTCAGTTTCATTTTGTTGCATATGGATTTCCAGTTTTCCCAACACCATTTGTTGAAGATTCTATCCTTCCTCCGTTGCATGCTTTTAGCCCCTTTATCAAATATAAGATAGTTGTAACTTTGTGGATTAGTCTCTGTGTCCTCTATTCTGTACCATTGGTCCACCCGCCTGTTTTGGTACCAGTACCATGCTGTTTTTGTCCCTATTGCTCTGTAATATACTTTGAAATCTGGTATTGCTATACCGCCTGATTCACACTTCCTGCTTAGAATTGCTTTTGCTATTCTGGGTCTTTTATTTTTCCATATGAATTTCATGATAGCTTTATCTATTTCTACAAGAAATGTCCTTGGGATTTTGATTGGCATTGCATTAAACCTATAGAGAACTTTTGGTAATATCGCCATTTTGATAATGTTAGTTCTGCCTATCCATGAACAGGGTATATTTTTCCATCTTCTAAGATCTTCTTCTACTTCTCTCTTTAGGGTTCTGTAGTTTTCATTGTATAAATCTTTCACCTCTTTTGTTAGGTTGATTCCCAAATATTTATCATATTTTTAAAAATATACATCAAGCATTGTGCATCCAGAGAATCAGGAGCACTTGCTTTTACTTATTTATTTTTTAACTTTTTATTTTGGCATGCATAAATGTTTGTGCAAGGGAGTGGAGGAAGGTGAGGCTGGAAAACAGGAATGGTCCTGATCCTGAAGGACACTGGGTATCAATTTGTTGTGATCCTTCAGCCAAGGCAAGTTAGTGAAGGTTTTTTCATTTGTTTGTTTTCCATTAAGGAATTGAAAATGTCTGGTGTATATTGCATGAAGGTGAAGTTGGAAGCAGGGAAAATGAATGATTGAGAAAGCTCTCTATGATGGGAATGGAGTTAAGATTTCATCATGTTATGGGTTAAACTACATGTGCCTTGAGCAGACAAACTCCATTTTACAGTGGGACTCCATTTCATATAACAAAATAGCTCTCACAAAAGAAAACCCACCTCTCCCATCCTTCTTAGCAGACATTGTTAAGCAATGCATAGCAGCTGAAACAGTTTTTCTTTTATTCTTATACAATGGAAGATGTTCTTCTTTTAGTCCCCCATTTTTTTGGTGGGGTGGGAGCATGTACTACTACCTTAGCTAGGTCACTTTGACCAAGTTCTTATGTTGGTAATGTTTGAGTTACTGGTTGCTTGCAATTTTTAGTTATTAAGATGTACCCTATCTTCTGCAAAGGGTCAAAGATTTCTTGTTGCTTTTGCACCCCTACCATGGTGAATGAAGTTTTATGTCCTGCTTCAAGACTGACCCAGTCATTTATTTCCAATGTGCCACACATTTGGAGGTCACAGCCAGATTTCAGGAGTCAGGAATGTGGCTCTGGGGCATGAGGGATTCTTGAACCTTGCTTCACAGAGAAGATAGCCATTCCTCTGAAGTTGTGGGAGCTCTCTGGGTTGCGTGGTCTGGACACCCTGTGTTCATGGATTCAAGCCCACCTGTGAAAGAGGACCTGGTGCAGCTCAGACCTGGAACCCTAGCAATTTTTGACAGTGTGTTTAACACATTGAGCCAGTAAATAGACCTTGGGTATGGTCTGATGCCAGGGTATTTCAGGAGAGAGTGCCTTGTCCATGTCTGTCTCTTGCTTGTTCATGTCTGTCTCTGTTGCTGACAATGTCTTCTGACTGTTCACCCCAGCAATTCCTTTCTTTTTATTTTGGCAGATTGGACTCATCAGGGACTGAATAATCCACCATCCTCTGACTTGAGTCAGGCTCAGCATGCTGTCAAATTGTTGACTTTCACCTTCCTTTTGTTTCTACTTATTGTTTTAATTGTTAGCTTTGTCATGGAAACCCAAATCCTAACCTGGCCTGATGACCCCCCACTGGGTGGTGTGGGAAATGGTTAAAAAGCCCTAGGCTCCTCATTAAGGCTTGCACTGGAGTATACATGGCTGCAAAAAGGCTCAGCAGATAACTCATGTGAAAATATAGATTTAAAAACATCTATTTAACTTCTTCCAAGCCGAGGCTTAGAAAAAGTCAAAATTATTTTAGGAGTCTCTCCCTCTCTCTTGATTGCACTCTCATGTTGCTTTACTAAAATTTGCCACCATAAATATGTCCCAACTATTGGAGTTGGTCAAGGAGGTTTTTAAGAACCATGGCACACAGCTGATAAAGCTACAAAATGCCAGGCTAAAATATTGTTACTGCTATCCAAGAGACCAGGAAAAGCTGGCTTAGAACCAGATCAAAAAAACTCAGATACCTCTCAGCCCCCATCAATCTATAATAATTGCCAAGAAATGGGGCCAATGTGTCAATCTTGCAGTGGATACCCAAGCAGAATACTCTGTCCTGAACTCTCTAATAAGTCCCACAAACTGCAGGGAAAATGCCACCACACAAAGCACAACAGAATCCGATTTTAAAGGAGAAAAATTTCCCTCAGATTTGAACTGTTACTCTGATGGAAGCAGGCTCCCTTGCTGCTTCTTTGGGAAATCCATTCAGGGAGGGTGTGGACACAGCCTTTGTCTATATTCCCTTACAATGAAGAAAATCAAAATCCTTCTTTCTCTGAGTTCCCACAAACCCTCACTTCTTTTATTAAATGCTTTTCACATTTGAGGGATACATCAGGCCAGACAACAGGAAGGCTTTTAGAATTGTACATTTTTTTTGAGCTTATAATTTTGATATGGCCTGCAGAGGATAATGTGTTTTTCTGATCAATCCTATTTTACCCAACTATGGAGGTTTCCTTTTTAGACATTGTTTTGTTCAGAGACCAATTTAAAAGGATTAGCCCTCAATGTAAAATGTTTCAAAAATCTACAAAGCCTTTGTTTATTGTTTTCTTTTGTGTATGTATGCACACCATGTGTTTGCATGTCTGTATGTGTTTGGTAAATGATACAGTTTTAAAATTCCTGTCTGTCCTCACTGAAAAGAATTGTACTAAGTTAAAAGTACCAACAGGTATATTTAAATTTCTAAAAGGTGATCCAAAGTGTTTGCCCCAGCCATGTTGTTTCAATTCACCTTTTCTTACAGCAGTAGGCATACTTAAAATTAGATTGGAAAATGAAACAACAATTAAAGACAGTCAGTGTAGTTTCCTGGTGAAAATATTGGTAGCACTATCTTAGATATCAGAAAAACAGGTTTAGTATCAGATTTGGTCAGATCACAGAAATGGAAGCCAGCTTGGATCCAGAAATTGGGAGACCACCTGTGCTAGATTAAAATGTTAATTCCTCCAGGGCCCTACATCCAGCCTTACCAAAATAAACTGCTTCTACTTCACTGTTGCTAAGTCTCTCCAAGAGGTTCAACTTAAACCCACTAATTTCTTTGAAGATAACCAGTCCTGAGAGACTGCTAACTTTCAACACCCATTCCAGCTCACAGAATATTCATCACTCCTGAATCAAAAGAGAAAATGTGTGTCCAAAAAAGAATGAAAGCCCTCATGGCCCCAGCTACCCTCTAAGGACAAGACTGAAATAAAAGTTCATCATGTTTTTTTCTCTTTCTAAGACTATGTTAGAAGGCCCAAGCTGGTAGAACAACCACATTTCACCAGTCACATTAATGTATTTACATGACCATTGTTAGATGCAGGGCAGGCTCAAATAAGTTGTCTTCAGGTCAGGCTGAACAAATGTTAGCTACAAAATAACCCATTCACTCAAACCACTCTCTGTGGGGTCCTTTATCACCTGTTTGCATCAAGTCTGAACACTGAACCCCACTCAAGGCTGAATACTGGACCCAAACCTGTCTGTTGCAATGGAAACCCACATCTAGCCCGTGCCCCTTCTGTCTGAAGGCAGCAAATGACACTACTGTATGATCCAATCACTGTATACTGCCAAGGCAGCTTGCAGCCCAGAGACCCCATTAGATTTGGGCTATAAATACTCCCCCCTGCTGGGCTCCTCTCTCTTGCTCTTTCTCTCTCTGTCTCCCTCTCTTGCTCTTGGTCTCCTTCTTCTCTGGGTTCTCTCTCTCTCTCTCTCTCTCTCTCTCTCTCTCTCTCTCTCTCCTTTTTCTTCTTTTGCACTGCTACAATAAAGATCTCTTGGTCATTCCAATTGTTGTGGTCAATTATGTATAAAGGTACCCTACCTTCTGCACAGTGTCAGAGGTTGCAGAGGGGACTTGCTTGCTGCACTTCTCACGTGCCATGACAAATAAAGTTTCATGTCCTGCTTCAAGCCTGACCAGGTATTTAATTAAAGTGTGCCACAACAATGATTGCCCCACTGGAAGAAATATTTCTGAGGGCCTATTTAGTGCCAGGGGGAATACCTTGTCCCAGAAGTATGATGAAGGTCAATGCAGTCTGGGGCTCTCAGGTTGCTACAGTGTAGTTCACCTCTCAGGAAAATCAATCATAGGGATTTAATAGGGACAAGTGTCTATTTTGCATTGATCCTGTGAGATTCTGCATTCAGGGATTGTGACCAGGACTGCCCTCAGGTCATTGACTCACTAATGAACAAAGAAGAAGGGATAATCAATGGGGAGAATTTGTGGGGCAAAGGGGACACCAGAGGATAATTTTCTGACTAAAATCTTCAAATTTTACCTAGCATTTCAGGGAAAGGGGAGGCTATAACAGGGTTGCTAGCTCTAGTTTAGTCATAGCAGTTTAGGGGGACCCTGCCTCAGGACAAAACAATAAAAAGAATGGGAATATAGCTTAGTGGCAAAGCAACCTAAATAAAGAAAGGACTAAATAAAGAAAGGACTTTACAAAAACTTCAAGTAATGATGATTAAGCATGTTGATAATTTAAGTTTGTACTCCATTTTGTCCTAAAGAATACTGGTTTCTATGTATCCTTGAAGAGATTAGAGGTGGAACAGAGAATCTACTAAAAAATATTGGCTATTTTTCTTAGGATTATTATGGTTAAGTGAACTAAATGGTGTGATGTGGGAGAATGAGGCAAGCAGGTAAAATTTAGGTGGACAAAATAAAAATTCAGTGAAAGGTCAAGTGATATCAAATCATCTCCACAAAATTCAATGTTCTACAAGCCAACTGTTGAGTCATCAGTTTTCCAAATGCACCAGTTCATGGAGTGTGGTTTTGAGACTTCCACAGGCATGTCAAATGGCCTTATTGAACACATTAATTTTCCATCATGAAACAAAGAAGTGTTATTGTGTTGTTGTTGTTGATGTTTTTAATATTGAACCTAGGGGCACTTTGCCACTGAGCCTTCTCCGCAGTCCTTTTTATTCTATTGTAAAATTTTTAGACATGATCTAATTTAGTTACTTAGGTTCTCACTAAGATACATACTGGCCTTGAACTTTAAATCCTCCTGCTTCAGTCTCCTGAATACTTGGAATTCCAGGTATGCTGCCCCAACCATGCAGGGATTATGTACTCTTAAAAGTTAACCTGAGTGGTTGGGATTTTGGCTTGATGGCAGAGTGCTTGCCTCATGGTTGTGAGGCACTGGGTTTGATCCTCAGTACCACATTAAAAAAAATAAATAAATTAACATATTATGTTCATCTACAACTAATTATAAGAAAAAAACAGGAAACAAAAACAGCAACAACAACAACAACAACAAAATAAAAACGACAGAGTTCAGCAGAATGTTGTTTCTTAGGCTGCACTTTGCTGTTAAAAACTCCATTATTGCAAGGCTCCATCTGGAGGACCTGGTGTGTGCTGGGTTCTTACTTTCACAGGCATTTTTAACAAGGATGAAGGACTTAGGTCACATGCTCTGAAGCCAAGCTTCACATACAGAGTGTGAACTAGGAAAACAAACAAAAATGAGTGGCTAAAACTTTTGATGACTTAGAAAAATTAGCCATCAGATTGGGCCATTTGGAGCTGATTCCTTGGTGTAAATCATGGAGTGAGCTCTGAGGAGAGCCTGACTGGAGTTGAGAAGCGAATGAGAACAAGACAGTGAGGGTGTCTGTCCAGGTGGATTGAATGGAGGAGGAGAGAAAAGGAGGTCACTACCTGGCTTGAATTCAGGGTACTCAGAAAGGAATGAAACAAAGGTGATGGAAAATTTGAGTTATTGGGGTTAAAAAAAGAAAAATCCAGATAAATCAATTCAAGTCCAACATTTTATTTGATTATTAGAGGAACTCTAAAAAAAATAAGCCTGGCTTATTTTTTCTCTCCTTGTTTGTCATTGGTATCAACATTTCCACTTATATGTGGCAAGAGAGAACAAGTCACCTGTTGGTTGTAGTGACCACCAAAATTTTGGTATAATATTGGACAATATGATTTCATACTAAAACACCAACAAATTTTAAAATCTTCAAATTTGTAAATAATAAAGGAAAGAAAAAAAGGATGTTTAATCTCTGACCTTTAAGATGATCTCATACAAACGAAAAACTTATAGTCCAGCTAAGTGCATAGACACAAAAATTTCTGGAATGAGAATAAGATACCCACTTCTACTTTCCTTCTAGGAGTGAACCAGTGGCCACTAACACTGACTTTTATAGCAAGATTTTGATTATTTATTTATTTATTTATTGGCTAGTGCCTGGCTCCATTGCCAGGCAGATTTTGATCTTCTGCCTCAGTCCCCTGAGGTACTGAAGTTACAGATTGTGCCACTGCAGCCATATTTCTATTTTGATTATATATATATATATATTCTTTTTTGAGTTTATATTGAACATGGTCAAAGTACAATAAAGGCTCTAAAGGCTGGTTTGCCTATTAAAAGTGCCTGACACCTATGAAAATGTACAAAAATATAAAATGAAAATAAAAACTGCAATTTTTCCTTTCTAAAGTACTTTGAAGAAATAAAAAGGAAAGACCAGGTCATGGGACATTTATTTATTTATTTAACATTTTCTCTCTCTCTCTTTTTGGAGCTGGTGACATAACCAAGTGGTACTGTAGCACTGAACTTCATCTCTGCTTCTTTCCATTTTCTTATTTTGAGACAAGGTCTCACTATACTGCTGAGAATTGCTCAAATGCTGAGACTGAGGCTTGGATTTGGGATCCTCCTGCTCTAGCCTTCCATGTTGCTGGGATTACAGGCCTGCACCAGGAAGACTGGCTTATTTTTTTTTCTCCTTCTTGTCTCGGCATCCTCATTGGTATCAACATTCCCATCCATATCATCTTAAGCTGCCCATTTTATCACCACCGCCCCATTCACCTCCTTGACATCTCCATCCCTGCCTCACAATCAGCTTCCTGCCTCTCTTCATCTCCCACATTGTTGGCTTGACATCCTGAAACTCTCATCCTCTTTAGCTTTCTCATTAGTCAGGCCTCTTCCCATCTGACTCCTTCCTATTTCTTATGAAGTCCTTGTTGGAGACCTCAGAGCTCATATACATGGCCGCCTATCACATGGTAGATAAGTTGTGATGCCATGCAGAGTGTTCAAAAAGAAAGCATGAGACCTGGAATTTAGAACTAGACATGCCAGAGCCCATGGGGGCAAAGAAGGCCATCAGCAGAGGGGGCTGTGGCTAGGGGGAGTGGGATCCCAGGACAATGCAGATGGCTTTGGGGACAACTGGTGGCTCAACCCAATTTTGGTTGTCCTACTCTCTCAGTCTCCAGTCTCCTCCAACACTTCTGGTCCCTAAAATATTCCCCCATGTTCCCCAAAGCACGTGCAGTGCCTCAAATGGCAGATTGTCCTAAGTAGACAGCTTGGGGCCCATCTGCTGTCATAGGCTGTGAAAGGCCCTCAGTAAATTTAACTGCCCATCAATCTGTTTGTTGGGCCTCTTCTTGATTTTTGGTTACAGAGAAACTGTCTATGGTGGAGTTAAGTTGGAAAACTGGATTCCTTCAGCTTTTTTGGTTTAAAAATTTTAATTTCTGCACTATTGCCATTAAGTTGCTGAGATGAAAACATAAAATAAAACAATAAAAAATGGCTATGGGTGTAGTTCAGTGTAGAGTGCCTGTATGTTCATGCTGCCTTAATGAAAACAAGAATAATAGGTGTTTTTTTTTTTAACAATGATCTACGTTTCATAAAATATTAGTCTATGCCATATAATATTATTATTCAATTCCAGTGTATACTCTCTCCTAATTCTAAGCTCAGTACTATTTAAGCAATACTATATCCAGTGATGTGTCTCCTACTTGAGTCAAGACTGTCTAAACCCATAGTGTGTGTGGGCTGTGAGAATGTGGTGAGAGGAGGTTTGAGGTCAGTGGCTCTGAAAAGCCTAAACAATTCCATTCCTATTACCCTCAATTCCAAGTGGGCATAAAGTAGTACAGACATTTTATGGGTGTTGTAGAGATTAAATAAGTTTAGCTTCAGTGGGTGCTCAATAAAGAAAAGCCAAGATTGGACGAGGTAGGTTAAATGTCATCAGAGGAGTCTAGGCTGTACTGTGGGCTAGGGCGGGGCTGAATCTGCAGCCCCGGGAGCCTGTCTGGGCCTGGGGCAAGGGGCGTGGTATGGGTATTTGCATCATCACTCAGGGGTGGAGCCTTCTGTGGGCATGTCTAGCATGGGTTATATTAGAGGATGCTGCTCCAGAGTTCCTCAGTTTACCAAGGAGAAAGCGTGAGGAGTAGAAGTGCAACATGGCTTCCAAAGGTGAGGTTCTTTAGTGGAGGTTTGAGTTATGATATTTTGTGGCAGGGTGTGGACTGCGTGCAAGAGGTTTCTTAGAATATTTAGAGATATTTGGAAATATTTCCAAGCCAAACTATATATCTGGTAGTCCCACTTAAAAGACACACACGCACAATTAAGCGGAGTGCCTAGAACATGTGCAGCATTGGTGAGTAGATCTAGTTAGATTGGTAAGGTACTGCTCTGGGTTGAGGTCCAGGGATAAGTTCTTTGGGTTCTCATTCTGTTTTTCCTTTCCTGTGAGATGAAGATTTAGCCAGGCATGGTGTGTGTGTGCCTATCATCCCAGCTATGTGGGTAGCTGAGGCAGGAGGATCCTGACTTCATGGCCAGTCTAGGAGATTTTAGATATTAATGGGGACAGAGGTGGTAAAGGGCCCAGAGTGAAGAGAACAATAAAATCAAATCAACAGGATAGGCTGGGGTTTTGCTCTGTAGCAGAGTGCTTGCCGAGCAGGCAGGAGCCCCTGTGCATGAAGCCTTGGTTCTTTCTGGCTTCCTCCAGCAGAAAACAAAGAAATTAAAAGCAATCAAAGACATGGGCATAGCTTAAATGTAGGGTACTTCCTAGCATGTCCCAGGTCCTGAGTTAGGTCTCCAGAACCCAAGGATGGGGGAGGGGCGAGAAAATATACTAGAAGAATTTAATGAGTGGTCCTGGGGATTGTTTATCGAGTTCAGTTTTTTTTCTAATATTCTGTGGAATTTAGAAATAAATTTAGAAATAATTTGGATAAGGGCTGGGGATGTGGCTCAGGTGTTAGTGCACTCACCTGGCATGCATGCTGCCTGGGTTCCATTCTCAGCACCACATACAAACAAAGATGTTGTGCTCGCTGAAAACTAAAAAAATGAATATTAAAAAATTCTCTCTCACTCCTTCTCTGTCTCTTAAAAAAAAAAGAAAGAAATTTGATAGTGTAAGAGATTTTGGCACAATCTTTGTGTGCATATTGGACATTCAAAAGAATTTGTTGTAGTTTTGATTCCTTTCCGTAGATGAGCTCTTGGTGAAAGGTGAAGGCTGTGGGTTCAGGTGTAGTTGTCTTGCAACTTACATGACCCTCCTCCCAAGTGTACATAGTGGACTCAAGAGTCCACTGGGCACATGGTTTCAGAGGCAAAAATGTTGAGGAAACTCCCTCTCCCCCCAAAACAACAGCAGTGTTGAATTACTGCAGTCTGTATGGGATGTGAATTTCTCCACAAAGCCATCATGGATCTCAGGTAGGTAGGCACCAGAGGCCCTGCTTCTACCCATGGGGCTATTGCAGTTCACAGGATGATATCTTTGGTTACTGTTTTTACTACTGATTTTTGACTTCCAAAAACCTCACGTTTTTCAAACAATTGAAGGATGAATATTTGCTTTTCAGAAAATCTGAAACTTTTGTATATGGGTTTTTGGGTGAGGAGTGGGATGAACCAGACCGGAAGCTTTTCTGAAAACTTGGCTGCGCTCACCTGGACTCCCCAAGTGTGAATAGATGATTCTGTTGTTGTTGTTTTTAAATTTTAAATTCCCATTTAGGTGTTCTTTCAAAACATTGGGTAATTTGCGTTCTCATGTCCAGTACCTCATGCTGCACATCTTTGACGGTTCTCTAGAATAAGTGGTTGAGAAGTGGTACTGCTTAGGAAAAGCTGAAGAAACTCTCTGTCTCCAAGTCCCATTATTAAAAGCTTCACTTTCTTTACTCTTCTCAGCAGCCACTTCTAGAAAGGGAGAAGCCTCAGATGCACTCTCCTTAGCTCACCATGATGACTAAACACTATGTTCAAAATTTTTTTTTCTATATAAAATTGTTTTTTGCCCCATAAGGCTGAACTGAAAATGCCTGTATTTTAAGAGTAATTGAATTTCTCATATAAAAATCTTTTAAAAAAAGAAAAAAACGTTTTCAATCAGGCATTGCTTAATGGTGAGGATTGTTTCTGAGAAACATATGAGGAGATTTTTCTTGTGTGGACATCATAGAGTGAACCTACAAAATCTAATATAACTCTGATGTCAACAGTAACTCAATGATATGCCATGAGGCATCAGCATCATATATCCAGTCCATCCTTGGCCACAACATTGTTATTTGGTGCATGGCTGAGAGAAAATTGCTCTGGGCTCAATCTGACTGGAATGGAGTCAACGTTGAAGCCCCTGAAGTCCCTGTGTGAAAAATGCATGTGCCCTGCAACTTTATTTGTAGGTTGGGCCTTTAAAGCCAAAGAGGCTCCACTTTGAGAGTGAATTAAATCTGTTTTCAGGCACAGGTTATTTATTTTATAAGTGACTTTCCTGCCAAGTAACCTATGTTTGTGTAACATGTACAGATTCAGATTTTCTCTTTTGGATCTATTTCCTTGAGTTATTATTATTTTTCTTAATTTTAATGAAACAGGTAAAATTTACCCTCACCACCATTTTTAAATGTACACTTCAGTGGCATCACCTACATGTCATTGTCCTGCAACCATTACCAGCAACTCTCCACAGAGCTCTTTTCACCTTATAGAACTGGTACTTTGTGACAATTAAAGCACACCTCCCCAGAGCCCCCTCTCCAGTTCCTGAGGATTATCATTATATTTTTGTCCTGAAGATTTTGACTACTCTAGGTACCTTATACAAATTATATTGCTGGATGATATAGTAATTTTTAATTATTTTGGAGCAATGACCATATTTTTTTCCATTGTAGCTACACCATTTTGTCTTCCCACCCACAGGGCATCAGGGGTTCCAGTTCCTCTGCTCCTGCTCTGCAGTTGTTTTGTTTTGCTTATTTGGTTTGTGGATAGTAGCATTAGTGATGGGAGTGAGGTTAGATTTTCCTGTGAATTTGAATTTGCCTTCTCAATGATTTGTAATGTTGACCATCTTTTCATAGGGTTAATGACAATTTGTTTATGTTTGTTGGAGAAATGTCTATTCCAATCCTTTGCCCATCTCAGAGATATGGTTCTTTATTTCTTGATATCAACACTTTATCAGGTGTGGTTCTCAAAGGGATTCACCTGTTCCACAGATTCTCCTTTCATTTTCTTTCTTGTGTCCTTTCATGCAAAGTGTGTATTTAGTTATAGTCTAATATATTTTTTTGTTTGTGCTTTTGATGATATATCTATGAAATCATGGCCAAATTCAATACCATGAAAACTTCCCCAAGTTTTTTTTTTTTGCAGCAAGTTTTATGCATTATTTCTAGCTTTATTTATAATTCTTTGAATTTTGAGTTAATATTTCCCTATTCGGTATAAGGTCCAACTCTATCCTTTCCTTGTAGATATCCAGTTTTCTCAGGACCAGTTGTTAAATTTCATTTCTTTTCAATCAGAAATGAATGTCTAATTTTTGTGTTCTAAGGAAGAATGAAAAATACTTGTCCCAACCCAATGCCTCCCATCTACTTTATATAATCTTATTCATCCCCTACTCTTCCACCAACCATTTAAAGTATTGGTTATCAGATTGATATGAGCTGGTTTATCTGTATTTTCTCAATTATTGTTATGACTTAACACTCTTTATTTGTCTCTTTTTATATATTTTGAATTTTGGCTAGACTAAAATTCTTCTCTACCATGCATATTATAGTCACATGTTCTCCTCATATTTTTTAAGGATTGGTAGTTAATCCATTTTTGGTGTTATTAATATGAAGAAGTTGTGAGGCAGAGCTCTGCATTGTTAAAATCTTGGTGAACAAATAATATTTTTTTCCTCTGGATTCTACTGGAAATCCTCAATCTTTTTCTTTCTGTTTCTGCACTTTTAGCATCTTCAGTTGGAGATAGTCCTATGGAAGTACAAGAAACAAAACAGGAAAAGGGGTTAGGAAAACCCCGGCACAAATTTACAAAACCTGACTTGGAGATTCTTAATCGATCATTTGAACAGAATTCCTACCCAGATTTTGGAACCCGGCAAGAACTGGCCAAGCAAATGCATTGCCCCATCAGCTCAGTCAACGTAAGTCAAAATTTGGAAAACTTGCATGAACATATCTTTTTTATATAATACAGTAAATACAACGATCGTTTGAAAATGTCTCATGTCATTTCTTCACATAGGATATTGTTGATCTTTGTCACAGTTTCATTTCAGTGTGGGTGTGAATTTATTATGTTACTTTTATGAAAAAGCAAAAACTGTGAGGCAACTTTGGGAGTAGGCACCCAATACCATGCTCAGTAATTATTCAGAATAGTAACTGTGCCAGTTTTTGATCATGGTGCTGACTATGGAATTATGGAAAACTGGGAAGATTGGATATTTTAAAGTTGGGACAAAGAGTTTGCAGAGATGTTGTGCATTCAGTGATAAGATTTAAGGATGGCAATTCAATTTGTCCTGATTTGTTTTTTGGCAGAGACATTGGAGGATTTTATTTGCAAACTGCTAACTATGGTATGCCAATCTAACTCCCAAGAGGGGATTGCCCAAGGTGCAGGAGAAAGACTTGGTTCAATTATGGCCCACATGTGGCACCTCATAGCATTAGTAGGCATTTTGTAGCCATTTGGGACATGAGCCAATATTTTGTTTTGGGAATTTCTGATATGATGATTTTTTTGTATTATTGTTTATGCTGCACAGAGTTTTACTGTATTGGGATTGCCCTAATGTATGGTGAATTGGGTTTGCATATACCTCTCTTCTATCAATATCCAATGCTTATTGAAAATATTTGTTTTGTGAGACTAGGAGAACGTTTTCTTAGAGAAAATAAGAAAGGGAATGTAATAACAGTGTTGCAAATTACAAGAATAGCAAATTCTCTGTCAGCTATGAATTTATTATATTTCCAACGTTGCATGAAGTGGAAACATTTCAAACATCCTGCAAATCAATGATGCTATACAAAGAAGTAGAAAATCATAACCAGATAATGTCAGGGAGAGGAACTGGTTTGAAAAGCAGTGCAACACTTTAGGATAAGCCCATGTGATGTGGAAGCAAGCATGATCAGGGAGAGGATCCTAGGAAGTCTGGAAACGAGAAAGGGAACACCTGCCTTTTGGTCTCATCATTTTGAACCCACCTGCTAACTGTTGACAAATTATGGATTCTCACATCTTATTTTCTTTGTGTTTAATTATGTTGGAAGGGAAAATGAGAGCATGTATTTAGAAGAACCAGTTTTGTTATGTAGAGTTATAATTTTAAACCTCCTAAGTGGGGATCAAAGATTTTCCTAGATGTTAACCTAAATTCATCCTGATTGGGAGATGGGTTTCAGGAGTGATCAAATATCAAAATGCTTCCATACACTCTTGACTGTGAGCCTATGCACCCTAGCTCATTAAGTTACCTATTCTAAAAAGCATTTTGTCATTTTTATACACATACCTCAAAGCTTTGTGGACTGTTGCCAGCATTGCAATTATCCTGAATTGATGCAGGAGAAAAAAAATGTAGATTAGAGTTGTTCTGTTCAATTGTTAGGATCACATGTATAATACACTGTCCAGTTTTGACAAACTTTTGTTTGTTCGGTTTCTGGCTTTTAAATGCAACAAATTTATGTATAACCTTACAGGACATGGAGTCATGAATGGGTGTTGATGGGGCAGCTTGAGAAAAATCAAGAGGCTGTGGGAAAGTGTGCAGGGCACCTGGGGCTCTCCTAGAATGCAGAGAGGTTGTTGGGAGACTTTGAAAAGCTTGTGTTTACATGGACAGAATGGTTTGGGTAGATCCTGGGAAGAGTTGGGAGTTTGGAATTGTGCACTGTTCATAACCTCCACAATCACCTCCATGATTCAGCCCAGGATGGATTGGCTTTTTTGTGTCTCCCCCAGGCTAACGAGCAGATCAGTGATAATCCTGAAACTAAGTTTACTATAAAATATTTTATTGAAAATAATTTCTTTCTTTTTAGATTTGGTTTCAAAATAAAAGATCCAGACTACGACTCAAAGAGAAACAGAGAGCAGTTGTCGCCAGGAGAAGACATGAGTTCCCTGTCCAAGGGCATCATCCTGTTTTAGGGCACCAGGAGGCCCAGATGCAATATGACAACAGCATCACTGCACAGCCTTCTTGCCTCCAGCAGGCTCCACAGGGAAACGCTGGCTCCTTTCCTGTGGAGATATGGGGACTCCCCAGTGAAAAGAATGGCTCCTGTGACTCTTTTGTGTTAGATGGACAGCAAGTTGCAAGAGAGCAGCCCAGTTCCCCAAAGCAGCAGGTCTGGGGTGAGGGCTATGAACTATTTGATGGCTTGCCTTTGCCCTGTGTCAGTACTGTGCAGGGAAACATGCAGCAGAAGCAGGACATGGACCTGTTTGATCTGTGGGTACCACAGCAGCAGAGTGACTGGGGATATTGTAATCTACAGCTGCAACAGCCCCAGAGTTATCAAGAGAAGCTGCCTGTTCAGGACCCACTTCTAATGACTGAGAAGCATGATGTCTTGGGGCAGCAGTTGCCCTCCGTTCCAAAACAGCAGGATGCGGATTCTCAAAAGAATGGAGAGGACTCAAGGTCTCAGATTCAGTGCACATCTACTCCACAAATGGGGTTGAGTGTTCTTCCAGAGCCTTTTGCCCTGGATGGACAGCAAGTTGCTAGAGAGCAGCCCAGGTCCCCAAACCAGCAGGTCTGGGGTGAAGGGTATGAACTCTTTGATGGCTTGCCTTTGCCCTGTGTCAGTAGTGTGCAGGGAAAGATGCAGCAGCAGCAGGACATGGACCTCTTTGATCTGTGGGGACCACAGCAGAAGAGTGACTGGGAATATTATAATCCACAGCTGCAACAGCCTCAGAGTTACCAAGAGCAACTGCAAGTTCAGAACCCAATTCTAACGTGCCCAACTGAGCGGAGATATGAAACATTTGATGACTTGGCTGAAATTTTAACTGAAGTCCTTGGCATTGAATTTTAGGGACCTATAGCCAGAAGTCATCCTGTAATCATACTATCAGTGTCAGAGCTAAGAGTCTCTTGAATGTGCACATAAAGATGCTCAGTGTAGGAAATTTTCTTAAAATACAAAACAAAACAAAACAAAAAAAACCCCAAAAACAAAAAAAAAACTCAAAAAAATTACAAAAGCTCTAGAAATTTAAAAAAAAATACAATAAAATAAAAAACAACTCCCCCAATCCTTCTTACAACCCCCTTTATCCCACCTAACAGCCCTTGCTCACAGCTTCCTGAACTCTCAGTGTCTTCTGGAGGGGTAGCAGTACCCAGCAGTCATAGATCCCTGACTGTGCCTCTCGTAGTGCTCTGGAGAAAGCTGGACTCAGGCAGCCACTGCCACAGCAACAGGCACAAAGACAGCACTTGGGAGACTCAAACCAATGTGTGCTTAGGTAGATCCATCTGGCACAGCCTGTTTCACAATGATCTCCACCTTGGAGATAAGGTCCTCTACAGTGCCTTTGTATGGCAGGGTCTGAAGGCTGCTGCTCTCCTCACTGAAGCAGAGCAGCATCTTCAGGATATTATAGTCTGCCAGGACAGCCTGGACTCTCTGAAATTTGACAGTGTCATTGGTATCACAATGGATTTTCATGTGTGTCCACCATCACCAACAAACCAACAAAAACCAAGCCAGGACATTAGGAAGGAGGACATCTCAGCCAGGATTGCTTGACAAGAATTTACAAGAGTCTGCTGGAATTAAGCCTTTTAGAACAGACTTCTGCAGCTATGTGTGTCCAGAAATTGTATGTTTAACTTTGAACTTACATCTCTCTTGTTCTTTACTACAGTTGCCAGGATTTATTATTTGGAAATATGTGTTGTAGTTCGTTATACCTTTGCCTTTAAAAATCTCCCCCCCAGCCCTCAACTCTCCCACTGTGCTCACAGTGAATGTTTCTGCAGTGTACTGTGTCAGGCATATGCCGTTGCTGTGTCATTTGATTTCCAATTCACATTCTTGGCAGAATCTTTCTTGGACCATAATTGAGTTGGATACCTCCATCCTCCTACATGGGCTACCATTTGTGTTACATGGACAGCAAGTTGGTAGAGAGCAGCCCAGGTCCCCACTGAAAGCAGAACTTTTATTGAGCTACAGGTTCAGCTACTGCAACTTCAAGAACTCCTGGTGGCTCCTACACTGAAATGAGAGCCCCTGTTTGTGAATCCAGAGTGCTCTGACAATCACCTGGGCATGCAGGTGATATGTGAGGGTGCCCAGGGGAGCCTTTGGATATTGTTGATCTAAGTTTTTGAGACACACTTCGAAGACAGCTGTATCACAGAACTTTTCACTTGGAATCAGTTTTGCAATTTGGGTCTCTAGGACATAGAACACCTTGAAGTCTTCCACCAGAGAGTTTCCTGTCTGTCCAACAGCTCCTGTGGACCCAGCTCTGCAGGCTACATCCCTCAGACCACTAGAGGGCACCATTCACACATGCAGCTGGAGATGATCTTCCTGAATATCCTGTTGACTCCTGGGGTGTTTTGTGTAGCAGCAGGCCAAGGATAGAGAATTTTTTGTCAGTCCTTTTCATTTTGCTATCATTATGTTAGATTATGAGAGAGGCTATACTCGTTCTTGTCATTTAAGCAACACCAGGAGTAGTGAAGAAATCTTGCATTTATGGTTGTCCTTTGCCCACCCTCTTGGAACCATTGTGAAGAGTTTCAGATGCAATGTTTGTCGTGTATCTCACATTTATTTCAGTGTGAAATTCTGAAATGATATTAAATGACAAAATAAAACTTGTTTTGCATGCATTTAAAAGGTGTGTAGCATACAAACCTTTATTTTGTAAATATTTTCCTTCATATAATGAGACTGAGCATAGGTAGATAAATAGCACCTCTAACAGGGGGAATGTCTTATTTGTACAGTCACTTGGAAAGTTGATTGAAGTGGCAGATGCCTAGCAATTCAGCTTCTAGATGTTTCCACAGGATAATGCTATCTTTTCTTACAGAACACTGAATCTCCAGGTAAGAATGTTCACATGTTTATTTTCCTTAGTTTCTCCCAGTGTAAAACAAGGTGTGTGTGTGGTGAGGGGAGTGTTTTGTAGTTCTTGCCAGCATTCTGATTAGAAGTGGATGGCAAACATGATTTCATCTCATATCCAGTGTGATTGAATGCAACTCTAGCTAAATTAACCAAAATAAAGTTACTTTTTGGAGGCATCCAAATGAGCTTCCATAATTGGTTAGACCAGGACTTTGTTTTCTATTTGTCTTGTTAAAAATTATGTAAATTGTATTTGTAAATTTCATTTAAATTTGACTTTCACATGAAACAGGGAACTTGAATTGTGTAACCTCAAGACATCCTGTGCTGTTGTCCCCTCCTGGCTGGCAGAGGACTTTCTTACCTCTGGACACTTCTCCTTTCAGGATGGTTTGATGACTTCAACATGGAAAACAAGAATTGTTTTCTTTTTCCCCATAAGGTAGGCCTATGAGGCATGAAGACACAGTATTATCAACTGTAATAATAAAAACCTGTAATAATAAAAACCTTTGTTATTCAACATGCAAAACCCAATAAATAGATCAATGGGAAATTATTACCACTAATAGAGCTCTTATATACAAGCACTTATTGTATGATGAAGAGAACACTTCCAATTAAGGAGAAAAAATAGGCAATCAGCTAAATTATTGAGGGGCAATTAGTTAACTCTTTGGGTCTCACTAAATTGCTGAGTTATATCTTGATCTTGTGATCCTTCTGCCTCAGGTTCCTGGTTGTAGGGATTATAGGCACATACCCACCATGTCTAACCTAGTTATCTTTTAGGTAAAAATATTTTAAATTTAGCTCCCATCTCCAAACACAAATTTTCAGTGCAGTATCACAGGGTACAGAGATAAATACTACCCTCAGGGGTGTCTTGATGAAATGGGTAGAGAGTAGAATAGGCATGTGTGAAGATGTAGGAAATTCCTTCCTTCACACTTATTCAGGATCATAATGGGCAGGAAATCTAAATTATTTTTTTAAATAAAAAGCACTTTATTTTCAGACAATCAGGAGAAGTATTTTGTGCTTTGTTTTCTGTTTTGACTTGAAGAAACAAATGTGAAATTGAGTGAAGGAAGAGGAGAATGGAAAAGTAGGAAGGGTCCTGATCATGAATGCCACTGAGTATCAGCCTGTTAGGATCCTACAGCCGAGGCAAGTTAGGGAAGGTTTTTTGTTTGATTGTTTTACATCAGGGAATTGGAAATGTCTGTTGTACATTGGATGAAGGTGAAGTTGGAAGCAGGAAAAAAAGAAAGATTAACAAAGCTCTATATGATGGGAGTGGAGGACAGATTTCATCCTTTCCTCAAATATGGAGGAAATGTTTCTGCAGGCCCATTTAGTGCCATTATAATGCTTCATCCCAGCTATACAACAGCGAAGAAGACAAATGCAACCTGGGGGATCTTGTATTGGGTACAATCTAGGTCAGCTGACAAAAAAAATCAATAATAGGGATTAAGTAGAGTCAGGTGTCTATGTTGCATTGATCCTGTATTCAGGGATTGTGACCAGGAATGTCCTCAGGACATTGGATTAAGTAAAGACAAAGGAAGCAGGGAAAATCAGGAAGGTGTGGAGACTTTGTGGGGCAAAGGGGGCACCAGATTATTTTTCCTGACTAAAAATCTTCAAATTTCACCTTGAATCCCAGGGGCCTGGGAGGCTGCAGCAGGGTTGCTAGCTCTAGGCCAGTCACACAGCTTAGTGTAGCTTAGTGGCAAAGTGCCCTCAGGTGGGTTCAAGCCCAAGTACTACATAAGTAAATAAGAAAAAAACTCTTCAAATAATGATGATTAATCATGTTGAAAATTAAACTTTGTGCATGATTTTGGCCTAAAGAATACTGGTTTACATATATCCTTGAAAGAAAATTAGAAGTAGAACAATGTAAAACTAATATATCTTAGCAATTTATCTTAGCATTGTTACAGTTGAGTGAACTATAAAAGCTGTGATGTGGGAGAATGAGGCAAGCTGCTAAAATTTTAGTGGAGAAAATACAAACTCAGTGAATGGGTAATTGATATCAAAGCATCTCCACAAAATTCATGTCCTAGAAGCCAATTTGCTGAGTGATTAGTTTGCCAAATTCACCCAATTTATGGGGTGTGGTTTTGACTTCAACAGGCATATTAAATATCCTTATTGATTATGTTCTCTTTTTGTCATACAGAAAAGAACTGTTACTTTTCTTTTTTAATTGAATATTGAACCCAAGTGCAATTAACCACTGAGCCACATCCCTAACCCATTTTATTTTATTTTTAAATTTGAGACAGGGTCTTGCTTAGTTGCTGAGGGTGTCTCTAAGTTCTAGACTGGCCTTGAACTTTGAAGTCCTCCTGTTTGAAGTTAGGTTGGTGTTGGCGACCTGGTGGTGACTTAGAACAAAGCAGCCCAAGCAGAAAAGAAACATCAATCAGGTGTAGGTGGAAATGCCTGTCAATCAGTGGGATCTCCTGACTAACTCCTGTCCATCAACAGGACCCCCTGGCCAATCCTGGAGTTCAGTCAACTCCTGCAGGTCAAGGGACTCTAAAAATCCCCTTTCCTGTCTCAAGGCCTTCCCTTCCTGCCATGAGCCCTATAAAATCCCAGTCTGGTGGAGCTCCCATGCCACTTCTCCTTAGACCCTTCTCCTGTCCACTCTGTGGGTCTGATCCACGTGCGCGGAGTGACATCTCAATAAAGACTCCTTCAGCGGCCTTTTTAAATCTGCCTCCTTTGGTCATTGCTCGCCTCACCTGACCTGACACTTAAGCCTCCTGAGTAGTTGTGATTCCAGGTGTGCTCCACCCTGCCATGCAGGGATTATGTATTTTTGAAAGTTCACCTGAATGTTGATGTTTCTGAGCCTGTGCTGGGCTGTTCACAGCCCCATCATCACATACCTCCATCCATAGGACCTGGTATGCACTGGGCTTTTTCAGTCATGGGCATCTGTAGGGAGCATGAAGGACTCAGATCACATGTTCTGAAGCCAAACTTTCTATAAAGAATGTGAACTTGGGAAACAAACAAGTGATTGGCTAATATGTTTAATGACTTAGGAAAATTACCCATGAGATTGGGCCATTTAGAGTTAATTCCTTGGTGTAATTCATGCAGTGAGCTCTGAGGAGATCCTGACTGGAGGGGAGGAAAGAATGAGAACAAGGCAGTGTGGTGGGGTGCAGTGGGGTGGGGGGTAGGGATGTGTGTCCAGGTGGTTTTGGAAGCAGCTTGATGGAGGAGGGGACTAAAGGTCACATCCTGGTGTGAATTCAGGCTACTGAGAAAAGAAGGAAACAAAGCTGATGGGGATGTTGAGTTATTGGGGAAAAAGTAAAAGTCAGAGAAATCAATCTAAGGTCAACCTTTTGATTTGGCTGTTAGAAGAACTCACCAATATAAAATTCTGGTATAATATTGGACAACATGTTTCCACACCAATGCACCAACAAATTTTAAAAAGTAGCAATTTTATAGAGAATTTAAAAAAAGAATTTTTTTTTAATCTTTGACCTTTAAGAATACCTCATAGAAACTATCTAATTATAGTCCAGCTCAGTACCCAGACACTATAGTTAATGGAATGCTGGGAATAAGAAACTTCCTGTCCCTTTGCTCTTGAAGAGTGAACCAGGGGACACTAACATTGAATAACATCCTAAGACTTTGATTTTTATTTTTATTCTGAGACAGGGTCTGGCCATATGGCCCAGCAGTACTTTGGATGCTCTGCCTCAGCCACCTGAATTGCTGGGATGCAGGTTTGGTGTACTGTAACCCCTGTTTTCATTTTTTCCCTCCTTTGAGATTATAATGAGCATGGTACACCACAATGAAATCAGAACTGTCTGAAGGCTGATTTGGTTATTTGTGATCATTAAAAATGCCTGACCCTATGGAAGTAGAAAAAAATATAAAATGTAAATACTAAATGCAAATTTTTCTTTTTAAGGTATTCTGACGGATTAAAAACCATAGGAGTCTCCTGTATTGCAAAATCGCATTGTGGTTTTGTTTGAATGGCAGCAGAGCACATTACCTCTGGTGGTGGTGCTGACTAAAGTGGGTGGGTGGGCCTCTCTACAGGGAAGTGACCACCTTTAGATTAAGACAACATGTGAAAAACGACCACGTATGGGACTTTTAATATTTTTAAAAACTCTTCTTTCTCTCTCTCTCTCTCTCTCTCTCTCTCTCTCTCTCTCTCTCTCTCTCTCCCCCCCCCCCTTTTTTTTTTGGTGCTTGGGACCTGACTCAGTGGTGGTTTACCACTGAGCTACATCCCTGCTCCTTTTCATTTTCTGATTATGAGACATGGTCTCAACATACTGCTGAGTCTTACTAAAATGCTGAGGCTGAGGCTCCAAATTGTGATCCTCCTGCCTCGGCCTCCCATGTATCTGGGATTACAGGCCTGTACCATCATGCCTGGATTATTTTTTCTTTCATTGCTTTCCTGGAATCCTCATTGGTATCAATGTTGCCATATAATTTTTGCTACCCTTTGCCATAGCTACCCCAGCAACCTCCTTGCATTTCCATCCCCTTGCTCACCTTCACCTTCTACCCTTGTTTATCTCCATATTTGTCTGCTTGGCCTTCTTAAACCACCATCCTCTTTAGCACACCCATTAGCAGGGGCTCTTCCAATCTGACTCCCCACAATTTTTCTTTTCTCATGAAGTCCTTTGTGGGGACCTCAGAGCTGGTATACATGGTCACCTATCACATGGTGGATAAGTTGTGATCCCATGCAGAGGGTTCCAAAAGGAAGCATGATATCTGGACATTGGAGGTAGACCTGCCATAGTCCATGGGTCAAAGAAGGCACCAGAAGAGGGGGCTGTGGCTAGGGGAGGGTTGGATCCTGGAACAATGCAGATGGCTTTTGGAGCAGCTGGTGGCTCAATCCAATTTTGGTTTGCTCTACTCTCTCAGTTCCAAGGTCCTCCAACACTTCTGGCTCCCAAAATAATCCCCCATGTAGTCCAAAGCACACAAATGATTGCCTCCAAAAACAGGTTGTCCTAAGCAGACAGCATAGGACCCATCTGCTGCCACCCTCCATGAATTTAACTGCCCATCAATGTGATCCTTGTACCTTTTTTTTTTCATTTTTGGTTACAAAGACACTATATATATATATATATATATATATATATATATATATATATATATATATCTATATATATATATATATATATATATCCTGGAATCAAGTTAGAAAACTGGATTCCTTCAGCTTTTTTTCCTTAGACCAGGAATGAACTCAGGGGCACTCATCCACTGAGCCCACTCCCAGGCCTCATTTGTGTTTTATTTAGAGACAGAGTCTCACTGAGTTGCTTGCTATTGCTAAGGCTGGCTTGAACTTGTGATTCTCCTGTCTCATCATCCTAAACTGTTGGGATTACAGGTGTTTGCCACCATGTCCAGCTAGAATTTTTTAAATATAAGTTTTGCACTGCTGGCTGCCATTTAGTTGCCCTGTTGAAACTTTATATTATATTTATTTTTGAGTACTGGGGTTAAACGCAGGCCACTCAACAACTCTACCACATCCCCAGCCATTTTGTATATTTTATTTTGTTGTGGGCCAGGTCACTCAAAATACACACCAAATCCATTTTGTCAAATTGAAGAGACTTTATTTAGCCAATATAAATGACTATATTTATATTGCCTAAAAAATAAATATACTTATTTACATTTTTATATCTTCTCCCTACAAGAGCCAAACTGTCTCTGCAAGGAATAGCCCCAAACTTGAGTGTTTTAAGATATTGAAAGGCAAAAACTACATCTGGGTTCTGTAAGCTAGCAAGTTCAGAAGCTGAATTGGGCAGTTAGTGAGACAATTCAATGGGTACATTGGTATTTTCTTCAGGACTTTCCAGGTTGGCAGAGCAGCAAGCAAGAAGAAGGGAAATGAATCAAAATGACCCTAGTTGAGTACAAGTTAGAGAAAGATTACTTATGTTTAGGCAATTAATTTCTGACAAGGTATATTGCTCCCCCCAAGAAAAGGTAAAGTAAAGAGAACAATTTCACATTGTAAAAGATTTGCTATTTTGTGTTGCCAAGTATATTATGCTAGGTAACTATTACTGGGTACAGATGTGGGGCTTTCCCACTGGAGAAGCATTTCTTACATGATATGAAGTCTCAGAGTAAAACAGAGTCTGTTTCGTCATTGTCCATATAGACTGCCTTATAACAATTTAGAGACAGAGTCTTCCTGAGTTGTGTATGGCCTCCCTGAGTTGCTAAGTTTAGCATTTGACTCGTGATGTTCCTGCCTCAGCCTCCAAATCCTCTGGGATTATAAGTATCCACCCACACACTGCAAACGTTATTTTCATCTGCTTTATGTTGTAGTCAGCCTCCCCAAGGTTTGAATTCAGTTAAATTAGTTAATCTCTCTATGTTTCAGGACTCATCTGTATAATTATGTATATCCCCATAGGGCTGCTAAGAGATAAGGCAGAAAATAATCTGTTCCAGCTGCAGAGTCAGCCTTCATACATTTGTAGGTTCAGTCCCAGTACCAAAAAAAAAAAAAAAAAAAGAAAAGAAAAGAAAAGAAAATTGTTAAATTCCTTCAATAGAAAGAGGGACATGTAGATTCTCTGATTCAGGAAGGAGATAAACTATTAAGCATTGGTTGATTTTCTACACAAGAAGTTCAAAAAAGACTTTCAAGAATCATTACCTCTCCCACACATTTGGGAAAGTACAGGTTCCCAGAGTTGTGAAGAAAATGCAAGACATGCAGTTTCTTTGTGAAATGGAGATTTTTGTTCTATCAGAAGACTGTATGAAGAACAAGATAAATTAAGCAGGCACTGTGGTGCATAGCTGTAATTTCAGCTACTCCAGAGGCTGAAGCTGGAGACTTGCAAGTTGGCTGTCCCCATCAGCAAATCAGCAGGACCCTGAGCCTCCACCCCTATCCCAAAAGGAAGGTGTGGGAGATGTAGCTAAGTGGTAGAGTGCCTCTGGGTTCAATCTCTAGTACTGAGAAGGAATTTTTTTATTGACAAACTATTGATAAACTCAGCCAGATTCCCTCTTAAAAATTGGGAGCCATCTTGCCACAAAGACATAAAAAACTAATTTTGCCTTTACGAAAAATGACTACAAATTCTGATCTTGGTTGGAATGCCTGCTCATATCTTGAACTCACCCATGCCTGGCTTTCCCTCATCAGATAGCAGCTGTCTCTGAAACTTTAGTGACACCTCCTAAATCTTGGCCTTCCCTGGCCATACAAAGACACTCTCTGATGTTCTAATGACCTTCATAAATTCTGATGTTCAGGCCAGCAAAAATATAAACTAGCATTTGTGTTATGCTCATCAGAGTTTTGTCGTCTGTAACTCTCCCTTTGGGTAACTTTCTGGGCTATAAATCTGGGCTGGAAGAAACCTGCAGTGTTGTCTTGTTCCTGTGGTTTGTGTTGGGAGAGGCAGCCCAGCCCGGCCAGTTGAAATAATAAGCTTGCTTTAATTTGATCTTAATTGAAGCATGTGGTCTTTTCTTTGCATCCTGGCCTAACACTATCTAAGGCTCTTAAAAGTTTAATCTGTTGTGGTATAATACCTTTATGCAATTCCAATCTGTGGTCTCTCCTGTTCCAAGCTCAGTTCTCCTTAATCAATACTATAGCAAGTGATGTGGCTCATCTTTGCATGGAGACTGCTCTGCCTCATAGTGTGGGTTGTGATAGTGTGATGGAGAGGAGCGCAAGGTTTGAGGTGCAAGGTCAGGGGCTCACTATGACCTAAACATGTCTGTTCCCATTGTCCTCAAGTTCAATTGGGGATTAAATAGTACCAACCAAGATTAGTTTCAGGGAGTGCTAAACAGAAGATAGGATTTGAAGAGATAGGTTATGTTCAGGTAAACAGAGGTGTTTAGGGATTTGTGTGGATTAGGGTGGAGCAGAGTGTCCTTCCCAGGACCCTTGTTGGGATTGGGGCAGGATTTGGGGGATGTTGGCTGTCTGTGTCTGAGGAGAGGCCACTTTGGGCATGTCTAGGGTTGGCTATAGTAATGAATGCGGCTCCAGAGTTCCTCACTTTACTACTGAGAAGGCCTGAGGACCATAGAGTCAACATGACTTCCAAAGGTGAGACTCTTTTAAGGAGGACTGAGATATGTGTTTTTGGGGCAGGCTGTGGACTCATGCACTAGTGTTGGGGAGTGGGTATGTTTGAGCTTTCACCTTTCAAGGGTAGGCTTGTGTTCCAGGGACAGCTTCTGTCACCACAAAACTGTCTATGGCTGCTCACACTGGAATTGGGGAACAGGGCTTCTCCAAAGGCTCTTATATTTAAAAATAAGCTCGTGGTTATATTAAAATGATTCCTTATAATTTAGAGATATATGGGAGTATTTTCAGGTCAAGAGATATATCTGGAATTCCTATCAAAAAAAATGGAGGGAAATGTCAAAGGTATGAGAGAATGATTAGGTAGATCAACTAAAATTGGCTAGGTATGCTCTGTGTTAAGGTGGAGGGATAAATTCTTTAGGTTCTTGTATTCTTTCTTCTTTCCTGTGAGTTAAAGAGTTAGCTGGTATGGTAGTATGTGCCTGTAATCCCAGCTACTCGGGAGGGAGGCTGAGGCAAGAGGATCTTGAGTTCATGGTCAGTCTAGGTGTTTTGAAAGTTTATGGGTGGGGGGGAATGGGCTTGTGGATCAGTGTTAGAGCACTGTTGGATCAGTGTTCGAGCACTTGCTCTAACACTGTGAGGCACTGGTGGGGCACTGGTTAGTTCCTTAGAACCACAGGATATGCTAGGCTGTGGCTAAAGAGTAGAGTCCTTGCCTAGCTTGCCAGAGGCCTGCATGCATAAGGCCTGCAGGCAGGAGGCCCTGGTTTCCATGTGGCTTCCTCCCCTACAGAATGCACAAAGAGCATGGGTATAGCTTAATTGTAGGGTACTTGCCTATCATGCCCCAGATTCTCTAGAATCTTAGGAGTTGGAGAGGGGTGAGAAAGTACACTCAAAATTTAATGAGTGGTCCTAGGAATTGTTTTTCCCAGTTCACAAATGATTTTATTTTATTTTTTTATTCTGTGCAATTCAGAATTAAATTGTGGAACTTTCCAAGCCTAAAATAGTGGAAGAGATTTTACCTGCAAGGTTTATGATGAGGTGAACTTGCAAAAGTCTTGGTTCTATCTCTGATTTCTTTTTCTAGAGGAGCTCTAGTTCAGAGGACAAGGTTTAGGAGTCAGCTGTCTTGCAACTTATACATGTACCCTCCTCCCAAACTGTACATAGTGACTCAGGAGTCAACTGGCCAGAGTATCTCAGAGGCAAAAATGTGCATCAAAGGGCCTTCAAACAGTGATGACTCAACTGTAGTCCCTTTGGGATGTGAAATCTTTCACAAAGCCACCATGAATCTCAGCTAAGCAGGTGCCAGAGTTCCTGCTTCTATGCTTGGGGGTAGAGCAATCTAAAGGACTTGTCTCTTTGGTTACTGCTTGTTATTACTGAGCTTTATTTGAAAAAAACTCATGTCTTTCAAACATTTTCAGTGTGCACATTTGCATTTCCGAAATGCTGGGAACATTTCATATTGAGTTATGGAGTAGGGAGTGGGATGAATCAAGACCAGAAGCTCCCCTGGAATCTTGGCTGTGATGAGCTGGCCTCCCCACATGTGACATTGCTGTGAATAGAGTGTTTTATTATTATTCTTTTAATCCCATTTTAGGTGTTGTTTCTGAACAATTGGGGAACTTGCATCTCATGGCTAGTATGTCATGCTCCATGCAGCTCATTGATGGTTCTCTAGGATGAGAGGTAGAAAAGTGGTACTGCATATGAATTGTTGGGGAGGTTTCTGCTAAGTGGCATGGTTGAAAGCACTGCCTCCTTTACCCTTCTCACCAGCACTTCCTACACAGGAATAAGCCTCCTATGTACTCTCCAGAGCTCACTATTAAGACTACAAAGTATGTTGAATGTGTTCTAAAAGGAGATTATCATCCTTTGTTCCTTAAGAGAGAAATTACTATGCCTGTATTTTAGGGAGAACTGTATTTCTTATAATAAGAAACATCAAAAAGCACCAAAAATGATTCCATTTGGGCATTGCTTAATGATTTGGACTAACTTAGAGAAATGCATGAGGAGACATTTGTTGTGTGGACACCATCGGGTGCACTTACATAAACTAATATATCTCTAATGTCAGTCATAACTTGATGACATACTTGGTGTCATTGTCAGCATATATCCAGTCCCTTCTTGAGCACAGCATCGTTATTTGGTGCATGACTGAGAGTAAAACAACTCTGGGCTCAGTTCAACTGAAATGGAGCCAATGTTGAACCCCTTGAAGTTCCTGTGTGAAAAACTTAATCCTGATGGAACAGCATTGCAAGGTGTGGTCTTTAAGGCCAGGGAGGCTCCACACCCAGAGTGTTCTATGGAGTGGGTTAGTTATCATGATGTGGCTTTGCTATAAGTGAACTATGTTTGTCTAAGGTGAATAAATTCAGGTGTTCTCTCTTGGGATGATTTCCTTGAATTTCTTTTTTCATTACATATTTACTAAGCTCTTCCTCTGTGCAAGTCCTGGGTTCTCAGACCTTCTCAACATCCCAAGAAGCATCCTTTGGGATGCATAGTGGATGTATAACTTACCCTCACTATCATTTTAAAATGTGCAGTTCAGTGGCAATACCATATTGTCCTGTAAACCTTACCACCAACTGTCCACAGAGCTCTTTTCATTTTGTAAACTGATATTTTTGTGGGCTGTGGTTGTGGCTCAGTGGTAGAGCACTTGTCCGGCATGTGTGAGACCCTGAGTTTGATCCTCAGCACTGCATATGAATAAATAAATAAAAGATTCATTTACAAGTAAAAAAAAATATTTTAAATGAGGGAGGTGAAAAAAGGAGTACTTCTACTGCCATTTACAAGTAACGAAATTTAAAGAAAAGAAAAGAAAAGAAAACCTGTACTTTGTAATCATTAAACCACAATTCCCCATTCCTTACCCTGCTCCTTAGCCCCTGGACATTATCATATAGTACTTTTGGTTTCTGTGCTTTTGACACTTGAGGTACCTCATACAAGTGAATTTCCTGGATAATAGAGTCATTTTTAATTATGTTTTTGAGAAACCGCCATGCCATTTTTCACAGTAGCTACACCATTTTTCCTTCTCACCAACAGTGCATCAGGGGTTCCAGTTCCTCTGCTCCTGTTCTGTGGATCCTTTACTCTGGTTATTTGGTTTGTGGATAGTAGCCACCCTAATGAGAGTGAGGTGTTATCTCCCTGCAGATTTGAGTTTGGCTTCCCCAATGATTTGTGATGTTGACCATCTTTTCACATGCTTAAGGACAATGGGTTTTTCTTCTTTGGAGAAATGTCTATTCAAATCCTTTTCCCATTTTAATTTACAGTTCTGTGTATGTTGTGGTTCTTTGTCTTGATATCAACACTTTGTCAGAAATGATTTGCAAAGGGATTGTCCTAATCTGTAGACTGCCCTTTTCTTTACTTCATTGTGTCCGTTATTTCTTTATTTAGATGTAGTCTAATGTACTTGTTGCCACAGTCTGGCTGGGCACAATTTAGGAGCCACTTGTCAAAAGAAACTAACTTTATTTTTAAAACTACAAACGCCAAACAAAACAGCTCCTCAGGAAAAAACCCTCAGAGCCCAACTGCCACCACTTGCTTCCCACAAGCCTCTCACCACCACACAAACCTCACCACCTCCCACAATCCTCCTGCTCTTGAGGCTGATTGGCTGGGTCGTATGGGCGGAGCCAAAGAAGTCCCCCAATGAGCAGCTCCGTGGAGGAGCCAATCAGCTAGATGTTGTTGGGGGCGCTGTGAGCCAATCATCAGCTGGCAGTCTGAAGGGCAGGGAAACAGCCCAATGAACATCACCGCAGAGGAGCCAATCAGCTAGATCTTGCTGGGGCTGCTGTGAGCCAATCATCAACCGGCAGCTAGAAGTTTGCTGGCAGCTGGAAGATTGCTTGGGCCCCTTTGGCTGTGGGTCTCAACACTTGTGTGTGTGCTTTTGGTGATGTAGCAAAGAAATCATTGCCAAATTCAATGTCATGAAACTTTATCCTCAAGTTTTGTTGCAGCAGATTTTATGCATTTTTCTAATTTATTTATTTCCATTGAGTTAATTTTTCCCTGTGGGGTAAAAGGCCCAACTTGATCCTTTGCATGTGGATATCCAGTTTTTCAAGCACCATTTGTTAAATCCTGCCTAGTGTTTCTTTGGACTCAGAATAAATGTTCCATATTTGTTTTCTACGGAAGAATGGATGTCTTCCAAGTGGATTAGGTCACCCAGAGAAAAGGAGAGGACAGAAAGAGTGAGTTGTGTATGAGGGTGTTGAGAGTGTCAACCAGAATCCCATTATTCTGTACAGTTATCAATGCACTAGTAGTGGGGCATGAGGTGCATGCCTGTCATTTCAGTGACTCCTGGAGCCTGAAGCAGGAGTATCTTAAGTTTGAGGCCACTTAGTTGAACCCTGTCTCAAAATGAAAAATAAGAAAGAGTTGGGATGAAGCTCTATTGTAAAGCCAGTGGAACAGCTACTGGGTTTATCTGTTACACTTCTGAAAAATGCTGGAAAAACAAAGCCACTGGAGAGAGATAGAAGTTGAAGGAGGAAAAAATAGGGCCACTACTGCCATTTTTTTCTTTTTGGTATGTCATGTTTGTGTGTGTGTGTGTGTGTGTGTGTGTGTGTGTCCCTAGATTGTTCTTACTGCTTTAACTTGGGTTTTTTCTTTCCTTTTAATAGAGGCATGTTTTGACTCTTGTCTCATTTCCTCTCATGTCAATTCTGGGTATATTTTTCTTACAGTAAAAAAAAAATAATGTTACATCTTCATCTTAATAATTTATTTTCATCTTAATAATAACTGCAGTCTCATAAATCTCTTTTTGTTTATAGTTCAATTCCTCACTTTAGGCTCTCATCTTTCTTTCTTTCTTTCTTTCTTTCTTTCTTTCTTTCTTTCTATCTTTCTTCCTTTTTTCTTTCTTTCTTTCTTTCTTTCTTTCTTTCTTTCTTTCTTTCTTTCTTTCTTTCTTTGTGCTGGGAATTGAACCCACAGGTGCTCTACCAATGAGCTACATACCCAGCCTTTTAGCTTTTTCTATTTTGAGTGTGATCCAGTGGAAGAGTTCTTGCCTAGCATGCCTGAGGCCCTGGCTCAATTCTCAGTACCATCAAACAATCAAAGCCCCCATACAAACACTTGGCGAGCCCTTGGCACCATCCTGTTGGAGAGGGGTTAGGAAAAGGTCATGTAAACATCCTGCAAAAACTTCAATATTATTTGTTTGATTGTTATGTTGAACAGTAAGCTCAGTTTGTACTTTATATTATAGACCAAAAAATGAAGGTAGTCATAAAAATATCAATACTTGTATCATCTCAATGCTTACTCCCTAGTTTATTTAATCTTATTCCAACCCTACTCTACTGCCAACCACTTAAGGTTTTTGGTGTGAGATTGATGTGAGCTGATTGATTTGTACTTTCTCAGTTACTATTATGGCTGAGAATTTTGTATTAGTCTCTTTCTTTATATTTTTGAATTTTTGTTAGACCAGAATTTTTTCCCAGCCTGCAGATCATAATATCATGGTATCCTCATATTTTTAAAGATAGGGCCTTAGTCCTTTTTTTTATTATTATGAATAAGGTGTGAGTCAGAGCTCCACCTTTAAAAAATCTTAGTCAACAAATAAACTTTTCTTTCTCTGGATGCCTCTAATATTCCTAAATTCTGTTCTTTTATGTTTCCATCTTTTTCAGCATCTTCACTTGAAGTTAGTCATGAGGAAGAAGGAGAAACAAATCAAGAAAGAGGAAAAGGAAAACCATGGCACAAATTTACAAAACATGATTTGGAGATTCTTAATCGATCATTTGAACAAAATCCACTTGCCTTTTGGTTTAATTTTTGTACCTTACTTGCTAACTTCTCTGTCACCACGGACATATTATGGAATCTTGCACCTCATCTTTCTGTTATAATTATGTTGGAAAGAGAAAATGAGAACGTGTTTTTAGAGGTCCCAGTTGTTATGTATAGTGACAATTTTAACAATCTTAAGCATGTATGGAAGATTATTTCCAGCTCTTAACCTAAAGCTATTGTGAACTTGGGGATGGGTTCAAGGAATGATCAAATATCAAAAGGCTTACAGACACTCTTGTCTGTGCCCCTCTACAACCCTAGCTCATTGGGTTGTATAGTCGAAAAAGCATTTTCTTGCGGCAGTCCGGTTGGGCAAAATAACTGGGAGGTGACAAGCAACTTGAAAGTTGAAGTGGGAACTGCTTCATTACAGAACAACAACAGTATATATACCTAACTGATTACACACAGCTTGACTCAATTAGCATCATTCAGATACAGCAATCAGCCAATAAGGAATCCCCACCATCTTAATGACTCGATGGCATTGCCTCACAAACCACTCCTCCTGACAAACTGCCAGGCGCCAACTTGACTTGATTCACAGCCCCCAAATTTTTCTCATCTCCATACACTCACCACTGAACTCTGGGGACTACAGCTGGCATTGCAGGTATCCTCAATTGATACAGGTGTAAAACATGAAGACTAGAGTTGTTCAGTGCAGTTGTTCAAATCACGTGTACAATGCACTGCCCAGTTGTGACAAAAGCTTGCTTGTTCTGTATGTGTATTTTAAATACAACACATTTAAGAATATTCTTACAATACACTGAGTCATGACTGTACCTTGATGGGGCAGCTTCAGAAAAATTAAGAAGTTGTGGGAATGTGTGTAGGGCAGCTTGGGATCTGTTCATTCTAAATACATAAGTTGCAGAGAGGTTGCTGGGAGACTGTGAAAAGCCTGGGTTCTCATGGACAGAAGGGCTGCTGTAGACTGTGGGGACACTTTGGAATTTGGAATTGGGCACCATTTACAACCTCCATTATATGGAGAACCCAGGAAGGATTTTCTCTTTTGTGTCTACTCCAGGTCAAGAAACAACTCAGTGGTAATGCTGAAACTAAGGTTACCTATAAAATATTAGATTGAAAATAAAATTGTCTTTCTTTTTAGAATTGGTATCAAAACAAAAGATCCAGACTGGAGAGAAACAGAGGATAGTTGCTGCCAGGAAACAACAAGAGTCCCCTGTCCAAGCTTATCAGGTTTTCCACCACCAGGATGCCCAGAGGCCATCTGACAACAGCACCACTGCATGACCCTGTGGCCCCCAGCAGGCTCCACTGGAAAGACCTGGCTACTCTGCTATGAAGACATAGGGAGGTCCTAGTGAAGAGGATGGCTCATGTGACTGGGTATTTCCAATCATTAGAGAGTGCCCTGGAGAAGGTTGGACTTTCGCAGGCCCTCCACAGCAACAGACACAAATTTAAACAAACATGTGCAAGACACTTCTTGCCCAGCCCTGCCTCAGACATTTTCTTCCAATTGGAGGTAAGATCCTCTAAGGTGCCAGTGTATGGAGGCTTCTGAAGACTGCTGCTATCCTCCATGGACCAGCACAGTATCTTCAGGCACAGAATAGCTTTCCAGGATAGCCTGGACTCTCAAAAAGTTGTCAGCATCATTGATATCAAAATAAATTTCCTTCTGTGTCAAATCTAACAACAACAAAGACCAACAAATAGAGAAGCTAAGACATTATGAAGGAAGCCATCTCACCTAGAATTGCCTGAGAAAAGTTCACAACATTTGGCCGTAATGCAGCCTTCTAGGAACAGACTTCTGCAAGGAGGTCTTTCCATCAACTGTATACTTATCTTTGATCTCACATAATCCTTGTGATTAATCATTGTTGCCTAGAATTGTTGTTTTGAAATTTCTTTTGTACTTCTTTTTAATATTGCCTTTAAAAACCTTTCTGAGCCCTAAGCTCTCCCACTGTGCTCATAGTGAATATACTCAAGCATATGTGGAAGGTATATGCCTGCCTAGTATATGCCTGCCTACTATACTGTGGCAGGCATGTGCCTATTACAGTGTCATTCCATTTCCAATTTATATTCTTGAAAGCACCTTTCTCTGTTATTTAAATAGACACCTCCATTCACCTAAAAGGCACAGCACTACCTGAGTTTTCCCCACCAAAGACATGGCTTCCATTGAAGCTGCAGCTCCAACTACTGAAATCTCAAGAACCCCTGGAACCTCCTGCACTGGGACAAGACTCCTTGTTGGGATTCCATTGCAATTTGACCATTACCTGGGCATGTTGGTCTCAGCATGCCCAGGTGAGCATTCAGATATTGTCAATATGAGTTTTTGAGACAATCTTCAACGTGGGGGGTACCTGGGAATTTCCCACTTGGAACCATTTTTATAATTTTGTTCTTTAGGACTCACAACACTTTCAAGTATTCCAGAGTTTCCTGTTTCTTCCACAGCTCCTGTAAAAACAGCTCTGCAGGCTACATCTCTCAAACCACTAGGGAGCACCATTCACACAGTGCCAGTGAAAAAGAGGAACCAACAACTTTTGAATTTCCAGTTGACTCCTGGGGTGTTTTGTGTAGAAGCAGACCAAGGCCAGAGGTCTGTTTGGTAGCACTTCCCATTTTACTCTAACAATATTTAACTACAAACCGTGTATACTGGTTATGATCATTTAGTAACACTAGGACTTTTAGAGAAACCTTGCCCTTGTGTTTGTTGTACCTTGCCCACCTCCTCACATCCATTGTCAAAAGTCCACAACAGGGGTTCTTGATTGTGTTATTTACACAATCACAGACATCCCACAGATATCCCTATTCTTTGGCATGTTTATTGAAATTGCAGATGTCTACCACGTCTGCTACTAGATGTTTTCATAAGAAAACGATGGCCCTTTCTTAGAGAACACAGAACCCCCAGATAAGAAGTTTCAGATAAAGTAATCCATCTAGCTGTGTTAGTTCTCCACCACTATAATTCATATCTGTGACAAGGATTTTTTGACTTTTTTTTTTTTAATTGTCTGGGGATTAAATCCAGGGCTTTTTGACACTGAGCTACTTTCCCGGGTGTTTTTATTCTTTGAGACCTATTCTCACTAATTTGCTCAGGCAGGCCTCGAACTAGTGGTATTCCTGTCTCTGCCTAGTGAGTTGCTGGGATTATGGGTGTGGTTGACCAGGCCAGGCTTGGTTCATGGTTTTGGAGGTTTCAGTTCATGGTCAGTTGGGCCTGAAGGGAGATAATGCATCAGGGTAGAGTAAAACTGTCTACCACCAGGAAGACATAGGGAGAAAGAGGGAGGGGCCAGGGCCCCATAATCCCCTTGAAGATCTGCCACCAATGACATAAAATTCTCCCCATAAGCCCCACTTCTTAAAGGTCCCAATATATCTCAGTAGCCTCACTAAACTTTACCACTTGTAGCTTTAAGGGATGTTTAAAATCTAAGATTAGCACAGCAAAGTTAAAAATAACAGACAAATGCAGTTATTTTGAAAAGGTTCTAGGATATAATGACCATTGAAATATCAAGTTTCAAAATTAGCTTCATAATATGATAATTCTGAAAATGAAAGAAAAGCTGAAAGAGTAATGATTATTCTTGAATTTACACATAGGCATTCACCCAGTAAAAACACATGGACTAGATTTATATGTCCTAAATTTTAAAAATATTTATTTTTTTAGTTCTAGTTGGATGCAATATATTTAATTTATATGTGGTGCTGAAGATAGAACCCAGTGCCTCATGTGTCATACATGAGTGCTCTACCTCGGAGCCACAACACCTGCCCCTGCTCTAAACATTCAAAAGTTGCATTTGGACTTGGGTAAAAGCCTTTTTTTTACACCAATATTATGAGAAAACTCAACTGTGTTTGTTTTTAACTAACTAGCTAACTAATTCATTTATTTATTTTTAAATTTTTTTGGTTGTCAATGGACCTTTATTTTAATGATTTATATGCAGTGCTGAGAATCAAACACAGTGCCTCTTCCATGCTAGGCAAGCACTCTCCCACTGAACCTCAACCCCAGTCATTAACTGAATTTATTTATGCTTTCCCTTTCTGTAGATTTTGAATTTTCAAATGCTGTTTTCATTGATTGCAAGATTATTACCCAGTCATATTGATCTGCATAGATTTTTCTTAAAGACAAATGTTTTTCTTTGAGAAAGCCTAGTAGATCATCATACATATATCCTATTTATGTGTTTCTATATTAAGGTCCCTAATACTTCAATTACCATCTTTTCACCTATTTTCAGGAATTTCCTTATACTCAAGTTTTTGCCAGCACTATCTTGAAAGGTTCGTAGCTTTAGTATGAATTAGATATGTCATCTCTGTTGTTATTTTCTAAAATCTTGTGCTAATTTACATGTATAACTTTATGAAATGTTTGGATTTTTTTAATGACTGAGTCTGAACTTTCCTTTACAAAAAGATTTTTTATGACTGATTCTGTATTTTTCATTGATTCCCAGTGATTCTCCTTGAGTCATTTTTGGGAAGTTGAATTTTTCCAAGAATACATTTTTGAAAGGTATCAAATGTACTGTCATAGAGTTGTTCAAAGTAGTCTGGTAACTTTCAAGGCTAGAGCAAGCGTAGCGGTGTGTTACTTTCATTGTATATGTTTATAACATCTATGTTCTATTGCACAAGTTGTTTTTGCAGGCCAGCGTCTATGACAGGCTCTGGGGTCTGCTGGGTTGGGGGTCCATGGGTTGGGGGCGGTGCTAAGCTAAGGGCTGGTTTCCATCAGCAGATCTCTGTTGGTCCAGGTGGGGTTTTGTCAAAAGGCATCTGCAAGCTCTCAGGAGGACCACTCTGGACTCAGCCTTTGGTGTCCAAGCAGGAAGAGGTTGCTGGGTGAGAGGCCTTGGTAGAAAGTTGGGTTTCAGGGCCTCTGCAAAGTCATCCGCCTACAATCGGGATTAGCTTGGTGACCCCCTGCCACTCCTCACTTTGTGTGTTTAGGAGCACTCTAGTTCATTATTGTTGACCTGTTGATTGTGAGTCCCTGCCCTCCTCTTCTTCATGAAGTAAAATTCCAAGTGACATTGCCCCATCCCTAAATTGATGCCTGAATAAGCCAGAAGATCATCTTTGATGAGATTAATTCAAAATGAGTTTATTTAATAAACTAACAAAATGCCTTGTAGATCAGGTAGCCTTCAGAATCAAAACAGATTTGAAGAACTGTGGGCAATAACATAATTATGCATCATTGATAGAAAACAGAAGTGATGTATAGAGACAATTTAGTTGTTTACAGCTGCAGTGATTTATATGTTTCCACATGAAACAAAACTCAATGTTAGATTCCCATTGCTGTGAAAAAATACCCGAGTTAAGCAACTTCAAAGGAGTTCCAGAGGTTTCAGTCCATGATCCCTGGGTCTCATCCCTTTGGCCCCGTGGTAAAGCTGAACATCATGGTGGGAAGCATGTGGTTGAACAAAACTTCTCACATCATGGTAGCCAGGAACCAAAAAGAGACCAGAGATGAAAGGTCAGGATCCCAATATCCCCTTCAAGTACATGATCCCAAAGACCTAATGCCTTCCAATGCGTTTCTACCTGAAGTTGCCTCCTAAAGTTTCTACCACCTCCCAGTGGTACCATAGCCTGGCAACCCAACCCAAACATGGCCTTTAGAACCATTTGAGATGCATAGCACTCAGCTACTGGGATGGAACTCCATGTTGATTTGGTCTGTTTATTCTATTTTGGAGCCTAGGCAAAACCAATGGCTTCCCACATGTTTTATTTCACAACCCTAAATCAGTTTCTGCACATGATGTAAGCACTGGAGCAAATGCCTTTCCATGATCCTTGAAGTGGTGTGGACCTTAGGTTCTGCCTCTCCATTTTTAAGCCTGAAAAGAGAACAAGCCTCTTGAAATAGTTCAATAAGGAAATGGGTTTTTCTCTAAGTTTCACAGGAAGTATATTTTGATTGACAAAAGGGACTTCATATGCAATTATAATACATGTATTTCTGGAAATTCAATAAATATTTTCAAAGACTCAATTGTATTATATGGTTTTAACATACAACAGAAATTTTGTAAATCAGTCACTTTTGTCTAAATAGTGCCATGGTAATAAATAACTCCAAACATTACATTAGGTTCATAAATAAAATAAAATTGTCATTTGTAAATTAACAAAGAAAAGAAATATGCCTAATAGGTGATAAATCTTTCTCATTATTACACACATTTCAATCTACTTATATTTAATTGTTTGATGAAAGTCACAAGACTAAATTGAATTCAGAGCTCTAAAGTCAACTATTTTTTTTTTAAAGAGAGAGTGAGAGAGAGAGAGTGAGAAAGAGAGAATTTTTTTTTTTAATATTTACTTTTTAGTTTTCGGCGGACACAACATCTTTGTTTGTATGTGGTGCTGAGAATGGAACCCCAGCACACGCATGCCAGGTGAGCGCGCTACCGCTAGAGCCACATCCCCAGCCCTAAATTCAACTATTCTTAAAAGACATATCCTGGCCAGGCTGGTCCAATGAAGATATGCAAAGAAGATATTGCTCTCATAAGAGAGATCATGGTTCAACTATTCAATCAGGATTATTAGTTTTCATTCTTGTGCCTGTTAGTTTTCTCTCAGTATAGCAAATACCCGAGATAATCAAATTGTAAAGAAGAAGGGTTCTTTTGGCTCAGTTTTGGAGATTCCACTACAATGTCAATTTGGCACACTGCTTTTGGGCCTGGAGGAAGGCTGCACTTCATGATGAGAGCATGTGTTTAAAAAATCTGCTCACCTTAGTTCTGGGTTGTGGATCAGTGGTAGCACTTGCCTAGCATGTGTGCAAGAGGCACTGGTTGGATTATCAGTACTACATATAAATAAATGAATAAAATAAAACCAGAACTCACTTGAAATTGAGAGCACACCCCCAATGACCCAACAAATCTCCTCTAGGCCCTACTTCTGAACATTCATCATTTCCCAACAGCACCATGCTGGGGACAAATCCTTAAACATCTCAGCCTTTGGGGGACTCTCAAGTCCAAACTATGGCAGTCCCTTAAGTACAAGAAAGAATTTTCTGCTTCTTTGTCTGGAAGAGTAGAAAATAATTTTTAAATAGTTTGGGCTCAAATTTCTATAACACTTTTATGCTTATGGAAGATTCACATAAATTTCCCTTGCTATTAGATATTGAAAACAAAAATAATTATTAAAACACACTAGCATTATGTAGAAGAAACAGGATCTAGGTCACTAAAACAAGAATTATCATTTACGACCCCAAAGAAAATGTAAGATACAGCAAATGTAATACCAAGATGTTCCTGGGCAGAAGTTTTGAGCATCCTTTTGCTTCAGATGTGCTTTCCCCTGATTAGGTTAATTTCATATTCCTGAATGAGTCACCCAGTCTAGGTTCTCATTTCCCCCTCAACTTTCATGGTGTCATTTGTAGGGGTATTAGAGTCTCTTGGTATTTTGTCATCTGATTAAAATTGTATGAGTCCAGAGAGAGAGTATCATTTCTTTATTCAAAAATGTGGTTTCTTTTAGTTCATTTTTTTTTCTTCTAGAACTAACTCACATGGTCCATACACAGACATGTGTGACACACTCAATAAGGGCTAATGTAGCTAATTGTTTTTAGCTCCTAGATTACATTAGTCATCCCCCAATATATTGTCTAGTATTCTCTTTCATCTGAAATATCTTAAACTTATCAGTTGTATAAAAATTACACATTGTTTACCTTGTAGCAGCATAAGCAATTGAAATTATTTCTCAGTAGAATTTTCAGAATAATCATTGTTTTAAATCAAAGGAGTGACAGGCATGTCAACCTGGCACCCATACTAATCTTCTGAAGCCATACTTCAAATGAGCACAAGTTATTCAATTAAGAACAGTAGCAAAGTGATACTTCTACCTAAAGTTGTATAACTATCCTGTGACAAACTGAAAAACTTTTTCCTCAAAGAGGGAACAAAATATGTATATATGACAGTTCAACCAAGTAAACAGAATCAGTAGTGTGTGTGTGTGTGTGTGTGTGTGTGTGTGTGTGTGTGTGTGTATGTATGTGTTTGTGTGTGTGTATTTACTGGAGCTTAAACCCAGGCCTTATACATGCTAACCACATACTTACCACTGGGCAACATCCTTAGCCCTACTTTTTCATGTTTCATGTGGTCATATTTGTCTTCTTTTGTTTTTGTTGCCTATGCTTTTAATGCCAATCCAAGAGGCCATTTCATGTCATTAAGCTATCATTTCTTTTAGGATTTTTACAGCTTTAGGCCTTCATTTAAGTCTATCTTGTATTTCATGTTGTTTTATACATATGGTGTGAAATAAGAATCTCACTTCATTCTTTGCATATGAACATCAATTTTATTTATACTATATGTCCTTTCCCCACTGTGGAGTTGGACACCCTTGTTGAAGACCATCTTTCCATATACACATGGGTTTCTTCCTGGCTCACTGTTGTGTTTCAGTGGTCTGTCTGTTGCTCTTCATGTCAGTACCATCGTTTTTACTGTAGAATAGTGAAGTGTTGAATTTAGAATTTGTGACATCTCTTAATTCTTCCATCTTTGGATTCCTTGTGCAATTCAGAATCTCTTGAGATTGCATGTGAATTTTAAGTTGTTTTTTCCTATATATACAAATATACCATTGAGATTTTAATAAGAACTGCATTGAATCTGTACAGAAGTGTGGGTTATATGGAAATATTATCAATATGAAGTCTTTCAGCTCTTGAACTTAAGATACTTTGCTGACCCTGACCAGTGTGGCCAGCTAAACTAAGATCACTCGTGTGAATTTGCAGGGACACAAAGTAACACAGACACAATTTACCTTTACACTAGCTTCAGAACAGCTTCTCTGGCTCTTTTCCTGAGGCTCCCAAAATGGACAGCATGAGAAAGCCACAAGAGGGTGACAAGAGAGAGGGAACATATACAGAAGTGAGCTTTTATTGGGGGGACTCTTGTTCTTAGAAACTTCTATTCAAAAAAGGCCAGAAAGGGAAGGACTTCAAGGGAACAGGTGAGTGTAGCTCCCACCTAGGGGCACACCCCTAAAAGAGGACCTCCTTGCTCTCTGAGAAGGGAAAAAGACTGAGACACAAGTCATGACACCAATGTGCCAGACTAGAGTGATCTTCCAGATCCCTGTGGTGCATCAGGACTGGAAGGTGTGGTCACTCAATGTGACACCCCACAACACCTTTTACTTATTTGTTTTTCATTCCAGCTCTTTCCATAATGTTCTGAAGTTTTGAAAAATTGAGTCTTTTGCCTCTCTGGTAATTTTTTAACTTATTTTATTCTTTTGTAATATTTATTTTTTAGTTGTCACTGTCCACAATACCTTTGATATATTTATTTATTTTTACGTAGTGCTGAGGGTCAAACCTGGGCCTTGCATGTGTTAGGCAAGTGCTCTACCTCTGAGCCACAACACCACCCACTATGTCATACTTCTTTTCCTTATGTAATAAGATTTATTTCTTCAATTCTTTTTTGGACTGTTCATTTGTAGCACATAGGAACATAAGTTATTTTTATCCTATAATTTGATGAATTTTGAAGTCATCTCTGAAAGTTTTGCAAGGAACATTTAGGCTGTTTTTTTCTGTCGTCCATGAACAGACAACTTTACATCTTCTTTCTAATTTGGAGGTCTGTTATTTTTTTCTGGCCTACTTGCTCACAGAGCTTCTAGTACTCTGTTGAATAGAAGTAGCAAGACTGGGCATCCTTGCTTCCTTCCTGTGCTTAGAGGAGAGGCTTCCAGTCTTTTACTATTAAGTTTGGTGTCAGCTGTGGACATTTCTTATATAGTTTTTATGATGCTGAGACTGATGTCTTCTACTCTTGGTTTATTAATTGTTTCTATCATGAATGAGTGTTGAACTTTGTCAAGTGCTTTCCTCCCCTGCATCAGCTGAAATGATCATGTGGTTTCTGTTCTTCCTTCCACGAATGTACTAGATTGCATTGCTTTTCCACATGTTGAATTATCTTATATTTCAGGAATAAATCCCATTTGATCATGGTGTAGGATGGTTTATTTGTTATTCATTTGTGTGTGTGTGTGTGTGTGTGTGTTATTGATGATCCAACCCAGAACCTTGTGAGCATTAGATAAATACTCTCTCCCCTAGTTATATCTTAATTCTATCATTTTAAATGCATTATTTTCTTTCTTTCTCTTCTTCTTCTTCTTCTTCTTCTTCTTCTTCTTCTTCTTCTTCTTCTTCTTCTTCTTTAAATGATTCTGAGTATTAAACTTAGGGTATTGTACTTGGTAGGCATGCTCTCTGTTGCTGACCTACATTTCTAACACATACTTTATATCTTGACACCGGGTGTCACTAAATTATCTATGATGGTCAAGAATTTGTGACCCTTCTGCCTCAGCTTCCAGAGTTGCAGGTATTGCAGGCATTCACTCTCCATGGCTGGCCAAGTAATCTTCTGGGAGAAAATAATTTTAAACTTTGCTCCCATCCCTCAACAGAAATTCACAATGCTGTATCACAGAGTACAGAGATAATGAGTACCTACAGGGGTGTTCCAGTGTGACGGCTACAGAGTAGAATGGGCATATGCCAAGCTGGAGTAAGCCCCTGTTGCACACTTTTTCAAGACCATAATGGAGAAAGGGCAATGCGATCAAATTTTTAAAAATATACATCAAGCATCGTGCATCCAGAGAATCAGGAGCAGTTGCTTTTACTTATTTATTTTTATAACTTTTTATTTTGGCATGCATAAATGTTTGTGCAAGGGAGTGGAGGAAGGTGAGGCTGGAAAACAGGAAGGGTCCTGATCCTGAAGGACACTGGGTATCAATTTGTTGTGATCCTTCAGCCAAGGCAAGTTAGTGAAGGTTTTTTCATTTGTTTGTTTTCCATTAAGGAATTGAAAATGTCTGGTGTATATTGCATGAAGGTGAAGTTGGAAGCAGGGAAAATGAATGATTGAGAAAGCTCTCTATGATGGGAATGGAGTTAAGATTTCATCATGTTATGGGTTAAACTACATGTGCCTTGAGCAGACAAACTCCATTTTACAGTGGGACTCCATTTCATATAACAAAATAGCTCTCACAAAAGAAAACCCACCTCTCCCATCCTTCTTAGCAGATATTGTTAAGCAATGCATAGCAGCTGAAACAGTTTTTCTTTTATTCTTATACAATGGAAGATGTTCTTCTTTTAGTCCCCCATTTTTTTGGTGGGGTGGGAGCATGTACTACTACCTTAGCTAGGTCACTTTGACCAAGTTCTTATGTTGGTAATGTTTGAGTTACTGGTTGCTTGCAATTTTTAGTTATTAAGATGTACCCTACCTTCTGCAAAGGGTCAAAGATTTCTTGTTGCCTTTGCACCCCTACCATGGTGAATGAAGTTTTATGTCCTTCTTCAAGACTGACCCAGTCATTTATTTCCAATGTGCCACAACATTTGGAGGTCACAGCCAGATTTCAGGAGTCAGGAATGTGGCTCTGGGGCATGAGGGATACTTGATCCTTGCTTCACAGAGAAGATTGCCATTCCTCTGAAGTTCTGGGAGCTCTCTGGGTTTCGTGGTCTGCACACCCTGGGTTCATGGATTCAAGCCCACCTGTGAAAGAGGACCTGGTGCAGCTCAGACCTGGAACCCTAGCAATTTTTGACAGTGTGTTTAACACAGTGAGCCAGTAAATAGACCTTGGGGATGGTCTGATGCCAGGGTATTTCAGGAGAGAGTGCCTTGTCCATGTCTGTCTCTTGCTTGTTCATGTCTGTCTCTGTTGCTGACAATGTCTTCTGACTGTTCACCCCAGCAATTCCTTTCTTTTTATTTTGGCAGATTGGACTCATCAGGGACTGAATAATCCACCATCCTCTGACTTGAGTCATGCTCAGCATGCTGTCAATTTGTTGACTTTCATCTTCCTTTTGTTTCTACTTATTGTTTTAATTGTTAGCTTTGTCATGGGAAACCCAAATCCTAACCTGGCCTGATGACCCCCCACTGGGTGGTGTGGGGAATGGTTAAAAAGCCCTAGGCTCCTCATTAAGGCTTGCACTGGAATATACATGGCTGCAAAAAGGCTCAGCAGATAACTCATGTGAAAATATAGATTTAAAAACATCTATTTAACTTCTTCCAAGCCGAGGCTTAGAAAAAGTCAAAATTATTTTAGGAGTCTCTCCCTCTCTCTTGATTGCACTCTCATGTTGCTTTACTAAAATTTGCCACCATAAATATGTCCCATCTATTGGAGTTGGTCAAGGAGGTTTTTAAGAACCATGGTCCACAGCTGATAAAGCTACAAAATGCCAGGCTAAAATATTGTTACTGCTATCCAAGAGACCAGGAAAAGCTGGCTTAGAACCAGAACAAAAAACTCAGATACCTCTCAGCCCCCATCAATCTATAATAATTGCCAAGAAATGGGGCCAATGTGTCAATCTTGCAGTGGATACCCAAGCAGAATACTCTGTCCTGAACTCTCTAATAAGTCCCACAAACTGCAGGGAAAATGCCACCACACAAGGCACAACAGAATCCGATTTTAAAGGAGAAAATTCTCCCTCAAAAGTTGAACTGTTACTCTGATGGAAGCAGGCTCCCTTGCTGCTTCTTTGGGAAATCCATTCAGGGAGGGTGTGGACACAGCCTTTGTCTATATTCCCTTACAATGCAGAAAATCAAAATCCTTCTTTCTCTGAGTTCCCACAAGCCCTCACTTCTTTTATTAAATGCTTTTTACATTTGAGGGATACATCAGGCCAAACACCAGGAAGGCTTTTAGAGTTGTACATTTTTTTGAGCTTATAATTTTGATATGGCCTGCAGAGGATAATGTGTTTTTCTGATCAATCCTATTTTATCCAACTATGGAGGTTTCGTTTTTACACATTGTTTTGTTCAGAGACTAATTTAAAAGGATTAGCCCTCAATGTAAAATCTTTTAAAAAATCTACAAAGCCTTTGTTTATTGTTTTCTTTTGTGTATGTATGCACACCATGTGTTTGCATGTCTGTATGTGTTTGTTAAATGATACAGGTTTAAAATTGCTGTCTGTCCTCACTGAAAGAATTGTACTAAGTTAAAAGTCCCAACAGGTATATTTAAATTTCTAAAAGCCAACTCCAAAGTGTTTGCCCCAGCCATGTTGTTTCAATTCCCCTTTTCTTACAGAAGTAGGCATACCTAAAATTAGATCGGAATATGAAACAACAATTAAAGACAGTCAGTGTAGTTGCCTGGCGAAAATATTGGTAGCACTATCTTAGATATCAGAAAAACAGGTTTAGTATCAGATTCGGTCAGATCACAGAAATGGAAGCCAGCTTGGATCCAGAAATTGGCAGACCACCTGTGCTAGATTAAAATGTTAATTCCTCTAGGGCCCTACATCCAGCCTTACCAAAATAAACTGCTTCTACTTCAAAATGTTGCTAAGTCTCTCCAAGAGGTTCAACTTAAAGCCCATTAATTTCTTTGAAGATAACCAGTCCTGAGAGACTGCTGACTTCCAACACCCATTCCAGCCCACAGAATATTCATCACACCTGAGTCAAAAGAGAAAATGTGTGTCCTAAAAAAGAATGAAAGCCCTCATGGCCCCAGCCACCCTCTAAAAAGAAGACTGAAATGAAAGTTCATCGTGTTTTTTCTCTTTCTAAGACTATGTTAGAAGGCCCAAGCTGGTAGAAAAACCACATTTCACCAGTCACATTAATGTATTTACATGACCATTGTTAGATGCAGGGCAGGCTCAAATAAGTTGTCTTCAGGTCAGGCTGAACAAATGTTAGCTGCAAAATAACCCATTCACTCAAACCACTCTCTGTGGGGTCCTTTATCACCTGTTTGCATCAAGTCTGAATACTGAATTCCACTCAAGGCTGAATACTGGACCCAAACCTGTCTGTTGCAATGGAAACCCACATCTAGCCCCTGCCCCTTCTGTCTGAAGGCAGCAAATGACACTACTGTATGATCCAATCACTGTATACCGCCAAGGCAGCTTGCAGCCTAGAGACCCCATTAGATTTGGGCTATAAATACTCCCTCCTGCTGGGCTCCTCTCTCTTGCTCTTTCTCTCTCTGTCTCCCTCTCTTGCTCTTGGTCTCCTTCTACTCTGGGATCTCTCTCTCTCTCTCTCTCTCTCTCTCTTTCTCTCTCTTTCTCTCCTTTCTGTACTTTTGCACTGCTACAATAAAGATCTCTTGGTCATTCCAATTGTTGTGGTCAATTAGGTGTAAAGGTACCCTACCTGCTGCACAGTGTCAGAGGTTGCAGAGGGGACTTGCTTGCTGCACTTCTCACGTGCCATGACAAATAAAGTTTCATGTCCTGCTTCAAGCCTGACCAGTGATTTAATTAAAATGTGCCACAACAATGATGCCCCACTGGAAGAAATATTTCTGAGGGCCTGTTTAGTGCCAGGGGGAATACCTTGTCCCAGAAGTATGATGAAGGTCAATGAAGTCTGGGGCTCTCAGGCTGCTACAGTGTAGTTCACCTCTCAGGAAAATCAATCATGGGGATTTAATAGGGACAAGTGTCTATTTTGCATTGATCCTGTGAGATTCTGCATTCAGGGATTGTGACCAGGACTGCCCTCAGGTCATTGACTCACTAATGAACAAAGAGGAAGGGATAATCAGTGCGGAGACTTTGTGGGGCAAAGGGGACACCAGAGGATAATTTCTGACTAAAATCTTCAAATTTTACCTAGCATTTCAGGGACAGGGGACGCTATAACAGGGTTTCTAGCTCTTGTTTAGTCATAGCAGTTTAGGGGGACCCTGCCTCAGGACAAAACAATAAAAAGAATGGGAATATAGCTTAGTGGCAAAGCAACCTAAATAAAGAAAGGACTTTACAAAAACTTCAAGTAATGATGATTAAGTGTGTTGATAATTTAAGTTTGTACTCCGTTTTGTCCTAAAGAATACTGGTTTCTATGTATCCTTGAAGAGATTAGAAGTGGAACAGAGAATCTACTAAAAAATATTGGCTATTTTTCTTAGGATTATTATGGTTAAGTGAACTAAATGGTGTGATGTGGGAGAATGAGGCAAGCAGGTAAAATTTGGTGGACAAAATAAAAATTCAGTGAATGGTCAAGTGATATCAAATCATCTCCACAAAATTCAATGTTCTACAAGCCAACTGTTGAGTCATCAGTTTTCTAAATGCACCAGTTCATGGAGTGTGGTTTAGAGACTTCCACAGGCACGTCAATTGGCCTTATTGAACACATTTATTTTCCATCATGAAACAAAGAAGTGTTATTGTGTTGTTGTTGTTGATGTTTTTAATATTGAACCTAGGGGCACTTTGCCACTGAGCCTTCTCCCCAGTCCTTTTTATTCTATTGTAAAAATTTTAGACATGATCTAATTTAGTTACTTAGGTTCTCACTAAGATTCATACTGGCCTTGAACTTTAAATCCTCCTGCTTCAGTCTCCTGAATACTTGGAATTCCAGGTATGCTGCCCCAACCATGCAGGGATTATGTACTCTTAAAATTTGACCTCAGTGGTTGGGATTTTGGCTTGATGGCAGAGTGCTTGCCTCATGGTTGTGAGGCACTGGGTTTGATCCTCAGTACCACATAAAAAAATAAATAAATTAACATATTATGTTCATCTACAACTAATTAAAAGAAAAAAAATAGAAAACAAAAACAGCAACAACAACAACAACAACAAAATCAAAACAACAGAGTTCAGCAGAATGTTGTTCTTTCTTAGCCTGCACTTTGCTGTTAAAAACTCCATTATTGCAAGGCTCCATCTGGAGGACCTGACATGTGCTGGGTTCTTACCTTCACAGGCATTTGTAACAAGGATGGAGGACTTAGGTCACATGCTCTGAAGCCAAGCTTCACATACAGAGTGTGAACTAGGAAAACAAACAAAAATGATTGGCTAAAACTTTTGATGACTTACAAAAATTAGCCATCAGATTGGGCCATTTGGAGCTGATTCCTTGGTGTAAATCATGGAGTGAGCTCTGAGGAGAGCCTGACTGGAGTTGAGAAGCGAATGAGAACAAGGCAGTGAGGGTGTCTGTCCAGGTGGATTGAATGGAGGAGGGGAGGAAAGGAGGTCACTACCTGGCTTGAATTCAGGGTACTCAGAAAGGAATGAAACAAAGGTGATGGAAAATTTGAGTTATTGGGGTATAAAAAAGAAAAATCCAGATAAATCAATCCAAGTCCAACATTTTATTTGACTATTAGAGGAACTCTAAAAAAAATAAGCCTGGCTTATTTTTTCTCTCCTTGTGTGTCATTGGTATCAACATTTCCATTTATATGTGGCAGGAGAGCACATGTCAGCTGTTGATTGTAGTGACCACCAAAATTTTGGTATAATATTGGACAATATGATTTCATACTAAAACAACAACAAATTTAAAAAGCTTCAAATTTGTAAATAATAAAGGAAAGAACAAAAGGGATGTTTAATCTCTGACCTTTAAGATGATCTCATACAAACCAAAAACTTATAGTCCAGCTAAGTGCATATACACAAAAATTTCCAGAATGAGAATAAGATACTCACTTTTACTTTCCTTCTATAGTGAACCAGTGGCCACTAACACTGACTTTTATAGCAAGACTTTGATTATTTACTTATTTATTGGCTAGCGCCTGGCTCCATTGCCAGGCAGATTTTGATCTTCTGCCTCAGTCACCTGAGGTACTGAAGTTACAGATTGTACCACTGCAGCCATATTTGTATTTTGATATATATATATATATATATATATATATATATATATATATATATATATATATATATATTTTTTTTTTTTTTTTTGAGTTTATATTGAACATGGTCAAAGTACAATAAAGGCTCTAAAGGCTAGTTTGGCTATTAAAAGTGCCTGACGCCTATGAAAATGTACAAAAATATAAAATGAAAATAAAAACTGCATTTTTTTCTTTCTAAAGTACTTTGAACAAATAAAAAGGAAAGACCAGGTCATGGGACATTTATTTATTTATTTAACATTTTCTCTCTCTCTCCTTTTGGTGCTGGTGACAGAACCAAGTGGTACTGTAACACTGAACTTCATCTCTGCTTCTTTCCATTTTCTGATTTTGAGACAAGGTCTCACTATACTGCTGAGACTTGCTCAAATGCTGAGACTGAGGCTTGGATTTGGGATCCTCCTGCTCTAGCCTTCCATGTTGCTGTGATTACAGGCCTGCACCAGGAAGACTGGCTTATTTTTTTTTCTCCTTGTTGTCTTGGCATCCTCACTGGTATCAACATTTCCATCCATATCATTTTAAGCTGCCCATTTTATCACCACCACCCCATCCACCTCCTTGACATCTCCATCCCTGCCTCACAATCAGCTTCCTGCCTCTCTTCATCTCCCTCATTGTTTGCTTGACATCCTGAAACTGTCATCCTCTTTAGCTTTCTCATTAGTCAGGCCTCTTCCCATCTGACTCCTTCTTGTTTCTTATGAAGTTGTTTTTGGAGACCTCAGAGCTCATATACATGGCCGCCTATCACATGGTAGTTAAGTTGTGATCCCATGCAGAGTGTTCCAAAAGAAAGCATGAGACCTGGAATTTGGAACTAGACATGCCAGAGCCCATGGGGGCAAAGAAGGCCATCAGCAGAGGGGGCTGTGGCTAGGGGGAGTGGGATCCCAGGACAATGCACATGGCTTTGGGGACTACTGGTGGCTCAACCCAATTTTGGTTGTTCTACTGTCTCAGTCTCCAATCTCCTCCAACACTTCTGGTTCCTATAATATTCCCCCATGTGCCCCAAAGCACATGCAGTGCCTCAAATGGCAGATTGTCCTAAGTAGACAGCTTGGGGCCCATCTGCTGTCATAGGCTCTGAAAGGCCCTCCATAAATTTAAGTGTCCATCAATCTGTTTGTTGGGCCTCTTCTTGATTTTTGGTTACAGAGAAACTGTCTATGGTGGAGTTAAGTTGGAAAACTGGATTCCTTCAGCTTTTTTGGTTTTAAAATGTTAATTTCTGCACTATTGCCATTAAGTTGCCGAGATGAAAACATAAAATAAAACAATAAAAAATGGCTATGGGTGTAGTTCAGTGTAGAGTGCCTTTATGTTCATGCTGCCTTAATGAAAACAAGAATAAAAGGTGGTTTTTTTTTAACAATGATCTACGTTTTATAAAATATTAGTCTATGTGTTATAATATTGTTATTCAATTCCAGTGTATAGTCTCTCCTTATTCTAAGCTCAATACTATTTAAGCAATACTATATCCAGTGATGTGTCTCCTACTTGAGTCAAGACTGTCTAAACCCATAGTGTGTGTGGGCTGTGAGAATGTGGTGAGAGGAGGTTTGAGGTCAGTGGCTCTGAAAAGCCTAAACAATTCCATTCCTAGTACCCTCAATTCCAAGTGGGCATAAAGTAGTACAGACATTTTATGGGTGTTGTAGAGATTAAATAAGTTTAGCTTCAGTGGGTGCTCAATAAAGAAAAGCCAAGATTGGACGAGGTAGGTTAAATGTCATCAGAGGAGTCTAGGCTGTACTGTGGGCTAGGGCGGGGCTGAATCTGCAGCCCCGGGAGCCTGTCTGGGCCTGGGGCAAGGGGCGTGGTATGGGTATTTGCGTCATCACTCAGGGGTGGAGCCTTCTGTGGGCGTGTCTAGCATGGGTTATATTAGAGGATGCTGCTCCAGAGTTCCTCAGTTTACCAAGGAGAAAGCGTGAGGAGTAGAAGTGCAACATGGCTTCCAAAGGTGAGGTTCTTTAGTGGAGGTTTGAGTTATGATATTTTGTGGCAGGGTGTGGACTGCGTGCAAGAGGTTTCTTAGAATATTTAGAGATATTTGGAAATATTTCCAAGCCAAACCATATATCTGGTAGTCCCACTTAAAAGACACACACGCACAATTAAGCGGAGTGCCTAGAAGATGTGTAGCATTGGTGAGTAGATCTAGTTAGATTGGTAAGGTACTGCTCTTGGTTGAGGTCCAGGGATAAGTTCTTTGGGTTTTCATTCTGTTTTTCCTTTCCTGTGAGATGAAGATTTAGCCAGGCATGGTGTGTGTGTGCCTATCATCCCAGCTATGTGGGTAGCTGAGGCAGGAGGATCCTGACTTCATGGCCAGTCTAGGAGATTTTAGATATTAATGGGGACAGAGGTGGTAAAGGGCCCAGAGTGAAGAGAACAATAAAATCAAATCAACAGGATAGGCTGGGGTTTTGCTCTGTAGCAGAGTGCTTGCCGAGCAGGCAGGAGCCCCTGTGCATGAAGCCTTGGTTCTTTCTGGCTTCCTCCAGCACAAAACAAAGAAATTAAAAGCAATCAAAGACATGGGCATAGCTTAAATGTAGGGTACTTCCTAGCATGTCCCAGGTCCTGAGTTAGGTCTCCAGAACCCAAGGATGGGGGAGGGGCGAGAAAATATACAGGAAGAATTTAATGAGTGGTCCTGGGGATTGTTTATCGAGTTCAGTTTTTTTTCTAATATTCTGTGGAATTTAGAAATAAATTTAGAAATAAATTGGATAAGGGCTGGGGATGTGGCGCAGGTGTTAGTGCACTCACCTGGCATGCATGCTGCCTGGGTTCCATTCTCAGCACCACATATAAACAAAGATGTTGTGCTCGCTGAAAACTAAAAAAATGAATATTAAAAAATTCTCTCTCACTCCTTCTCTGTCTCTTAAAAAAAAAAAGAAAGAAATTTGATAGTGTAAGAGATTTTGGCACAATCTTTGTGTGCATATAGGACATTCAAAAGAATTTGTTGTAGTTTTGATTCCTTTCCGTAGATGAGCTCTTGGTGAAAGGTGAAGGCTGTGGGTTCAGGTGTCATTGTCTTGCAACTTACATGACCCTCCTCCCAAGTGTACATAGTGGACTCAGGAGTCCACTGGGCACATGGTCTCAGAGGCAAAAATGTTGAGGAAACTCCCTCTCCCCCCAAAACAACAGCAGTGTTGAATTACTGCAGTCTGTATGGGATGTGAATTTCTCCACAAAGCCATCATGGATCTCAGGTAGGTAGGCACCAGAGGCCCTGCTTCTATCCATGGGGCTATTGCAGTTCACAGGATGATATCTTTGGTTACTGTTTTTACTACTGATTTTTGACTTCCAAAAACCTCACGTTTTTCAAACAATTGAAGGATGAACATTTGCTTTTCAGAAAATCTGAAACTTTTGTATATGGGTTTTTGGGTGAGGAGTGGGATGAACCAGACCGGAAGCTTTTCTGAAAACTTGGCTGTGCTCACCTGGACTCCCCAAGTGTGAATAGATGATTCTGTTGTTGTTGTTTTTAAATTTTAAATTCTCATTTAGGTGTTGTTTCAAAACATTGGGTAATTTGCGTTCTCATGTCCAGTACCTCATGCTGCACATCTTTGACGGTTTTCTAGAATAAGTGGTTGAGAAGTGGTACTGCTTAGGAAAAGCTGAAGAAACTCTCTGTCTCCAAGTCCCATTATTAAAAGCTTCACTTTCTTTACTCTTCTCAGCAGCCACTTCTAGAAAGGGAGAAGCCTCAGATGCACTCTCCTTAGCTCACCATGATGACTAAACACTATGTTCAAAATTTTTTTTTCTATATAAAATTGTCTTTTGCTCCATAAGGCCGAACTGAAAATGCCTGTTTTTTAAGAGTAATTGAATTTCTCATATAAAAATCTTTAAAAAAAAGAAAAAAACGTTTTCAATCAGGCATTGCTTAATGGTGAGGATTGTTTCTGAGAAACATATGAGGAGATTTTTCTTGTGTGGACATCATAGAGTGAACCTACAAAATCTAATATAACTCTGATGTCAACAGTAACTCAATGATATGCCATGAGGCATCAGCATCATATATCCAGTCCATCCTTGGCCACAACATTGTTATTTGGTGCATGGCTGAGAGAAAATTGCTCTGGGCTCAATCTGACTGGAATGGAGTCAACGTTGAAGCCCCTGAAGTTCCTGTGTGAAAAATGCATGTGCCCTGCAACTTTATTTGTAGGTTGGGCTTTTAAAGCCAAAGAGGCTCCACTTTGAGAGTGAATTAAATCTGTTTTCAGGCACAGGTTATTTATTTTATAAGTGACTTTCCTGCCAAGTAACCTATGTTTGTGTAACATGTACAGATTCAGATTTTCTCTTTTGGATCTATTTCCTTGAGTTGTTATTATTTTTCTTAATTTTAATGAAACAGGTAAAATTTACCCTCACCCCCATTTTTAAATGTACACTTCAGTGGCATCACCTACATGTCATTGTCCTGCAACCATTACCAGCAACTCTCCACAGAGCTCTTTTCACCTTATAGAACTGGTACTTTGTGACAATTAAAGCACATCCCCCCAGAGCCCCCTCTCCAGTTCCTGAGGATTATCATTGTATTTTTGTCCTGATGACTTTGACTACTCTAGGTATCTCATACAAATTATATTGCTGGATAATATAGTAATTTTTAATGATTTTTGAGCAATCACCATATTTTTTTCCATTGTAGCTACAACATTTTGTCTTCCCACCCACAGGGCATCAGGGGTTCCAGTTCCTCTGCTCCTGCTCTGCAGTTGTTTTGTTTTGCTTATTTGGTTTGTGGATAGTAGCATTAGTGATGGGAGTGAGGTTAGATTTTCCTGTGAATTTGAATTTGCCTTCTTAATTATTTGTAATGTTGACCATCTTTTCATAGGGTTAATGACAATTTGTTTATGTTTGTTGGAGAAATGTCTATTCCAATCCTTTGCCCATCTCAGAGATATGGTTCTTTATTTCTTGATATCAACACTTTATCAGGTGTGGTTCTCAAAGGGATTCACCTGTTCCACAGATTGTCCTTTCATTTTCTTTCTTGTGTCGTTTCATGCAAAGTGTTTATTTAGTTATAGTCTAATATATTTTTTGTTTGTGCTTTTGATGATATATCTAGGAAATCATGGCCAAATTCAATATCATGAAAACTTCTCCCAAGTTTTTTTTTTTGGCAGCAAGTTTTATGCATTTTTCTAGCTTTATTTATAATTCTTTGAATTTTGAGTTAATATTTCCCTATTGGGTAAAAGGTCCAACTCTATCCTTTCCTTGTGGATATCCAGTTTTCTCAGGACCAGTTGTTAAATTTCATTTCTTTTCAATCAGAAATGAATGTCTCGATTTTGTGTTCTATGGAAGAATGATAAATACTTGTCCCAACCCAATGCTTCTTATCTACTTTTTATAATCTTATTCATCCCCTACTCTTCCACCAACCATTTAAATTATTGGTTATCAGATTGATATGAGCTGGTTTATCTGTATTTTCTCAATTATTGTTATGACTTAACACTCTTTATTTGTCTCTTTTTATATATTTTGAATTTTGGCTAGACTAAAATTCTTCTCTACCATGCATATTATAATCACATGTTCTCCTCATATTTTCAAGGATTGGTAGTTAATCCATTTTTGGTGTTATTAATATGAAGAAGTTGTGAGGCAGATCTCTGCATTGTTAAAATCTTGGTGAACAAATAATATTTTTTTTTCTCTGGATTCTACTGGCAATCCTCAATCTTTTTCTTTTTGTTTCTGCCCTTTTAGCATCTTCAGTTGGAGATAGTCCTATGGAAGTAGAAGAAACAAAACAGGAAAAAGGGTTAGGAAAACCCCGGCACAAATTTACAAAACATGACTTGGAGATTCTTAATCGATCATTTGAACAGAATTCCTACCCAGATTTTGGGACCCGGCAAGAGTTGGCCAAGCAAATGCATTGCCCGATAAGCTCAATCAATGTAAGTCAAAATTTGGAAAACTTGCATGAACATATCTTTTTTATATAATACAGTAAATACAACGATCGTTTGAAAATGTCTCATGTCATTTCTTCACATAGGATATTGTTGATCTTTGTCACAGTTTCATTTCAATGTGGGTGTGAATTTATTATGTTACTTTTATGAAAATATCAACAACCTTGAGGCAAATTTGGGAGTAGGCACCCATTAACCTGCTCAGTAATTATTCAGAATAAGAACTGTGCCAGTTTTTGATCATGGTGCTGGCTATTGAATTATGGAAAACTGGGAAGATTGGATATTTTAAAGTTGGGACAAAGAGTTTGCAGAGATGTTGAACATTCAGTGATAAGATTTAAGGATAGCACTTCAATTTGTCCTGATTTGTTTTTTTGGCAGAGACATTGGTGGATTTTATTTGCAAACTGCTAACTATGGTATGCCAATCTAACTCCCAAGAGGTGATCACCCAAGGTTCAGGAGAAAGACTTGGTTCAATTATGTCCCACATGTGGCACCTCGTAGCATTAGTAGGCACTCTGTAGCCAATTGGGACATGAGCCAATATTTTGTTTTGGGAATTTCTGATATGATGATTTTTGTGAATTATTGTTTATGCTGCACAGTTTTACTGTATTGGGATTGCCCTAATGTATAGTGAATTGGGTTTGTATATACCTCTCTTCTATCAATATCCAATGTTTATTGAAAATATTTGTTGTGTGAGACTAGGAGAACATTTTGTTAGAGAAAATAAGAAAGGGGATGTAATAACACTGTTGCAAATTAAAAGAATAGCAAATTCTCTGTCAGCTATGAATTTATTATATTTCAAATGTTGCATGAACTAGAAACATTTGAAACATCCTGCAAACCAATGATGGTATACAAAGAAGTAGAAAATCATAACCAGATAATGTCAGGGAGAGGAACTGGTTTGAAAAGCAGTGCAACACTTTAGGATAAGCCCATGTGATGCGGAAGCAAGCATGGTCAGGGAGAGGATCCTAGGGAGTCTGGAAATGAGAAAGGGAGCACCTGCCTTTTGGTCTCATCATTTTGAACCCAGCTGCTAACTGTTGACAAATGATGGATGCTCACATCTTATTTTCTTTGTGTTTAATTATGTTGGAAGGGAAAATGAGAGCATGTATTTAGAAGAACCAGTTGTGTTATGTAGAGTTATAATTTTAAACCTCCTAAGTGGGGATCAAAGATTTTCCTAGATGTTAACCTAAATTCATCCTGATTGGGAGATGAGTTTCAGGAGTGATCAAATATCAAACTGCTTCCATACACTCTTGACTGTGAGCCTCTGCAACCCTAGCTAATTAAGTTACCTAGTCTAAAAAGCATTTTGTCATTTTTAAACACATACCTCAAAGCTTTGTTGTCTCTTGTCGGCATTGCAATTGTCCTGAATTGATGCAGGAGCAAAAAATGTAGATTAGAGTTGTTCTATTTGATTGTTAGGATCACATGTATCATACACTGTCCAGTTTTTACAAACTTTTGTTTTTTCAGTTTATGGCTTTTAAATGCAACAAATTTATGAATAACCTTACAGGACTTGGAGTCATAAATGGGTGTTGATGTGGCAGCTTGAGAAAAATCAAGAGGCTGTGGGAAAGTATGCAGGGCACCTGGGGCTCTCCTAGAATGCAGAGAGGTTGTTGGGAGACTTTGAAAAGCTTGTGTTTACATGGACAGAATGGTTTGGGTAGATCCTGGGAAGAGTAGGTGTTTGGAATTGTGCACTGTTCATAACCTCCACAATCACCTCCATGATTCAGCCCAGGATGGATTGCCTTTTTTGTGTCTCCCCCAGGCTAACGAGCAGATCAGTGATAATCCTGAAACTATGTTTACTATAAAATATTTTATTGAAAATAATTTCTTTCTTTTTAGATTTGGTTTCAAAATAAAAGATCCAGACTACGACTAAAAGAGAAACAGAGAGCAGTTGTCGCCAGGAGAAGACATGAGTTCCCTGTCCAAGGGCATCATCCTGTTTTAGGGCACCAGGAGGCCCAGATGCAATATGACAACAGCACCACTGCACAGCCTTCTTGCCTCCAGCAGGCTCCACAGGGAAACGCTGGCTCCTTTCCTGTGGAGACATGGGGACTCCCCAGTGAAAAGAATGGCTCCTGTGACTCTTTTGTGTTAGATGGACAGCAAGTTGCAAGAGAGCAGCCCAGTTCCCCAAAGCAGCAGGTCTGGGGTGAGGGCTATGAACTCTTTGATGGCTTGCCTTTGCCCTGTGTCAGTACTGTGCAGGGAAACATGCAGCAGCAGCAGGACATGGACCTGTTTGATCTGTGGGTACCACAGCAGCAGAGTGACTGTGGATATTATAATCTACAGCTGCAACAGCCCCAGAGTTATCAAGAGAAGCTGCCTGTTCAGGACCCACTTCTAATGACTGAGAAGCATGATGTCTTGGGGCAGCAGTTGCCCTCCGTTCCAAAACAGCAGGATGCGGATTCTCAAAAGAATGGAGAGGACTCAAGGTCTCAGATTCAGTGCACATCTACTCCACAAATGGGGTTGAGTGTTCTTCCGGAGCCTTTTGCACTCGATGGACAGCAAGTTGCTAGAGAGCAGCCCAGGTCCCCAAACCAGCAGGTCTGGGGTGAAGGGTATGAACTCTTTGATGGCTTGCCTTTGCCCTGTGTCAGTAGTGTGCAGGGAAAGATGCAGCAGCAGCAGGACATGGACCTCTTTGATCTGTGGGGACCACAGCAGAAGAATGACTGGGAATATTATAATCCACAGCTGCAACAGCCTCAGAGTTACCAAGAGCAACTGCAAGTTCAGGACCCAATTCTAACATGCCCAACTGAGCAGAGGTATGAAACATTTGATGACTTGGCTGAAATTTTAACTGAAGTCCTTGGCATTGAATTTTAGGGACCTATTGTCACAAGTCATCCTGTAATCATGCTATCAGGGTCAGAGCTAAGAGTCTCTTGAATGTGCACATAAAGATGCTCAGTGTAGGAAATTTTCTTAAAAAACAAAACAAAACAAAAAAACCCAAAAAACAAACAAAAACTCAAAAAAAAAATCACAAAAGCTCTAGAAATTAAAAAAAAATAAAATAAAATAAAAAACAACTCCCCCATTCCTTCTTACATTTACCTTTATCCCAGCTAACAGCCCTTGCTCACAGCTTCCTGAACTTTCAGAGTCTTCTGGAGGGGTAGCAGTACCCAACAGTCATAGATCCTTGACTGTGCCTCTCCTAGTGCTCTGGAGAAAGCTGGACTCGTGCAGCCACTGCTACAGCAACAGGCACAAAGACAGCACTTGCCGGATTCTAACCAATGTGTGTTTAGGTAGATCCATCTTGTGCAGCCTGTCTCACAAATTATGTCCACCTTGGAGATAAGGTCTTCTACAGTGCCTTTGTATGGCAGGGTCTGCAGGCTGCTGCTCTCCTCCCTGAAGCAGAGCAGCATCTTCAGGGTATTATAGTCTGCCAGGACAGCCTGGACTCTCTCAAATTTGACAGTGTCATTGGTATTACAATGGATTTTCATGTGTGTCCACCGTCACCAACAAACCAACAAGAACCAAGCCAGGACATTATGAAGGAAGACATCTCAGCCGGATTGCTTGACAAGAATTTATAAGAGTCTGCTGGAATTCAGCCTTTTAGAACAGACTTCTGCAGCGATGTGTGTCCAGAAATTGTATGTTTAACTTTGAACTTACATCTTTCTTGTTCTTTTCTACAGTTGCCAAGACTTATTATTTGGAAATATGTGTTGTAGTTCGTTATACCTTTGCCTTTAAAAATCTCCCCCCCAGCCCTCAACTCTCCCACTGTGCTCACAGTGAATGTGCCTGCGGTGTACTGTGTCAGGCATATGCCTTTGCTGTGTCATTTGATTTCCAATTCACATTCTTGGCAGAATCTTTCTTGGACCATAATTGAGTTGGATACCTCCATCCTCCCAAATGGGCTCCCTGAGATTTGGCACTGAAAGCAGAATTTGTACTAAAGCCACAGCTTCTGCTATTGCAACTTCAAGAACTCCTGGAGGCTCCTGCACTGAGATGAGAGCCCCTATTTGTGAATCCAGTGTGCTCTGACAATCACCTGGGCATGCAGGTGATATGTGAGGGTGCCCAGGGGAGACTTTGGATATTGTTGATCTGAGTTTTTGAGAGAAACTTCAAAGACAGCTGTATCACAGAACTTTTCACTTGGAACCAGTTTTGCAATTTGGGTCTCTAGGACATAGAACACCTTGAAGTCTTCCACCAGAGAGTTTCCTGTCTCTCCAACAGCTCCTGTGGACCCAGCTCTGCAGGCTACATCCCTCAGACCACTAGGGGGCACCATTCACACAGTGCAGCTGGAGATGCTCTTCCTGAATATCCTGTTGACTCCTGGGGTGTTTTGTGTAGAAGCAGGCCAAAGCTAGAGAATTTTTGTCAGTCCTTTTCATTTTGCTATCATTATGTTTTATGACAAAACAGTGTATACTCTTTATTGTAATTTAAGCAACAACAGGAGTAGTGAAGAAATCGCATTTATGGTTATTGTCCTTTGCCCACCGTCTTGGAACCATTGTGAAGAGTTTCAGATGCTATGTTTGTCATGTGTCTCACATTAATTTAAGTGTGAAATTCTGAAATAATATTAAATGACATAATAAAACATCTTTTGCATGCATTTACAAGGCGTATAACATACAAATCTTTATTTTGTAAACATCTTCCTTCATATAGTGATATTTAGATTAGAAATAAAGTGCAGGTGTACTTTAAGCATAACGTTTAATGATAGGTTAAGAGACTTAGAGTCTGATTATGTAGTTTGGCATTAGGTAATAAGAATATATTTTGGGAAAATAGTACATCCTGGGAAAATCTGAAAAATGTAAATTAGTGATGCATTTTATTAATGATTCTGTACCCTTAATAATTGAAAACTAAAGATCACATCCTGAAAAAATGTAAATTGATATTACACTTTTCTATACTCCTAATGATGGTTAAGGAAATGTCACATCTTGGCAAAGTTTTGGAATTGTATATTCAATGATGTATTCTGAATCCATAATGATGAGAAAAATTGCAATAAAAGATGATCCAGAGAAAGCTGTATTAGAGCCCTCTCTCTGGATATTGCTCCAATGGATTGACTCCTGTCTCATCCTTTTTGCCAACACCACTCATCCTTCAGGACTCCCTGGACACCCCTAGGGTAGGACCCCGGCAGGTTAGCTAGCCTTTGGGGTTAAAGAAATACTAAGTTAGAATGTAGTCATGGAAACTTTGGCTATGTAATTTCGGGAATAATAAATGCAGCTGCTGAGAGAAGCGGCCACACTTTCTTCTTGCCTCTGTGCTGGGTGTGTCTCTCTCTTCTGTTTGTTTCTTTAGAGGTTTCTTTCAAGAATATTCCTTACATGAGATGAAGCCTTAGCAGGAAGAAACTGGCACCTTATGGTTTCTGGAGACCAAACTAGGCTTTAGGAAAGTGAGGCGCAATCAGGCTTCACTTGCTAGCTCTCAGGGGGGATTTTCTGCACTGAAGAGCAAGGTCAGAGTGCAGTTTCTGGCTGGAATGGGGGACTGCATCCTCAGGGGTGCAGTTGTAAATTCTCAGAGGCCCATAGTCAGGAGTTTGTGTCTGTTCACAAACAAATGATGCTTACCTTGCCAGGTGTATCTGAAGGACTCTTTCCAGCTCCAGCAGTAAACTAAGTTCCCCAGGGAAATAGTAGGACAGGCACATGTGACACATGGGTAGCCTGACAAGGTATCTCAGCTATTACTAGTAACAACATGATATCTCCTTAAAGTTCTCTGGGTACTCCAGGTGGGCAAGAATCATTCTAAAACCTCTCATGTTCATTGGAACCTACATGGTGCAGAAGTTTCAGGTGAATGAAGGATTCAGTCTTTTGAAAATTGTGTCATCATTTGGCTCAGATAAGATGTGTTTCAAACAAATTCCCATATCAAATTTCACAGGTATTCCCATCAATTTAAAGTTGTTCCAAGTAGATTTTGTTTTATTTTATTCAGGTACTTGTGATAAATGGGGTTCTGAATCACTGGGCCAAATCTCTAGCAAATTGTTTTTACTGGTTTCCCCTCCCCACCTAGACAGGGTCTTTCTGTTTCTGAGAGCCTTTCTAAGTTGTTGAAGCAGGATTTGTATTTGGCAATTCTCCTGCCACAGCCTCTGGAGCTGCTGGGATTACATTCATGCCCCACTGTGCCCAGCTTCATGTAGCTTTTTGATCACTTCTTGTTTGGTAGATGATCACAACACTGGTTCAAATGCAGCCATATTTTAGACACATGTGAGATACATCTATCCATCCATCTACCATCTATGTTCTTTATCCATTCACATAAAAATGAATACTTGAATGGTGGATAGGCACACCCCTCAGGGCCACACTGACATCCTTGGATTATTGTCTTTTTTAATGGAAAATGACTGAGCTGTAAAATAACACATTTGCACTCAATAGAAAGTGCTTGAAATAAATCACATGGGTGACGTGTGTTCCCTCTGCAAATTGCAAAGGATAAGCTGGGAATAAGAAAGCAAACTGGCCTGACCTTTGCAGTATGCCATGATACCCCATGATTGTGCCTGAGCATCATGGAATTGTTTATGGTTCACTCCCAGAGGCTGACTGTGCAATCTGCTATCAAAGGCTTGTTGAAAGTGATGGGTTGTTCTCAAAGATCTGCATGCAGAAAAGGCCCAGGTGATGTACAATGGCTCTACTTTGAGTTTAGTGAAGCCTCCATAATGAGCAGGGGCTGACACCCCTCTCATGGCTTGTTTGCAGGAGCAGTCTAGTTCATAATCTTCTCTTGTGGATTGTGAGTTCCTGCTCTCCTTTTCCTCATCAAGAAAAATTCCACGTAGTGATTGGGTACACAAAAGTGGCATTCCCCATTCCCTAAATGAATGTCTGAATGAGCTGGGAACATATTGCTCTTTAATATGGGCCATGGTCTTTCTTTTATGAAGATCAGCCTATGTTTTGGTCCTTTAATAGGTAAAACATTAGACAAGATTAATTTGAAATGAGTTTATTTAAGAAAAAAATGATTTGCAAATCATGCTGGCCTCAGAATCAGAACAAGTTCTGAGAACTGTGGGCAATAACATACTTAGGCAGCTTTTATAAGACATTGAAGTTAGGTATAGAGTAAATTTAATTGGTTAGAACTTAAGTGGTTTAAAAGTTTCCCACATGAACTAAAACTTACTCTTAGGTTTCCATTGCTTTGAGAAAATATCAGAGTTAAGCAACTTCAAAGGAGTTTCTGAGGTTTCAGTCCATAGTCTCTTGGTCTCATCACTTTGGCCCTGTGGAAAGACTCAAAATCACAATGGGGAGCTTGGAGTGGAACAAAACTTTTCACATCATGGTGGCCAGGAAACAAAAAGAGACCAGAGAAGAAAGGTCAGGATCTCAACATTGCCTTCAAAAACATGATCTGAAAGACCTAATGCCCTCCACTGAGTTTCTAAGTTCTACCTAAAGTTGCCTCCTAAAGTTTCTTCCACCTTCCAATAGTACCGCAGGCTGACAACCCAACCTTCAGCACATGATCTACAGGGCCATTCGAGATGCATAGCACTCAGCTACTGTAATGCAACCGCATGTTGATTTGGTCTGTTGAATCTATTCTGGAGCCTAAGCAAAATCAATGGCTTCCCACATGTTTTATTTAACAATCCCTAAATCAGTTTTTGTACATGATGTAAGCACCTGAGCAAATGTCTTTTCATGTTCCTGGATGTGGTGTGGATCTTGGGTCCTATCTCTTCATTTTTGAGCTGGAGAGGAGAACAAGCCTCTTGGAACATTTCAGTTAGAAAATTATAATAAATGTATTTCTGGAATTTCATGAAATACTTGCAAAGACTCAATTGTATGATACAGTGCCACAGTCCGGCTGCAGCAAAATAACCGGGGGGGGGGGGTGACGAGCAACTTGCATACATTGATACAGCAGGAGTGGGAGCCGTTTATTGTAGGACAGGAGTGGTATATATACATTCCACACAGCTTATCTTAATTAACATAAACTAGGTACAGCAGTCAACCAATAAGGAATCTCCACACTTAATGGCTTGCTGGTGTTACTTCACAAACCACTCCCTCTGGCAAAATGCCAGGCGCCATCCTGACTAGTTTACAGACCCTAACAATACAGCTTTATAATATTACAGAAGTTTGGTAGATCTGTCATTTTTTCTAAATAGTGCCATGGTAATAAATAACTGCAAACATTACATTAGATTCAGAAATACAATTAGATTGTTATTTGTAAATTAAAAAAGAAAAAAATATCCCTAATAGAAGATAACTTTTTCTCATTGTTATACACAATAAAATCTACTTACATTTTATTGATTGATGAAAGTCACAGGACAAAACTTGAATTCAAAGCTCTGAAATCTACTATTCTTAGAAGACATAGCCTGACCAGGCTGGTCCTCTGACCATAAGAAAGAAACATGTTGCCCTTATTAAAGAGACCATGGTCCATCTCTCTAGTCAGGATTATTAGTTTTCATCCCTGTGTGTGTCAGGTTTCTGTTACTATAACAAATATCTGAGATTACCAAATCACAAGGAGAAAGGGTTCTTTGGCTCTCAGTTTTGGAGATTTCACTCCACAGTCAGTTTGGCCCACTGCTTTGGGGTCTGGAGAAAGGCAGCACTTCATGGTGAGAGCATGCATTGAAACAAAATCACTCACCTTAGGCCTGGGGTTGTGGATCTGTAGACTGCTTGCCTAACATGTGTTCATGAAGCACTGGTTTGACTCACAACACCACATATAAACAAATGAATAAAACTAAAACAAAAATCACTCCTTTAAGAGCACACCCCCAATGACACAATGATTTTTCTCTAGACTCCACCTCTGAGTTTTTCATCATTTCCCAATAGCACCACACTGGGGACCAATCCTTGAACACCTGGGCCTATGGGGGACTTTGAAGATTTAAACTATGGCATCCCTTTAAATTCAAAGAATAATCTTCTTCTTCTTTGTCTGAAAAAAGTAAAAAAGACTTTCAAAATAGTTGGGGCTCTAATGTCTATAACACTTTCAAGCTTCTGGCAGATTCATATAAATCTCCTTTTCTAGTAGATATCTAGGAACGAAATTACTAGTAAAACACACTAGCATTATATAGAAGGAATAGGAAATGGGTCTGTAAAATAAAAATTGTCGTTTGTGATACCAAGGGAAGGAAAGATATAGCAAATATAATATAAAACTGTTTCTGGGGAGAAGTTTTGGTATCCTTTTTGCTTGAGAGGTATTACCCCTAATTAGGTTAATTTCTGCTCCCTGAATGAGTAGCCCAGTCTACATCATTGTTTTCCCATTACCTTTCATGGTCTCATTTGTAGGGGTATTGGAGTTCATGTTTCTCTTGATATTGTGTTATCTGGACAGTGTTATGAGCCTCTTTTGGGGCTGTGTTGTGTGAACTATGCGCATTGGAACAATATGAGGGGACAGGTCTGGCACTGCAGGCTGATTCGGCTGTGAACTGCACATATGCCTCTTCCCTCCCTGTGCCTGTGATCCCACACAGCACCTGAGGTGGGTGTGACTTGCCAATATTTCAATCAATCTGCTGACCACAAGATAGCAAGAAGCAAGACTCCACCTTTGAAATCTTATCCCCTGCCTTAGTTGGTAGAGAACATTCCACTGAATCTCCATTGTGGGTCCCCCCTATAAAAATAAAGATATTCCAGATGCCTGGTCTCTTTTAAATCTGACTCTTAAAGTCACAGAGCCATTCTATCCTCGATCTGAGAAACCCATGTCCATGTGTTGCATGATTTATTCACCATTTTCTTATCTTAAGATTGCAGCCAGGTCTTTTGAACCCAGATCATCTTGTCATCTCGGACAGCTGGCAAAAGGGTAGGATTCTGTGAGTCCAAACCGTGTTATTTCTTTATCCAAAAAATATATTTTCATTTAGTTCAATCCTGTTCCCAACCCCCCTCAGTACTAATACACATGGACTATACACAGACACATGAAACATAGTCAATAAAGGCTAATTAATGTAGCTAATTGTGTTTAGCTGCAGATGACATTAGTCATCCCTCAAAAAACTGTCTAATTTTCTCTGTCATCTTAAATGTCTAAAACTTATCATTTGTATAAAAATTTCATACTGTTTTCCTTGCAGCATTATAGACACTGGAAATCATTTTTCAGTAGATGCTTCAGAATAAAAATTGCTTTAAACCTAAGGTGTAATAGGCATGTCAACCTGGAACCCATACAAACTCCTAAAGCCATACTGAAAATGACCACAAGTTCTTCAAATAAGAACAATAGCAAAGTTTCACTTCTACCTAAAGTTGTATAACTATCCTGTGCCAAACCCCAACCTTTTTTCCCAGAAGAAGAGGAAGCAAAGTATGTATAAATCATGGTTCAACCAGAGAAACAGAAACAGTAATGTGTGTGTGTGTGTGTGTGTGTGTGTGTGTGTCTTCAATCCAGGATCTTATACATATTAAGCACATACTTACCAATGGGTCATATTCCTAGCCCTATATTTTCATGTTTGGTGTGGACATATTTGTCTTGTTTTGCTTTTCTTCCCTGTAGTTCTAGTGTCAATCTAAGAGACCATAAATGAACCCCATGTCATTAAGTGCACGTTTCTTATAGGATTTTTATAGCTTCAGGCCTGAATTTAAGTCTTTCCTCTATTTCATGTTAATTTTTACATATGAGGTGAAGTAACAATCTAACTTCATTATTTGAGTGAGAGCATCAATTTTGACCATACTATGTGTTGAAGGTCCTGTCCTTTCCCCACTGTGGAGTTTGACATGCTTGTTGAAGACCATATTTCATATACATATAGGTTTCTTTCTGTCTCACTATTGTGTTTCATTGGTCTGTCTGTTGCTCTTCATGCCAGTACCATAGTTTTAGTTATTGTAGAATTTTGAAGTGTTGAAATTAGAATTTGTGAGGTCTCTTAGTTCTTCTATTTCAAGATTGCTTGGCAATTCAGAATCTCTTGAGATTCCATATAAATTTTAAGTTTTTTTTTCCTTAAATTCAAATACACTATTGAGATTTTGATAAGAATTGCATTGAATCTGTACAGCATTGTGGGTTATATGAAAATATTATTAATATGAAGACTTTCAGCCCTTGAATATAAGATACCTTTTACTTGTTTGTTTCTTATTAAATTTATTTGAATAATGTTCTGAAATTTTCAATACTTGAGTCTTTTCCCTCCCTGGTAAGTTTATTAACTATTTTACTCTTTTTGGTGCTTTTGTAATAAGATTTATTTCTTCATTTCTTTTTTGAATTGCTTATTGGCAGCATGTAGAAATATAACTTTTTTTTTTAAGAGAGAGTGAGAGAGGAGAGAGAGTGAGAGAGAGAGAGAGAATTTTTAATATTTATTTTTAGTTCTCGGCAGACACAACATCTTTGTTGGTATGTGGTGCTGAGGATCGAACCCGGGCCGCACGCATGCGAGGCCAGCGTGCTACTGCTTGAGCCACATCCCCAGCCTCAATATAACTTATTTTTAATCATATAATTTGTTGAATTTTTAAGTTATGTCTGAAAGTTTTGTGTGGAATATTTAGGTTTTTCTACCTCTCATCTATGAAGAGATCATTTTACTTCTTATTTTTCTAATTTGGAAATCTTTTATTTCTTTTCCTTGCCTACTTGCTCATCAAACTTCTAGTACTATGTTGAATAGAAGTGGCAAACCATCTTTGGTTTCTTTCTAATCTTACACAAAAGGCTTTTAGTCTTTCACTGCTATATTTGGTGTCAGCTGTGGGCTTTTGCTATATGGTTTTCAGGATGCTGAAACTGATTTCTCCTTTTCCTGTCTCTTAATTGTTTTTTATCATAAATTACTGTTGAATTTTTTCAAGTGCTTTTCCCCCCTCATCAGCTGAAATAATGATGTGGTTTCTGTTCTTTCTTCCATGAATTTCACAGATTGCACCATTTTTTACATGCTGAACCATCCTTGCATTTCAGGAGTAGATTCCATTTGATCATGGTGTAAGATATTTTTATTTCTATTTCATTGTGTGTAAATGTGTGTATGTGCATGTGTGTGTGTGTGTGTGTGTGTGTGTGTGTGTGTGTGTTGCAGCTCAAATCCAGTGCCTAGTAAGCATTAGGTAAATACTCTCTCATCAAGTTATAGTCTTAGCCTTATAGTTTCTAAATGTGTTCCTGAATTAAGTTTGTTACAATTTTTTGATTTTTTTACAACATTTTTTCAGAATTTTGGGGTCTATAGTTTTTTTGTACTGTCTTGGGCTCTGAAATCTATCATTCTGACCTAAGAAAATGAATTTTGAAGTATTCCTTTCTGTTATATAATTTTTGAATGGACTTAAAATATTTCATGTTAATTTTTTTTTTTTAAATGTGTGGTAGAATGCACCAGTATAGCTATTTGATCTGGGAATTTTCTTTCTTCACTATTTTTTGATCATAGATTAAATTACATTACAAGTTAAGGACCCTTTCAGATTTTTATTTCTTCATGTGTTTAGTCATGTGTTTGCATGCTATATTCCTGGAGCATGTTTACTTCTGGGGTATCCATTGTACTGGCATATAATTGCTCATAATAACCTCTTTAATCTTTTTCATTTCTGTGGCATCATTTTAATATCTCTTCCTTCATTTCAGACTTTAATGATTGGAGAGTTCTCTTTTTTCTTAGTTAAACTAGCTAAAAGATTTTCAATTTTTTCATCACTTAAAAAATCCACCTTTTTTTGTTGTTTCAATCTTTTTTGTATTGCATTTCAGATTTACTAATACTTTATTATATTTTTCCTTTGGGTAATTTATGTTTAGGTTGTTCATGTTTTTCTAGTGCCTTGGGTATAAAATTAGGTTGCTCTATTGCTTATTTGTGTTCTTTTCTTAAATGCCAATGTTTCTGGTAAAATATTCCTTGTTTGCTTTTTCCCCATCTGTTTTATTAAGTTTATTTGATTTGAGGTTTTGTTTCCTTTTTTTTTTTTTATGATTCTGGGGATTAAATTTAGGGCATTGTGCTTGGTAGGCAAGCTCTCTCCTGCTAAGCTACATCCCTACCCAGTCTTTTTATCTTGACACAGGATGTCACTAACTTGTGATTCTGGCCTTAAACTTGTGATCTTTCTGCCTCATCTTCCTGAGTTGCAGGGATTACAGGTATGCACCTACCATGCCTGAACTAGTTATCTTCTAGAGGAAAAATATTTTGAACATTGGTCCCTTCCCCAACACAAATTCTCAGTGCTATATCAAGGGAACAGAGACAAATAGTACTCACAGGGATTTTCTAATGTGGTGGCTAGAAAGTAGAATGGGCATGTGCTAAGATGCAGCAAACCCCTTGTTACTCACTTTTTCAGGATCATAATGAAAAAAGGGGCAATCTAAACAAATTTTTAAAAATAAAAATCAAACATTATATTCAGAAAATCAAAAGTAGTTTGTTTTGTTTCAAATTATATATATATATATTAGGTGTGAAGAAGTTATTGTGAAGTTGAGTAGAGGAAGAAGTGGCTGGAAAAGAAGGAACAGTTGTGATCCTGAAGGGCACTGAGTATCAATCTGTTGTAATCATTCAGCCAAGACAAGTTAGTAAGGGTTTTGTTGTTGTTGTTGTTGTTGTTGTTTCTTTGATTGTTTTACACTATGGAATGAAAAATGTCTGGTATATATTGGATGGAGTTGAAGTAGAAGCAGGGATTATAAAAGATTGACAAAGCTCTCTATGATGAAACTGGAGTTAAAATTTTTATCATGTTTTGGGCCAAACTATATGTGCCTTGAGCAGACAAAGTCCATTTTACAGTGAGACTCCATTTTATAAATATAAAAAAAAAATTCCTCCCAAGAGAAAACCCATCTCTGCCATCCTGCTTAACACAGCCTGTCTAGAAATGCAGAGCAGCTGAATTTTTTTTTCTTTATTCTTACAAAATGTAAGATGTTCTTTTTTCAGTTCTCATTTCTCTTGGGTGTGTACTATACCCATAACTAGGTCATTTTTCCTTTGTTGCTCTGGGTTTTAGTTACTGGTTGCTTGCAGTTTTTAACTATTAAAATGTACCCTACCTTCTGCAAAGTGTCAAAGGTTGCTTGCTTCCCTGCTGCCCCTGCCATGGTGAATAAAGTTTTGTATTCTGCTTCAAGACTGACCTGGTGATTTATTTTGAATTGTCAAAACATCTGGAGACCCCATCCAGATTTCCAGAGTCAGGGCTGTGACTCTGGAGAATGAGGGGATTCTGGATCCTTGGAGAGGGTCACCATTTTTCCCAAATTGTGGGAGGTTTGCTTTGCAAGGGTCTGGACTCCCTGTCCTCATTGACTCAAGCCTGTCAGTGAATAGTATCTGGTATGGCTTTGGCCTGTAAACACAGAGGCTCTAGAAGAGGACATGCAAGTATATGTGTTTGAAGGTGCCTCATTTGTTCTCTTTGTTTTAAAAAGTATCTGATGTATCTCACACCTGTAAAATTGAGGCTCTGGAGTGTCTCATGCTTCAATCCCTGCTCTGGTGAGGCTCATGCCTGTACCCAAGCACTTTTCAATAGGATGTTTAACAAGAGGGCAGGTAAATAGAGTTTTTAGACATAGTTGTTTCTGGGTATTAGAGGAGAGAGTCTCTTGTCCATGTCTGTCTGTCTTTTGTTGGTTCATGTCTGTCTCTGACTGTTCCTGACACTGTCCTCTGACTGTTCACCCCAGAAATTACTTTCCTTTTATTTTGGCAGATTGGACTCATCAGGGACCCAATTAACCACCATCCTCTGACTTTAGTCATGCTCAGTATCTTACCAAATTCTTGACTTTCTTTTTACTTTTCTTTCTTCCTATTGTTTTAACTGTGAGCTTTGTCATGAGAAACCCAAATCCTAACCTGGCCTGGTTTCCATCCACTGGGGGGGGGGGGGCGGGGGAATGGTCAAAAATCCCCAGGCACCTTACTAAGGCTTGCACAGGAATATGCATGACTGCCAACAGGCTCAGCAGGGGACTAATTTGAAACTGTAGGTTAAAAAAAAGTCCATTTAGCTTCTCCCAGGTTGAGACTCAGAAAAAAATTAAAATGATTCCAGGGCTCCCTCTCTCTTTTTCTAGTTCTCTCATGTTGCTTTACTAAAATTTGCAGGCATAAATACTTCCTGGCCAGGGGAAGTGAGCCAGAACATTTTTAACAACCATGACAGTCCGGGTGATAAGGTTGCAAACTCCCAGGCTCAAATTTTGGTGGTCACTATCCAAGGGACCAGAACAACTGGTTTAGAATCAGTTCAAAGATTAAAAAAACATAGAACCTCTCAGCCCCCATGAGCCCATGGTAATACCCAAGATAGGGGGCCAAAGTGTCAATCATATATTAGATAACAGAGCCGAATACTCTGTCCTCACCTCTTCATTGTGTCCCATAGTCCCCAGGGAAAAGGTCACCATACAAGTTGCAATGGGACTCCAATCTAACAGAGACCACTCTCCCCCAAAAGTTAAACTGTTTAACTGATGGAAGCAGCCTCCCTTGCTGCCTCTTTGGGAAATTCTTTCAGGAAGGGTTAGAATCATGGCCTTTGTCTATATTCCTTACAATTAAATCAAAATCTTTCTTTGTCTGAGTGCCCACAAACTCTCATTTCTCTTCTTGAACTCTCTTTATATCTGAGGACTCATTAGGCCAGAGGCCAGGAAGGCTTTTCAAATTGCATATTTTTTTGAGCTCATAATTTTGATCTGTCCTGTCTACGTTAATTTGTTTTTCTGATCAATCTGATTTTATTCAACTACTGATTTTTTGTTTTTACACATATTGCTTGGTTCAGAGGCCAATTTACAAGTGTTAGCTCTCAGTCTAATAGGTTTTTGAAAAGCTACAAGATCTTTGTTTGTTTTGTATATGTATGTACACCAGTGCGTTTTCATGTCTACATGTGTTTAGTAAGTAAAAAAGTTTTAAAACTGCTTTCTGTCATCACTGAAAAGAAGTGTACAGAGTTAAAAGTCCCAGCAGGTATATGTAAATTTCAAAAAGGGGGCTCCAAAGTGCTTGCCCCAGCCATGTCATTTCATTGCCATTTTTCTTACAGCAGTAAGGAATACCTAAAATAAGAGGGAAATAAAACAAAAATTAAAGACAGTAAGAGTAGTTTGGTAATTGGGTTGCTTCACAAAAATGGAGATCAGTTTGGATGCATCAATTGGGAGACCACCTCTGGTGGATTAAAATATTATGCCTCCAGGGCCTTTCATTCACCCTTAACAAGATAAACTCCTTCTAATCCAACCTTTTGCTAAGTGTCTCCAACAGGTTCAACTTAAAGCTCATAAATTCCTTTGAGAGAACCAGCCCTGTGAGACTGATGACTTCCAACACACATTCCAGCCCGGAGAGTATGATTGAATTTCTAAAAAGAAGTACTAACACTCATCTGGAGGGACCTTATTCATCACACCTGAGTCAAAACTGCAAAGGTGTTTTCTAAAAAAGAATGGACAGCCCTCAAATACCCCAACCATTCTCTAAAGAAAAAACTGAAACAAAGTTAATCATGTTTTTTTTCCCTCTTGCTAAGAGTATAAAGCCAAAGATGCTAAAAAATAAACAAATAAATAAATAAATAAAAATCTCATCAGTCAAGTTAATATGTACACATAGCCATGAGAAACCCTTGCAAAATTCAAGAGACATCACAGTTTTGATTATTTCAAAAAAAAAAAAAAAAAAAAAAAAAAGCTCTGAATGTTATGGGCCAAACTATATTTGCCTTGACCACACAAATTTTATTTTACCCTAAGACTCCATTTCTTCTAAAAAAAAAAAAAATACTTCTCCCAAGAGAATACTCTGCCTCTGCCATTCTGCTTAGCACTCCTTGTTTAGCAACACATAGCCACTGAAAAATGTTTCTTTTATACAATGTAAGGTGTTCCCCTTATTGTCCCCATTTCTCTTGGGTGTACTCATCCCTCAACTGAGTCATGCAGACCCACTTCCTACATAATTATGATTTTGAGCTACTGGTAGTTTGGAGTTTTCAGCTATAAAAATGTAGCCTACATTCTACAAAGAGTTGAAGGTTGCAGAGGGGACTTGCTTGCTGCCCTCTAACCCACAGCAGTGAGTAAGTTTCATGTCCTGCTTTAAGACTGACCAGTGGTTTAATTCAAATGTGCCACACCAATCATTGCCCCAAACATGGAAGAAATTTTTCTGAGGGCCAGTGTAACACCAGGGCTGATGCCTCATCCCAGAGATATAATTGTAGACAAATGCGGTCTGGGGCTCTCAGGATTGTACAGTGTAGTTCAGCTGATAGGAAAATCAATAATAGGGATTTACTAGAGACAAGTGTCTATTTTGCATTGATCCTCTGAGATTCTGCATTCAGGGATTCTGACTAGGAATGTCCTCAGGACATTGACTAATGAAGAAAGGATGAAGGGATCATCAGTAGGCTGTGGAGACTTTGTGGGTGAAGAGGGCACCAGAGGATATTTTTCTCAGTAAAAGTCTTCAAATTTCACCTAGAATCCCAGGGACATGGGAGGCTGTGACAGGGTTGCTAGCTCTAGGCCAGTGACAGTAATTTAGGGAGACTCTGCCTGAAAAGAGAAAATAAAAAGGACTGAAAATGTGGTTTAGTAGCAAAACATCCCTGGGTTCATGCCCAAGTATGGAAGGAAGGAAGGAAGGAAGGAAGGAAGGAAGGAAGGAAGGAAGGGAGGGAGGGAGGAAGGAAGGAAGAAGGAAGGAATAAATCTCCAAATAATGATGAATAATGATGTTGATCATTAAATTTTGTGCAGAATTTTGGCTTAAAGAATACTGATATATATATCCCTGAATAGAGTTTAGAGGTGGATCAAAGTATCAACCCAAAAATATTTGGTAGTTTTCTTAGCGTTATTAGAGTTAAGTGAAGTAAATGCTGTGATGTTGGAGGTTGAAGCAAGCAGCTAAAATTTAGGTGAAGAAAATACAAATTCGGTAAATGGGCAGTTGATATCAAATCATCTCAACAAAACTCTATGTCCTAGAAGCCAATTTGCTGAGTTATCAGTATGCCAAATTCATCCAATTTATAGGTTGGGGTTTTAACTTTTGGATAGGAATATTAAATAAACTTATTGAACATGTTCACTTTTGGTCATGGAGAAAAAGATATGGTACTTTTTTCTTTTCTTCTTTTTGTATTGAGTATTAAACCCAGGGGCACTTTACCACTGAGCCACATCCCAATTCTTTTTAGTTTATTTATAAATTTTGAGACAGGGTCTTTCTTAGTTGCTGAGGGTCTTGCTAAGTTGCCAGACTGGCCTTGAACTTGCAGTTCTCCTGCTTCAGCCTCCTGAGTAGTTGTGATTCCAGGTGTGCACCACCATGCCCAAGAGGGAATGTCTATTTTTAAAAGTTCAGCCAAATGTTGATGTTTGTGAGCCTGTGCTGTGCTGTTCACGCTCCATCATCACATGCTCCATCTGCAGGACCTGGTGTGTGCTGGGCTCTAACTGTTAGCAACATTTCATCTTTTTTCAGTGAGGGGTACCAAGAATTGAACTCAGGGCCACCTAAACACTAAGCAACATCCCCAGCTTTTTAAAAAATATTTTATTAAGAGACTGGGGCTGAAATGACCTTTGTGAATTTATCTGCCCATCAATCTGTTCCTTGTGCTTTTTCTTTATTTTTGGTTGTTGAGACACCATCTAACCTGGAATCCAGTTAGAAAATGAGATTCATTCAGCTATTATTATTATTATTATTATTATTATTATTATTATTATTTAACTTCTATACTGCTGCCATTTACTTGCCCAGTTGAAACTTTATTTTTATTTTTACTTGTAATTGTTTTGGAACCAGAGATTGACCCCAGGGCACTCAACCACTGAGCTGCATACTCAGCCTTTTATTATATTTCATTTAGAGACAGGATCCAGATGAGCTGTTAAAGGCCTTGCTGGGTTAATGAGATTAACTTTGAAATGGTGTTCCTCCTGCCTCACCCTCCCAAACTGCTGGGATTACAGCTTTGCATCACCACACCCACCAGACCTTATTTTCATCTCTTTATGTTGTTGTAGTCAGTCTACTCAGAGTTTGACTTCAGGTAAATTAGTTAATTTCTCTGTGCTTGAGTAATCATCTGCAAAATCTTGTATATCCCCATAGGGCTGCTAGGGGAATAATATAGAAAAATATCTGTTCCAGCTTCAGATTAGGCTTTCACACATTTGTAGGTTCAATCCCCAGTACTAAAAAACAAACAAACAACAACAACAAAAAACCCACAGATAAACAAAACAATTGTTTCAATAGAAAGGGGGATGGGTGGATTTCTCTGATTCAGAGGAATAATAGACAACTATCCAGAATTGGCTGCGTTTTCTGTAACTGAGGTACAAAAAAAAAAAAAAAAAAAAAAAAAAAAAAAAAAAAAAAAAAAAAAAAAAAACCTATCCAAGTATTAGCTTCTCTCCCCCATGTGGCAAAGTACAAAGTCCCAGAGTTATAGAAAAATAAAATAAAGACCTGCAATTTCTGTTTTCTGTGAAATAAAGATTTTTGCCCTATCACAGAACTCTAAGAAGAACAAGATGAATTAAGTGGGCTGCACAGAGCATACCTGTAATTCCAGTTTCTCCTGAGGCTGAATTAGGAGGATGCAAGTTGAATGTCACTCTCAGCAAATCAGCAGGAAACTCTCAAAAAAAGCGGGTGGGGGGATATACCTCAGTGGTAGATTGCCCTGGTTCAATCCCTAGTACTGAGAAAATAAATATATACCTTTTTTTTTTTTTTTTTTGCAAATGATCTCAAGTTCATAAAACATTACTCTTATGTCTTATAATGTCCTTATTAACCTTCAGTCTGTAGTCTCTCCTGCTTCAAATCTCAGTACTCCTTAATCAATACTATATTAACTCATGTGGCTCTTTTTGTTTAGTCAAGTCAGTGGTCCTCACAGAGCCCGTGTCCAGTGATAGTGTGATAGAGAGGAGTACAAGGTCCCGGGTTCAAGTTCAGGGGCTTACTGTGGCTTTAACATTTCTGTTCCCTGTGTCCTCAACTCCAGGTGTGGATAAAATAGTACCGACATGATCTGGGTGCTGTAGGGACTGAGTAAGATTAGTTTCAGTGGGTGCTCATGAAGGGAAGCCAGGACTGGAATATGCAGCAGGGTCTAGGGTGGGCCACTGGCTTGGGTGGGGCCGAGTCTGCTGTCCTTGGGCCCCTGTTCCAGGTGCGCTGTGTCAGTCGGGGGCGGTTCCTCAAGGGCGTGTCTGGGGTGAGTTGCATTAATTGATGCTGCTCCGGAGTTCCTTGCTTTACCCCTGAGCACGCCTGAGGAGTAGAGTTCCACATGGCTTCCAAGGGTGAGTTTCTTTGGGGAGGACTGAGGTGTGTCTTTTTGTGGCAGCCTGTGGACTGGGTGCACTAGGTTTGGTCGTGGGGCTATTGGAGCCTTCATCTCTTGCAGGCTCAGATTTGGGGGCCAGCGACAGCCCCTGTCACCGATGGAACTGTTTATGGCTGCTGCACAATGCAATTGGGGACCAGGGCTTTTCCAAAGGCTCTTATATTTAAAAGGAAGCCTGTGGTTACACGCAAAGAGATTTTAGAGCTATAGGGAGATATTTTCAGGCCAAACCATATGTCTGACTTTCCAATGTGGGGAGAAGTATGAAGCAGCACTTCAAAAAGATGAGCTGCAAGGTTGGTTGGATCCAATAAAATTGTCCAGGTACTGCTCTGGGTTGAAGTCAAGGGATAAGCTCTTTATGTTCTTGTACTTTTTCTTCTTTCCTGTGATTTAAAGAGTTTGTTGAGCTTGGTGGCATGTGCCTGTAATACCAGCTACTCAGGAGGGAGGCTGAGGCAGGAGGATCACGAATTCAAAGCCAGCCTCAGCAAAAGCGAGGCACTAAGCAACTTGTTGAGACCCTTTCTCTAAATAAAGTACAAAATAGGGTTGGGGATATGGCTCTGTGGTCCAGTGCCTCTGAGTTCAATACCAGGCATCCCCGCCCCCCCAAAAAAAAAAATTAAAAAAAAAAAAAAAACAGGGCTGGGGATGTGGCTCAAGCGGTAGCGCGCTCGCCTGGCATGCGTGAGGCCCGGGTTCGATCCTCAGCACCACATACCAACAAAGATGTTGTGTCCGCCGAGAACTAAAACATAAATATTAAAAAATTCTCTCTCTCTCTCCTCTCTCTCTCTCCTCTCTCACTCTCTCTTTAAAAAAAAAAATAAAAAATAAAAAAAAAACAAGAGTTAATGGGGCAGAGGCAGTAAAGGGCTGGGGGGAAAATTAAAATAAAATAAATAAAAATCAGAAGCATAGGCTTGGTTGTTGCTCAGTAGTAGAGGGCTTGGCTAGTATACCAGAGCCCCACATGTGGAAGTCAGGCATGGCCAGGACAGGCGTCCTTCATGAGGCCCTGGGTTGTATCTGGCTACCTCCCCCACCAAATAAACAAAAAGGAAAGAAAGGCATGGGTATCCTTTAATGGTAGGGTACTTGCCCAGCATGCCCCATGTTCTGGAATAGATTCTAGAATCCCAGGGGTGGGGGAGGGCCAAGAAAGTATACTGGCAGAATTAAATGAGTGGTCCTAGGGATTGTTTTTTGAATTCACAAGGGATGTTTATTTGTGTAGGGATTGTTTTTTGAATTCACAAGTGATGTTTATTTGTTTGTTTGATTTTTGTATTTTTTTTAATTCTGTGAAGTTCAGAAATAAACTGAAAATTTTCAAATTTTGCACGCATGATTTTTGATGAGGTAGACTTGCAAGACTCTTGTTTCTGGCTGATTTATTTTTCTAGAGGAGCCCTAGTTAAGAGGAGAAGGTTGTGGGGTCAGCTTCTGCTGCCTTGCAACTTATAAATGACCTTCTTCCCAACCGTATGTAGTGGACCCAGGAGTCCACTAGGCACATGGGCTCAGAGGCAATAATGTGCTGGAAAGTTGCCCGCAAAGAGTGATGGCTCAACTGCAGTCCATTTGAAAAGCAAAAACCTCCACAAAGCTGCCATGATCTCAGGTAATCAGGTGACAGAGACCTGCTTCTAACCATGGGGCTAGAATAATCCAAAGGATTTGTCTGTTTGGGTGCTGTTTTTTTCTACTGAGCTTTTATTTGAAAAACCTTATCTCTTTAGAATTTTGAAGCATGTGTATTTTCTTTTCAGAAATATTGGAAACATTTTTTATTGAGGTATGGGGTGGGGAGTGGGAGCAACAGACCAGGATCTCCCTGGAACCTTGGCTGTCCTCAGCTGGCCACCCTATTTTTGCTGTGATTTTGCTGTGAATAGAGTGCTTTATTTTTATTTATTTATTTTTTAAAGCCCCCTTTATGTGTTGTTTCCAAACATTGGGTGAAATTGCAGTCTCATGGTTAGTACCTCATGCTGCACATCTTTGACAGTTCTCTAGGACAGGAGATAGAAAAGTGATGCTGCGTATGAAATGGGGTTCTGCTATTGAAAGCACCGCTTCCTTTACTCTTCTCAGCAGCCTCTCTGAGGCAGGGAAAAGGCTCAAATGCACTCTCCAGAGCTCACTGTCATGACTAATACTATGTTCAATTTTTATGTAAAGGAGATTATTATTATTGCTCCATAAGATAGAACTCACTATACCTGTATTTTAGGGAAAATTGTATTTCTCTTATTAAAAAATCATGTCAAAAAAGATGAAAATGATTTCAATTAGTCCAATTGTTTAATGACGGGGACTGGTTCTGAGAAATGTACTAGGTGATTTTTGATGTGTGGACATAGTGTGAATTTACATAAACTAAGATAACTCCGATGTCACTACTAACTCTATGATATAATCTGTGGCAACACCATCATGTATCCAGTCCATCCTTGACCACAATATTGTTACTTGGCACATGACTGAGAGTAAAATAACTCTGGACTCAGTCCAACTGGAATGAAGTCAATGTTGAACCCTCTGAAGTTCCTGTGTGAAAAAATTAACCCCAATGGAACAGTATTGAGAGGTGTGGTTTAAGGTCAGGGGGCTCAACTGAATTA